>NC_137461.1:144087834-145287834 GCF_964235325.1 Thermobia domestica | reverse complement strand
TATTTCATTGTAGAGTCGGAACTTTTCTTTCTTGCCCGTGAGCCTTTGAAACTCAAAGTATCCTCAATTTTTTTTATTTGTTCTTCCATACAACCTTTTCTTCAGAATTCGAAGTAAAACTTTTGCTGCATGCGATATGAAACTAATAATTAAATAATGCTAACATCTCTCTGGGTTCGATTTCTTAGCCACTGGTATCATCTTCAGCAAGTCTTCTGACCACTCACCTGTTTCATATATTTCATTGTAGAGTCGAAACTTTTCCTTCTTGCCCGTGACCCTTTGAAACTCATCCCGAAAAATGCTAAACAGTTTATCATCCTCCCGTACTTCATTTTCTACTTCAATATCTAAGCCACACGACCTATCCCTACTCTCATATAAGTTCTCAACATATTCTTTCCATCTTCCTTAGACTTCACTACGTATTTGTAAAAGAATACGTAATGGTCGCTTTTGGCTGTTGCAATGGTACATCATCATGAAAAGTTTAATGAATATTGTTCAAAGATATTGGGAAATGTAGTCACAAAATAATGTGCACAGAGTAGCAGAAATAAATTAGCTCTTCAACACAATAGTGTCATTATCACAAAAAGAGGAGGTAATCAATTAATTTAAGAATTCTGTTTGTGTTAAGAAATCCAAAAAAACATAAAGAAATTAAATTCGTTTTACTATAAAATACAACTTCTGAAGATTTTTTAACGGTTTTATATTAATTAATGTTAATATATATTAACATTTAATATTCTAATGATAGTGCTCACAGTATGAGTTGATTGCTTTTGAGGTTGACTACATCTGTAGCTGGAAAGTGAAACCAGGTCTTATGTTCAGACGGATACACCAATGTGACTTTTTCTTTTGAGACGGTCTTTTCCGATCATGTATAATAATTAAAATTAACAAAAGATTGTATTTAGCTTGAGAACCCAAAATGGCGCCCCTCTTGAGAGTTCAATCCAAAGCAACATTAAGAGTTCGTTTGTAGTTCTTGATGTGCGCGATTGTGCTGCCACCTAGGGAGAGAAATTATAGGTAAAACAAAAGTTACAAAGTAAATATTTTGTAAACACTAGAAGCAGTACTAAAATACAAATGATTTGGTAAGCAATTATAATTTAGGTATTTTTACTTGAATTGTAGGTGTTTTTCGTATATTACAATAGGACGATAAAATGTTAAAATTTTAAAGTTTATCCAGTAGTAATCACCGTACCAATCGGATTAAAGGGGGGTGAAGTGAAGCTATTTTTCGCCGAGAGCAAAGATTTTTGCTCGTGTTAGGTGAAGAATATGGCGTGATACGAACTTAACCCGTGGGTGCTGGACATAACAGTTAAAGCAAGATATACACGGCTTAGTTTCATCAAAAGCATGTAGTGCATTATCTAACCTTAGAGTGAAGGCCACTGAATTGCTGTAGTCATGTGAAGATAGGATACTACCTAAATATGAAATTAGAAACTGTTGACGGAGTTTTCCTTCCTGCCAAAAAGTGAGTTTTCTATCGTGGTGAAATGGATCCGTGGAACGACTTATAAGTTACCAAGTTCGATTCCGTAACACCAGGATATAGAGGTAATATTAATTTCTTTTCATTTGGGATGCGGCTGAAACATGTTTAGAGGACGAGACGATGAACCTAAGAATTGCATGCGACTCGAAAGGTTCCAGACGCAGGGAAAAGTGACTGTTGCTGGTTACATTTTGGTTTTGGATTAATTGGCGGATGACATTCTATAAATTGTAATAAAACTTTCAAAATTAGAACTATAAATCTTTAAAATTTCAGTTTCGGAAGTTCACAAGTAAAAAGAAAAAAAGAGGGATAAAATCTAATGTAATCAGGCTTGCTTATTGCTAATTTACAAAGTTTGAAATAAGAATGGTTTATGTTACAGGTAAATAATGGGACCTAAAAACATGGTCCCTTAAAGTAACTAATTTTCAGTCAAGCATGGTCCTCAGTCACCTGGGTGATATAATTCGTCCTTCCTCTCCCTTCACTTCCACCTGTCAGAGTTTAAAATGTTGAATTTGCGTGTAGGTTAGCACCTCTCCATGTCAAATCTGTGTTTAATTTTTTATGTGAATTTATTTTCTCTGTTTGTTAGTTATAGTGGTTAGGTTAGTTTTAGTATTGTTAATGATTGCGTACAAAGTTCTAAAGTTGGTTCTATCGTTTAATATTATTAGGATCCTCCTAGTAATTTCCACATATAGAGGGATAAATCCGGAGTGATGTTTAGTTCGTTCATTGCTATCTATCGTACTGACATGTTACTAGCATAAATGCTTTTAGTAATGGAATTACATTAAGCTTGTTCCCTCACCCCGTAGCATAAAGGAATACTAATTAGCAGATATAATCAATAGTTGAAAATTGTGTTATAAATAAGTGAGACTAGAGAAGTTGCCATTTAATGGGCCATGGGCGAAAATAGTTAAATATCTGAAGAATGTATGTATTCAGAGACATGTTGCGTCTGAGACGGACAGGTTGCCCGCTCGAAAGAAAATTATATTTCATTTCTTCAATCTGTTTCTTTAGGCCCGGTCATTCTCTATCTCCACCGCTGCCATTTTCATAGGGTGCTCCGCCATTGGGAAAGCTGTTGGGTGAAAATTGTATTTAAATTTGTGAACCAAGCTAATATTTATGATGTGAAAATTTGTAATAGATTTTTTATCCTTATTGTATGACAGCAGGCCAAGGAAACGTTACCACCCCCTTTCTATAGGAGTGATGTCCCCTTTCTATAGGACAAGCTTAAAAATTAATTGTGAACTTTAATACTAAATTGTGAGAAAGTTTAATTTGGCCAACTCAATAATTCGTTATTGTTTATAAATCAATACAATTGAAATCTTATCTTAATCTATGTAACTCGAAATCTTCAAAATTTTAGGAATGTACTTGTACTAAGAATCGGATTAACTAAACAGAGTTCATATTGTTATTGTTAAAACTAACTAATCCTAACCTTAACAAACCCGGGTTCGATTCCCGGCGGGAGCTCATGTGGTTCGGATTCCACGTTAATCAGTAGGTCCACGTCTCATATAGCCTCGCTGCTGAACGGGACGTTAAACTCAAAATCAACTCAACCTAACCTTAACAAAATTATTTTTTGTCAATTTAGGAGGTGCATTAAAATTTGTTCTGTTGTGTCGAAATTATTGTGAAAATTAAGACTGGTGAAGATAAAATCGGAATTGAGAACTGAATTAAGACAAAATTTTAAACCTATTTTTTAAAAATCATTCTTGTTACAACTTTCAATGTGTGATTCAGTATATTTCTCCCCGTGCAGGAAGAGGAGTCCTGTCGTTGTAGTTTTTTTCTCTTTCTTATAACAATAAATTTTAGTTTGTCCTTTATTAAGTACTGGTTATTGCATCATGAGATCAAGATACCCCTTTAGTTATAAATTGGATCAAATAATATTTTGGAAGTGGTATTAAGCATGAAAGAGATAAACATGAATTCTATTATTAACAGTTACAGTGCTTCTCGTAATGGTCTCAACAGGAGAAGGATCCTGATTCGTCGAAAGTTTTTTTTTTTTTTTTACTTTTTTTATTCTTGCTTTCTTCATTATTTCAGTTGTCATTTTACAGTATGTCTGTATTTTCTTTCATTTTTTATTTTTTCCGTTGCGCAAATACAATTAAAGTTATGCATGGATAGCCTGCAGTATCTTCAGTACCCAGGAGTGTATGCAACTTAGGCCAAATTCTGAGCAAAGGAAGAAAGCAAATTAGCTGTTACACTTTTTTTTAGGAAGCTGAACGCCAACGTTAACTCTATTGTATTGAGACTAGTGATGCTAATTTAATTTACTAGCTCGCCGCTTGACACACCGTAACCCAGCCAGCCAAATAGTTTGATTGAAGCATCCAAATCCAGTGTGTCAAAGTGTTCATTCAAATCCTATGATTAATTACAAAATGTGTATGGCTTGGATCACTCAACACAAATATAACGTATTCAACTTCACAACATACCAGACTAGATAATTAGATCATTAGTGCATTCTCTCTCTGTCTAAATATAGGTTTTTAGCTTCATGATATGCTTATGTAGAGAATCAGTCAGCATACATAGTAGCCATTTTTTTTACATCACAAAAGCTAACCCAAGAGAATGAAAATACCAGTTATTAGGGAATACATTGTGTTTTCAATCAAAATTATGTGTCACAATTTAAAAGACATTCTAAAAATAATATGTTACACAATTTTAAAGAATGTAGTAAATTTTATGTTACGTTTCATTTGTAGCTTAATAGCTGATGTGTATTCTTTACCTTCTTCATGTCAAACACAATTTCATCTCTTAAGTTTCCGATTCTTGTATTTTAATGTTCTGGGGTTTTACAAAAAATGTTATTATTATAAATAAATAGATAAAATAAAATAAAAAATAAATGTGTGATTGGTGTATGATCTAATTCTGTATGATGTTCACTTTCATTAGAATCCCGGACTGTGCAAATGCATCACCGACTGGTGGCCGCGAACCTACTGGGCCAGTGTAGGCATGCCTCCAACAACCACTGATTCATTCACCAAACCAGTTGTCTCCGGAAAATGGAACTCAAATTTGCCTCAAACAATATGATTCCAGAGCTTCTTCCATCTCAACTCGCAGCCCGGCATCCAGGCCTGCAGTTCGTCATCCGCAACCCTTCGAGGAAAAGGATACGAACCACAAACTACCGACACAGGAAGTCGACCTCCCAGTGGAGTTGGCAATAAGGACTATGTATGGAAATCCTAAATTAGGTCTGTAATGGCCCTACCGAACAAAATAAAATACTTTCAACACACTCACTTCCCGAATTGAATTTAGCGCAACGGGGGAAAAAATATATATATTCCAAACTGAAAATTTTAACAAAAAAAAAATCCTGAAAGAAGGAATTTTCCTCAGAATTCTCGTACTAAGAAAACACCCTTTTGTTTTCTTCACAGATATACTTTTCAATTTTTCTAGAGAGCGTATTGTTCATGTACTGTTCTGAACCTCATCAGTATTTCCTACACATTGCACAATACTCTATTCTCAACTTTGAAAGAAAAATCAAATATTATATCCACGGTTCATACACTTTATTTCTATAATCAGTTAAAATTTCTTAACACCAAGTTTGCAGAAAATCTTTGTTAAAAAAATATCTAATATATGATAAATTAGTATACTCATCAGAATCCAACTTCACAAATTAATATTAAAGGTTTCTTTAGTTTGAACAGTCTCATTCAACCTATGTTGTTTACATGTTTCGAAATTTAAGAAAACAAATCTACTTAATCCACGGAATTATATACTTTAGTAGTATAGGTTGACAATGATAAAAGAAAAAGAATAAATAATGAAAATAAAAGTGGACCGGGTTTACAACACTTCAACAACACTTAAATTATAATATATTTTTTCTTCTTATTTTATGGAAAACTAGCTTTGGCATTCTCCCCTTTTTTCTTATTCTGTGCTGATGTAGTTCTGCATGGTGATGACCCATTCCTTAGCTACCTCATTTACATAGCACGGTCCTCTCAATCTACTATGTTATCTCTATTGTACTGACATTTCTTTCACAACATCAGAAAAACATACTCGAGAGAGAGAAAAGAGACACAAGATCTATATCTAACCTAACATACCTAACTTATCTTAACCTACCTACCTAAGCTAACTTAACCTAAAGAAAATCACATATACATTGACATTTTTCACTTTGTAATGGAACAACATCGTTTCTAGCTATCATATTTCCCAAGGACGCTTAGCTATCAGATTATTTATTTGGTTGTTATTAATGTTTTCTAATTAAAATTTTCCAAAATTATTCCATGAATACCATAGACTTAAGCTGGTATCAGAATATAGACATCAAGGTTCGAACTACTAACGAAAATTTCACATTACCGGTACCAAAGAAAGTGCCCCCATATTGTCTACTTGAGCCGGGATAATTTCAAAAACAAAGTGTTAGCGCTTTTCATATATAAGCAAAGAAAAGAAAGTTTGAATTACATAGCGAGCAGTATTTTAGAGGTTTTAGAAAAAAATAATTTCTACCAGTTACAAACTCTAAAATTCTTTAAATTTTGGGTAAACATATGTACCGATTTTTACATACATTTGTTATTCTTATGACAATTGTTGCTGACGCTATGACAATTCTGTCCCCCCCCCCGTCCAAAGAGCGTGCTTTGACACTCACATATGAATCTATATATGGATAATTTCGAGGGAAACTGCTGAGCTTAGTGCAACATAATTACTTTAATTTGCTCACACTCCGGAAAACCGATGTCCGTTGAGCAAAGCAACGTTACTCACTTCGATACTGTAGCCATATGTAGCTGTGACAGTCCAAAATATCCAAATTTACTCGTTGACACTAGTTAAATTCTCAACACTATTCCTTTTCACAGACGAAAATAATTTCACGTCTAACTTCTAGCACTGCTTCCGGTAAAATACAAAGGTGATAGGAAGAAGATCCCTAATTTGATATATTTGATGACGTAACTATAGGACGCTATTTTTTTTTTACTGAACAAAAGAACCACACAATCTCAAACGCAGCTGTGATTGCGGATGATCCAATGACAGATAATTCTTACTGAAACGAAGGGATGTATCAAGAAGACATTAGGTTGACTTTTCTGAACTAAAACTTTGAAGGATTTACGAAATAAAAATTTTAATTTTCTTAAGAAGATCCCTTACTCCAAGATATCATTGGAAATAAACTCAAAACCACTAGAACTACGAAATATACTCTTATTTCCTAAAATAATGCAATATTTTCGATTAAATAAGCGAACTTCTGAAATGATAATACTACACATATATTTTATGGAATATAATTGAATATTATTGTTTTGGGCAAAATTTATGAAAATTTTGCGACCTACTACTATAATTCTGCAATAAATTGAAACATACTTTTTTCAAATCTCTACTAAACGAATAATTTTGCGAATATATACAGATGTTCCAAATTTTCGGACCATGTTACATTATACCAAAGTATAAGGTAGCAGAGTATAGAGCTAATTTTTAAAACTTTTTCAAGTTTAAAAATATCTTTAACTTCTGCTATAATTTTTCTATTAATATTTTTTGAACTGAACTTTAGAGAGGAAGATGGCGTCCGAAAAGATAAGTACATGAATGCAAAACTTTCAATTTTTCACTTTTTCAAAAATTTTACTTTCAGCCATTTTCCTTTAATTTGATACAATCTTTGCGTCACTTAGAAGAATTTATATATGTCTGGCGCCACTACTCCTCGTTATTTGTTATAATTTTCAATGTTAGCAATTTTACTTAGAACTTGTTATTCGGTCTCATGGCCGAGTCATTTTGGTTACAGCTCATAGCTCATATTATATATTTTAAATGTATTCCAATATCGAAACAATTTTAACCATAAAGTCGACTTGGCTTTGTAGCTGCGACTATAACGCTAAACACCCAAATTAATTAAGTAATTTAATTAATATTAACTAAGAAGGGAAAGAAGTAAACAAATGCAGTGTAACACAAATCCAAGGATGTTATAAATAGAGGATCTGCCCATATGTATCGTCATCCTATTAAATCGATGAAGCCAAAAAACAGCCGAGCATCGGCACGTCTGATTGGCTACTCTTGTTTCCACCATCGTTTGATTGGCTACTTTCGTTTCTGCCATGATTGTTGGCTCAAAATATTGCAAACCTATTGGGCAAAGTGGGAAGAGTAGGGGTGGTGAAACTATGACGTATGGCTTCAAGATTTTGTTGTAAGGGCAGATCCTCTATTTTATAAGATCCTTGCACAAATCAATAAATAAAAACGAAATAGTATATGGTATGTTAAATCGATAAAAGCTTTTGACAATATAGAGAGGACGTGGTACTGACTATTCATCTATTCAGAAACATAACTGTAAGCTGTGTTGCGCTAAGAAAACGTTTTTTTTTCTGGGGTAACCTAGTTACATAAGACTAAATTAAAGTTTTGTTGGTGATATGGTGAAGCAAAAACAAATGGAGATGTAACCTTCCTTTTTCTGGGAAAATTCAATATCCTTTCCTTCCATTCGTACGTTACTTCACGTTATGTAATACTTATATACCATCTAGGTGCAGATTATGAATAGTCCGCCATTTTTTGGAAAAGGCATTATTCTTTATTTTTCTTGCTTTAAATGATTCTCTAATAGGTTCTGGATAGTTACCTTCCTGGCACATTCGCAAATAATTGTGTACAAATTGAGCCATTTATTCCGAAGTTGGGCGTCCGCTTTCTCCACGTTTTTTCGCTGTTATCTCCTTTGCACACTTTCTACAATTTGTTATTAGGTTCATTAATCCGTGATCTTCACAAACTTTTAATAGATTTTGCTCGATATCAACGTATTGCTTCACAAATGTTAAAACTGTTAGTTCATTGCCCTTGTACATTCGCCATGTTAATAACATAAATCCTCGCTTCTTTCCTACAATGCAACTGTTCGGTTACCTTGCGCCAAGTAGTTCCCTCCGCTCGCCGTATAGTCCCATGTTTATAACCGCTTATATATAACACATAAACAGATTTTTCGAGACTTATATATTATCAAGCACACAAATGATCAAATTATCCATATCTTTCCTGTAAATTTTAAAAATTTTGCTGGAAACGGACGCCCAACTTTGGAACTTAATACCAAATTGATAATATAAGCGCAAACTGATGTGCCCTAAAAATGAATACATGCTATCCAATTACATCCTATTCTATATGTGCAATTTTTTCATCACAAAATTCACTCATTAACTTTCAGAAATTGTTTCTTGGGGTACGAGTTGCAATCAGGGGTGCAGATTTACTTTGCGAGGACTTCCCCTTATGGTTATAAATACGTGTCCGGACGAAAAACATAAAAATGACTGTGCAAAAAGACAAACCAACTTGTACCAAGTGACCACTAAAAACTAGAATGCTATCTGAGTCTGGGCAGGAGCACAGCAAGGGGTCCATGCGGTAGCGCGTCTGCAGAGAACAGGGTCAGTGATGAAGAGTATGTGCATAAGCAAGGAAGTGCTAGAAATCTACTACTGATCGGAAGTTGTAGAAATCGACTACTAATTCCGGTTTCGATATTAATTGAGAAAGTAACACGCTGTAGAAATCAATTTCCTTTACGTAGTGTACACGTGATATTACTACTTGTTGAAAGAAAGTCAAAGATTCTTAAACGTCTGCTTAAGGGTCTTCATTTGACTTCCTTACTTTTCTTAACTTTTCTCAAATAAGTTACAAATACCTAACAATATATATGACAGTATAAATTGAGTTCTTTATTTAATACTCGGCCTTACAATTATGACGCCATTTAGAGTACTGTCGAATTTCTGATTCACAAGAAAAGAGCTGAAAGCAGTTACTAGTTCATTTATTAGAATTTTGTAGATCCATTTGATTGACTATGAATTTTATATATATATATATATATATATATATATATCTTAGGGCGGAGCGTAAAATCACTTTTTTATATATCGAAAACGCAATAGTGCGGAAAAGTTGTGAATTGATGTTGATAAAATACTGTAAAAACTTCGTCGCTGAAATCGAATATCTTCGGGTGGCGAATCGCCAAAAAACTTTTGTGTCTATAGGATATGCAAACCCGCCGTACACATCACTCTTTTGCGTTTCTACGGTAAATGAAAAAAGTATAACCTACATTTCTTAAGTTAAATAATATATAAAATTTAAGAAATGTTTTCTGCATGATTTAGGGACATTTTGGATCACATACTAGTCAATTTGATCAAAATAACAATCGACTTAATACAAAATACTTATTTTTTTCTGCACCTCTCTGCTTGTTTCAGCGAAACGACCCAGGACCCACGATGAAGACGTGGGTGCCGGTCAGGTCTCTCCCATGTCCACCCTACGATCTATACACGTATGTTCAAAATTAGATCTTTGGTTATTTGCAGAGCACAGTTTGCCTTTGTTTCTACTTTTGTGTTTACAAATCGGTATTTTTAGTTTAAGTCTGATAAAACCATCTCTGCCACAAACTGCTGCAGATGCTTCTGTTACAAGTTTCACGCAGCGTTCTGTACTCGTAATGTGACAGGAATATTTTAAAGCTCTTTTTATGACTGGATGTTCACGGTTATTATTGCAGATTTTCAACTTCTTTGTTGGAAAACAAGACAACGCTGGAGGATGCCTCACTTCAACTGATTCCCAATTAATAAGATCTGTGTAATCGTTTGCATTGAAATTAAGCTTTGGTAGAATCATTTTTTTACATGTGACTCATTGTCTTCTTTAGCTGGTCTTCCTCGTTTCGTCTTCCTACTGATACTACTGACATAGTATCTGCTCTTCTCATTCTTAGCTTTTCTCATTACGTTGACTATCTTTCTCTATGCCTCTGTTCTGACGTGAAATCTTTCATCATCAACTGTAGGAAACAATATATTCTCCGGGTGTGCGAAATAACAGTTATTTTGAATTACGCACTTCTTGAACAAATTGCCGCTCCTTTTGTGGTATGTGCCTTGAAGAAATTCTCATTAACCACAAGTGTTTAGCTCCATCTTTACAAGTAGCGTATCTCTTTGCTGGAAACCAGTGACCTCCAGTCTTTTTCCTGCATAGAGTTTGATCTTTAAGACCATCAAAGTACAAGCCTCTAAGATCCTTTCCTTTGGCCATTAGCACTTCCTTTTGTGCTATATTTTCCCTTTCTCTCCAGACTTTTGGGAAGTCTATCATCTAGCCAGCATTTTGTGGATCAATTATTCCAGACTATACTAGAGAAAAAAGAAGCAAGCAGCAACGACATGTCCTTAGACTTCTCGGTATGCTGGCAGACCGATTTCGAACATTTGATCGTGCAACTGCTTTGATAGCAACAGCTACATTGCAATCTTTTGGAATAATATATATTTCAATTTAACGCCCTAGAATTATGCCCTTTAGGTTAAAGGAGACGGGTGGTTATGGCAAGTGAATGATGATGGTTGGAAGAATTAGTGGAATGAGAATGTGGAAGGAAATAAAAAAACACCAGCACGATGTTGGCCACCACAAACTTACTTCACAAGGAATCAGAGGTAGAAGCGCCAGAGAATATTCTTTATAAATACCATTGTTTTATGTTATTCAGCAACATAAATTCAAGAAAGAGGTGGGAAAAACTTTCGTTCATGATTCTATCAGTTGTACTATTTAAAACCATACTACAATTTGCTAAATTAATAAAACAAAGAAGGTTTGCGATACTAGGTGTAAGCAATATAACGAAAAGCAAGAGAGCGCCAATTTCTTTCCATTTGCTTAAGTGTTTAGTATGTATTGCGAGCAATATTTTGAGCTCTCTCGTCGCTATGTGGATAACGTACGCGCCTTTGGTGTGGGAGACCCGGTTTGGATTTCTGGTGGAAGCTCATGTGATTCAGATTCCACGTGAAACTTTAGGTCTAAACTTCATGTAGCCTTGTTGCTGAACGAGATGCTAAACTCAAAGCCAAGCCATGCAATCAGAATTTTGCAATTACGCGCAAAATTAAAAGAAAAAATGTATACATAACAGGCAACATACGTATAAAATAATAAAAAATATACACTTGGCTAAAAGAATAAACATAATTATAGTGTTATACTTATTTACATGTTAGGTATTTTTAATCTCTATTTTGAGAAGCTTGTATGAGATGTGCTCTATGGTTTAACATGATATTCAATGCTTTTTATTTTGCTAGTTGATGACTCATGCGTAGACTGAACGTTAGAAAAAGCTCAGTAATCAATATTATTCCCATATTTATGAGTACTTAAAACATATGAAAGTAATTAGCTTTTTCGCAAATCCTAACATTGCTTATGTTTACTCATTAATTTTTTTTATGAGAAAAGAAGTAACATACTACATAATAGGTAGTATTTTAATACCTATGTAAGTATACATTACAGCTGCAATATGCTTTAACTTTTGTTTACTTGCATCTCCTTTAATTATTTTATTTTTGCTTGTAATTTACGATGCAATTACATTATGCATTGCGGCTCATTTGCAAGAAAACGAGATTTCAGTTATCAGATTGGAAACAACAGAAAATCAAGCGAAAAAAGCTAAAATGAAAAAGGAAATAGTTGATTTAACCATAAATCTTTTTTCGCTTATATGTTAGTGTATTTTGAAAGCTGATTTAAGCTCACATACAGATATAAGCTGTTACAAGATAACGGTATTAGGATTATTTTTAAAAGTGATACCATATTTCAATCAAGTATGTACATTAGCGTGAGTATAAAAAATTGAAATTATTTTTTCATTTATGTTAAATATGCAGTTTCATTCCCATCCAAAGATGGGCGGGCCGTAAAAGGTAACGCCTACTCTGTGGCTGTGAGCATTCATTTCTTGGTAGTATCATTGGGAGGTGGGTATCGGGATTTATTTATTTATTGATATATTTATCTGGTTAGACAGATAGAACAAGGTGACCTGAGCATGGTATGTAATATACAGTATAATATGAAATGAAGTGCAGCAACAAAAACACAAAGACATATGATGTTAGATGCGATGAGGATGTTAATCTTCTGCTCTGAAGCTATTTACAAAGAGAAGGCAGACTTTGGTAAATTAACTTCGGGGCCATGTTTTGCGAAGTGGTAGTGCACATTAAAAAATTAATATACAAACTGGGAGAGCACAATGGCCAAAAATAACAGAGAAAAGCCGCCTTAAAGTTTTCTACTCGCCGCATATATCGTATGACGCGTAAGTTTGTCAGGTGACGTTGAGGCAGAGTGAGGAAAATCTGCGACTCCCGGGTTTGATTCCCGTTCGAGTCAAACTTTTCTTACTTCAACTAATAAATTAGCCATTTGTAACTATAAGTAAAACATTAATTCACTATATGTTTAGAATGAATAAAACAATAGAAATTTTCAAATCAATTGTAAAATCTTTCAATGTTCCATGTTAACTAGGAACAAAATTTAATACATTCCGTAAATATACTGATATTACGAGTTATGGTTACGACAGTCATTGTATAATAAATGTTCTTGACGCTTCGTGTTTACATCTGTTGACAGTGTGCGACATACAAAGGAGTTGAGGAGGATATCCCCTTTGCTAATACTATGTAAGAAGAGCTTCTAAAGGGTTTCCAGAAAAAGGAAACATTTTTTAGTTTATTGAGTGTTTAGCAGGACAGCAGTAATGCTTCATGTAGTTGGAATTGGCAAGACAATTTAAACAGTACGGAAGGCATGCGCGAGCCATCTGTAATGTCACGAATGTCATCTATGATTTTCCTAGTGAATTACAGTCTGATTAAGACACCACCTCACATGCATAAATCATCACTACAGTTAAGAAAAATCTCGAAAGGTAAACCGTTACGATGATATAAACCTAATTCATCGTCAGAAGCCACTGACGTCAAAGAAAGCTGATGTAAGAAAATGTTGACACCAGGAAGAGGAGAGATTAACGTAAAGGTAAGCATTGGTAGTACGTGGGATTTACGGCCAAACAACTGGCTGAGGAATATACTCGATGAGCTGGTTGAACTGAAGCAGCTTATACCGATTATTAGAAAGGTCAATGTGAAATGTCCTTATTCTGTTTCGAGTGTATCATGGAGGTTGTTAATTCAAACTGTAGAGGGAGGGGCAGTGTTGGGGTATTGGCAAGAAAGGCTAAGCGTTGTTTGCTAGTGTTGACAAGAAAATATTAATTAATGATGCCTACAAACTGTACATAAAGACAGTGTTGATTCTGTGAAAATATAGAATTAAATAGAAAATTGTGTTATGGTGTCGGTAAAGAATTAATAATGTTATGGGTGCGTTGGAATTTATAAGTACGGAATACTCAGTTTTAAGTAAACCATATTAGTACGGTTGGAGAACTCTATTTCTTCATTTGATATACTAAATATAAAACCGACATAGGTGCAAGACAGAAGATATCAGTAGCATTATACGATTCATTATACTGAAAGATCTCTTAATGGTAGCTGTTGATACAGATACAGCTCACACATGTGCTTTTCAGTACATCTTAACTAGAGGGACTCAGAACATATTTTAATGGTGACATTGGTATTATACTTTCTGTCAAGAGTTTGAGAATTTTACATCTGCTTGTAAATTATCTTTATCTGTATCTTGAATAAACTAACAAAGACTTCTGACATCTGATTCTTTTATCAGGTAAATACGATAAAAAATTTTATACAAAAAACACACGGATACTCTGCGTTTGCAAGGGCGCCCATCAGGGGGGGCAAGGGGGGCCGCCTCCCAAGAGAAAATCGCACTTGGGAATATCGAAAGCCCAATAGAATTTTTACATTAGTTATAGCAAAATTTGAAACGATATTTGAAACCTCGCTTATATTTGCCCTTCCCCCTTGGAAACCACAACGAGTGCGTTTGTGATAAATTTTCTGTCTATCTAAACTATTGCTGTTGTGGTAAATGCTACAAGCAATTTCAAATATTTTTTCTTCTTCTACAAAGCCTTCTTCTACTACACCAATATCAGATATCTATTCTTAACGTCTTGTAAAATCCGTTAAGAGAACTTGTTTTTATTTTATTTTTTTATTTTTTAGAACTTCACAAGTAGAGTTCAAAAGTAAGGTTGTACTTGAATTTAGTTGCTGTAAACATTGCAAATTGACAGATCTTTTGCAAATATTTTCGTCCCCATTAAACTTCAAATTAGACACAAGATTAAAGTATTTCCGCTATTAACTACTGTAAATCTGCATTTCAAGAGGAACTCCACCAGTCAATGGAGGTAGATCTACGCCATTCTTACGTGTATGTCCACAAGTCATCATTTTAACTCCAACACTTCTTAATGACAGAAATGGTTCAATAATCACTTAGCCAACTCACATCTGTCGACTCTGGAATTTTCAATCCAGGAACTTCTACCATTTTTTTCTATGATACAAAGTATTTTTCCTTTTGGAGATTTGCTTACATAAAAAAAAAAAAAAACAGTTTGCTTACATAAAAAAATTATAAGGAACGTAAATGAATTGGTTCCTTGCATTTGTGACTGCATGCGATAGAACATAAATTTTGCTGTGAATTTATGGAATAGTTCTTCCTCATTTATTCGGAATTCTCTTGTGAACACTCGATATATTACCTGAGAACTTGAGAGCTCTATCAAAATCATAAGCAACAAAATTGCCCCAAAATAAACTTTGTTTATTCATTTCACTTTGAATGTAAATTCGAGATTGTTTTCTGCAATTACATTTGCGAGTGTATTTACGCACGACATCACTCACAAATTTCCACTATGGAAAGTTCAGAATTTTTGGCAATAATGTAGATTCATCAACCATTAAAGCGAAAGATTTTCCCTTATATTCAGTAATAAACGTTTCGTCAAGCACACCTCCCATAAGTTTTAGGATTTAGGATTTAGATTTCTGGGCTTTCGGCATCTCAGGCCATTTAGCCCTTCACGTTTTGAGGGATGACATCCCTCGGCGAGCACACAATCTGGGGAAAGGGAAGGAAGAAAGCGGCTTGGGACCTATATTTGCCTGGTGTGAATGAGGAAAACCTCATTCAGGGTGGCTGGCTTGAAAAAGCGTTTTACACTTTTTAGACCGAGTGCCCCCACCGGGAATCGAACCCGGGACCGCTCGTCAAGCGGGGCCACCACATCCCATATGTTGTAACATGTTATAAGTTGTCTTTGTTACACTAAGTCTCTCGCTCATTATTTTTGAACCCAAGTGGTTGAATTATCAACACACGTAATCATTAATTTTCGTATAATTCGTTCGTATTTAGTTGAATGAGCTACTTTCTCTTTAATCAGAAAATATAAACTCATTAAAACTTTCGTGACTGCTCTATTCCCTTCTATTTCGCTTTTAATGCTGATGCACAATTGTATGAATAGACATATTTTCCTTTTATATACACAACCAGGGCCGCCCACAGGGGGGATGTATGGCGCAAGCTGCGCCATTGAGAAAAATTTTGGGGGGGATTTTACTCTACTTTCGAACTAGCAATTTTACTGTCGGAATAGCATTAAAACACGATTTTGAGAAGCTAATTTTCAAAAATTTTCCGGGGTGAACCCCGGTACCCCCTGCTTCGATACTCGATGAATAAAATACCGCGCAAGTAGCCGTATGAAAGGAAAGGTTGGTTCGTTTTAAGAGAGAAGGGCCGCCCACAGGAGGGATGAATGGCGCAAGTTGTGCCACCGAGAAAAAAATTGGGGGGAATAAAAAAAATGGGGAAGAATTTTACTCTAATGTCGAATAAGTAATTTTGCTGTAGTCAGAATAACATTGGAACACGATGCGATTTTTTTAAAACCTCGAGAATGAATCCTCCTACCCCTTGCTTAGAAACTCTATGAATGAAGTACCGCGCAAGTTGCTATATGAAAGGATGGCGCCAAGTTCTGGTGAACAATAGTTACAAACACTCAAGGAATCACTTTCAAATTTAGATATGAAACTTGCCTATGTTGTCTGTTGGAAATTATAAAGTATTTTGACATAATTGTGAGCTAGTGGTAACCATACAGACAACAACCAAGTTTCAAATCTAAATTTGAAGTGAGCCAGTGAGCGTTTGTAACTGTTGTCCACCAGAACTTGACGCCTATTTTTGTGATTTCAATTCTTTTTAAGGCCATTCGTACTTGGCTCTTTTACAGGAATGTTTTTTGTTGGATATCACTTCTTTTTGTAGGCTAATTTTGAGGATAACATTTTCTTTTGGTATCAAACTCAATAACTTGTAACTTGCGTCTTACTTTTCATGTACAAGGGAATTATATCAATATTTTGTAAAGAAAAAAAATAATACTACTAATTGTAAAAAAAAAAAAAAAAGAATACCTGTGCCATACACAGTGTGTAGAAGTTTTTATACCCTTCAATATCCTTATAGAACATATTTAGTATTGTACACTACCAAGACTACTAATAAAAGTAATGCCATTTTTATAATTACTACTGCCCCTACTGTTACTACAAGCATTCTATAATACTACTACAGGAAATAAAAACAACAACAAAAAAACAGTTACTAGTACTATAAAAACTACTGCTACACTGGGCAATTGTTTTTAGAGGACTTGAATTTTGAGGAGGGAAGAGATTATTAGTTTTGGGGGGGAGTGCGCCATCAGCTTTGGGGGGGATGGGCACCCCTGTACACAACTTCTCCTTTACGGCTGCTTTTTGTGATATTCTGACAAAAAGCGTGTTTTTGACGCTTTCCTATGCTTCCAGCTATTTTCCTGAAATTTGTAAATTGATCTTTAATAAACGAACTTTTGTTTTCTGAAGTACGCGTAAGCCATCGTATTCATATTTTGAACACACGCTGCATAAAAGTACTCCTTGGCCTTGCAATTATTTGTTCACAAGTTCATAAAATGGTACACTATTTCGATTTAAACGCTATTCTTGTTTGTTCGGAAGTAGGTAGATTTGAACTCGAAGCCATAAGTTTTAAAAATCTTCCGTATTTTCCATGCCTTTATCGACTGAATTCGGTATTGAAAGCGAATTGTATTCCGGAACGAGCTTCATGTTTTCTGTAGAATATGACCATAAAATACTTTCTTTACGTTTACTACTCATTGTTGTAAAAATTTCAGTTTTAAGTCTCACGGTTATCCTCTGTAGGCTAAAGGAGATAGTGATGATGAGAATGAATGACGTGGTGGAATGAAGAAAATGGAAGGAAATGGGAGAACATTATAAAACATACTTACATGATATTTGTCCAGCACGAAGTCCAGGCTTAGTACGAGTAGGGATCGAAGTAGGAACCCCATACAGCAGAGATGAACGTTCTATCATTGAGTTACCGCAGGAGCGACTCATTGTTGTAGTTCACAGGTAGTTTCTTAGTAATGTCCCACACCCCAGTAATGGAATGGATGAGGAATTTTATGACCCGTGACCCGGGAAATCTAGGGGCATTCGAATTCAAGAGCCATCGCACGTAGTCACTCAGATAGACTTGTGACCAGGCTCGGACTGGCCAGAGCAGGAGGGCGGGGATCCCTGCCGGGACCCTGTATATATGAATAACATGGAAAGTAAGATAAAACATGTCTGCTGTGTTGGAGCATCGTTACTCGTAGTTTGTTCCGTTCCCAGAGTTCGGTGGCCCCCAGCATTGAATGTAGTCTTGGGACCTCACTATTGGAATGAACTAACAGTTAGGGATGCGAATGAGACGAGTCGAGACAGGATTTTCCTGACAAAATTCGAGTCGAGACACGGATCTTCCAATAGAGAAATATACATTTTTCAAGTCGAGACATCACTTTTACAGCACATTTTCGAGACGAGACAGCCACAAATCTTGTCTCGTGCGCATCTCTACAAACAGTGTTATAAAGTCCTGTTTGAGGCCCTTTGTGGCCTAGTAAGAATATATTTCAACGTATGAAGAATGAGGTCCCAGCACCATATTGTCTAAATGTGTATTGGGGCCCCGTGGGAAGGGAAGATGTGGCCTTCCAAGTGAGGCTCCTGTCGGGGCCCTATACTCCCCAATTCGAGACTGCATGTGACCTAGAGGTACCTGGTTTGACCTGGGCAGACCCATGACCTGGAGTTACCCAGTTTGATCTGGACAGATCTATGACCTCAACTGGTCCAGACAGACCCACTATGACGCGGAGACGACGAAACGTAACCATACATATGATGAGTATGTGTGAGAGTGCTAATATAATTCTAACAAACACGATTCTTTCCTTTCTCTTTTTCGCCTTTTCACAGAATCTACAATTTTCTTTCTCGTTTGTTGTGTGAGCTTTTGTGTGTCGAAGCATTGCACTAAAAGATAACTATAGTTTACCAGACTACAAACGAATTAGAATCACAGAAAATATGAGCTGCTGTTTTTCTTATGAGCGATCATCAAAGTTTAATTGAGTGAACTTGTATAAAATACGAAAATTGCAACTGAGCGCAAACAATGTTTTGTTAAATCTTTTTGTATAGTTTATGTTCAAGAACTATTGTATTATTTTTCAATGTGAGAAGCGAATAAACATGAAATTATATTGAAAATAAGAAATTTCATTAAGAAATAGTGCACCGGAAATCATAGGAATGAATGTTTGAATTCGAGTAGTACACCTCATTAATTAACTATAAATTTCTGCAATAATGCCATAAAGCTGATATTTCGGTTGTTTCCAAATCGACAGGAAAACTGGTTTTCTGAGTCACCTGCTTTTTGAGAAGCGAGACTCATACTCGGACAAAAGTCCTGATCCAAGTGACACATTATCCCATGACCAGTCCCATCATGGCCATATATTATTTCTGCTTGCATAGTACACATAGGAACATGGCAATTTACTTAAAAAAAAAAAAAAAAAAACCTGCACAAATACAGTTTATCAATGAGTATTTCAAAATATGTTTGTCCCTTAAATATTCATTCTCACTAGTTCAATTAACCTTTAACGTATAATATAGACTGAAAATTGAAAATCTGTACTAAAGTCTGCTTCAGGCAACCTGATAGGAAAGTCTCCTATCTCCCACCACTTACCATTGCAAAAGGGGAAAGTAAGTTGTTGATCTTCACAGGGAGGGAAGCTTTTCTAATGAACAGAATCGTTCAAACTCTAAATTCGTACGTCAATTCGCTCGCACCTGATGCTAAGAAAGCACTACTGTTTCTTTTAGCTATCAACCTCGGGTAACAAACATTTACTGTTTTTAATTTTTGCCTTATAGAAAAGCATTGTATATTATTTATATATTAAAATTCACCCTACTGTAAAACATTTTATTGTCTTAACAAATATCGAAAACATTAAATTTAATAAGAGCTCAATCTACACAATTTTCTTTGAATGTGAAAGTTGATCCCTAACACGAATACAAGAACGGGATTTCGAAAATAAAATGATGATAAAAAAAAAATATTTGGAGCGAAAGAGGCGAATATTCAAGTGAATTAAAACGCTACACAAGTTTTTTCTCGCAACAACTACAGGTCTCTGAGTATTATAAAAATATTAAAGTTAATACGTATAAGATAGGCATGACACATTGCTTGTATGGAAATACGAATTAAGTCACTAAGTCCTATTCATAAAACCTAGGAGAAAGAGACTATTAGCTGGGCGAAAGAAAACGCTTCCGGACAATGTAAAGCAGGATCTTTGAAGGATGATTGATAACAAACACAGTACATTGTCTTTTTGCAGATTAAAATCTAATGCAGAAATTTGTTTCTGCTATGATGAGCCTTTGAGCTTGTTAAGCCAAAGCATTCGTTATTTTTGTATAATTGAACGAACTTGTATTTATCGTTTCTCCTTTTTTTTTGGGGGGGGGCGCGGTGGCTCAGTGGTAGAGCGTTCACCTCTGGTGCTTGGGGTCCCGGGTTCGATCCCAGCCCCGTTAAGTGAACTTTGTGGTGGACAAACACCGTGTGCGTGGGTTTTCTCGGGGTTCTCCCGTTTCCTCCCACTTTCTTCATTCCACCATTTCATTCATTACTCATCATCACCGTCTCCTTTAGCCTAACCGGCATAACCGTGGGACGTAAAACTCACAGCTTTCTTTCTTTTTTTAAACAATAATCAACTCTTATTGCAACATTAGACTATCCTGTACGCAATAACTGTATCTCTCTTGCAAATTAGTTATTTCAAATGATTATTCCGATTAATGGAGACCGATAATCTTTTAAAGACAATAAAAAGTCATTTTCCCCCTCTTCTGAAAGAGAGGCTCAGCAAACAAACATTATTATTGGAACACTATAATCAGTGTGAATATATAGTTCTTTTTGTTCTTGTTCTTTTTAATGTAAGATGATCTGTTTACAAGATAGGAAATGGGAAGTGAATTTTATCATTTCAGGTTCTAATATCATCTTAACGCTCTGATAATTTACCCATACATATTGAACTTGGTTTTTGATTTTATATTATGAAATTATTGTATCAATATGCAAATAGCATGCAATTACCAACCCTCCCATTCTTTACCATTCCAACATTATGTCACAACCCCGACTGCTAAAAAGAAGAAAAATAAAAAAAATACAACTGTTCAATAAAATTTCCATTATAACACATGTGGTACTTACCTCACTAATATACGTAAATGTAATTAAGTGTTTTAAAATACGTAGTGTTATTATGAAAGTTGTAATTTATTATTTAGACATATTTAGATACACTCTATACCTCCGTATGCGGGAGCTGATGGTGGAAGACGAAACACAACATTCCCTTGTACTTGAGCATGGTGGGGAAAAAACTTTCTTTTCTATCAGGGTATGTAAAACAGTGGTGCCCACCCCCCCTAATGTCCATGACGCACCCCCCCCTCAATTGCCTATCCGTAGGTGTTCTTCCATGAAAAAAAATATTTTCGATTAATTTTTACACCCTCTCAAACATATTTATATAGATTTTTAACCCCCCCCAAATATTTCAATGACGCAGTTTGCGTCATAGCCCCCCCTTGTGGGCACTCCTGTGTAAAACAGATTATAGAGAAGAGTTAATATGATTTTTGTTACTATGAGCCGTAATACACTCTACCACAAATACCTTATTTTAAAAAAAAAAAATCTCTTATCTGACAGTTGCACATGCCTTAGTGTTTTAGAAATAACATGTAAATTCTAATACGACAGAAAAATAAATGTTACTTTGTCGAAATCTGCACACAGCAGCAAGGTTATGTCAGGTTATGCCGGTTAGGCTAAAGGAGACGGTGATGATGACAAATGAATGAAATGGTGGAATGAAGAAAGTGGGAGGAAACGGGAGAACCCCGAGAAAACCCACAATCACGGTGTTTGTCCACCACAAAGTCCACAGGGCGAGAGCTGGGATCGAACCAGGGACCTCAAGCACCGGAGGTGAACGCTCTACCGCTGAGCCACCGCGTCCACCTAAATGAAATACCGTGTATATTTTTATACACTGTAACATGTTTTATCTGTTGTTTGTCCCCTTCTAATGGTAATACACATACTTTTAATAGTTCTGTAAATGAATCCAAAACATTACAAATATTTGCAGATTTGTGCGAAATATTCCAGTATTTGTTTGAAATTGTTTAAAATAGTGAAATGTATTTCAAATATTTGAGAACCGTGCAGCAAACATAGAAAAAATGGAATGCCAGAATGGAAAAAGATTCACAACACAAATTCAGTAATATATGAATTAACGAGGAAACCAATTTGTGGTTTGTAAAGGGCAGGGTTTCTCAATCTGGGGGTCGCGAAGATAAGCGCAAGAGATAAATATAATTAGAAACTAATATTGGAAAATATTTTTAAATATTATTTTGTACTTGTTCTGGTCGACATAATTTTTATACATACTCTTAAGAACAACAAAAAACAGGTCTACTAAACACTTTCAACAGGTGCAGAGTTGCTTAAAAATTAATTTAAATAAAAGAGGTATAATATGAAACTAATGAGAACTGCATATTGAAATACGAGAAAAATACAAACGCAAGAAGACCTGCATATTGAAATACAATTAAAATTGAAAGCTAATGAGATACCTAAGTATGGTGTGGTTTCACTTGTGAGGTAATGTTCAGTTCAATCTTCGTGACACACATTATCAAGTTATTTAAAATACTCAATAACTTTTTAAGGAACTGTCTAAGTTTTCTAAACCAAAATTAAAAATCACTTTACTTTTTCTATCATATGACCCAAAATTAAGAGAGTTATGAAGTTTTCAAATTTTCAAACGGCTTTCATTTTGAAACAGTATGATGGATCGGATTCTGTATTTTTAATATGAATGAACTGACCAAATTTGGTTTTAATCCATTCCCTTTTAGAAAAGTTACTGTATCCACTATATACAAGAAATGGACTCTACTATTATAGAAATAGATGGATTTAGGATGTAGATTTCTGGGCTTTCTGCATCTATGGCCATTTTAACCCGTCACGTTCGAGAGATGACGTCCCTCGGCGAGCACACTATCCGGGGAAAGGGAAGAAAGGATTGGGGAAGGAAGGAAGCGATCTCAGACCCATATGTTACGTACCACCCCGGCATTTGCCTGGTGTGAATGAGGAAAACCCAGGAAAACCGCATTCAGGATGGCTGGCCTGAAAAACCTCTTCACAATTTTTCGATCGAGTGTCCCTACCGGAAATCGAACCCGGGACCGCTCGCATCGAAGGCGAAAGCGTTAGCGACTACACTACGCATGGCCACAGAAATAGATAGAAATCGTGAGATCTCCGCAATAGGTATATTAAAAATCCCACACAACCTTATTACAAACCAATAATTATAAGGGGGTCGCTGGCAAGACGATGTGATAAAATGGAGATCGTGACTGGAATTAGATTGAGAACCACTGGTATAGGGTTTTAAAAGTGGGAACATATTGGTTGTTTCAAAAGAATGTCTTCCGTTTATATATTTAAAAAAATGTAAAATTTTAAAAAAGATAAATTAAGAAATTATTTTTGTTTATATTCTTGCAAGTACTGATGTTTTAAAAGGGAAATTACGTACTGTAAATATTATCTGATTGTGCACATCAAAGGCAATTTCCCAAAACTATTAAAGCAAATAAATACAAGGATTGAGACTTTATCAATCATTGGATCTTTTTACTGTGGACAAAGTAATTGTTTAAGGGTAAAACTTCTTGCGTAGTTTTGGAGAAAATAAACAGAAAGAAAATTTTTATTATCATGAAAATTCAGGCTATACGAAACCATATTACTATACTTCCATACAATCTATTAACATGAAATTGATATTGAAATATTCCCCCATTGAACCTTCCATTATGCCACTATCAAGACATTAGATAGAAACAATCTTTAATAAAATTTAACATAAAATTATCATTATGTCTTTAATTTTAGTTGTTGTTATAATAATGTATGAAAATGCTCTTCTACAAATGTTTGAATTTTATTTCATTGTTTAATCTTATACCTTTCCCATTGGAAAGCGATTTTCCTCTAACACTCACATATTGCGCCCAATTGAATTTGTTAAATAGAGACAAATGTAAGACTACCTCATTCAAAACTCTCCAGAGGGCATAGTAACTCAGTGGTAGAGTGCTTACCTCTGGTGCATAGGGTGCCTGATTCGATCCCCAAGTAAGTTCATGGTGGACAACATCGTGTCCATGGATTTTATCGAGGTACTCCCATTGCCTACCACATTCTCACTCTCACCAATTATTCCATAATGTTTACTCGCTTTAATCATCCCAGGGCTTTAATGCTTAGTCCCAAGGGCATAAACGTGGGATCCAAAACTCATAAATTTCGCTGTTGCACAGAATATTCTTCATTCTCAATAGTTCACAAAAACTGAAGAAATAATATATTAATGTCTTTAAAAAAAAAGAAAACACACAAGAAGATAACAATATAAATCAAACATATAAATCAACAATATATTAAAATATAAATTTATAAACAATATAAATCAAGAATATATTTTTAAAAATATCGTACTTAATGTTCTACAGTTTGCAGAAATCAGAAAAACTATGACTTTGCTTAAAGTTAAAAGTTGTCTTATTTCTACACTCAGATTTCAATTAGGTTTTACTGTCGATATTGATTTTGAATATTTGCAATATTATAATACCCTACAGATATGTATATAATATTATGTTTCGCAACCGTACAGTACAACAGGCATAATTGTCGTTTTATGTATTGTAAGCTTCAAATTTTATGACAGGATTTGCAAAGACAAAAGAATTTGGACTGATTAATAACAGAAATAGCCTGCTTTCTGTCGATTTTTGATTTCTTCGTGGAATGGGTTTGGTCTATTAATGTTGGTTCTAGATATTTGAAAGTATCCACTTTGTCGAAAGTATTATTCAATATGCTATCATATATACAATTATAAATTTGCAGTATTATGGTCGTAGCGAAGTTCTATGTATTTAGTTGTAACCGAGGCTTCTGTGAATGTTTCTGAAATAGTGTCTTTTTACGAGATGAAGTTGTTAGCCCCAAACTGGAGGACCACCCCTTGTCCTCTGTCCGCAACTGCTTATTCAATATATTCGCAACTAACCTCTATATCTAGAAGCCTTCTGCTTGGTACGCAATCTGAAGACACACCATAGTGTGCTAACAAGAACCCATATTACACGGAGAGTTATATTATACGTAATGTAATACTCTTATGTTTTGAGAGTCCTATGTCCCAACTTTAACAAGTGCCAGGGGCCGCGGTGGCTCAGTGGTAGAGCGTTCACCTCTGGTGCTTGGGGTCCCGGGTTCGATCCCAGCCCCCGCCAAGTGAACTTTGTGGTGGACAAACACCGTGTGCGTGGGTTTTCTCGGGGTTCTCCCGTTTCCTCCCACTTTCTTCATTCCACCATTTCATTCATTTCTCATCTTCACCGTCCCCTTTAGCCTAACCGGCATAACTGTGGGACGTAAAACTCAAAGATTTCATTTTTTTTAACAAGTGCCAGTGAACTTAACCATTTTAAAGTCAACATCGGAAAGTGACTCTACAATAAATATATATGTGTAACTCATAGTTATTCTTTTGGTAATACAGTAATAAATAATTTACAAATGCTGCAATACTTTATTCGCCGAACTTTTTAACTATTGTATATACATTTCTATATTACTAACTCCTTTCGTCGGTTAGCATTATTGACACATGGGAAATCCAAGGTAAACAACTAGACAGGCGACCACATATTGCAGTATATCGAAAACTTGTCATGACATTTCAATTATTAGACCGACCACATCAAACCTGACATCCAATAAATAATTAATCACAGATACTGAAGTTCCGCAATCCATATACAAACCATCATTATGAATAGAATAGGAGAAAAAGAAACAGCTGCGCACAGGAATCTTCTAGTTTTTAGGACGTTAGGAACTTTTCTAAATTATTAACACCATATTTTAACTTGCATTGCATTTTTTTAATAATTGTTAACAAGTTCTGAGCTTGAATGTGCATTCGAATAGTACACTTAAACGAGAAAGCTAACACAATATAACCTTACGGAACATAACTGCGTGTTCGCATGGTAGATGAGCTATTTATTTATGTAAGCACGTATATAACTGCAATGTATCTAGAAGAGGTAGTGAAAAAGAGTCTATAAAATGAAGATGGTATTTCATTAGGAGATAGAATGAATAGGTGTATACAATTTGCAGATGGTATGGTGCGTATTACAGAATCTGAAGAGAAAATCAATAAGATGTTAGAAAAGTTGACGAAGGGCTGTGAAGAATATGGGATGAAATAAATCTTAGAAAGATAGAAGCCATGGTGATTGGAACAAAGGGGTCAGTGTCAAATATAGAAGTAGGAGGAAAGAAAATAGAACAAGTGACTAGTTTTCGATATTTGGGTAGTATTATTAATGATGATATGAAGTGGAAACTTGAAATAAAAGCAAGGATAGGAATGTGAAAGAAGCCTTTAGAAGAAAGAAAATACTATTTTGTGAGACCGTGAACAAAGAGTTGAAGAAAATAATTCATAAAGTGTTTCGTGTGGAGTACTGTGCTGTATCGGTCAGAAACATGAACATTATGCAAAAATGATTAACGGGATGATCTACCTTTTCTCGGCACAAAACTTTTTATATTGGACCTTATGGGGAGAACATGGCTACCGAATTTCCTCAGTTTCTAAGGAACTAGATATCTCTAATGGGAAAGAAAAATTTTGCAGCATTCTACAGAAGTTTATTAACGGGCTGAAATACTTAAATTGTATATTTGTCTGCTAGTTAAGCAGAATAAATTATTAATAAATAAATAAATTAGTTTCTTTTTATACAAATTATAATATGTCTAACTTTGGAACCAATTATGGTAGAAAGATCAACTTTTTTTTTTTTTGTTTTATTCCTTGAGAAGAAACGACTCTAATAGTTTTAATCACAATCATATCTGATACGCCAATTAAAAAATAGTATTTTAATATAAGTATTAAAGTCCACCTGTCAAAGTTTGACGAGGGTAGGTCACGCCCCACTCTAAGCTTGGCCGCGGAAAGGGCGAGGGTGGTGAAATGGAAGGGGAAGGAGGTGGATGTCTGAATGAAACAGGTTCTCGACCAGTTTCTGAGATTACCTGTCAGCTGCCAAATACTGTTAGCTTTATAGAGTTTATCTTCTTCAATGGTTCTATACTAAGAGACTGGACGATGTGGTGTGAAGTATCCTCTTTTCCCCGTTACCTCTGGAAGTTCATCAAGATGCATTCTAGAGTGCGCGGGAAGAACAGTATATATATCAGAAAACGCTGTTATTTTGGGATTTTTCCCCCTTCCGGACAAATATTATAGCATACAGTAAAGGCGAAGGGAAGGGGGTTAGAGGAGTGCCCCCACAGGATTCCGACAATGTAAAGTCCTGGCCCCCATATATAGGTGTCCATAAAATAAATGTCCCCTAAGTTTTTTATAATGTCTTGAGAATATATTTCAAATTTGAGTTGTTTTCCTGGTAGCAGTCATTTTCCAATATGGCCGCCGCCCTACGTAAATCTCTCTCTCTTTCACTCTCTCTGTATATATATATAGAGGGTGCGGCACGTAAAACCGGCCCGTCGTAATATTCTGGTATATTGTGTTTTGGCAACACTTAAATAATCTACCTTCCTACCAAGAGATGGCGTGTCGAGGTCGGGTCGACTTACGTGACCTGCAGCAGTCACGTGCAGCCGCAGCCAGTGAAACTTGTCGAAACCAGTTGAGAAAAAGGCCTCGTTGTGTTAAGCCGAGTGAGTGTCAGTGTGTGATAATGCCGTATTCGATACCCGAGCGTGTTGCCATTGTTGAAGGGTTCATTCTCACTGGATCTTTTGTGAAAACAAAGAATTTGTTTCGGGAGAAATTTTTAGAACGTTCTGTGCCAGCAAAAAGCACCATTCAGGAATTGATTGAAAAATGGCGGCGTACAGGATCGGTTCAAAATGCTCCCAGGAACAGACGACCATCTGTCTGCACACCTGAATTAAAGATGCAGGTGGAGGAGATAATGACAAGAAGTCCTCGAAAGTCAACCAGGAGATTGAGTCAACAGGTTCATGCGAGTGAGAGAAGTTGCAGACGTGTTTTAAGGAGACTGAAGTTAAAACCGTACCGGATAAGTGTTGTGCAAGAACTGAAGGAGCCTGACCTACAGAAGAGGGTGCATTTCTGTTCATGGCTGTTGAGCAATGTTGCCAGTGGTTTATTGGATCCACTAATGCTCATCATGAGTGACGAGGCGTGGTTCCACCTGTCTGGCTACGTAAATTCCCAAAACAACCGGTATTGGTCGACAGAAAATCCACACGCAATCCACCAGGTACCCTTGCATGATGAGAAGATTGGTGTTTGGTGTGCCATTTCCGCCACACGCGTTATTGGGCCCATATTCTTTGAGACGACAGTGAACAGTGACGTGGAGCCCACGAACTCCAAGTGAGGGCTTAATACAAGTTTATAAGGTCAAATAACGCTCTAATTGTAGTTCTTATACTGGGTGTTCGAGACGAAACGCCCTAATTTGAAACACTTATACTAAACATAATAAACAACCCAGACAATTTTAATAGTGTTAGATTGTAGATTAGCTGTGGAAATTTATATTTATAATGTTATATCAAGTTCACTTTAATTTACATTTATTTTTATTTCAGGTACTGAAAACCGAAGAAATTGAAAAATGTTAAAAAAAAAAACTGAAAAATGGTAACGAATGCTGAAAATGCACACACTGTGTGGTGGTATGCAGAACCAGGATCCATTATTGCAGTTCAACGACGTTTCCGATAGAGTACCACAGAAGCACTCTCGATTCCAAGAGAATCAAGACATGGAAAGCAGCGATATTAGAGACAGGATCTGTTGCTAAGAGGTATGGTGGTAGTGGACCATCAAGAACACCAGGGGAGACTGTTAATTGCATTCAGATACGTTTGCAAGAAGTCCTAAGAAACCAGTTCATATAGCTTACGTGAGCTTGGTGTCCTAAAATCAACTATCCATGGTGTGATATACAAGCGCCTAAATCTTTACCCAAAGTGCAATTGTTACATGAGGTGAAACCTGACAAGAAACCAAAACGACCAACATTTGCCGAAGATATTCTCTAGCGCATCGACATAGACAATAATTGTTTAGCCAAGATTATGTTTTCCGATGAGGCAACATTTCACCTCAGTGGAAAGATGAAGAGACACAATGTGTAAGCCTGGGCTAGTGGACATTCTCGAGGGGCAGCAGAGTATCAACGAGATAGCCTAAAGGTCAACGTTTTGTTTCTCTTTGCAGTTAACTATTACTGGTCACACATATCTTGATATGTTAGTTAATTTTGTGTTCTCTCCGATAACACATAGACACCCACACCTGCTCTTCGAGCAAGATTGAACACTTCCATACTGGCATATGGAACTTCTTAGCGCATTAAATAACGAATTTCCACATGATGGATCGGGAGAGGTGGGTCAATCCCATGACCATCCCAGTAGCCCGATATTATTCCCTTGGATTTCTTCCTGTGGGGAGTATTTTAAGGACAGGGTGTACTCTGTTAAAGTGACAACTCTGGAACAGCTTCGTGAGAGGATTAGAGCTGCAATTGAGACAGTTACGCCACAGATGCTAAAGGAAACGTGGAAATACAGCGAGTATCGATTAGACATCCTCCGTGCCACTCGTGGAGCTTATGTAGAAACAGTGTGACTGAACAAGCAAATGTTCAAAACTTTGTGTATCCATTGTTACATGAATTATTTTTATGTATCCAATACATGTTGTATTACAAACATTTTAATTTAGGGCGTTTCATCTCGGACACCCTGTATACGTATATTTAATCCATAATTCTAATTTATCTGTCATTTTCAGCACCCATACCCTTTTAAGTCCGTAGATGAGAGAATGTTGTAAAAACATTCATTGTCTGCTAGCTTAACTTTGCAACGTTAAAGTAAACAGATAGTATAACCTGCCTCTGGATTATACATGTATACTGAGGGAAGTAACATAGTACAAACTCACGTTCTTTTAAAATAACATTGCGCTCATCCATACATCTGAACTATGCGTTCCTATCTTCTCATCTATACGCAACAGCAATATTAGAAAACTAAAATATGTTACTTTCAACGAAGCACCTGTTTTTGCTCTTTCGTTCAAGAGATTCTCAGGATATGGATATTAAAAACGTAGATTCTATTCGTTAATATTTCATTACTCAGTAAGATTCATGCACCTGCACTGCGTACATGGATGGAATATTCTAGAGATGACCCGACCTTCACATGAAGTTGCAGATGTGGTATGGGCTATCATTTTTTTCATATTTGAAAATTTTACTTCCCTTACCATACAGGCAAACTAAAGATGAAAAATTCAAATGTACAAAATAAGGACATCTAAGATACATACTTACACATATAGGACACAGACTATGCTTGTCTCTAGAGCATATGTTCCTTTATTCTTATCATACATAAATGATGTATTGCGTATTAATAAGCTAGTCAACATAGGAAGAGGTCCTTGTTTCAATATCAGAACTAGAGTTACCTTAAATTCTGAAACATTTTATTAGCGATTAACGAAAACTGTTGATAAATGAGACATATCAATCACTGTAAATTGTCATGCATAGTTTTTGAGAAATTCGAGAGAAATGAGTTTTTGTAAACTTAATATGATCATGTACGTTAATAAAGCATCCTATTAATATGAAACAGCTCCTGAAGCACACCCTAATCCAGCTTTTCATTAAGATAAGAGCAAGATGACAACACACAATACGGTTAATGAGATATAACCCCAAATTATGATTACTCTAAAGCTTTACTTTTAAAAATATAATATTATTCAAAGACATATATTAATTGATAGAACACATAGAGTAAAATAAATAGACGTTTGAGGGTAAATTCTAATGCGTAGGTTTCTAGAAAATCGAGGAAAACTTAATTTTTAAGGCGCTAAAAAGTGGTTTGGGTACAAAACCTCGCGGCCAGAATCTCGCAGCGACAACCTCGCGAACCAAAACCTCGCTTGGGCAAAACCTCGCCGCCCGAAAACTCGCGGGCCAAAATCTCGCCTGGCCAAAACCTCGCCGTCCAAAACGTCGCGGGCCAAAATCTCGCGGGGCCAAAACCTCGCCTGGCCAAAACCTCGCCACCCAAAACCTCGCGGGCCAAAACCTCGCCTTGCCAAAACCTCGTCTTCCAAAATATCGTCATACCCAAAATCTCGCCTGACCAAAACCTCGTTGTAATAATCTCGCGACACAGAATCTCGCCTGGTCTAAATTAAGCGAGACGTAGTGTCGCCTGGAAAGAAATGTCGTCAGGATAAAACCTCTTCAGAACGATTTCTTCAATGTAGAATGTTCTATATATTACTATATGTATATATTTAGTAATAACACATAATTACATTGAAATAAAGTTAGGTTAGGTTAGGTTAACCTAACCTAACCTCGAGTCCCCAGTTATTGAAAACAACTAAAAAGAAGCGCCATGTTGCGTCAATATGTAATACTATTTATTTAAATGAAAATTACTGTATATTTGAACTTTTTTAAATCGGGGAAAAGGGGCTAATCCGCCCTTAGTTGGAAGCTAAATTCATCGTTTATTCCTGACTGATTTTAATCAAAGCTGTGAGAACTGTGCCAACCTTCAAATAATATATACTTAAAATTTTAACAAAAATCTAATAATATTTATGAAAGCATGAAATACTATATGAGTTTTTACGACGTCTCTTGATTATGTCCTGTAGGTTAAAGGAGACGTAGATGACCAGGATGAAGGAAATGATCGAATAAAGAAAGTGGGAGGAAACGGGAATAACCCGAGAAAGCCCACACACACGATGTTTTGTATCTTCTTCTTCTTCTTCTTCTTCTTCTCCTCCTCCTCCTCCTTCTTCTTCTTCTTCTTGTTATTATTATTATCATTATTATTATTATTATTATTATTATTATTATTATTATTATTATTATTATTATTTGTAATGTGGAATTGCATATTAAGAAACTCATTGGGTGAATTTTAAAGAAAAGTTTCATTCCGCAAGGTTTTGGACAAGCGAAATTTTGGTTCGCGAGGTTTTGGATGGCGAGGTTTTGAGAGGCGAGATTTTGGGCGGCAAGGTTTTGGCAACGCGAGATTTTGGCTCGGCGAGATTTTGTCCCGCGAGGTTTCGGGCGGCGAGTTTTGGCCAAGCGAGGTTTTGGCCGGCGAGATTTTGGGCTGCGATGTTCCGGCCGCCAGATTTTGTCCGTATTCCCTAAAAAGTATGTCATTCGGTGCAAACAACAACTGTTGATTTTTCTACCGTATTGGAATCATTTTGTTTATTTATTCTTGTGCCTACTCCTAAGGATAACACACACACACTAATAATAGGGACATAATGATACACATAGCATTAACACAATACTTCTAACAATGACACACATACATGTAGCAGTGATACAATATTTCTAATAATGACACTACTAACAATAACACACACTACTTGTAACAAAAAATAAGAACAAATTACATTTACAAAAACTTGATTTGAACATCCCGCTAGAGTTCAGGGTGAAACATAACCTTCAGCGTTTAATTTGTAAATCACAACAACTAATAATAAATTTGTATTCTATCTAACTATAAAGAAAAGATTATTAGTCCTCATTAAGGATACGTTGTTAATATTAAACCCAATAAATTGCTATTTAAGTACCATTAGTAATCTGTTAGTATTTGAGAGATGAAACAATGTAGGCTTGTCGTTTCGTGTTCTCATACTCAAGCTACCTGTGTGCATTCACAACGGTCTTAAGATCGTCCTGATTCAAAGTCACCCAAAATATAAACTATATACCAATCTCTACGCCATTTCAGCTTCGGATAGTTGCAAAGAAAAAAAAAAAGAAAAAAAGAAAAGAAAAAAAAATACTCTTGTTAAGCAAACACAAAGAAAATTTATTATAGAAGTTCATGGCAGTTAACTAAATTCAGATAACAAATTTATCTGTAATATTTGAATCAAGAAGCTCTTTAGAGCTACAATAAATAGGGTCTAAGACATTATTATTATTTTATATAATGATTGTGGAGGTTCTGTCATCGGTTGTTGAAGGAATTTAATGTTGAATCTGTACTAAACGAAGGAATATCACAGATCTTAGGTCAAGTGTTTCTACCTATGAATATTTATATTTAAAAAAATGACAATTGTACGGTCTATCTCTACAAAGAATATCCTTGTATATTTTAAAATGAAATGAAATGAAAATCTTTGAGTTTTACGTCCCACGGTTATGCCGGCTAGGCTAAAAGAGACGGTGATGGTGAGAAATGAATGAAATGGTGAAACGAAGAAAATGGGAGAACCTCGAGGAAACCCATGCACAGCGTGTTTGTCAACTATAAAGTTCACTTGGCACAAGCTGGGATAGAACTAGGGACCCCATGCACCAGAAGTGAACGCTCTACCACTAAACCACCGATATCCCCTTGTGTATTTGAATATTATAGGTGAAACATATAATAATTTGGAGAAAATATGATTTCGATTTTAGTTCTACACCAAAAGAGTGATTATATTATTATTATTATTATTATTATTATTATTATTATTATTATTATTATTATTATTATTATTATTAAGTATTTAGCCTTTTGGCAGGGACTAATGAGTTTTTTTTGTTAATTTTCAGTTTGGGCTTGGAAATGTTTCTTCCTATTCCTCGCCTTCCTTCTCTCTTTCCTTCTATGATTGTATGAAGAAGACAATTTCTTCGCAAAATGAGTCCAATCCAATTAGCTAAAAGCGTCCTCTTCTCTCCTATCTGTTTAAAACATCTTCGTTTGTTGCTCTCTCTGTCCATTTTATCTTCCTCCAACACCACATCTGGAAACTCTCTAAATATTTCTTCTCTAACTTCCGTAATGTCCAAATCTCTGAACCATAAAGTCCAATACTCCATATATAGCATTTGACAATTTCTTTCTTAGTCCAATATTAAGGCTGCTAGTCAAGAGTGACTTGTTCGTGTTGAACGCTTCTTTGCCTATGGTAATTCTTGACGTTATCCCTTTGGTGCTGTACGCATCTTGCGTCTAAATACTTTACGAGATATTTGAAACGATCGACCTCTTTAGTGATAGAAATAGTGATAGCAATTCTTAACTAGTGTGTAATACTGCGAAATTATTGTAAAGTTATTACTATTATATACACATTGGACTATTTAAATTACTGTGAAAATCGAATAATTTCAAAGTCTTCTCTACATCTCACTCAATTCATTAATTTATTTTCAAGAAACATTTTATCTTGAATGTACACTGCCAGGCAAGTATTTGTGAAATAATTACATTCGTTTTATCGTTCTGCAACAAAAGCCAATAAACGATAAACTAGTGTTCCTTGAACCATTACGTCACATTCCTTTGTACTGCACGAACCAAAGACATCATTGTCTTCTCCTACAAAACTGTTGGAGCATGTTTCTCTTGGTGGATTATGTTGTTATAAGCACAATGAAGAGCGTTACCTGAACAACCAAAAGCTAGGATTGTCTCTAGCACTAGAAGCACGAAGCAGTCATTTTGACTGCTTCGAGAAATATAATTTCATATCACTTCTCTAATGTTTCCGCTAAGGCCCTGAAATTCATTGACTTTTAATATTTTTGTGCCTATTTGTTGATAGTATTAATAGTAAGTTTATGTCCCTTTGTACAGGGGCGCTAATGTCAGTTATACCTAGAAGCACGAAGCAGTCATTTTGACTGCTTTATAAAGAATATGCAAATATAGTGTATCTGTTTCTGATTTACAAATGGTAGTTTAAAACACTTCTTGTTTCTGGAGAAAAGAAAAATTGAAACCTTTATTAATTGTAATTTGAAGCAGAAAAAAATTATATAACTTATTATTTTATTGTGATATCTACTTCCAACAATAACTTTATAGAAGTTTTTCCATTGCCATACAAGATATCTCGTAGTGATTTATCGTCGAAAAACAAATTAGTTCAGGTACATGTGCCCAATATCTGCATCTTAGTTTGTACGTGTAGTTGGTTGAGGTGAACTGCGTACATGTGACATTTCACGATGAGACCTCACGAAATATTTCTAGTTTAAGGCGATCTCTCAGAAGCTGAATCTGAAGAAAATAATGACTATTTACAGGATGCGAGTGAAGAAGATGGATACTGAAGTGATTCTCAACCTACAGAGTACATTTTATATTCAAGTGATGAAAAAGTGGAAGAGAGTGATAGGAAGACAACGCCAGTAGTGGTGACAGTTTATTGCTCCAGATAGAACAATGTGGACAAAATCGGATTTCGAGCAAGATGAAGTTTGCCGTATATCTAAGCAGAATACTGTTCACAAAGCTCCAGAACTGGCTGATTTTGCCAAGTGACGAGTGTCTGAGGAAGAATGTAGTAGTGCTTTTCGTTTACTATTTGATGATTCAATGATGAATCATGTCCTAAAATGCAACATTCCTGAAGCAAATAGGCAACTGAAGTCAACAACATGGACATTATCTCTTTCAAAACTACAATCTTATTCGGGCCTTTTTATTTACCGAAGTGCTGCTGGTGCGTCAGCAATGCCCATTACGGTCTTGGAGAGAACAACCGGGTCATCAATTTATGGGAAGACAATGAATAGAGATGAGTTCTGTGAAATAAGACGGTACTTGAGATTTGATGAAAAGGTGACCAGATCCACAAGACTTCAAACGGACAAATTCGCAACCGCATCCGAACTGTTGAATTCCTTTCTTGAGAACTACATAAAATGTTGCAAACCACATGACAGCGTGACTGTTGCAAGCAACTCTATCATACGGAAGTCAAATGTCGAATTCTGCAATATATGCCAAATCAATCCAATAAATTTGGCATCAAGATCTGGTTACTTGTAGATATCAATGGCTTTCCATATCTAGGCAAGGATTTGGAATAGAGTAAGGTGAATTTATAGTGCCTAGTTTGATAAATCTTTTTTACTAAAATAAAGAATAAATGTGACATGTAATAACTTCTTCACAAGGAAACTTGCTGAATATTTTAGCGATATAAGTTCAGCTCTACAAGTTTGGTTGCGACAATAAAGTAGAATTGAAGAGAGTTTCCTAAAGCACTACCACTACGGTTTGACCCCCCCCCCCACCAAAAAAAAAAAAAAAGATCTAGGCCTACTTCACTGTGATGTTTACTGTGATCAGAGTGGTAGTACATTAACTGTCTACAAATGTAAGCGGAACAAAAGTGTTTCTGTGTTGAGTTCCATGCATAAAACAGTGTCAATTTCTGTGGCACCAAGGAAAGACCGGAAACTATAACATATTACAATGAGACACAGTTGGGTGTAGTCGTCGTGGATCAAATAGAGAAGAAACACTATGTGAGATATGCGTGTAGACGGTGGCTAAAGTACGTTTTCTTCAACATGGTTGATTTGGCATGTTTTAATTCCTGGATGATATACAGAGAAGCTACCAGAAAGAAAATCAGTAGGGACAATATCTCCAACGTTTGGCAGAGGAGTTGATGGTCAATGTCGCTGATGACGATTACAGTGTATCTGAAGACGATAAAGTTCCTTCCACACACACGTGACAATGTCAAGTACAATTGTATAAAACAGCAAAACAGTTGAGATATGTTTCAAATGTCGAAAGTATGTTAGTGGAATGTGTACTGCAGAGATCTGAAAGCGAGTTATCTGCGCCAAGTGCAGGTGACTTTGTAATAATCTCCTTCTAAGAAGATATTTAGAAAGAAATCACAGGAGATATTATTTAACAATAAAGATTTAATATCTAAGAGTTGAGAGTAATCTTTGATTATTATTTAATTATTTTATAAATACTGATATCGAACATATTTTATTCATAAATATTTTTAATATATCATATTAATGCACTTAATGCTTATAAATAAAAATAATAAAATAAATAATATACTTCCTAGGATTAGTTATGAATGAGACTCATTACGAATGTCATTAAAAACGTTCATCCTGTGTCACCATTACTCTATATTTTAGTCAGAAACGGAAAGCAGTCAATTTGACTGCTTCGTGCTTCTAGGGGGTTCAAAATTTCCGTGCTTCTAGTGCTAGGCCAAGAGTTCATCACCACAGAAGCAGCCCACGAAGGTAGTTCAGGCCACCATCCAGACATCATCAATAAGCCGAGTTACAACAATCCATTCATTGTCCCTGGGAGATTTGACGGAATATGAAATCCAATCGTCAAGTTCAGTATTGGTTCCATTGCATACACGCCAAGAAGTTACACAACAACTTCGGAGAGCCATCTCACCTATTGGAACAACTAGAGTATCGTCGAGAACAAAAAATAATTGAAGTAAATGTGCTCGTTTCCTATCCTAATAGTTAAATAGTTAAATCCCATCTTCTCTTCCGTCGTTTAACTTCCACCTAATCTAATCACTATTTTATAAGTTGGAATTGTTGAGGTTCATTTGTGCATTGAAACAACCTCTCATGATATTAGTTCAATGCGAATAATCAGTTCTCATCTCCAATTACATCCCTTAGTTTAAATAACTTATGGTAATTCAAAAATAATCTATAAGTCAATTTCTGAGCGAATTGAATTGACATTCCATATCTGCACACTAATAAATATTTATATGTAGTATTGCCTCCGGAATCCGAACGCCTGAGAACTCGAACAACTTGGAATACGAACAAGAAATATAAGCAAATTTTACTTCGGCACACGAATGCTGCTTTGGAATCCTAACACTCGGCACGACTTTTGTTTGTCCTTAATTGTATGTACGTTTCTCATGCGCTTGGGCCATCCATACACTTTATCGCACAGTTCGTTGTTGGAAACTTTACTGAAAGCATATAATGTGAGTTTCGCTATTAATTTTGTGGTTTTGTGCCTATTTTATGTTTTCTTTATATATGATAACAAGTAATTTTATTCGCAATGGGTTCTGAAATGTTAAATTTTAATCAAGTATTATTATTATTATTATTATTATTATTATTATTATTATTATTATTATTATTATTATTATTATCTTAATATTTGATTAATTTATTGTTAGAATCATATTGAAAATTCAAGTTCGTGGAACTCAGGAAGGGATTACTCCAGTTTATATTGTATTAAGGAATAAAATTGTCTTGGAACTCGAATAGAGTTCGGGAACAGATTAGGTTTGTATTGAAAGGTATCACTGTACTACTACACATTAAAAATGAAGCAGCATGAAGTAAAAGAGTAGCTTTGCCAATTGTGGTTGACAGATAGCTTAAGATACTGCTTTGAAATGATTAGACTAACCTTTCTGTGCAAGTGCGAGACCTTTGTGAGATCCTAGCAGAAAGTTTAGAGGTCAATACCATCATGAATGTCCTGAGACCAAGGCAAATTTAAACCTTACATGTTCTCCTAGAGTATGGCAACCTATGCGCCTCCAACATGTTGCCAAAGCACATGAATTATAGCTGAAGAAGGTCTCTGAGGATCTATGCACCAATGAACCAGATGTGTTGAAGTGCTGAGAGATCAAGAATATCTAAGCGAAGCGAGCGAAGTAGCTCAAGTGGTAGAGCGTTGGCTTCGCATTCGGGAGGTCGCGGGTTCGAATCCCGCTGCCGACCATCCTGACTGAGGTTTTCCAGGGTTTCCCTCAGTCCTACCAGGCAAATGCCGGGATGGTACCTACTAAACAGGCCCTGGCCGATACCTTCCCAAATCCTTTCCATTGTTACTGTTGTTGTTGGATATCCAGTGTAAAATGGCCTCTGAGCTGTATCTGGTGATTGTTAAATAAATAAATAAATATTCACTGACCTAAGAAGCAGGGTAACATGATGTCTATCCACGAAATATAGGAGTTATGTGCCACATGCAACTGGGGGTCATCCGATGGGAAAGTGGATACATGTCAATTTCTATTAGACCCGTCAATTTCTATTAGACACGAACAGACAGAGCATTTAATGTCACCTCACACCATAGCACGAGAACTGATTATCTTGCTTTAATCGGGATCGGACCCAGTAGTATTAGAGAATAGTATTTGCTCAGAAATTGAAATATAGAAAACATTCATGTTAGGTACTTAGTCAGGAAGAGCCTGAAGAAAAGTTTTTTATGAATTTTTATTCTCTCGATATATGAGATTACGCTACATATCACTTAAAGAGATGCAGTATAGTCCAGGAAATCAGATAGATAGAAATTCACTCTAACATCTTTTAGGTGGATGAACGAAAACATTTCCTTTGGATTCTAGGCATTAAAATTCTCTTAATCTGTGTATTCCGTTCGAAAATCCTCTCTTGACTAAAATAATTCTCTGAATTCTCATTATTCAGACATCTACTACTTCCTGCTACATACTCACAGTTGGTATATATATAAACGATGATTTTAGTAGAGATGATATCAATAGCTCGACCACGAAATAATCTCTCTCTGTTTTTCTCTTTGTCTTTCTATTTAATCTCTATAGCTCGCTACCACTTGTATTTCCTTTCTGTTTTATATCATGAGAGTTTCCAGCATTGCATGAGGAAAATATGTTGGCACGAAATATGACATGATGCAAATCAAACATGTACGGCGAATTACTTCCCGTTTAAAGGAGATGAATCATTGTAATATATATATATATATATATATATATATATATATATATATATATAGCGATGATGGGAACATTTTCTCAAATTGTGAAGAAACAACAGCTTAAAAGTTGAAGTTGAGTAAGAGCTGATATGTTCGTAATAACATCAATGTAGTCGTTTGTTTTTTCAACGTTTGTTTTTTCAATATTTTAAATCAATTACGTTGTTAATATTATATTATAAATTTCAAGCAGTATGGGAGCCAATGTTAGGAGTGTGTGTGTCTACCATTAACTCGTTCGCTGGCACCTTGATTTCAGTACCCTAACCCAATGTACCACTTACACTTTCGAAACATCCATCCTTTATTGTTTATCATTACCCTTTATAATATGATGTGCATATCTGATTTTGGAGGCTGGTTTGCCAAATGACAAAATGGCGGAAAATGACGCCATTTGGCGTCAATTGCACATGACACAGTCTTTGGAGTATGATATGCCACTTACGCCAAATCGTGTCATGACCATTTGTTGTTTACTAATACTTTCATATTTATTTCTTATATTTTATGTATTTCATTTATTTATTTAACACTGATATCGCGACGTGATTAATTGTGACTTTCTAATTATTGTGCTTTCACTTCCTCCTAACCTAACCGACGCTAACTTAATACAGGAGAGTCAGCGCTCTATTATTTTTATCTCTGCGGATGTCGAAGTACCATGTGTCCACCTCGTGTCCATGTTCCCTTTTCTCTTCATGTTGGGAAGCATATGTTCACTTCCTTTATTTAGCATATAGTAAACTAACCTAATCTGGCTTTGCAAATTTAATTTGATCCAACCAAATCCAACCTAACTAATCTACACACTAATGCCCTAACCTATTAGTATACCATATACTACGCTGGAAAACTAACATAAGAAAGTTAGCACATGCAACAACAGTATCCTAATTGTTGTTTCCATAGTTCAACTAAATTTCACAGTAGTTGTTCAAAAGTGCCCACTACAGAAAATGACCAGGCCAACACTGTGCCATCAGAGTATAAAAGCTCTAAACCTGCGTAAAACTTCATAGAGAATGTCCACGATGAGAACTAGACCTACCTCTTGACGCCAAATGGCGTCAAATGGTACATAGCAATAGGTATGAATTACTCTATATGGCGTCAAGTAGCAGCGAACGAGTTAAGAGACGGCAAACAACATATCATAAACTGCAACTTAACAGTGCATTCCTTTTTACTTACAAGGCCTGACTTAAAAAATAACGGGCCTAGCAATCCTGTCAGTAGTATACGTGAAGCGGGGGAGGAGGGGCGTGCGCCAAGAGTACCGTGAAACTTTGATAAGAGAATGATATACATGAGTTGCCAATCTCAGTCGGATTTAGTTTGTGAGCAGTAAATGGAGAGAGAAGTGTGCAATCGTGTTGCTGGAAGAATGACAAATGTAAAAATTGAGCAGCATATTAACTTGAAATTCTGTGACATAAAGAAATCAACAAGCGAGTGTATGAAACTGTTGCAGGATGTGTATGTTGGTAATAAGATGTCACGTACTAGAGTGTTTGAGTGGCACAAACGCTTCAGAGAGGGACGCGAGAACGTTGTTGTTCTTGAAAGACCGAGTCGTTCTGTCACAGCAAGAACAGAGAAAACAAAAGTGACTGACATTGTCCGAGATAATCACAAACTCAGCATTCGAATAATAGTAGCCATGATGGGCATCGATAAAGAGGTTGCGTGATGAATTATACATAACCATTTAAGCATGTGCGAAGATTGAGCTAAATTGGTACCAAAAAAAAAAAAAAAATCATACGAAGCAAAAGGACTTCTGGAAGTACGTATGTAGTGACACAATGAAACTCCTGGAAGCCAAGTCGGGCTTGTTAACGAAAATCGTCTCTGGTGACGATATATGGATCTTTCAGTATGATCCTGAAAGGAGAAGACAATCAATGCACTACAAAACTCCCTCATCACCGCGAATGAAAAAGGCACGCAAGAGAAAATCGACAGTGAAGGTAATGCTGATTGTGTTCTTTGATATCAATGACTTGCTTCTGCCTGAATGTTTACGATCAGGTCAGACAGTGAATAAGCAGTATTATCAGCAGGTTTTGTTGAAGCTGCGGCAACGCGTGAGAAAGATAGTCTTTCCTGTGGAAGAACAATGAATAGGATTTGCATAATGATAATGCTCCTTCGTATACTCTTCGACCTTAAAGCAGTTTCTGCCAGTAAAGAAGACTTCAGTGTTGGAACATCCACCATATTCGCCGAACATAGCATCGTGCGATCTTTTACTTTTTGCCGAGAGTAAGATTCACTCTCAAAAGGAAACTTATTTTCAGACTGTGCAAGATGTGAAGCAGAAAGAGTAAGCGGTACTCAAGACGGTGGCATCTGAAGGTTTCCACAACTATTTTCAAAATGGAAAGTTCGTATGAAACCGAATAAAGAGGAGAAGGGAGTATGTTGAAGGGGATCACATTTAAATTGTAAGTTTATGACAATCAACCACCAGTCCCGTTAGTTTTTTAAACCGGAGCTAGTATAAATTATATTTATAAAGAAACAAACTATTCCAAAGTAAATAAAAATTATCAGTTATTATAGGCAACGAACGGCGTACTTTTCAGCATCATAAACTTTCGTTCATCTCGAGTTTCTCGAAAGCAATACATGAGAATTTATCCTTAAGCATGTGAATTTGTTCAGTTCGATGTCATCTGTTCATTAAGATTTGTCTCATATTTACACAATATTGTGGACAAAGACAAATTGGTTCTATCAAATTAAAGTTAACCCCTTGCGTTCCAGGTGTCATTTTCCTACGTGGGTGCTGTAATACCGGTTTCATTTACTGTTAAAAGACTATTTATATCGTCATATAGGGCATAATTATTGTGTGCGCGTGAGGAGAGCATTCACGTTGTTGATAAAAACAATTATTTGCATTTTGCAACATTTGGACTGTAAAAGGGAAATTCTGATGTTCTGAAGGGATTTTATGCTGCTTCAGGTTGGCAACATTGACCGGAAATCGAAAACAAAGTTTTTTTTTCCTTTTCCGATCTCGAAATAGATCTCGAAATTACTAATTGTCTATCGTCAAAATAAACTCATTCGTGTTGTAATCGAATGCTCCCTCAGGCCTGCTATCTACTGACAAAACATTTTTTTGTCTTTTCTAGGATGAATAGTAAAACTTCCGAAATTGATTTGGTTATGGTAGATTATATTTTTAAGGAATAGTGGTCGAAAAAAACTATGCCTTACCTGGGGATTGGCTTCTTTAAGAGTATTAAAATCAAAATTTGTATATCTATAGCGTTATAAAATAGATGGTTTTTAATCCTAGAATGCACACAGGCATGCTGGGGCACCTCAGTAGTTAATGTGATTATCGTACATCGCGCTATTTGTAAGGGTATATACTGATTCTTTGTATATGCACATTTCGTAGATGGGCATTAACGTAGCTAGGTGTGAAATATTTTCAGTCTTTGTGAACAGCATCTGTATAGGTGGTGGAGTTCTACAGCAACCCTAGTTGTGAGTGTGCGTTTATGTGTGTGCATGTTGGCCAACTTGAGTTCTTAAAAACCGCTTAATGTTTTTTTTTTTTTTTTTTTCCTTAATGAAGTTCAAGCAAATTTTCATACCCTGTACGGAGCAAACTTGACCAAGAAAATTATGATTCTGAGAATGATTGGAATCACTTTCCTTGAGAAGTAGCATAGAAGATAATATTTTTTACCAGAATTTACGTTTGCCTATTACTTTAATCTTTGTAGTAAGAAAAATAATGAAAATCTGTCAATGACTTCTTGTGCTACGATTGCATATCACGCATTCCAATTATCGTTTAAACATGGGAGGAATTTAAATAGTAATTGCTAGCAACGTAATCGATCGTGTCTAGCCAGACGTGGAATAAATTCATTATTGTGTATTCTTTTACCTGCTTCTTTTTTTCACTTCATTTGTTTTTAGTTTCAGTACGGATGACAGGTATTATTGCGTTAAGCTATACACATCGCGACCTTAGATGAAGTAACTGAAATCAAACGAAGTCAAATTACTGTTGAGCAAGAGAAATTATACGCATGAATAAGTATTACTTAAAGCATCGTATTTTCTTTAAAAAAATGTTTGAATACAAATGTTTATATGCGAACAACTACTATGATCACGAATAGAAGATTACGCATAGAACACAATAAATTATTATGATTACACGAAAATACATTTAACTACAATATACAAGTATGGCCATGATATAACTTTAAAACGTTATAATCGATTGTTATTTCCTTACTTAACAATTTTATCTTTTAATTGACTTATTAATTGAAGTGTGTGTGGTATCTTTCATTACTCAAAAACTATGTCATTCTTCTTTGTTTTGATTTTTAACCAAACAGCGCTAAAACACTGACATACTCGGAGTTTGGTAATATTCCTTTCATTTATTCCTCCAAAGCCGTTTTACTTCTTAAATGTGCTCCAAGTTGAATATGCTGGCTAACCCAACGGCAACAAACTTCTACTATAATTCTCAAGCTCCTTAAATAATCTGAGTGTAATTAATTATTAATTTTGGCTACTTTCGATTGAATATGTAACTTTCACGACAAATTTATGTGAAAGTTGCAGCTTTAAGACACTGTTAAAAATATATGAACTAGAGTATGTATTTTACGATGCTCATAACTTAAAAGATCTAAGATAACAGAGTGGACAATAACTGTGACGAAATCTTGCTTAAAATGTAGCAAAACACTGATTGGCTGATTAATCGAGCACCACCCAAAATCTGACCAGTAAGAATATATTTTTCTACTTTTTTTAAAAAGACGAAATACAACGAAAACTGCGCTGTATCTCGAAATTGGATTTACGCGTGCGCAAATAGCAGTTATCATATTACTTTATCAGTATACTGCTGTCTTTTACACATTGCTGTCTATACGGCTCATACATAGACAACTCTTTTCTGTTTGTTTGCTCGTTTTCTCCGTTTTTACTTTCCTTCTTGAAACATCAAAAGGGTAAGGTAACAGCGGTGTCAACTTGAGTTTATTGTCACTAAACTGAGCAAAATAGAAGGAGTTTGTAATGATGTTTAGTTTCTTGCAAGGATGAGGGCATATTGTCGATTGCATGATTTTAGTGAGTGTAAGGACAATGTAGAAGTGTACTCGCTACAAGATGACAAAATTAGTGCAACGGATGTAAATTATACTGAGCAAAAGTTACATAATGACACAACTAACAAGGAGGTTTCCATTTTAGGAAAGAATAGCTGCAGATTGAGTAGCGAACCCCTTATTCCACGACGTACATTTTCTCACAATATGCAGAGCTCCTTCGTGGCTAAGGTGTTAGCGTACATGCCTTTGGTATGGAAGACCCGGGTTCGATTCCCTACGGGAGCTCATGTGGTTCGGATTCCACGTTAATTAGTAGGTAGACATCTCATATAGCCTCGCTGCTGAACGGGACGTTAAACTCTAAATCAACTAAACTTAACTCACAATATACAGGAGCGTTTGCAGAAACCCCTCCCTACTAACTTATCTCAAGACAATTAAAACTGTTCATCATTGAGAGGTATAAACGAAGATCTTTCTGAACAGGCAAAATGTTGAATGGGTTCTAGGAGCAAATACATAAAAACAAAACTCCTTTCGCACTAAGTGCAGAATGCCTATTCGTACAGAACACCTTCTCGTATAGTCCTGGTTTCGGCTGTTTTGGAACCGGTTCATGGAATCCTAACCAGTGATGACGGCGCCGTGGAGCTTCTCATAGAACCTACTTCTCATCACATGTCAACACCCTGTCCAGAAATGCCTCCTTCATCAGACGAGACAGTAAAGAAACAGAGATGTCTGCTCGCGTTGCTTTCTGGCCCGGAGTCAAATCATGTGGGACCCATCAACCCAACTTGTAGTACTTCCCAAGTTGATGGAGGTGCTCCCGAATGGTTTCTCCACTCACACTGAATTGTAGTTCCAGTTCCTCACATGTCTGGCCATTGTTCGCCTGAATTGCTGCCTGAAGATCTTCATTTTGTACATGTGTTGGTCTTCCGGCACGTGGTGCGTTTCCGAGTGTTTCGTCACCGTTCTTAAATTGTTAAACCACCGCTGCACTATTCGCGTAGTCAAGACACCTTTACCAAAGACCTGGCATATCTTCCGCCCCGCTACAGCGGCGTTTGACCCCAGTTTGATCTCGTACAGCATGCACGCCCTCATTACGCTCTGTGGAGGTCCAATGTTCGCTCTGTCCTTAGCCAGGTTTACGGTTTAACTGAACTGCCACAATCAGGTAGTATGTTGGACATATCCACACCAACAAATGACCTTCGCCTTATCTCCATTCGCATTCAACTCGAGATGTGATGGCCAATTGGACACAGAACTATACAAAAAGCGACATAGCTTTCTTGGTTACCTTTATAGATATCTCATTCCTTAGTTGAACTATCCAGGAACAGTGATTTCCATTGAGTAAATTATGACCAGTAATAGCGTCAATTAAGAGTTCGCTTGCTTAGCATAATTTAACACCCTGAATGTATTTATTCCTTACTAACTGACCACAATCTTGGACCCTTTTAGGAAACTATCTGCGAACTAGTGGAAGAACGTACTTTGCCGTCAACTGGTCTGGCACGAAATTTACTACAGTCTGTGATGTTAATCCACTCCTCATCAAGGGTAACAATAAATTTCCACCGATCACCCGCGTGATGATGTTCATACAGCCTCCTGCAGTTATTTTTCACTCAGCTACATGGCAAGGTTTCAGAGCGTGAAACACTGATCTTGCGAACAACGGTGAGGTTTAAACACCTGTAAAGGACGTAGCTGATTATAGCCTGCGATGTGCGGCGTTTGCTCATCATCGCACGCTGTATGTGGTGAGTTTCGTAGGTCGTCACACACCGAACCACACGCAATAGCAACAGGATTTTCTCCGTGGGAGCAAGGTTTCTAGATGCTTGCGTTGGTGTGGTGAGACCATTACTCTGTGCCGTATATTTCCGTAAAATGCGATTCACAGTTACACAATCTACACGAAAATTATGCAGTTGGCATGTTTCTACGATGCAAGACACCGTTAATGGGGCAGACTACTAAATATTTTTGAAAAACTAATAATTTTTCTTTTGCCCGTTATTCGTAAGTGGAAAGAGGTAATAAAATGTAACTTACCACAATAATAGATAATGTTATTCTACACCCAAAAATATGAATCGGAAGACTTTTCAGTGTTGCCATCCATAGAAATTACAGTGTGACCAGAATTTGAATTACTCAAAAATCTAGGTAAAGGCAGCGACTAGAAAAATGAACTCAACGGTAATTGATGACTTATCATGCTGTCTATGTTCCTTGTTTACTACTTTTTAAATAATGTTTCTATTTATTTTGTGATAACTTATTTATTTTGTAATAACTTATTTATTTTGTAATAAATTATGTGTTTTATAAAATAAATAGAAATATTATTTAAAAAGTAGTAAACAAGAAACCTAGACAGCATGATAAGTCATCAACTACCGTTGAGTTCATTTTTCTAGTCGCTGCCTTTACCTAGATTTTTGAGTAATTCAAATTCTAGTCATACTGTAATTTCTATGGATGGCAACATTGAAAATTCTTCCGATTCATATTTTCGGGTGTAGAATAGCATTATCTATTATTGTGGTAAATTATATTTTATTACCTCTTTCCACTTACGAAAAACGGGCAAAAGAAAAATTATTAGTTTTTAAAAAAATATTTAGTAGTCTGCCGCCTGAGACTCTCCTTCCCAAAGACTGTTCAGTTTCGGCGGCATCAGACTACGCTCAATCACAGTGCTCTACTGCATAACTAACGAGATTCTAATGCTTACACCTTAGCAATCTTACGGAGCTAGTTGCGCACGCGCAGTACAGTTGTACATTGACTTCGGCTCAATATAAATGAGTCAACTTCTAGATTCCATTTTTTAAAATTGTTTCGTTAACATGCACTTTAACAAACGTTTGCACGGTGAAGAAAGAAAACCACTAATACCGAAACAGTAAATCAATTTTGAAAACCGAAAACCTAATTTGAAAACTGAAGTCGGCTTTGAAATTTGAAAAACAAAATCGCTTTTGAAAACCGAAACCCTAAACCTCTTTAGAAAACGGAAAACCGAAAATCTACTCCCTAAAATAAAACCGAAAATAGATTTCTTTGAAATTTCAACTTTTTCAAAAATCTATATATTGTTGCAGAGTTACCGAATTTAGTTGTATGTTACTAAGTAATACTACTAAATTAAGTGGCATTTTACAATTAATTTAATCTCTATGTGTATTTAGTATTCGAAGAACAATATATTCAATTGCTGTATTGTTCGGTCGGGTAGATTTTTACGTCTCAACATATCGTATCGTCACTTGCTAGTCTGTTATTCATTTTCGCGCTAACAAATTAAAACATTGGTATCATAACAAATCATTTCCGCTAGTAAATTATGATACGTATATGAAATTGCTTTCCACGTTTCTAGCACTTGCATATCTTAGTTATTCAAATTGCAAATTATTCTTCTGGTTAAAGAACTTATCAATGTCACGCTTCACACTTCCAACACTTTGCAAAAATTTAATATTGGCCTGTTCAACTAACAACTGACACCCAGATGGAAGTCAGACATTAACGAAATTATGGTACAGGTGAAAAGTTTAAAATCCTCAGTAATTCAAACTTCGAGCACCTGATCTCTTGGTTCTTCCCATCACTAACATATATGCTGTCAACTGAGGCCTTAGCCAATATGAATAGCTCTCGATATTTGGAGATATTTTCCTACATAACCAATTCTTTGATTTGAATAGTGTCTAATTTTTGTTTTTAGATCGTTGCGTTCGCTGACCACTTGATGTGTTGCTTGTTTGTTTGAAGGAAAGGCTTATTAAAATCCGTAGTTCCCCAATTTTTATGTATGATGAAGTCGTGAGAATTATCGTGTTCCTTCTTGAGTCTTGTAACAACACTGAGAAAATCTCTCTCTTTAAGTGATTTTTTTCGAACTGGGAGAACTCAATTCGGGTGCTTACTTAACATAACTTATTAACACAAATGTGAGAAAATATGACCAGTTATTCGCAAACAGTTTGTGCTAACGGTTTCTCATGGCAGGTCTTGGCAAGAATTTTGTAACATGATTAGGTTTGTGTCTGCTTCATAATTGGTTTATCATATAGGTTGAGTTGTTAAGCCATGAGCAGGGCCAAGGTAGTCTCTGGTGCGTAGCCAAGTAATTTTCTGGTAGACAATATCGTGTCCGTGTTTTTTCTCGAGATACCTTTGTTTCCTCCCACAATCTCATTTCACTAATTATTTCATAATTATTCACTTGCTTAAATCATTCGTCTCCATTAGCCGAAAGAGTATAATCGTATGACGTTAAGCTGAAGGATTTTATATAAGCCATGAGCAACGATTGGAGGGTGTCGTGCATTTTCGCACGGTGCTCATTATCAAGCAACTTCCACGGTCCTGTTTATCGGATTAATCATTCTGCAGGTGTGATGCATTTTCATACGGTCCAGCTATCAATCATGTGATTCACCCTGAATACACTTTCACTATAGGGGGAAGGACGACAGAACAAATATAAACTAAGAACAGAAAAATTGCAAACACAAGTTATAATAAGGAAAAAGAGAAAATAATTACAAAAATAAAAAATAACGAAAATAACAACAAATTAAAGTAGATGAAAATAATAAAAATTTTTAAAAAATCTTGCGAAAACAGACTAAAATCTGTTGCTGGTTTCCACTCCAGTGTTTTCGGAAATTGATATCATTTCTTCAGGTCGACTCACAAGGCATTCTGCGGCTAAGTTGGTCAAAACATGTACGTTCGGAAATTAACATATCTCAGCAATAAAGAAGAAAATAAGCACTGCTAATCAAATCGGAGCCCATTGTTCAAAAAATAGGAAGATGAATTAAGTAAACTTTTAATTTGCGATTGTTCTTTTCCTGTTCTTATTTAGTTCACTCTGCACTCTGAGTAACAGATAGTAATAGTTTTCTTTGACGGAACGTTTAAGAGTTTTCCCAATTTGTATTTTTCCCAATTGTATACCATACATCCAGATATAGGAAGCGACATCATTAGACGTTGAATATACCAGTCTTGTATGCATTGCTGCCAGGTAAACCAGAGCAAACATACAAGCAACTGTTTACATGTATTAAAATGTAGTCTGGCCAGAACGAACCTCGAGTGCTGAAACTGAATTTTGAGCTTACTGCAATCAATGCATTGCGTGCGGCGTTCCCCAATTCACAGGTTTCCAGCTGCCATTACCATTTCAACAAAAGCACCTGGAAGAAGATTCAGAGTATAGGTCTCGTCAAAGAATACCTTTACAATGAAGATGTATGCCACCATGTTCGTATGTTTAGTGCATTACAGTAATACTATCAAGCAAGATCGATGAAGGTTGGTTCATGGTCATGGAGAGCTGTCTATCTGGTCAGAAAATGGAAAAGTTCAACGATTATTTCAGTGAACAATGGCTGGATAATTCAAATATTCCAAGAGAAATATGGAACTGCAATGGCCAAAGGCATAGAAGATACAATCTAGTGGAGGGTTGGCACTATAAATTAAACCACTGCATTTCTAAGAGTGCACCACATATCTTGAAGCTTGTGAATGTACTAAAGCAGATGTGACGTCTAGTTTTCATGTTTTTGCGAGATATGGCTTAGATTGCAAACAGGAGAAGCGTTGAAAAGCAACTTACATCCGTCTTGACGAACGATTGCGATTAGTCCTGGAGAAGCTAAGTAATGGTGGAGATTTTAAAAAATGATTGAGAAGCTTCAATATCTCCAAAAGCTGGAATAATGAGCTATGAATTGTACAAAATGGATTGACGATGTACAGAAGAATGTAGCTTCCACATTCACGACCTGCTATTCGCTCGGAAAATAACAAGATGACAAGCTTCTTCTTAGAACCGCCTTGGGGTATAGAACTAATGTTGTGTGTTTCACAAATCACAATGTTTTCCTATGCTCTGGAGCAGGCATATTTTCCTTCAATTTTTAAACTTCCTGACTAAATTCTCTAATGTGCTGCTTATTTTATTCTTTATTTATTTTAACTGTAGATTATTCTTTTGTTCCTAATTATTTTGTTCTGATTATTCTTTTTGAATTCTTATGTATATTCATTTGCTATTCTTTTTCTTTTCATCCATTTAAATTTGCGATAGTTTTTGTTATCAATTTTCTCTTATTTATTTCAATTTCCCTTATTTATTTATTTCATTGTTTATGTTATTATTTTTCTCTTCTTTACCGTAACCTTTCTTTGTTCATTTTTTGTTCTGTGTCTTGTTCTCAGTTATTTTAATTTCTGGTTATTTTCTTTATTATTCTTTTTGTGAGAGTGAAACATTTTCTAAGCTCTCCTTCTCTAGTTTAATTGCAATTGTTTGTACTTATTTTAACTTGTGTTTGCTTTTTTCTGTTATTATGAAGTTCATATTTGCTCTATGTCCTCTCTCCCACTATAGCGAAAACGTAGTTAGGACGAATCACGCGATTGACAAGTGGACCTTGTGAAAATGCACACACATGCAGAATGATTAATCCAACAAACAGGACCGTGCGAAATTCCTGGGTAATTACCACCGTGTGAAATTGCACCGTGCAAAAATGCAAGGAATCTATTGGAATGAGATATCTATTTAAGTTTCATTAAAAGTTGCCTTTTTATTCACGTTTATTCAGAATCTGGCACAATTGTTGGACGAACCTACGAGAGCATTTTGCTTATCTCCACCCTAGTACAATTTACACATATTAAAAATTTTAACAACGATTGCTAATACTCTTGGAATGTTTCTTGACAAATCGGTGCTCGCCGCTATAATCAAGAATCTGTGCTTTGCTACCTGACTCTGCAGTACCTTGAAACTCTAAAATATATCTAATCACTGAAGAACATGAATTATCTCAGATGAAAGACCTTGGTGCAATTCTAATAAGCTAGAAGTCCCAACTAATAAATATTACTACTCAAATAGTCCTATAACCAGTTCTTAATATCTTGGGGTTTATGTTGATCCTACACGTTATCTTTAAACTATTAACCTTTAAAGTTAATTAATCCTTCCTGTTTAGTTTTATTTGACTTGGAGAAAGCATTCGATAAAGTCTGGCACCATGGGCTCATATACAAACTTCTGCAATTTCAGCTCCCTATCTCCTACATTCGCCTCATTTACCATTTCATTACAAATCGTATCACCTATATCTCAGTACGAGGCAGTTTGTCCCATCCCATCTTTCTGTTCTCTGGAGTACCCCAAGGGTCAGCCTTGTCTCCTTTACTATACCTTCTGTATGTAGCTGATAAGCCCCGCCTGCCAGATCAGGTCCATCTTTTCCAATATGCGGATGACACGGCCCTTCTCGCACTTGGAGCAACTATCCAGCAGCTCAACATTAAGTTACAGACTACTATTAATCGCTTTCACACTTGGTGCACTCTTTGACGGCTTACTATCAACGCAGCTAAAACCCAAACCATCATATTCCTACCACCCAGAAGAACTTCCAAAGTCCGCAGAAATCCACGCAATCTCTCTCTGTACGTTGATGGGGTGCCTATTCAAATCAGTAATACTGTCACATATCTGGGAATTACCTATGATCGCCACCTTACTTGGTCCCAACACCTGCAAGTCATTACTACAAAAGCCTATAATAGACTCAATCTATTGAAACGATTGACTGGTACCACCTGGAGCCTTAAAGCACAAACCATCCTAAATACCTACAAGGTATTCTTACGACCTGTCCTTACTTATAATGCTTGGACAGCTGCACCCACTAAGTTCTACAATAAACTTTTAATTCTAGAACGCCATGCTTTCCGTACAGCGTTCCGCATTAAGCTGCCTAGTCCTACACAGGATCTATATCGCAAAATTACTTTTCCGACTTTACAATACTACCTAGAAAAGCTGCGGCTAACATTTATCACCAAACGCTTCGAAACACGACATCCTTTATTACAGGACACAATACGTTATTTAGCACTTCATCCTACACCTCACCGTTATTATCATCCTCCACTTTCGCTCCTCTTCACATTATATCATTATACTCTACCACCGTTAGACCTGCTTTACTTATAATCACAGATTACGTCATTCATGAACATCTCCTCTCATTCACCCATCATTTCCAGCACAGTGATTACCATTTTTTTTACTAACATGGGCCTCATTCGTCTTCATCATTGCCTAGAGTAGCCCCTAGGCTGAAGATAATCTCATTTATCTAATTAATATCATCCACGTGTTGTCCTGTATATGCACCTCACCACATCTTTCACTCCCATTGCTATACTTGTACATATCATGAATTCTATACCTAATGATCATTCTCATTTTGTTACCCTTTATTTGTTTAAAATATACTGTATGTTTATTTCCCTTGTGTATATACCTGCACCAAATGCTAAGGGTTAATGCTCCTTAAGTCTCCTCCTCCAAAATTACTTATTTATGTAAATGTTGTAGCTAATAAAGTTTAAAATCACTTAGCCCATCTAACATACTCATTCCGTAGTTAACCATCAAATCTCGTTCCTAAAAGAGGGCGTAACCATCTGAAAGGCAGCTAGCCCATCAGGCTAGCCTGTAAAAAATAATAATAAAAAAAATAAAAACCCAAATTATAACAACTCCCACATATTTAGCAATACACATCATTAAACACATTTCATGTTTGGGAACACGCAAACTGTTCTTTATTTATTTATTTATAAAAATATTCTCTTTACTTATTATTATGTCGAGATATCTCAATTTGTTCTTTACTATGCGTTTCTTAGGACTGAACATGGGTTATCAATAGTGATAATTCTTGGGTGTATTTTTAGCAAAATACCCATTGTATTATTAAAATAAAAAACAACAAACTATATAATTAGAAAATTTCTAACAGATGGGAACAATTAGCATTGCTATTTTAGTAAGCTGTTTCTTCAAGATTTTTTAAATAGCACTTTTGTTTACAAATCTTGTCACTTTTTCTCTGTGTGCTATTGTGTAAACATTCTCGTTCCATGAATAAACGCGATGTTCCAATCCTTATTTTTCCTCCTCTTTTTTTCTCCCTGAACCTTTTTCTTTCTGCATAAATGAAAAAAAAAGAAATGGTTGATTCTTTCCCATTCCAAAATAGTCGGAAAGAATAGAATGACGTCAACTCTTCATCGGATTTACGAATGAAGTTCTCGTTCCATTTCTTTCATATATTGGAAAAAAATTCATAGAATAGAAAGTGTATGTTTTCGGATAATCTCCGTAGCTTGTTTTCGCTTTCTTTAAATCTCTGTAATGAGCAGATACTTCCACTCCTCTTTGTTTCACTCTAAACTAAAGCCACCGAGCGAAAAGTAAGGAAATAATGCAAAATATTGATAGGGATAGCAAAATTTAATGGGTATAATGTGTAGCCTACATGTACTTTCAACTATTATTAAGATGGCTCCAATAGACACAGAGTTTATCATTTATATTGAGTTATCAGTCGATCGTAACCGGAAAAATGACGATTTTTATGTCGAAAGAAATACAAATCCCAAATTAGAAACAAGGTTTCTTGTTCACAAACGAATAGCATGAGCAATTAAATGTGCTGAATTTGTTAATAATAATTATACTTATTTTTATTACTCTTAAGGTTCAGTGATGAGACATTATTGTTCTAAATGTGTATGCCACAACAGAAGATAAAGAGGACCGCTTTTGAAGGACAGCTTTTGAAAAGAATTGGAACGCGTACCTGTCCATGATACTATATGAAAAACCTATTAAAGAATTTCAATGCGAAAATGGGATGATAAGATATTTTCCAACTGATTATAGGAAATGAAGTTCGCATAATCATAACGGTACGAATTCACGAACTTGACAACATCCAAAACCCTTATCGTAATGAATACAAAAAATTCCACATCGCAACATATTCATAAATATATTTGGAGCTCACCACATGGAAAATACGAGGGACGTCCAATAAGTTATCTATCTAGATAGGAAGAAATGCATATAGGCTCACTTGGTCATCACTGCTTTTCGATGTAGTCCCCATGGAGGTCTATGCACCGTCGCCATTTTGTGGGCAGCGAAGAAATCTCAGAGTAGCCTTTGTCATGGCCTTCAAACTACTGGGAAACAGACTGTTGAACCTCGTTGTCCGACGAAAAACGTTCTGATGGTGGTGCATATTTTCACCAGTTGCTCGTGGATTTCATTTAGTAACTTCCATTCTTTAGAGAGAAAATTGATGACCGAACGGTGCTCCTACTTTTGCAAACCTATTGTCCGCGGCGTTGCACAAACATTCGCTACGAGGCGTAACACAAACACTCTACTCATGCCACTGCGTGACTCAAAAGTCACAGCAAGTCAAACCAATGTTCGTATATGTAAAGCATGTTCTATAAAACATGCAATTAAGCCAAAATATTGTTTAGATTTTGGTACAAGGTGGTTATGCCATTTTGGATTTAATAGCTTTGCCCATATATATCCATCATGTTTCTCGTTCTTTGTTACGAAACAAAAAGAAGATAGATTCCACATACGTACAAAGAAAGAATATCATATCAAAAAGTAAAATACTAACAGTGTCAGCAGTTTGAGCATGCTGAGAGTAAAGTCAAACCAAAACGGTTAGAAGCAGCATCAGGAGAGGAAAAGGACAGAAAATGAAACCATGTCCAATAAGATTATAAGAAAAGGTACAGATAAGTCGCGAAACGAACATATAAAAATAGTCATACTCGATATGATAAGAATCAAATGCTCCAAGGAACATACTATGTCACCACTGTCAACAATAGACTACAACATCGTTCCGGGTGTAAAGTAGTTATTAGCCAGCCACGAATATATTTCAGGTAGCAACATTGTTGCACAATCTGGTACAGGCCAAGGACTTGTGTTTGGCAAAGGAAAACATATATAGACAAGTTAGTTTTCTACCCTACCATTTCTAACATCATGTAATTTACTTTCGCGCTAGACCCAGGTAATTCTCTCCATTCTTTACACCCACACTTCGGAAGATCTTAATCGTTTTCTATAATTTTTGCATAATGTTCATATTTCTACCCCAGACATTACAATTCTCCACACGAAACATTTTATGAGTTTTCTCAATTCCTTGTTGAAGGTCCCACAAAATAGACTTTTCTTTCTCCTCCCTGTTGGCTGTATGGTTGCGAGACATAGTCTCTTACTTTGAGGGAAGACCGCAGACTGAAAGTAATTGAAAATAAAATCCTGATGTGAATATTCCAACCCAAAGGGGGACGTTAATAGAGAATCGCGGAAACTTCATAACGAGAAACTGCATAATGTTTAAGTAAAGTTAACATTGTTATGGTCAGTAGGTCAGGAGGCTCTGATAGTTAGCTCATGTAGCCAGAATGAAAGAAAGTAGGAACAGTAAACATTTTAACTGCAAACTAGATTTAGAAAAGACAATTAGAACGACTTAGGCGCAAATGGGAGGACATATTAAAATGGATGACGCAGAAATAGAAATACAAAGTAGAAAGTGGATTGTGTTGGCTAATGGACAAAAGCCAATGGAAAGCTTTTGTGAATGTGGCGTTAAACCATCAAATTCCATAGGCTATAGAGTGAGTTATTTACTTAGCAACATTAAAAGCGAATCGACAGTTCAAATCTGCGTAGAAATTTGTGTTGAGAACGTAATTAACGTCAGAGGGTTATTAAGATCCTCCCGAGAGAAACCAATCATGAACCTCGTAGTCATAGTCACAAGTAGAAAGCTTTTCAATAAAGGAATAATGACATTAAAATATTACCTTCTTGTAACATGTGTTGAGAAGTACACTCATCCTTGACTTTACCGCATGGAAAGTGAAAGCTCATAGTTTCTGCATTAAGTTTGCAGTTTCTAATAGCCATAATTACATTATGAAACAAAGACAAATTACACAGTACTCACAGTACTGTACTTTAATCAAGCACACTATCTAATTCAAAAGTGTAAAATACCTTATTATACACACCTTTTTTTTTCAATATTTAACATTTTTAGTTTAAAATCCGGTCTTTCAAATCGCTCTAGATTTTGTCTCTTGCTTTCAATATCTTTCAAATGGAGGTTCGTATAAGCGATGGATGAGTGTGTTTGTCAGTGGCGGCGGGGGGAGCACATCTATAACGTTGTATGTACTCGAAGGAACTTCTGTTATTGTTGCATTTACTTAGCCGTCTCTTTATAATAACAAATAATCTGAAATTCATATTTCATTGTAAATAGATGCCTTATGCATCTTTTTTGTATTGAGTATTTAAATTGTAACAAACTTACACGTTTACAATGGAATTTAAACTTCAAGAGATATACGCCATACTCCATGAAAATCTAATATTTTATGAAATGTATCTATAAGATATATTTCGATATGTTTTAATCGTAGAGGGATAGTCGTAATCCACATTACACTAGGAGGCTAAATTCACCGCTCGTAGTTGACTGACTTTAATCTTAAGCATAACAGACTAGATAAAAAGTCAATATCTAATATATAATAATGTCAAAACCGAATGAGTTTCATATAAGGTATCGTGGATCTCTAAAAAACTGGACGAAGGTGTTCCACTATCTTATTCTTTACTGATTTCAGCTTCATGCAGAGTGAATGCTTATGAAAGTTCAAAGAAAACGTAAGATATATTATACCAAAATGGATAATTTTTTAACAAAAATTATGGTGGAACATATTTTTGAAAGTAAAGTTATACTTTATATATATATATGTACATATGTAAACTAGGGATGGATTTTTACTCCATTTTACCTCCCTTATACTTGATGGATTGTGATCCCAAACTCTAGGGGCATCACTGCAAATAATAGAAGGCACATACCAAGTTTCATCAAAATCGAATAAGTTTTATGAGAGTTATCATGGAAGAAACGAGTGGACATACGGATACACGGGGGGACTGACATGCACACCAATGTCAATTGAGTACAATAGTAGAAACTTTGCTAACGCTTGCTTCAATTATTCGATAATAACTGATGATTTAACAGAATTCCTACTCTTGCAGTTGAAGTCAATCAAATATGAGGACTTACTTAACCCAGCTCTCCATTCGAACGAAGACTTAAATAAAAATTATATGATTATTTTAGTGTGAAACATAATTTTGTCGAATATGGTCTAATTTTCCCTGAGACTTTCCAATTATCACAATTGCATATAAAATGGACAAATAAGAAGGGAGCACGTTTTCACCAATTTTATGTAAATATTTTCCTGGATATTTATTAAACACGCTCATATTTTAATAGAACATTGTGTGTGTTTTTGTGTCGTAGATTAGAGACTTATTTCTATAGTTTCGGGTTGAAATTAGTAAGAGATGGGATAGCTCACTTCAGCAATACTACAAAGCCTCACTGGTTTATTTAAATCTTGCCCTGGTAGCTTCGTCTCCGAGATTTGAACAGTTGTATATGTTCGATATTGATTTTGCCTTTTTTGTCCTTGGAAGTATATTTTTTAATGTGCATCAACAGTTCTAATAGAGCTATTTGTTAATACTTGAGTTACTAAAAATGTCTTTAAAAGTAACATAAAGTAGTGGGTGAGATGTGTTTAAATTACGTGTGCCTTTACAAGCTTACGAATTAGCAAAGCCTATTGTTTTAAGAACACGCAGGTCTATAGTATAATCAATCGGGAGAATTTTCATCTTTATTTAATATATGCTTTTCTTACCATAAGTTAAAGAACTATTACAGATCGTCAATTATTAAACTTTGTTATCTTAGATTTTCTTTTTAGCAAAAGCATTTATTCAACACGGAGACATATAAGTAATTCGTTGCTGTGGATATTAAAGAATCATTTTTTATTAGCGTATAATTGCTCTTTCGACGTTCAATGCTTCTATATCATTCATTCAATCAGGGACACCCGCAGAATTTTTTCAAAAGAGGACAAAGATAGACACGCAAGAACAGTTGCGAATATACACACTTCGATACACGCGTTTACATAATGCACCGTATAAAACAACAATTATTTATGCACTTATCAACTACAGTAAATAAACTATAGTCCTTAATATGTAATTATTAAGTGTTATAATAAGTGATTAAGCAAATTAGTATGTCTTGGCACGTACTTCTAAGAAGTATGAACCCATCGAAAATCCAGAGAGCAATTGCCTCCTAGCTCCCCGCTACGGGCGTCCATGCATTCAGCCATTCTAATTTTTAAACACTTATTAAGAATAGCATGTATGTACTGTACAAGCGCTGAATTATGAAAACCTAAATTTACGACTACGTTTTTAGACATGAAGCTTTATTCAAGAAAACTGTATAACTCAATGTTTTTATTTTAAGTTTCAACGCATACGTTTTCTACTGACGTTCAAGGATACTAATCGTTTGTTTACTGATTCAGCAATAATGAGTGATTACTAAAGTGTGATTTTATGCTTGATGTCTATGTGTGAGCTTGCTAGTAGACTAAAACGCCCCTAAACGCAATCTGAGCTATCCGTGATGCTCTTAAATTTAATTAAATTTTATTAATATTGTAACTTTTCGGGAAGAGTTGATATTTTTATTTTGGGTCCTACACCACACTTTCCTTCAGAATGTTTTATTAAAATTTAGTTTTGGATCGATTTACTACTACCTTTCAATACTATCTTTTTCTTTTAATCTCTTGAGTGCCAGGCCACGTTCAGTAATATATATATATATATATATATATATATATGTGTGTGTGTGTGTGTGTGTGTGTGTGTGTGTGCAAAATTATGGAATAACTTCAAAGACCATTCTAATTTACGAGTTTCAAAGTTGTCATAGGAAAAAGAAACTGCAACGAACTTGTATGGAACATTTAGTTCAATATGGAAACCACAACTTGAGATACCCATACCCCAAGCTTCATGTCAGATATTCACGAAAATGTTCACATACGAAAATACTGAATTTAGATTTTGTTTGCTTATATTTTGTAAAAATAATTATCTTATAAAAAACTTAATGATTGTTTGTATATGTTTGTTTACTATACAAATCATAACCGTTGACTCGTTTACTTTAGATAATTGTAGGAAGAGACAATACAAAAATTTAGAATTAATTTAATCAGAAAATATCCCAGAAAACAACCAAGTAAACAATGACTATGTGAAAAATTGACAAAAGTTCCATAAAAGTTGCAGCTTAAGTTTGATGCTTTCACTAAGTCTTTTCTAAGGCTCTTCAGTGAGCGTGGAAACTAAGATATGCAAGCAAGCGCTAAGGTAAGATTTATAACGGCTGAAACGTTTGAAATTAATTTTTGAATATAGATTTTATTTTGTCATTTTTTAAAAAATACAAATCTGAAGAGGTTCAAAATTTATACCGAAAATATAATATCTCAGAGCTCCTCTAATAACGAAGTTGTAAACTTCGTATTTATAAAATAGCGAAAGTAAGTTGAACTTAGAAGTTGAGTCGAGATCGACATTTATAATTTTATTTCGATTCAAATTGACATCTTAAGAAGAGGAAGGGGTTCTTAGTGAGAAACCTTCAAATATTTCTCCGCAAATCTGTTTTTCTATGGCTCAGTGGTAGAGCGCTTCCATCTGGCGCGTGGGATCTCTGGTTCGATCCCACTTCCTGCCAAGCAGACTTTGTAGTAAACAAACACAATATGTGTGGATTTTCTAATGGTTCCCTTTTTTCTCCCATCTGCATCATTTCATCATTATCATCCTTCTCATCATAATAGTCTCATTTAGCCTCGGTCGGACGTTAAACTCCAAAAACAAGAACAAAAATGTTTTTGAGTATTCTGCTTCTTGTTGTATGTGGCTAGATCAATTGAACTTGAACTCTGGAAATTTGAAAGTAATCTTGTGAAATTGCATCTTTGTAAAAATAAACACTATACTAACATCCTTACTTTGAATAATAGGCTTAGTAACTTAAAGAAGATATTTGAATTCTCTTAAGTCAAATCTCGATTTACGTAGATATGTGATGATCAGTTATACTTTTCCTATAAAAAGAACTAATCACCCATCTTCTTCTCTTTAATCGCATGCCTCTTTGTACCATAGTCACTAATGCTCTATCCTTTAGTATGAACAATCCTTAGTTCGCTTTTCGGTGTGGACGTTCTGTCGCAAAGGTGGAAAAGCCTTTTCAGAACAGTCACCTTATATGAGGGTTTTCCTCATACACACGAGACAAATGCCGGAGTCGTACGTAACATACAAATCCCATACCGCTTCCTTCCTTTTCGACTTCTTTTAGTGTAATGGCGATATGTGACGGGGCCATTAATATCAAAAGCTTAGAAATATAATTCCTAATATAATTCAATCATAGGCCAGATTTGACCTGAGGCCAGCTATTTGGACATCACTGATATAGTAAAATTATATCAGAAATGCAAAGTGATGACTACGAAGAAATTTATCACTAACTCAAACAAGAAATTTGCAAGGAGGTTTATACATAGTTTCTCGTCATTCTATAGGGATTTTTTTTTAAACAAAAGAAACACTGACCAAAGCTTAAAACTTTACTTTATTTTTAAATTATAATTTGTAACTGTTTCGGTTATCTAGCATATCCTTCTTCAGACACTATCGAAATTAATGAAAATACAGACGTATATATATCTTTTATATATATGTCTGTATTTTCATTAATTTCGATAGTGTCTGAAGAAGGATATGCTAGATATCCGAAACAGTTACACGTTATAATTTAAAAATAAAGTTTTAAGCTTTGGTCAGTGTCTCTTTTGTTAAAACAATTAATCCAAAGCCATGAATAGTCTTACTATTCTATAGGGAATACTACACTGAAGGTAATAATAATCATACACTGAAGTACCCAAAAATAGAATTCATACATAGAAAGACTATCATAATAAAAATTATAAAACAAAATTTTCTTGTGCAAATCTTGAGGGCGCAGACAGGAACGTGCAAATCTTAAGGTATGTGCTAATTTTGAGGCTGCAGGCATAATCCTTAGGTTAAGACGGACATATTTCAATTAGCGTCAATCCAAGAATTTAGGACAACTGTTGAAAATAGTAACTCTTTAAATCAACAACGTAAAAGATGGTCTCAAGATCATAAGCAGAGCCTTGTAAATCTTGAAACGTTCCCTCATTTTAACAACAGATACTTATAATCATAATCTTCAGAGTTCGTAATAACAAATACAAAGGAAATATAATAACACATTACACTGTGTACTAAGTAACCAGGAACATATGTTTATCTTTTCTTCTACTTGTAGATGGTTCAAATGTTTTCGCGAGAACTCCTTTGATTAATGTAAACATATAGGAAGGAAGAAAAACAACGCGAGATACCATGGATTCATATGTTATGGCGTATAACAGGTATCAGAAGTTAAGTTAATGTAAACAAGGAATATTTAGCTTGCAGATAGATGTTGTGATTATGTTCAAAGAAGGAATAGTGTAATATGGAGATCATGGTTAAGCAAGAATAATAAATATAATGTTAAACAAATATATTAGATTGAGGAATGTGATGTGTATTCATCGGTTGTGGCCAACTTGAGTAATTAAGTCTAAGACTAGGAGGTTGATGTCAATGTAGAACGAGGTGTGCGTCAGTTTACGTAATCGGGGTTAAATGGAAGCGGCATTTAATGTATAAGATGGAAATCCTTCATAAGATGATGTATAAATCTTATATATATATATATATATATATATATATATATATATACATGTCAATGTGTCGCCCAAATTCCTAACAGTAAAGAGTCATGAGTCATGCTAATAGATGTCTCTAGCGTGGAAACGATTTGGATATTATATCAATTTAATTCTAACTTAAATGTTGGATTGTTTTAGTTTAATTATTTCAAAATAGGACAAGAACTGTAAACATATTTAGATTTGAGCACGAAATGTTCACAGCAACAGCAAGCATGTTCGTTAGTGGGCAAACTAAAAGAAAACGATTAGAACTTTTAATTAAACATGTTTTTAACCTATAGTGAAGTGGTGACGCCAGTTTTACTTCCTTGGGCTGGGAAGCAGATGGAAGAGCAGAGAAACATCGGGGGCCACTATTTATTTTTGTATACCAAAAATAATAGTTTTATATTATTTGATCTATTTTACAATACTACATGCCTGGAGCAGCCGAAGGCAGATTATGCTACCAGGTGGCATTCGTCCAACTTACCTCCTCTACTGTCGTCACTGCTATAGTAGAGAGGGCCAAAGACTCGGGCATAACAACTAGTAATCTTAATTCTGCTTCTATATACACAATTTATTAATGGAACATAATTGGATCGTCATGGAGGGCTGATCTTAAATTCTGAACCATGATTATGTTAGTTAATGTAGATATAGAGAAAGAGCAGAAGTCGAATACAAACTTAACACTGCATATTTGTAATTAACACAGAACACTGAAAAAAATCCGTTATCCGGACAGCGGTATATTGTACAAATATACGTAAACCTTACTTTTACTACAGAAATCTGTACGGAACATACGTTATTCATATGCTACATACATACTGTCCTTTACCCGGTTACATCATGCCGTTGGAAGATGTCTGATACCTAAGAGTCTTCCGTATGTTACATACGTATACGTATGCTACATATGTCAGCTATACGTTATATAAGTCCATCTGTATTTGGGATCCTGACCCTCCTTATGCAGTTCATTCTTTCGTATGGGAAGTACGTTTACTCGGAAGACTTACAGTATACAAAAAGTACATACGTTATCAGTTATACGTTTACTGCAAGATGTTACATAGGGTTGTATGTTAAGTCCAAAACTACAGGATTTATGCATGTAACCAACGTTTTTAAGTATCCTACATACATTTTTTCTGAGTGAAGAAGTTTAAATGTATTTAATCTAAGATTATTAAGGGTAAAATGGTATGTTACGTTATGCTATACTATACTTAGTGGTTTATACGAGTATATTAGCATACAAACGAAACATACGTAAGTTACGTATACTACACAATAAATCAGATAATATAAATTTTCATAGATTGGGTGCAGGTTACATAGATTTTGAGGGAGCATTTGAAACATAAATGGTTGAGGAGGACTGATAAAGAGAATTCACTTTTGACATAAACAGCAAAGGAAAGTAACATTATTCAATGCTAATACCACTAAGGACTTAAAACACTACAAATCAAAAGAATAAATTTATATTCCTACTATAGATTCGTACTCTACCATTTATAAAATCCAGAAAAAAAGTTTGTGCATTATAAATTAGCGAAAGAGAAACTTTTATCATAAATTATACTATTATTCAAACTGTCGACTATGAAATTATGTTATAGCTATCATAAATTTTTGCTTCTATGTACTGTGTTAACATGGAACATTTGTTTTTAATGTGAATATGTGGCGCATTGCAGACCGCAGACAGTGCTCGTTGGAGCAAGTCCAATGCCACTTAACTAAAGTGGCAAAACAACTCCATTAAACGGAATAAAATATACACGAACTTTTCTCACTGACCTAACCTGTAGCTGTTCTCTGTATGGTTCATATAACTATTAAGCAGCCATATGAGAGTACAGAAATAACACAGTAATTGCTTTTGTGCTGAGATTTGAAGGTTAGGATTATTAACGTCATGTTTAATAGAAGTGATAGATGTACGAACTGTTTTCTATATAAATATATGATTTCAAATAACGAAATGTGATAAAATTACCTTAACTCTATATATATGATGAAGTAGTTAGTTTTGTTTAATGGACAAGGAATGACTAGCTTTAGTTACGAGGCTAAAGTGAAGCCTAGAATAATGTTAGATTCGAATTACATAATGGTTCAGGGGGAAGCAAGATGTCTCAGTAGTAGAGCACTTACCTTTCGTATAAGGAATTCCTGGTTCGATTTCAGGCTATGTGAGTTTGTGGTTTCTAGCATCGTGTCCATGAGTTCTCCCGTTTTCTTTTCTTTCCGCTTTCTCAGTCCGCCAATTCTCTCATAATCGTTCAAATTCATTACCTATGCATATGCTTTAAACAACAGAGTATAAGCTTTGGGTGTAAAACTGAATGACTTCTTTCCATTTTTTTCACATACAGCCCCAACTTAACCGAAGTCAATACAGACATAATCTGTGGACGTCTGTTCAATCTTTCTTTCATTAAATACCACGTACACTTCAGTTTTCTCTTAATTATGCTTAGATATTCCTAGTACATTGTTGTTGTCTGTTTTGAGTTGAGTACTCCTTTTAAACAATGAGTGTATATAAGACATTAACGTACAGCTTTAGATAAGATTCAAATCACATGTATTCGATTTAGGATTTAGATTTCTGGGCGTTCGGCATCTACGGTCATTTATGGCGTTACGTAGTGTCTATAAGAAATGACGTCCCTCGGCGAGCACACTATCCAGGAAAAGGGAGGGAAGAAAGGATTGGGAAAGGAAAAAAGAGGTCTGGTAGGACCTGTAAGTTAGGTACCACCCCGGCATTTGCCGGGTGTGAATGACGAAAACCCAGAAAAACCTCATTCAGGATGGCTGGCCTGGAAAAGCGTTTTACAATTTTCGACCGAATGCCCCCATCGAGAATCGAACCCAGGACAGCTCGCACTGAAGGCGAGAGCTTTGGCAACTAGGCTACGCGGCACATGTATTCGAATCACAATGGAACGAAACTAGGGTCTTCTACAGTACACTAAACAATAAATATTTTTCAACCCAATAGGTAGGTATAATACTATACTCTAAACTCAATTTTCTCTTCAAAATACTCTACTTCTAATATCTAAAAATAAAGTACAATATTTTCAAGAAAGTGGCGACGGTTGCTCAGTGGTAGAGCGTTCATCTCTAGTGCATCGGGTTCTTGGTTCGATTCCAGCTCGCGTAAAGTGAGCTTTGTGGTGGACAAATACCTTATGCAGGGGTATCTTGGAGTTCTCCTGTTTCCTCTCACTTTCTTCATTCCACCATTTCATGCATTTCACATTATCACCGTCTCCTTTAGTCTAGCCGGCATAACCGTTGGACGTAAAACTTAAAGATTTTATTTCATTCTCATTTTTAAGAAAGAGTTCTTCAATACGTTATTCATTATTTTAACTAATATCTTTCATTTCTTCTGCATTTAACTAATATCTTTCTTTGTTTATCTACAGTAACATATTTCTAAATTAATGATACATAAGTGTCAAGGAAAATACGTATTACAATCTATCCAACTTTAAGTAAATGAAATAGATAGGTTGACTGATAGATGTCAAGTACAGTGTTTTTAACGTAAAATATATTTATATTCTCATCATTGTGTTATAGGAAATCACAAAGGAAATGCAAGAATGTAACTGATTGAGAGAATTCAGAACCTTCAAGTTAAAGAACAGCTTTTGTAATAGATACAGACGTTTATTATTAATAATTAAAAAGAACCACGACATGTTAACAAACGTTCGTTGAACAAATGAAGCTATAGGATGTCAGCGGTATTCAATCATCATGATGGATTAGCATGAATTGTTTTTCTTTGGCTCGGCATCAAGAGAGAAGAGTAAGAGATAGATTTTAAATACTTTCAAGAAACTTATTCAATCATTGAAAACTTAAAAAAGAAAATTCTGAAATGTAATAGAAAGAAGAATGAAAGGTAGGGTGTAGTAAACTTAACACAGATATTGTACAGCTTAATGCAGATATATTATGCAAGTAAGTCAAGTTGAAGGAAAACTTTAGGTTGTCTTTTTTAATCTTTTTATAGCACTCACATATGGTATATCCCAGTAGCGGCTAATGTTAGTGTAGCAACGTTGCACAACGACCAAAGTGTTTCAAGAAAAAATATTATTAGCAGTAGTAGAATAGAACAGGAAAAAATACTTTCTAATACTCCTATATATACTTTAAATAACATATTTTTAACTTCTATAACTGTTCGTTCCGTTAATCCGTTTTAAAAAGCGAAAAATAATCTGTCACAGAGTCTCTAATTTATATTGCGTTGCAGCGAGCATACAACGACCAGATTCCATCAATGCGGCAATTGGAGCGAATGTTAAGTCTCCTTTCCCCTATCTCAGAAGTTAAAAGCTCTGGTCGTTGCAGTGCTTCTGCAACACAGCACAGTTTCCAGTGAACGAGGTTTTGCGCGCTAAATAAGATGCCTGAATTTTATTTCACTACCAATTAACAAATGAAATTTGTTTTTATACATTCATATTTTTAAATTATAAGACTGTACTGAAGCAAAGCAATATAATGAATATTAAAAAAAAAACTGATTGCAGAATTACAAAATAAGAATGAAAATATATACTAGAGCACAAAACAAATGAAAGTAGACCCGCATTTACAAGTTAATTCTTAGATTATATAGATAATGAAGGCTTCTTGTACAGTAATTTGTGAACCAAATATTAATAAATCAATGTATAAAATCCCCCTCCTCTGTGGATAGTATTTTAGTATATACTTATTTCTTTTATAAAATAAGTGTATTTTATACTCTTGATAACTTTCCACATAAAACTGTTTGATGGGAAACGCCACATTGAATTTGGGACTGGTCAGCAATGCTCAGAGGCGCAGCCATGAGAAGGACCACAGGGTCCAGACCTCCCAAAAAAAATTCGAAATTCGCGTAATATTTGTATACTTTCCTAACAAACTATACTTGTTTAACAGAGAAATGATTGGAAATGATTGATGTAGGCTAAATATTTTATTTTACGCTTCATCATGTACTCTCTCTTTTCTTATAAAAATAATCATTCTATCATTTTTTCTTAAAATGTAGGTGACAGTAATTAAGAATCACTTATCGTTTTTTCGGGTGCAGTATAAGATAGTTTCGATATTACATAGACGTATTGGAACCCCTCAAATACTTTGAACCTCTCCCAGCAAACATTTCTGGTTGTAGAACTGGCAATGCATTTATTTTGACGCTGTTTGACTTTTGCCTTCTGTTAATGCTGTTAATCTGGCGGGGTTTCAAAGTTTGCTTTCCAGAACGTATGACATTGGTAAGAATTGTTTCACCTTATGTGGAAGTCTATTGTGTTCATCGTGCATTGCTTAACCAAGATAGATGATTTGGAATGTAGTTTTCCTTTTACGCACGTGTATGTTGATGTATGTATATGTGACATTCGCAATTCATATATCGGTACCTCTTTTTGTATCAGCTGTTTTTTAAAGAATGTTTTAGTTTTTAATTACTAGATTTAATAGTATTGTGTGTGCTAAAAAAAATGACCAGCTTTCAACTGAGAAAAAACTTGCAATTAAGGCTTAGACAAAACAAGCAAAGGGCAATTCAGGAGAATGTTCGAAAACAAGTAGTCCGGTTTAAATTCGCAGGAAATTTTATGGCAGTAATGTTGTTTGTATTAAATATATTTCCACAATTTATTTTAATTTTTTCTAGATAAACTGTGAATAAAGCGTGTTCAATTTACACTTTTTTATAACACTAATCTCTGCCACGAACTGTCTTCCGTCTACGCTGCGGAGGAATTCGGATCACTGTCAGAGACTGGGTTTGGTAGAATGAATTTTTCGCAATAACCTAGAAAAATTATTTAGTGAATCTACAAAGCTTTTGGAATCAATATTAACTATACCTATGACGTCAGCAAAAGAAGAAAGGCTTTTTTCCACATCGAAAAGAATTGACATTTTCAAGGAACTGAATGTCCCAAGAAAGGTTATCACCATTGGTTATGCTTTCCATCGAAAAAGATTTGATGGTAGGTAGATTTGTTCCAACCAAAGAGAGGAAAATAAACTTACTAATTAAATAAGGTGATTAATCGGATAAAATGTTCCGCATTATTTTTTTATTTTTTAAAACAGAATGTTATTTTATTTCACACGTCACGTAGAATTTGCATCTAAAGTTATACTGATTAGTCAATGAGCCTACTTTATATCTTCTGTCTCCGATCGTCCGTACTGCAACACCCGAAACTACTATCCATCGGCCGCCACTGGTGTATCCTCTAACTATGTTTCGTAGACTAAGTGAAATTCTGTACACAACTATGCTTACCTAATGGAGCTGTGTTACAATCCTTTGGTTCATGAGTTCAAATAGACATGTGCCATTGAAAATGTGATCCACGAATCTATACTGACACACTTCGCACCCCTGGTTCAAGCGTCAATCATCATCTGAAAGCTACTGACTAAGTCCTATTGAACGCAACACATACATACTTTATACCATAAAACATATTGAATATTAATAACTTTCGTACCTTTAGTATGAAATAAAGGTATGAAGGCTGTTTTCTTTTTACTTCTTCTGGTGTCTATGAGTGTCTTTTAGAAAAGATTTCAATTTATTATTATTATAGGATACTGTAAGACACTAGCCCTTTTTACTAGTATGTTCCGTTATTGCGGAGAAGATCGACATTAATCAATATTTTTATTGTACGATACAAGGTACACACACGAAAGCACAACATACCTAATCATTTCCTCATTTCTTATACGTCGAGTTGACTGATTAATTTTAATTTTGAATAGTGATTAGAGAAGTTCTCTGCGAAAATTTATCGCAAAGCCAAACCAGAAACTCGAAAACCAAGGACCTGCACATCATAACAGAGATGGTCATCCTCACTCATTTTTGGCCTCAAGAGGGCCGCCCTTACACTTACTCAACTCATTTTGGTAGATGAGTGTGAGCGAGGGTGGGAGTATCAACAATATTTGAGCGTTCAAGTAAGTGAACGTGAATGTAAGTCAGTTGATTGAGGATGATTGTGAGTATCAATAATGTTTGAATGTGAGAGCAAGTGAGTGTGAGTGTGAGGGAGTCGATTGAGAATGAGTGTGAATGAAGGCTAGGAAAAATGTCTATCTCTGCATCTTAGTACTTTAGATCCACACTAAGCACAGCAAGTCTATGCATATGCAAAGTTTGGTGAGATCGGATGAGTTTCATAGATTGCGTAGAGATTTTGTTTGAATCAGTTATTTGATGGATCATAAGTTGGGACATCACAATATTTTGATATGTGCACTAAGCTCATTAAGGTCTACCTCCACGTCAAGTTTGGTAACTGAAAGAAAGATTCGCCCATTGCATACAAGTATACTGCTCTTGTGAGTGTTTTTCTTTTCTTTTTTTTTTTAAAAAAAAGAAATGAAAGATGAAAATGTATTTTCTTTATTTTCTCATATAAATATGAACTTGCCGATGAAAATATTGTACTGTTTTCTTTCTTCCACAATTCTGGTTTCTAATTTTCTATTCCCTCTTGCTGTTAGCGAGACCTTCGAATGCTGAATCAAGTCGCAATTTAGGAATGGTGGTGATTTATGCGAACGATAAGTGTATTGAAAGGGTGCAAAAAAAAAATGAACTGCACATGCGCTATAGTGTACGTATTATGTAAGATCTCTAAAAAAAAAAACTTACCTTTTTTCTTCTTTTCCCTCCCTCCCTTCCTTCAAGGACTACGAATGATCACACACATAGTTTTCTTTTTCTTGTAGAACAACATTTCCTATGGGAGGTTTCCAGCTGGTATCGTTTTTCATCTCACTGCAAGGCCATGTCTGAAAGCCCTGTAATACATTAGAAAGAACATGAGAAAAGATATTTTTAAGACAAAAAAAGTAGAAGAGGGGAACTGGTAACAAGAAAAGAATACAGAGAAATAAAATGAGTCGGAATGTAATACATCATATATAACTCCTCTTCACATGAAATATTAGTGGAGAACATAGGAAGGAGCTAAAATATATTGTAAAGATAATATTTCTTTCAGTTTCTTCTTCTTCTTCTTCTTCTTTTTTTTGAAAAAATTTCTTTTCTGAATATTAAGATATTATCGATGAAAAATCAGTGCAATGCGGCAGTATGCAAATGCTTTATCCTTTGGTATTCTGAAAGAAATTCGTACAATGATATTTCTGTATATGCAAAATCCAACTTCTGATCTACAATTATTTTTTAAGAAACAGTAGACAACAAAATGTTGCGTTTTCCAGTTACTCGTGTTTATTCATTAAGTTATGATAATATTGTCAAGACAGTAATAGAGTAAGAAGTAACGAAAATTCCTGGAGGGAACAGTGTTCGTGAATCATTAACACTACAAGACTCACACTAAACATCTAAAAGTGTGGTTTCGGAGGGTTGATTGAGACCTTTCCTTACTTAATTCAGATTTTAATTTATGTTTCTCTAGATCAGTGTTCTTTTTAAATCGTTTGATACTTGCTACCAATGTAGCGTAAAATTTTCCTTACCATCGAAGTTACCGAAATCAAATAGCATTTAACTGGTAAAATGTCCCTTTACGTAAACTGCCTTTGACATAAACCAGTACAAACAGGAAGAAAATATGGTTTGCAAATAATCGACAACAGATTGCATTAGGCATAACGATAAAACATTGTAAAACTTCTTTGTAGGTAGAGCTAGGTTTAATAAAATTAGAGTCCGGAATCGACTCCCACTAAAAATCTTTTATAATAACAATATTTACAGAAAATACTATACAACTCTTTCTCTAATTCGTAAAGTAGAAATGAGGCAAAACTTAAGGAACTTGAAGATAATAGTAAAAATAAAAACATTCGGGACATGTATAAGGGGATCAACCAATTTTAGGGAGGCTATCAACCTCATACTTATATATTAAAGAAAGCTGACGGAACAGTTCTTACTGATACGGATAGCATCTTAAATAGATGGAAGGATTTTTTTTTGAAGATTTGCTTAACACGCAACCAAAAACTAATGTATAGAAAAGGAGATCACTGTATATTCCAGAGCCCAACCGAATAGAAGTAGAAACCGCTGTAAAGAAATTTAAAAAAAAAAACACAAATCTCCGGGTGTAGACGAAATTCCGGCTAAGTTAATTTTAGCTGGAGGCGAAAATTTGTGTAACAAGATACACAAACTCGTTCTCCTTCTGGAACAAGGAAAGATTGCCACAAGAGTGTAAAGAATCAATCATTGTTCCAATTCACAAGAAAGGCGACAAAACTGACTGTAATAATTATCGAGGCATTTCTCTTCTGTCAACATCCTATAAAATCCTTTCAAATATTCTATTAGCAAGATTGACCCCATACGCAGATGAAATTATTGAAGATTATCAGTGCGGATTTAGACGAAATCGATCAACTATTGACCAAATATTTATCATTTGAAAAGCAGTGCGAATACAGTACATCAACTATTTATATTGATTTTAGGCAGGTCTACGGCTCGGATAGGAGAGAAACATTATACAACGTTCTTACAGAACTTGGAATACCGAGAAAGCTAATTAGATTAATTAAGATATGTTTAAATGAATCCCAAAGTAAAGTCCGGGTAGGAAAATTTTTGTCCACGAGCTTTCACGTCAAAAATGGCCTGAAACAAGGAGATGCGTTGTCGCCATTGTTATTCAACTTTGTTCTGGAATACGCTATAAGGAAAATCAAAGATAGCAACCAGGGCCTAGAGTTGAACGGCACTCACCAGGTTATGGTATATGCTGATGATGTAAATTTAATAAGGAATGATAGGAGAACAATAGAAAGAAATGCAGAGATCTTATTAAACGCTTGCAGGGACATGGGTTTAGAAGTAAAGGCAGAGAAAACTAAATACATGGAAGTGCGTCGGGATGGTAATACGGCAAATTATGGATGCGTTAAAATATTAAATAATACTTTTGATAAAATGGATAGTTTCAAATATCTAGGATCAATGTTAACATACGAAAATCATATTCACGAAGAAATTAAATGTTGACTGAAAGCAGAGAATTCATGTTACTATTCGGTTCAAAACCTCTTTTAGTCGCGAATTTTGTCGATGAATTTAAAGCTTAAAATATACAAAACGATAATCACGCCTGTTGTTCTGTATGGTTGCGAAACATGGTCGCTTACTCTGAGGGAAGAACATATACTGAAAGTATTTGAGAACAAGATCCTGAGACGAATATTCGGACCCAAGAGGAACGGGAATGGGGAATGGCGGAAACTTCATAACGAGGAACTACATAATTTATACGGTTTACCCAACATTGTTAGGATCATCAAGTCTAGGAGGCTTAGGTGGGCAGGTCATGTAGCTAGAATGGAAGAAAGCAGGAACGCTTTCAAAATCTTGACTGGAAGACCAATCGGAAAACGACCATTAGGAAGACCTAGGCGCAGATGGGAGGACAATATTAAGATGGATCTCGCAGAGATAGGAATACAAAGTAGAAACTGAATCCAATTGACTGAGGATAGAAGTCAGTGGAGAGCTTTTGTGAACGCGGCATTGAAACTTCGGGTTCCATAGGCCATAGAGTTAGTTAGTTAGTTAGAAATTAGGTAGTCCTTGATCGTGCAGTCGCTGATGGTGGTCTCAACAGAGCCCCGAAGCAGGCTAAGCAGAGTGGAGCAGGAAACTCCAATGCACCGAAGCAAGCAGTGAAATGGATGAAATTCACAGAATCCCGAAGCAGGCTAAGCAACTGAGGTTGGCATCCCAACAGATCCCAAAGCAGGCTAAGCCAGGAGTAAAGGAACAGCCAATAGTGCCGAAGCAGACTAGATGCTTTGGGGTAGGTTACTCCTAGTGTTCCAAAGCAAGCAAGAGGAGGGAAACCAGAAAACCGGTGCCGGTCAGCTGGTTGCTGTCCAATATATAGGCGTCCAGAGTGGCGGTGGCACTGCTACTATTCTGTTGTTATGTGATTTGTAGGAGGTGTTGATGGTCTGTCGTCTGCTGCTCGTAGTAATCCCACGTGGTGTATAGTACTTGAACGTAAATCCGTGTGGTGATGTTTACAAACAGAAGCATATGGCATTGTTTGTGTATAGAAGTACGTGGTGCGTTACAATATAATTTCGTGAACTAGCCGTTGTAAAACAGTCTTGTGAGCTATCACTATACACCTATGTGCCATCTAATCATATTTTTCATGTGATAATACTTTCTTTTGTTTTCTAATTTCTAACCTGTGTCTAGTAATGACTGTGAGATTTCAAGAGTTGCATATGTTCTTTTCTTTAAGTTTAAAAATGGTAGACAAGATTCTTCTTTCTTATAAAGTCGACGAAATAATGTTAATATTCTCAATACAACAATAAAATCAGGAATCATGAAAATATCTCGAAGAGTCGCTATTTGGAAATCATTGAGTATATAAAAACTACATGGATTCTCGAAATAGCAGATACGATATAGTAATTTCCATTAAAAAGTCTTTATCATCCATGTTTTTTTTTTTTTTTGCATGAGATTAATTTCTATTTGTATATTACCGCTCTTATTAAATTTTAGTAATTATAAATACAAATAATTTTAAAGATATCAATTATATTTAATGCATCCAAGTGATGACTACTTGCATTTTTTGCCACATTTCTTGGATAAACAGAAATGCTTCATTGTACGGTTGATTCCTCATTGTCATTTAGGTATTTTCTGTTTATTGAGACCATGTATCAATAATTCGGAAGCAAGTTGCAAGCACAACCAGAAGTCTCATTAGATACGTAAAAATAAATATTGTTCTTCAGTAGCAGAAACGAGTAAGAAATGGATCCAAAGTGCTTAGTACTAGTATGTTTAAACAACGATTATTTATTCATTAACGTTATTCAAAATATTTTTCTTCTTTATTATGTGATATACGAGGTATGTTATTTTGAACATTAACGCTGAGCTCCCTCGTGGCTTTGTAGTTATAGCGTACGCGTCTTTTGACTCAGGAGTCTCAGTTTCAATTTTCGGTGGTAGCTCATGTCGTTTGGATCTCACGTTAATCTTTAGTCACATACAACCTTGCTGCTGGAGGGACGCTGAACTCTAACCGACTAACAAAATCAACATTAATGCTATTTATGGAAATAAACTTGTTTAAAAAAACACGGAAAATGGTATAAATCTTTTTAATCTCTTCCAACCATATAGTGACAAACTTAACCAACCACAAAAGAGGAACGTGAGAACGTTATTTTATTCCGGTTTATATACAGTTTGTTAAAGATTTCCTTATGTTTTATTGAAATGAATGGAAATACTTAGAAGGCTGAATTAGCCCACTTGTGAACAATTCTGGGTAGAAACAGATATATTCAACATTGCTAATTTCAGGCTTTAAGAGGAAAATTTCTCGTAATATTGTTTGGAAAAACTTTTTAATATGACGTAAGTTGTAAAATGCTTACACAAAACATTAAACTGATTTAATGAATAGAAGATGTGAAGTAATAGCATATATATTTAGTTTTGCTTCTGTGGAAAGACGGTTCCTATTTCTATAACAAGTTATGTAAAGCACTTGAAGATTTAGAGATAGACTAAAACAAAAGTTTACCACATTCACAAGTTTTCATTTCTAGCTTACTTATAAGGCTAATGTTCTCACTTGTATTTTAATCACTTTTCCTTCTTTCTATTTCTTACCGCATAGGAGTTTGTTTTTACATATGGTTGTTTACTAATTTTATTTTATTTACTAAGAAAATACAATATATACATTGATACAAAAAACAAGAGATAGTCTAAACAATTAGGATCCATAATATTCTGGATGTTCATTGTTTGTCTCTTTCTATATTGTATTTCTTAACTAGCAAATGTAGTCATCGTAGAGGTTATTATTTTGTGGATCGTCACTTATTCCGCTCCCTCTATATCAACCTTGCTTAATTCATGAAAATAAATGAAATATTGCTAAAATTTCTTATTGCGTTTTTATTTCAAAATTAGAAAAATAATCCTCTCTATTTTTCTCCATGATAATATTTCGAGTGGTTCTAGTAGTTTTTCATAGCTGTTTCATAATATATATGTTCTTAGCAATGTATGTGAGAAACATTGTATGACCCTTTGTAACTTTTTTTTTTCTACAGTAACCGACAAATTACGTTTTCTTTCCCCTTAAAGGTTTGTTTAGCCATTCTATCTATGTCTTTTAAAGTCGTTCACATTTTTCATTTAAACATCTTCACTAATAACAATAACATATATTGTTTACTTCTGAAAAATAAGAGTGTAAGTTTGTTGTACTTGGTACTTTACTGAAAAAATGTAAAATAAAGTTGTGCTCTGTATTGAGATACAGAACTATGATGTCCTTAAGAAACTGTTACTGAATAATGTTTTAGACTGGCGCCAGACATCAAATAAGTTAATTTAATTTAATATATCCCTTTCTTTGAAGGCAAAAGTTTGAAATCTAGAACTTACAGTTTAACTACAATTCAAACCACACAATATTCTATAGAAAATTGATTTTTTTTAAAAAAAAATCACATTACATTGAGGGAAGAGAGATTAAAATCGCACAATTTAAAATTGCTCCATTTGTGCTTATTTTAAAATTACTCTTCACCACTGTAAATATCTTTAGAGTACTCTATTTAGTACTGTAAATATCTTACTGTATAACACATTATTAAAAAACACTATATTCTGCTATTTGGTTATAAATTATTTGCTTATAGGTCACTATATTGTATTAAACGTACCTCACATAAAAGTTCTTGAAACTCTCTGGCCGGTAAGAAGTTTTCAATTGGGTAATGTGAGGTTACTTCATTCATCAACATTAGCTTTGGGTTTTTGGTTTTGATCAAGTGCCATTCTACTTATTAGTATTTCAATTGCGTTGTCGATGGAAATGAAAATAGTATGAGAAATATGGTATTTAACTAACATAAAGGTCTAGGAAAAATAAAGTTCATACCCCCTGAACACAAGTCGAAAGAAAATTGTTGTTCAACCAGTTCAATTCAATTCGGATAGTTAAAACCCACTCTTTCGTGCGACCTTATGTTATACTATTCTCTTACTGTCTTATACATCCAAGAATAAATTACTCTCATAGACTTTTTGTAGGTCAAATGAGTTATGCCACATTATCAGATTATTAATTAAATATTTATTTGTGAAATATGAACAAAATTACATGTTATTTTTGAGAAAATTTTCCGAAGAAATACATTCCCCTAGAAATAGACTATCCCTCGTACATTTTTCAGATGAAATGAGTTATGTTACATTGTCAAGATATTAATTAAATATTTATTTATGAAATATGAACAAAATAGCATGAGTCGTTTTTGGGAAATCATCCGGAAAAAGGACAGCCCAAAAGCTACTATTCCTCGTACATTTTTCAGGACAAAGAAGTTGTACTATATTATCAGGCCATTAATGAAATATTCGTTTATGAAATATGAAGAAAATCGCCTTTGTCATTTTTAAGAAAATCGTTTGAAAGAAACATGCGCCAAGAATAAATGCCTATTATCGTTTCCCCAGAGAAATGAAATACTACATGATGGAATAGTTTTTGAAATATTGCTTATCAAATATAAACAAAATTGTTGGTGTCATTTTTGAGAAAAACGGATATTTTGATTTATCCGTAAGTAAACTATTCTTACTTTTAGTGGTAGGAAGTAAATTCGAGAAACATCACTGAAGGATCACATAAAAACATTAAGTTTAAAATTTGGTTGAGATGTGTTGAACGGTGTGGAATCAAGGTGAGTGTACATCAGAACAGACGAACGGATGAAAAAAACAAACAGAAGTCGAAAAATCACATTTTTGGTAACTACAGGCCATAAAACGTTGAAATTTTGAATTCGATTTTTTTTCGCGACCACCATACTTTCTTCTCTCCTTTGTGGCCGGTAAGTAATTAATTGATAAGATAGCGGACCAAAAGTAATGCATAACCATAACCATTTATATTATTTAGTGTTTTAGGCAACACAGCAAGAATATATACAAAGTAAGGGCTCGTATCAAAGTTATTTTTCAATATAGTCACTAAGTCCCTATACACATTTCTTTCATTCTAGTAGAGAATCCGTTTTCTGGGAGCATACGCATCTTGCACACATCTTTTACGTATTTTGAAAATTTAAGTTCTGGTGGTAGTCGGCAGTGTTCAATCAGGTGTACTTTTGGCGGCAGAAACTTAAAATGCAAGCATCTTACACTCTGTTTACTTGTGCAAAGCAGAGAATTCTTAGGCAAAAGAACAAAACCCGAGTGAAATACACAGGAGAAAGATATATGTATATGGAGAATATTATATAGACCGTGGCACCATTTCTAGGTGATGCAAATAATTTGAATTTTGCAGATTTGCCCCTTGATAGGCGTCCAGTAACAGTATCAAGTGATGCAATTTCTAATGGTCGATAAATCCGTGTACGATTATTATATCATTGTTCAACATTTCGTACAATGCAGTTTGATGTAGTGCAGTGTATTGTAAGTGAACTGCTGCTAAACTGCGCTATATTTTAAAATTTTATTTCGACAAAGGTGCTACGCAGGTGGTGAACAAATTTCTGCTGTTTATTGGCAAGGTACGTTATGAAAAACAACAATCACAAGATGGTTAAATCGCTTTCATTCTAAAAATTTCGACGTAGAAGATGCTCTTCGCAGTGGAAAACTACCATTCACAGGAAAATATGGGTGACATTTCTTCAAAAATTGAGCAAGACCTACATGTAAGCAGTCATGAGATTGCCAATGACCAAACAGTGTTAAACCATTTGTAGAAAGCTTCCTACGAAAAGAAGCTTGTCGTTTTAGTGCTACACATCTGACTCAAAAAAATTTACTCTATCGCATTTCCTTTTGCGAATATGAGCTGAAACGTAACAAACTCGAGCCATTTCTGAAAAGGTTGATCACAAATGATGAAAAGTGGATAACCTACGACAGCACTATGAGAGAATGATCGTAATTGAAGCGAGGAAAAGTTACAAAATGTATTGCAAAGCTGACATTGACGCCCGAGGAAAGTTACACTGTACATTTGGTGAGATTAGAAGCGCATCGTGTATCACGAGCTGTTGCCGACTTGCAGAATAATAGACTTAGACCTGTGCAGTTGACAATTAGACAATTAGCGCGAGTTGATCCAGCAGTTCAAAAGAAACAGTCAAAACTAGTCAACAGGGAGGGTGTCTTGTACCACGCTGAAAATGCCACACAGCATACATCCTTAATAACTCGTCAGAAATTAAAAGTACCTGGATACTAGATTTTAATGAATCCACTATATTCGCCAGATTTAGCACCATCAAACTATAATTTCTTTCGTGTTTCCAGAACTACACAAATAGCGATAAGTTAGTTTCAAAAGAGACATGCGAAGCTAACCAGGAACAACAGAGATCTTCGAACAAAATGGTACATATGAAAGTTTGTAATCCTATATTCAAATCAAAATAAATGTGTTCTCAATTTTGACTTCCAAGTGCTTATTTTTTAAATATTCTGATATTTGTCACGGTGAAATATTCTTTCGATGGAATTTTGACAAGAATCATCACGACAAGAAATGCTAAACGTAATTTTTTTAGTATCAAGTGAAAAGACCTTGAGCATGCACTAAAAATAGCTTGATACACTTGTTCTAAGTGTTTAAACGTATCATGTAGAAGCTCAAATAGGACTAAAATGAGAAGTTGAAAATGGTCAAATGTCTATTTTGGCATAAGAATGCTGAATTGTAATAATAATAATAATAATAATAATAATAATAATAATAATAATAATAATAATAATAATAATAATAATAATAATAATAATAATAATAATAATATAATCTTCTGTACCCTTTTATCGAATTCATAAATGAGGAATGTTATAAATGGAGCATCTGCTCGTAACTGCATCAACAATTACTGAAAGAAGAAAGAAAGATTATCACACAAGATGAATATTATTATAATTTAATCCTGAAGAAGAAATAACAACAGTTTTGAGAAAAGAAAATGCCTAAAATTTGGAACGCATCGCACTAGAAGTGAGTAGAATAATTAACAAAATATCTGAGTCTTACATGCTGCCACACGGGAACCCGAATTCTCGTTCCGACTTATCTTTTTGTTCCATCGGTTCCTCAAATTAGATAAATTTTCCTCACTCCTTGAATGACCTAAAGCATTAACTTCTGTCCAAATTGTCAAATCCACTTCATTACATCTGTCATTACAATCTCAGCAGCATTTTCATTCATGAGACTTCAGTGTTTTGCCTTTATTTATTTATTTAAAAAAAGAGTGTCTTCGAATTCCAATCATGCAAACTTGCATCTTATCTCCGGCTCACCATTTTTCTCATTCAGTAAACTGAAATGAAATCTTTGAGTTTTACGTCCCACAGTTATGCCGACTAGGCTAAAGGAGACGGTGATGATGATTAATGAGTGAAATGGTGGAATAAATAAAGTGGGAGGAAACGGGAGAACCCCGAGAAAACCCACGCACACGGTGTTTGTCCACCACAAAGTTCACTTGGCGGGAGCAAGGTTTGTACAGGAGACCCCATGCACCAGAGATGAACGCTCTACCACTGAGCCACCGCGGCCCCCTTCAGTAAGCTGAGTTGGTGTGTAAATAAAAATCCGATGTGGTTTTAATTTCGTAAATAGGCTTGCTTAAGCAGTCAACTCAACGTAAGACGAAACTACGTTACTCTGTATGGATTAACTTACAGAGTGTAATGATTTCGATAAAACAGATTGTCTGCAGAAAGGTAAATTGAAAAAAAATATATATATCCAAAGGTGAGACATACAAATCGACAGGTTTCACTGAATTGAGCAACACGATATGGTTAGTCCTTCTTATGCATACTTTTCGAGAGAATCAAGGAAAACAAATCATTTTGTTAACCTGAAAAAATGATGATGTACCATAACCAAGCCACCCGTTAAAATAAAACTCTCATACCCGTTAAAATAAAACTTTCCTTATGAATTTATGAAGACGAGAGTATACAGTATGGTTAATGTGATATAGTCCTGAATTATAGTTACCTCTACAACTTTATTTTTTCTATATACTATTCTCGAAACATGAGATATATCAACCTATATATTACACCGTGATGATAAACAATTTTCATGTGTAATTTTTTTGGTTAAACGATAAACAGGAAATTTTTATTGCGCTGAAAAGTGATATTACATACGTGGGTCGTTCAATATATGTTTTTCTAAGCTATTAAATATTCATTTATTTTTTAAGATACATTTGCAGCTCGTACATGTGTATGTGGATTTTTCCTCACATATCCACATATCCGCATAATCCCCATTGAAATTTAGGTCTATCTCACCGTTGAATCAATTTGTTTAAACCTTTTGCAAAATAATAATAATAATAATAATAATAATAATAATAATAATAATAATAATAATAATAATAATAATAATAATAATAATAATAATAATAAAATAAAAAATAAATAAAAATAAGGCTTCTGACTCTCCTTACATTCCGCTTCACTTTTTCATCACCAACTGATAGGAGATCACGTCGTTTATGTCGAACTTCAACTCTTCTTCAGGGAAACATAATTCGACAATCACCTCGTCTTTTCTTCTTGACGATAACGCCCACTCCCACTCAGCACGCAAACAAGACACAAAATTGAAGAGTTAGGAATGGGCGCCCCACTCTACATATAGCTTCAATTTAACGCCGAGTTATTTTTTTCTATCTTTTTCCGGTGTTAAAGTCTGCATTGCAAAGTAACCTTTCGAAACAGATGAAGAAGTGAAGTGGAATGTAAGGAGAGTGCTGAATAGCCAGAGTCCTGATTTTTTGTAAAGGGCTTGGATAAATTGATATAATAATGAGACAAATGCCTGAATCTCAATCGGGAGGTCAGAAGGATCCATATACACATGTATGTCTAGTTTATAAACGTATCTTTAAAACTACATATTTTATAGCTTAGAGAAACTTATATACTGAACGACCCACGTAATTTTTATTCTGCTCGAACTATTTACTTATTTATGTACTATATATGTAAAAAATTAACTGTTAACTAGCGAATTGTATCTATTGTTCTTCCTGCGGTGGCAGAAGAAGTGGATTAGTATTCCTAACAGTAACTCACCTCTTTACCTTATAGGTGGTCTACAGATAATGATGAAAGCGTTGGCTAGAATAATGCATGTAAACAGAATGAGTTGGTATATCTTGGTGTTTTGATGTTAATTGGATTCTCAGAAGAAAGTCAATAGAAATGGTAAATTGATTTCCGAAAGAAGAAGTTTCCATGTCAATTTCTTAATCTTTTCCCTTCTTCTTTTGAAATTGCATATTTCTTATCTACAGATAACATCAGTATTCATCTTAATTCTGTAAATAAGTTATCAATCTGTGTTGGTTGTCCATACATGAAAGACTTTGGTCATGCAGGTTTCCCTAGTTACCATACATATAACTGACAAATACATTATGAAGATATATAAAGTTGTGCAAATGTGTGTGACTCCACTCCCAATGCAATCATTTGTGAATTTCTTGAGTGATTTTTATCTTTAAGAAAATTAACCAGTTTCTGAGTTACCTTATTTCAAGAACTTAGTACCCAAATGTTCCATGCTCCCCACATAAAACAAATATTTCTGATTTATGTGAAAACGTCACCTGGCGAGTTATCAGTTGAAAAAAATTTTCCACATGGGATGCCAAAATTCTTGATCTCAAGAGATAAGCACGATTTCATTTCATCAAGCGGAGATACTAAGCCCTTAACTCGGTTATATATTGCTAAATATTACAAATTTTATTTCGCATGACAGTTTAAACAATAGGTTCCCATTAAACAAAATTTAGCTTAAATAATGAAAAGTTAAATTAATATTAAACAATTCAAACAATCAATTAGTATCGAAAAGTATAAAGTAATTATTTACACGCGAATGAAAACATTTGCGAAACAAATTATGCTGTCGACTCAGTTCTGTAACTTTTTGGTATCGCAGAAAATTTAGTTGAAACTAATCAATCTTACACATAACCGATTCAGAATAAACTACAAAGTATAATTTATACAATTTATAAGTGACCTCATTCGTAACCGAATCTGATTTCGAAACACCATACTTCTTTGTCTGTGTCTTGTGTTGTTTCGAAAAAAAAATTACACGCCTCAAAGACTTTCACTTATTAAACATCACACACCAATCATACATCCAGATAACTCCAAAGTAACTTCTGTCATACATTGTGATATTGGCATACGCCGGATTCTTTTTAGCTTTGATATGTATACTAGACACATTAGGAGTTTTTCCATGTCTTTGTCCGTTTTGTATAGGCTATTAACACTGGAAATCCTCTCATCTCACCTAACAACTTTATATCTCTCCTTCTAGATCCATGTGCATCTAAGTGAAGGGATGTCCTAGTGCTTCAGGTAAGTGTTCTGTTAAGAGGGAGCATCTGTTGTACGCGAGATGGTGTTTTGGAATGAATAATACAAGATTTTTATGAGAGGGTGTTTTGTTACGAGACGTTATGACACTTAATAACCTCAAGATACTTGGTAAACACTGACAATTCTGTGACACCAATAGTATTGGAAAGTGTTATGTGTAAAGAAACATGTACAACAAACTCATGTACATAAAATATGTAAAATATGTTTAATTAACAATGTATCAGACAATTCATCACAAAAGTAATGTATATTTGGAACTCATTATCTCTTCATTTGCCTGACGAAATAGAGGAAAATCCTTGGAGGAAATCCCACTCACAGCAACTGGTCAAAAATTCGTAAAAACTTGATCATCTCGATTACGAACACTCAACATCCTCTTCTCTATATATTTCGAAAGATCTTGATAAAATGACATTTTCACATCTTTTATATTTGTGGGAATATAAATAATATGCAACATTTATTTTATGTATAAAGCTAGATGTACATTTGTTTGCTTGTCTGCTATACAAATACACACTTTAGAACCGTCTGGAATGGATTTTTGAACATTCAGCTTTATGTTACCATATTACATTGATAAAAATGCACCTTTTAAAGAAGGCGGGTTCAAAATTTATGCCAAAAATAGAGAATTTCAGAAGCTCGCCAAGCTATTGAGATCAAACTCAGAATATAACATATTATAAATAACTGGACGTGTGTTTCAGCGTTTTCAATAATTCCGTTTGTAACTAAGGGGGGATTCCTGACAGATTTTAATTTGTCACTTTGTATTCACAAAAATGGCAAAAATTAAGGAAAGAGTTAAGCCATTCAAGATGATTTTTTAAAAGTTAGTACTTGGGTCGAACTGTGATCTCATCATTACAATTTGGTGAAAATGTCCTAAAGGAGAAATGAGTTTAAAGTTTCCAACAAAAAATAACGACTGGACAGCTTGTAATGTTTAAATTTCTTTAGTGATTGATTGGAGCAGCGTTTATAATTTTACTAATCTTTGGCTAGCTGGGGGCTTTGGCTAGCTCTGGTTTTGACTAGCCCAGACCCCAGAGTTTGCTAGTCCTACGGCCTCACCTTTCTTATATATCAGCCTTTTCATCAAGATTGAATTTCGTGCATTTGCTCTTAACATTTCCTGAATTTGGCCAAGGTGGAGGCTTCGCTCCCTAATCTCCAAGTTTACTTGGTCTACGGTCTTGCACCTCTTAAACGCACAATTCTACCAAATTTCAAGTTTCTTTTCGTATTTGAACTTCTAAAAGATAAGATTTTGTATCCCAAGAAAACACCCATTTAAATAATATGGGGATTTCTTCAACCACATTTTAGACCCCATAAAAATTAAACATATTCACTTTTGGCAATTTACCTCTGGGTTAGTTCCAGGAGGCTAAAATCATGCCAAATTTCATTATTCTAATTCTGCCGGAAGTGTCTAAATATTCTGGAACCTATAAGGTGTCCTATAAAAATAACATGGGGAAGACTTTTCAGTTCCCTATAAAACCACTCTAAAGTTGGAAAGTTTTAGGTAACGCTAACGAAAATGTACAAGCATACCGAATTTCAAGTTTTTATTCTAATTCCAAGTACCTAAAATATGAGATTATAGGTGCAGCAAAGTCACATTTAAATAACATAGGGAAATTCTTCATCCCCCTTTAGACACCCTAAAAATTAAACATATTTATTTTTGAAAATTTTCTTGATTAGTCCCGGAAAGCTACAATCATGCCAAATTTCAACTTTCCACATCAACAGGAAGTACCCCTAAACATTCATGTAGTTTTATATATAGTAAGGATTAGGATTTGGATTTGGATTTAAATACGCATTCTAAGAAGGGAAAGAAATTCAATTATGTATTTCAAATATTTTGCGTAAACATGTTCTTCCCGTACGAAGAACTGGCATTTCAGCTAATATTATAATAAATATACGCGGTGGATATTCCAACCGTCCACATTAGAAGAAGAAACACTCTCCAGCAAAAGAACCAGAATATCGTATACTCTCCAGGTAATCAGAAATTACAAACTACACAAACAATAGGAAAGACCTGTTATTGTATTTCAAATACTATCCCATAGGATCGATATTCATTTGAGGTTTCAATTACAGAAGATGAACCAGTGGATTCCAGGAATGATCCTCCTACAAATGCTATCGTTTCCAATGTATTGATTACCTCAGATATTTTGTAATAAACGAAGTAGTATGATTTATAAAAAGATATAAAAATTACTAATACATTTGTGATCAACTTTTATTAGCATATAAAACAACTGATTTCTTTAATGAAAAAGCCAATATCACATATCATTTATAAGTTCTGATTATGTCGACACCAATTTTTCAAAACTAATGACTAATAACGTTATTTGAAATTAATAACATTTGCAAGTGGATGTATCTCATATCGAAATAGTTCATTTCTGCAATTGGTGTGGGAGGCATGGATTTGATTCCCGTTGGAATTCCATGTTTCAGACTCTCGTTAGGCATCTCATATAAATCTGATATTGTAATATGATATTAAATTAGATCATGAACAAACAAGCAAACTGTTGGAAGAATAATCCAGCTAATGACAATTGCTCAGAGAATGTTTTCTGTAAGTTATGTTAAACTAGCTGTAATTGGCACTATTTTCTGTAAGTACAGTATAATTGAAGTTAGTTTGATGATGGCTCGGTAATCCTAGTTGGATCAAAATATTGTTGTGGCTTGTTATTATTATACTAACGTAGTGAGGCTATAAGAATTATAACCTCATTTAATACTATGAACAAAGAATAATTGTGCAACGATAATACAAGTAATATATGAAGAGGATATATACATATGACACTCAGGGCCGGCGCGAGGGGGGGTCGAGCCGTGCCACCGCCCAGGGCGGCAAGATTAATGGGCGGCAAAAATTGAAAAGGAAAAGAATACTATCAAAATATAATGCTTCGTAATGGGCCCACATGGAAAAATAAAATTGTGTTCATCTGAGAATATAATTGAAGTTAATTCACTCACATTTTGGAAAATACTCACTCAGGAAATTCAGAGCATTTTTCCTCATTTTCAATTATCAAACAGGTATCGTTCAATATTTCCCCTGCAGCGACGTAGATAAGATTTTCAGCTAGGGTGGATAAGACTATCAAGGTATATTTTATATGTTTTTCTATTCAACAATGTTCTAACGCTCCACTCCAAGTATGCAAAAGGTACACTTTCACTTGAGACCCCCTTGGGAGGACCAAATAAATACCACCATTACTTAGGAAAAGATGTCCAAACTGGAATCATTCAGATTTTTAGTGAACAAATAAAAAGTAAAATGCTATCTTTGTTGAGAGTTGCAAAATATTATAGTGTAATACTAGACTGTACGTCAGATATTTTTGGTACCGAGCAGATGACAATAATCGTTCATGTACAAATTACATACAGTAATGGAGAATGCCCTGTAAAAATTTGAGAACACTTTCTTGGTTTTGTAGCGGTAACAGACACCACTAGTCTAGGACTGACAGAAGTAATAATTAAACATATAAAGGAAATTAACATTCCTATCGAAGACATAAGGGGCCAAGGATATGACAATGTTTCCAATATGAAAAGCAAATATTCAAGTATTCAGAAGAGAATTTTAGAAATAAATTCCCGAGTCTTCTATGTTGTTTGCAATAGTCATTCACTAAACCTTGTCGTTAATGATGCAGCCACAACATTTCAGTACACCGTTCCATTTTTTGTATAGCTAAAAAATTAGATTTTTTTTTCTGCATCGATTCAACATTGGGCCATACTAAAGGAACATATTAGCAGTCTCACTTTAAAACCATTGAGCACCACAAGATGCGAGAGCCGAATTGATGCTCTGACTCCATTCAGATATGAGTCCCTCGTATCAAACAGGGAAAGTTTATGATGCCTTACTTCAAATAAGTAATGACAATAGAACAGATAGAATGGTTGCCGTCGATGCTCTGTGTATAGCAAACCAGCTGCATAACTTTCCTTTCCTTTACTCACTAGTTATTTGGTATGATTTTTTACTGCACACAAACATAGTAATTAAAAGTCTCCAAAGCATTGATTCTCGTGTGTTGGACGCAGTTGAGGTTTCTTGACAATATATCTGAATACTTTGAGAGGAGCAGAAATGATGCAAAGTTTCAATCTTACTTAGTTGATATGATGTAGTTGTCATCAGCATTAGACATGGATTACCCACGGATAGGTAATACAGTGCAAGCTCGAAGTCGAAAGAGGAAGAAACAATTTCAGTACGAGGCAGAGGATGAAGCTATTGAAGATCCACAAACAAGATACAAGACCGATTTTTATTACAAAGTTCTAGACGTGATTGTGTTAACTTGAAGAGAAAAGTTTGAGCAACTTAAACATCACACCGAGTATTTCGATTTTCATTACGATATAAGAAATCTTAAAGATATGCCTCCAGAACTTTTGTCTGAAAAGTGTACTGAACTTGCCAGCTTTTTAACACACGAAGAATCGGAAGATATAACACCAGTGATTTGAAAGACGAACTAAAAGTGTTATCCGCTATAGTTAAGCGTAAAAGTTCAACAAAAGAAACTTTAAAATTAAAGAACATGACTTTACTCCCAATGTTAGTGTTGCACTTAGGATTTTGTTAACCTTACCGGTAACAGTGGCAAGTGGAGAAAGAAGGTTTTCGAAACTTAAGCTTATTAAAAACTATCTACGTTTTCCATGTCTTGAGTGGCCTAGCGATATTAATACAACACGAATTGGCTGAAACATTGGACTACGCGAATGTTATACAGAAATTTGCTCATATCAAAGCAAGAAAAGTTTTTTTTTTCAATTAAGGTATGTTAAATTCATGTATTACTATTGTGTTCTAGTACATCATAAGGCTTAGGCCAATCACTTAGTTTTGCCGTAATAGCTGATTCACTATTATTTTCATGCTCCATACTCTATTGGAAACACTTTGGCGTGGGAGACCCGGGTTCGATTCCCGGCGGGAGCTCATGTGGTTCGGATTCCACGTTAATCGGTAGGTCCACATCTTATATAGCCTCGCTGGCGAAAGGGGCGCTAAACTAAAAATCAACTCAATCAATCAGCTCTATTGGAAAACATCTTTTGATATAAAAATAAGTTTAAAAATTAAAATTCTTAGTTGTGACTAAAGCACTTTTTTTTTTAAATTTATTTTCTGTATGCGCTGCTGTATATCACAGGTATACAGCGAAATCAAGCATACTGAATATTGTGTTATATATGGAGTCATTTAAATATTACGTAATCATTCGAGAGAGAGAGATCAATTTTTTTGTTTACTTTTCCATTTCATACATGTTTTAAACGGGGCACCCTACATTTTCGTGACACTTAAACGTTTTCTGTCAAAATAAGGTTGCGGGTTAAAGGAGCGGCATGTGAAAGTACCGCCCAGGGCGGCAAAACTGCTAGCGCCGGCCCTGATGACACTATTTCATTTCCTTCCTCAAGTAAAGGAAAAGATCTCATAAAGCTGAATTTGTGGTCCATGATAAAGTCAATATTTTTGTCTCATTTTGAAATAATTTTTTTATCGTATTGATAATGCATGATATATACTTTATGGTTGTGCAATTAGAAAACGATGTATTTAGTAGCGCAAGTATATTTTACTGCTTACGAACTTCGTCGTGAAGATTATTTTCAAAAAAAAGTAAACACTACAGATAAATTTGAGTGAAATATCGCAAATTGTTTATATTTTGGGGTCAACGAAAGCTGAAATCGATAATATTCACGCATTCATTTTATAAAAGACTACTAGCTGAACCTGCGATATCTATTACGTATCGTTCTAATATGAGCACGAATTTTCTTCCCACTTCCTAACTATATTTGTACATATTCCTTTACAGACACAAGTGAAGGACGGGAGGACTCACAAAGGAAGTGAATGCTATTGGCAAACATATAAACGTAATGTTTTAATGATATAGATGTTTGGGCGAGTTTATGGTACATTGGAGAAGTGAAAGATAATGTCAAATGGAAATATTTTTTTTTTCTTATAAATCCATATTCCAGTACGCCTCATTGCAGCTTTATAGACCTTTGAAGTTTCCAGCATGTAATAGGTATGACCACACAGAATACAGCAAAATGCCTGCAGTGTCACTGAACTCACTGTACATAGCTGTTTTGCTGGTTGCTTTTTAACATCTTTGTGACAATGTTGATCTTATGGGACCTAAACGACCCCTAAATTGTTGAATAAAAATAACGGCACTTTTTCTCTGAAAATTTGCATGAAAACTGAAAAAATATATACAAAATTTGAAATCTATCGGCTTTAAAACGGCATATTTCTAGAGCTTGTAGGTTTCTAGATCTCATTATCGGCTACAAGCAATAAACATACCATTTTAATATATATATTTTAATATGGATATCTTCAAACATGTCGAAGTCAAGTCCTTTCGATCGAATTTATGTGCGGCGATGAAGCATCCAATATCAGAAAGTTTTAAATAAAACATGTCTGGAATGGCTGTACTAAAATGAACTTTTTAAAATATACTGTAGTTTCTCTAAGCTAGACTATCATATGTGAAAGTCTCCATGGTATTTGAAACACTTCAGATAACTAAAATTGAAATTTTGCTTGCAATCGTGTGATTATAAATTACCTGAGTTATGATATATTTATTAAACTTATTGTTTTTTATGTGCTGATAACATGTGAAATGTGAATTCAAATTATGATAATAAAAGATTCTAAAAAAACAGTAAAACTGTAAACCATATTTACTTACATAATTTGCACCATCGCGTATTTTGCACACCTTAATTTTTTAAAGGATTATTTTGCCCTTCATTATCTTCGTGTATTTTACACTTTTCTCAGCAAGTACTCGTACAATGTTCTCATCAATCAGTTAATACAGAATACTAACAAGTAAATTTTGGATTCATTAGATTGTCACAAATTCAATTAAAAAATTACAATAAAATAGTGTAATAATACTGTATTCTTAATTATTATATACTAAAATAAAGCCCAGATCAAGACCTCTCGGGCTTCAATTTTTCAGTGACCGTAATAGATTTAAAAAATGCGCTAATAAACAGAGCTTAACCACCACAGTATTATTAATTTTTATTGATTTACCAAACAATATGGTGAACATATATGTATTTCTTTTTGCTTTATTGATAAAAAATAAATAACAAGATTGACTTCTCTTAAAGATTTTCTATGGATTCTTAAATGAGTAACTAATTTCAACTTTAATGACCTATAGACAATTATTAATCTATACGATTTTATGTGCAAAAGAAGGTAAAATAAAGAAATGTTTGTACTATACATCCTGAGGGAACTAAGAATAGTTCGATTTAATTTTTTTCAAGAATGGAGTATCTTGGACATCATAAGATTAACTTTAGAACATCTAATCCTTAAAGTTAGCGAGATGAAACTTGGCAAATAACTCCTCACTAACGATACATGTTCCAACATGTTCCAGCGCTAAACACATGTTCCAACGTTCTCTTTAAATGGGGGAAAGAGGAATTTCTAAAATATTCAATTTTCCGGTTCTCAAAATTCAGAAACTGCCTAAAGTAAGGATTCACTTGAGTTGGGGTGTGAAATTCAGTATATAAATCCTAAATTAAAAATAAGGAAATACGTATTCCAGCAGTTTGAAAAGAATCCACTCCGAAAGGGGGAAAGGAAAGTAATTTTTATAATCTATACGCATACAAATGAAAGTGAATAAATTTGTGACTTAAATAACTGTTGAACGACAAGACCGATCTCCATCAAATTTTCAAAATAGAGTTTCGGACCTAGGATTTTTTTTTATCATTTCACTTTCACAGTGCAACTTGGTGGGGACGGGAAAGGGGAGATATATAAAAATGATTGAAAATGGCCGATATTAGTGTCGAATCTGCAGTTTTAGGGGTAGCTGAGATGAGCAACGACTCTTCAGATGCTATTTATATCCAGATTCAGCCCCACACTTGGGAGAGGGGAAGAGGGATATATATATATATATATATATATATATATATATATATATATACAGGGTGGGCCATTTTAATTAATCCACGGAAATATCTGAAAAATGATAAAACATAGAAGAAATGTTTCAAGTACACGTTATATATTGCTAAGGGGGAAAACCAATTCCGCCAAAAGTACCCCTCCCCGCCCCCCCTAAATGGGGGTAACGGGGGGTAACTTTGAAATGTCAAATGAGAACATGGGTCGAGTAATACTTCGTTCGAAAGGTCTTGGAAAATTAAGTAACGCTGTAGCAAAAGATGTTCCATATTGTGCACCGGTTTCAAAATGGCAACCATAATATGGTTTGGAAACTCCAGTACCCGTAGTGTGAAAACCATGGAAGGTAAATGAATGGAACAAAATTGAAATACGTAAATATCATAGGGCATATCGAACGGTGTGGTCCCTCTGATCCCAGTGGCCTCCCTAAAGGGGTCTTGGGAGCTAACTTCAAAATTTCAAATAGTAACATGAGTCGAGTGGTACTTCGTAGGATAAATCTTGCAAAATCTAACATATTGCAGAAGAAAACGATTGATGTGAAATGGCAGTGTTCTCAAAATGCCGCCGAAACATAGTATCCGTGTCAGAGAAAAGGTTTAGTACCCGTAGTATGAAAGCGATTGGAGATAAATCAACAAAAGAAAAACTGGAGTAGCTAACTGATGTAAGGCACATCGAGAGGTGTTGTCGGGGTGACTCCAAGGGCCAACTGAAAGGTATCCGGGGCCAACTTGAAAATTTCAAATAGCAGCTTGAAGCGAGTAACATCACGTTGCATAGACAAATTAATATCAAACAGCTTCTGTAAGAAAATTTTCGACATGAGACACCGTTTTCAAAATGATTGCAAAGACATGGTGACTGTGTCTAAGAAAACGTCTAGTGCCCATAGTATGAATACGGTTAGACATAAATGAAAATAACGAAAATTAAATAGGAAAACCACGGAGGCGTTCCAAGGCTCGAGAATAATACAACAGAGATAAAAATATTAGAGTAAAATTGCCGTAATGTATAGAGAGAAATCCAAGTCCTGCAAAATAATCTCTCCCTGCGCTCTGTATGTGAGTGGGGTGGAAAGTAAAGTGAAAGTTCAAACGAGAACTCTTCTTTAATTCGTAAATTAAGGCTAACCTTACAAATAGGTATGGTGTGGTTGAAACATTTGTTTGTAAGGATGATGCTGTAGTGACTAAAAAAAGAGAAACTTTTATGCAATGCGTGCTGGTTATTCAGAAAGCATTTCGGGGATATACGTACACACCGTTTCGTCCCTCAAGCTCGCAATATGACATGAATGCTAATAGTTAATCAAAATGTAACTGTGGCCATCCGCGTTAACTTAGTGCACCAATTCTCTATGCATGAAGTCTGCCTTCCAAACAGCATTGGGTAGGTCAAGCGTACGCCCGAACCGTTGTCCGGTCGGACATTGAAATTTTGAAGTTAGCCCACAAGACCCCTTCACGGAGGCCACTGGGATCACAGAGATTACATCATTCGATATGCCCTATGATATTTACGTATTTCAATTTTGTTCCATTCATTTACCTTCCATGGTTTTCATACTACGGGTACTGGAGTTTCCGAACTATATCATGGCGGCCATTTTGAAACTGGTGCACAATATGAAACATCTTTTGGTACAGCGTTACTTAGTTTTCCAAGACCTTTCGAACGAGGTATTACTCGACCCATGTTCCCATTTGACATTTCAAAGTTACCTTCCGTTACCCCCATTTACGGGGGGCGGGGAGGGGTACTTTTGGCGAAATTGGTTTTCCCCCCTAGCAATATATAACGTGTACTTCAAAAATTTCTTCTATGTTTTATCATTTTTCAGATATTTCCGTGGATTAATTAAAATGGCCCACCCTGTATATATATATATATATATATATATATATATATATATATATATATATATATATATATATATATAAATGATCGAAAATGAACGACATTAGTGCCGAATCCTTTGCTCCGGGATATTAGTGTCGCTGAGATGAACAGTGACACTTCCGATGCCGTTTAAATCAGCCGTCATTAGTACTCCTAAGGGAAGGTCAGTGACATGTAAAAATAATTGAAAATGATCGATATTAGTGTCGAATGGGGTCCCAAAGTTGATTGGTGACAGTTTTGATGCCCTTTATGTCCAAAAAGATATGCATTCTCCCATTGTGAAGAACAAGCATTCTGTTAGTAGTCAAATAATTTCAACAATATTAAATGTTTTGCTCTAATTATGTTAATTAAACCTTATTCTTCCTAAGAAGAGGCGCTTCTGTTAGTAAGTTGAAAAATGAGAATATAACCAAAAAGGAATAACTCAGTTTGAGTTAATATAGTAGAATTTCTTATCATTTACATCTTCCAATATTTCGCCTTTTGTACGCAACACATTTACAGCAAAGAAAGCCGAGTAGAAAATTCATTTCGCGGAAGAGGAAGCAGCTGCTCAACTCGCCCAAGAAATGGTTTCTAAAGCTTTAAGTTATCTCCTTTTCTTTTCACTTCTTGTCTCTTTGCTTGTCTCGAATTTCATTTTTCCTTTATTGTTCTCCAGCGAAAGCTAATTTTCTTCTGCTTAAATAATGAATAAAGATACATCAATCACTGACTCGCGCCTCTTTTGTATCAGTTTTCTTATTCTCTTTTATACTATTCTGTCGACGAGTTTCGTTTGTTTTTCTTAGACGAGAATTAAAAATGGAATATTTTTTACTTCTTCAAGGATGTTAGGAGTATACTTTACATTTTCTTGTCCAGAAAATGTGAAGTACTCACTTAAGAATTCAATATATTTATAAATGATGTGTATGTGTGGTTGTGTGTGATAAAAAGGGAACAGATGTCAGTAAGGAACTTATACATATGAAATGTACACTAATACAATTAAACTACTCCATTTATTCTTTTAGATTGAAAGCGAAAAAACTTCAGAACGTTATGTAGTCATTTTACGACATGTTTGTTTTATATAGATATTTGTTTTTTCTACCAACAGGAGAATTGAATCTAGTTAAGTTTGTTTATCAACTGAAATCTTATATTTAAAATCAACAACAGAAGTAGTCATATAAAAAATTCTATTATATTCGTCCAACTCAAGAGGATAGGATAAATTCATCCACATTTCATAGAAATTGTTGTTGCCTAATAATAATTAACAGGAAGATATAAGGTGTACGTAATTTGCAGTTTTACAAATTCATTATCCTATCTTTCCTGTTACTGATTAGTACATTAAGTCTTGGATCACTGTTATCCATCCTGGATCACCAATAAAGCCTTTGCTGAAAATGTCATTGAAATTCATTGAATACATTTAGAATTAAATATAATATAAGTACCTAAAAACACAAATAAACAAGCTACCGTTTATGTTTTATACATATTAATGTTGATACGTGCAATAATTTTGTACCGATACACATCTAGAGATATAAATTGGCCATTCAGCTAGTCATATAACATAAAATCCTGAGAAAAATTCCAGTTAGGTTTCTTAATTAAAAAACGAGAACTTAGAGACTTACTCTTGGCATAATTCATAGCCGAAGTAAGTACTATTAGTCAATATTTTTAAACATCAACAAATTAAATTTACTCTTTTTCAAAAGCAATTCTCTGTAATAATAATAATAATAATAATAATAATAATAATAATAATAATAATAATAATAATAATAATAATAATAATAATAATTAGTAGTAGTAGCAGTAGTAGTAGTAGTAGTAGTAGTAGTAGTAGTAGTAGTAGTAGTAGTAGTAGTAGTAGTAGTAGTTTCATTCTAGGTTATTAAAAGCCCATTTTGTTATCAACCTGTGAAGAGATATATACTTTCAGAAAAATACAAGTTGTTAAGGAGAACAAGAGTAAAGAGAGCAACAAGTTTTTGGTTTAGTTTGGTCTTCAGTTAAGAATTCCGGATATATCTTCGTTAAAAGATAAAATCTGGGAATCACCTAATTTTTCTGCTTAGATTTAACAAAAAGCAACTTCTAATTTGCCATTCACGAAGTGCCCTAATGCACTTTTTTTCTAACGCAGTCTATCTTATAATTTTACTTCTTGATGTGCTAAGAAAAAATAAAAATAAAGTAGTAAATGTTTTAAATATAAAATAACATATACAGGAGAGAAATCCTGTAAGACCTCACAACAAAGCTTCCATCACGAAGCACTTTTATATAGACACGAGACGTGGAACTACAGCATAAGTGGTGTCTAACCCGCACATAATCTCACCGGGAATCAATACACGTTAAGCTGTAAGTACATTTCCAATACAACGTCTGTGCTGGAGAGACTCGTTAAACTTCAAATAAGCAAATAGACCATCTGTAAAATCCTGCCAGAGACAGTCCCAAGTATAAACGGAAAATTTTTGAGATACAGAACATCAATAACAGAATTAAAATAAATGCCACAGTGACAGAAGTAGAACTAATGACTAGTATTTGGTGCCTTGACAATATTATTATGAATTCTCTCTGCTAGCCTAGTGGCTAGGGCGCACTTTTATGCACGGAATGTCGGATTTGATTCTCGGTGGAAGAACCAGAACTTATTACTGTGGTAAGAATTCAATATTAAAGAGTAGGTCCAAATATTACATGGTTTTGGTGCTGAAAAGGGACGCTAAATATAATAAACAAAGAAACAAAAATATCATGGCGAAATATAAAGAGGATATCAAGCAGAAATAACTTTTTATGAAGAACAAAACATATTTTGCATGTCACCTAAAAATACATCCTGTATTGTATACCATTATATTGTAAAAGTAGAAATGCGGATTCCAAGCATTTAGAATAAGACAATGAACAAATCAAGAAAACTAGCGGGGTGAAAAGAAACGGTAAGAGCGTGTTTAAAATAATAGGCTTGAAAGCAAGAAAAGCATTAGAGATAATTAAAAGAAGATAAGGAATTAGTTAGAGGGCATTGTTTGAGAAAAAAGTATTCTCACCGTGGTTATAAAAGGTATAGTAGAAGAAACAGATGGAAGGAAAGAAGAAAACTACAATTGATTAAAGATATTAAGGTACTTGACTCCTACGTCAAGAGAAGAGGTAAACTCAAAACTGAAATTCACTGAATTTCTTAATTGAAGCAAGTATCTGTCAGTGACATAAGATTATGATTATGATTTCGTGATGATTATGATTTCGTGTACAACATAGAGGTTAAGGTGTGTTGTAGAGATCATTTAAAAATAAAATTAATGAATTTCTCCGTTCTCCAATATTTGTTTTCTATGAAGTTACTCAAGTATGGATACATCTATGAGTTATTCGTACTAAAATAGTATTTCGGACATTAACTGATGACAATCGTTACTGATGACTAGAGATGAAAAAAGCCAGCTTTTATGTCACTGAGCTTTTCCCGATAAATAACTGGCGTTTTTTAAAACATGGAAAATTTCGCTTTTTGGCTTTTTTATTTTCTTATTCAAGTGCAATTTTTGTTTCCCTATGGTCGGTTCTACAATTGAGTCAGTCATTGCAAAAATGCCATATGTCCATCCCCACCACATTTTCATTTTAGTACAAAGTCGAGACGTACGCGGTGCATCCCCTTTGAAAAGACCAACTATCTGGTCACATTATGTTACATATCCTACATTATTGCCTCAATATTATTGATGTTATTGTACACGTCGAGTATAGAATCTAAAGTTTTTTCTTTCTCCTCAACAATTTACTTTGGTGGATATGTGACCTTTTCGAAATGACTGATTCAATTAAAAAGTGTATTTAGAACATTTAACACTTGTATATTCAGTCCAGGGCTGGCTATCTTGATTGGTTATCAAACTAGCACAGTATTGTTGCCAGCAAGTGCAAATTATGTAAACCATCATATCACATTTGTCATGTTTGGTAGAGCGTTCACCTCTGGTGTATGGGGTCCTTTGTTCGATCCCAGTTGGTGCCAAGTGAGCTTTGTTGTGGACAAACACAGTGTGCGTGAGTTTTCTAGTTGTTCTCCCATTTCCTACTACTTAATTCATTCTACTATTTCATTCATTTCTTATCATCACCGTCTCCTTTAGCGTAGCCGACACAATCGTGGGACGTCAAACTTAGATTTCATTTCATTTCATTCTTCGTTTGTCATGTTAGTTGCCTAACTATAATTCCTAGTATCTGGAAGGTATACATTTTGCCATATTTCTTTTACTGGTTTTCTAAATTCATATTGTTAGACAAGAAGAAAACCTGCCATAAACCAAGAAACAAATACAAAACCATTTTTGTTTAGGTATAACATTTCGCTTTCAACTCGTTCTTCTGAGAAACACTTTCTTCTGAACTTCAAATATTTTGTTAGAACTTGATATCAGTACAGTTTACAAAATTAAACCCATAAACAGTTATTTTGTGTATGAAGATAGTTTAGTATGGTAGTAAAACTTTATTATTCATAGAAGTTATACTTCCTTTTCTGGTATACCATTTCAAAATGTTTGAAAAGGAACTTTTGGATAGCGTGTTTAACTTTCTTAAATTCAAATTTAATGGATTCAATAGGTGTTAATAATGTTTTTGTTTGTTCATACATAATAATATAGTTAATTAATATATTTTAAATAATAATTTTGGTTTAACGAAATTTATTGTATTTTCAGAACAGTTATTGCTAATACTTTTTATATACTAGAGTTTAATGTAACACGATTAGGCATCGAGGATAATGAATTTTCTGACGATTTGTTGTATAGAATAGAATAATTAAATGGTATTTTCAAGCTTTAATGAAAAAGATAGATATAATTTGTTGTTATTTCTTCTCTAAAACTGAAATATTTGTAGAAAGTCCAAAAAATTCTGAGGCAAAATTCCGTATCGGAAACTTCGTTTCTTTCCAAATAATTCGTTTTCCTTCGAGCTCTTGCATCTCTACATTACTGTATTTTATTCATAAATACAGTAGTTATACAAGAATCACAACTTTATATTGATGAGTTAGATTCTGAAATTATCTTTCGAACTGAATTATTGTCGTAGCTCCATGGTATCGAATTGACTGTTATTATATGTATCGCAGGTGCTTAAGGCACGGATAACTATTTAATGCTCATACACAGTCATATTCAGAGTGCGAATGGGAAAGGACAATTCCATGTTTCCTTAGTTGTTCTGCAACACAGCACAATATATAACTTTACGCTTTTAGGAAATTGTCTTACATTGGATGCTTCCTTGCTAATATAGAGATAATTGTACTAATGCAGATGTAATTTTATGCTTCCTTGCGAACACAACGGCAATTTTAAGCTTACTTGCTAATACTTGTAAATATCAATTTAAAATGAAAACTGCTATGAGAAATTTTATGCTTCTATGTGAAATTTTCTTCTCGCTTAAATTTTCATATGGAATTAAACTTGTACTTACTGGAACCTGTCTAATTCTAAAATGTTAAGTTATTCTGATTACTAATGGAAAATACTTTATAATTCTATAATGCAGTATATGGTTGATAATTTTTCCATTCTTCGTTTTCGTTTCTTAACAAGACAGTAAAGACGTGTTTGTGATTATAATTTGTGGAATATATACATTTCCACAATGGAAAATGAGAAGTTTAACGAAATATGGCAAATTAGCTTTGTGTTTTGAGCTGGGTGATCCTATTTTCGATTAGTGTATATACGAATTTCAGCAATAAGAAACGATTGGTTTTTTCTTGGGCATTTATTAGTCATATTTGTGTTATACCTAGGTACAAGGTGTACCCATAAAGTAATCAAACTTTTACAAAAGCTTCCAACGATTACTTAAATATGAACTACATCAAACTGGTTTTAACAGGCACTAATACGAAACTTAGATAAAGTCTAACCAGTGTTATCATATTGCGGTAACATTGTTAAGGAAGTTAGCTGTTTTTTTTTTTTTTTTTTTTTTGTAAAAGTTCGATTATTTTATGGGTGAAACTTGTATTTTAGCTAGTAATCTTGTTCTCTCATTGCGTTTAAAACATTTAGCTCTTGAATTATTAGTGCTTTTCTGTAATGCTCACTTTCTTTTGTATGATAATTCATAATATTTAGAACTTTCATTATGAACTTCAATGCATTGGTTGATAAAATGTTAACAAATTGTAAGTTGAGAAAATTAAGTGGTATTATTTATGTTATGTATATTATCACTACAGTGGCTATTTTATTGTCCCGTACCGCAGTTAATCAAATACATGAAACGTATTGATCAAGTTAAACATGAACTGCGTTAGACGCAGGGGCGGATTCAGGGGGCAATCGCTCTCCCAGAAGAGTAAACTTTCTTATTTTACATATAAATAAAACCCATCCCAGAGTTTGAAGCTCTTAAAAGTAGCTCTAAGTAGCAGTATTACAACCCACCGCCCTCTCAGAAGTCCTGGATCCGCCCTTGGAAGCTATTACAATGTAAATAAAAGCAAATAAGTTTTGATTCTCATTGTGAAATAGTATTATATATGATACTTTCAAGCTACGGGGATTCAATACTGAAACGCTTTTAATAGAGAAATAAGAATAAGTGTAGACCTTATTTCTCGATTACTGAATGCATGTATATTTTAAAAATTACTTTTCCTACAGTCTTTTTCTACTTTTCTTCTGTGGGTATCCAATATTGAAACTCACACAAAAGTCGCTTTTGCGTAATGGCTGAGATATGTAGAAGCATGGGAAGAACTTCTAAATTCTGTGTTGGGAAACAAATTTAAAGAAAAAAAAAACAAATGGATAAGATAATTTATGGTTAAATAAATTTTAAGAAAATAAACTATTAAAATGTTTTGTTTAAATAACTTGGCCTAAGGGACAAGATAAACAAAAAAAACAAGGCCTTTTAATTGTAAAAACCATAATAAAGTGGGGGGATATAAGGAAAATTTAGGCTGGTTAAGGGGGACAAAAGCAATTAAAAACAAAAAAAAGTTATTTAGCCATGTGGGTGAGAGGATTTTACCTAACATTTATATAAAACTTTTTTTTTCTTTATAAAATTTTAATTAAAAAAAATCTAAACCAAATACAGTCTTTCATATATAATATTTTGTATTTACAAAATTCTCTTTATTTCAATATAATTTTATTATATTTTTACATTTTTATATACTTTTTCTCAGTGTTAATAAAATTGCTTGCTCAAATATAATTCCTAATTTTTTTATTTACTTCCTCAAAAAAAAAATAAAAACCATTATTTTTAAATTAACTTTAATAAAATACTAACTACCAATACTCAAAAATGTTAAATTAACATTTTTATTAATCATGGCTCCCCGGCGATATGCTAATGCTCAAATTCTTTTTTAGCTAAATTTTACATATTTTATACTAAATTCTATTTTTTAAAATTTTTTTCTCTATTTCTTAATTAAGGCTAATGGGTTTCTCAGTACAACTATTTTTATAAATTTAATATCCTTATAATTTTTGTTTCATTAAATAATTCCATATGCCATTAACGCGCAATGCAGTTCAATCACAAAAATTGGGTATAAACTTCACCAAAATACAAAAAAAAAAATAAATAAATAAATAAATAAATAAATAAATAAAAACCATTATTTTTAAATTAACTTTAATAAAATACTAACTACCAATACTCAAAAATGTTAAATTAACATTTTTATTAATCAATTCTAAGAACAAGCTAAAACTTGGTAAAATAACGATATTTTAAATTGAAAGGTCATGCAATGAGGTATATTGTATATCTATTGTATCGTAGAAAATAGCTATTAAATAAACATCCATCTTGCATTACAGCTTATGTATGCAACATCATTATTACGGGATGCTCTAGAAAGAGAGTGAATAATTTTCTTCTTTTTTTAAAAAATAGTAGGTTCAAGATATAATTTCATCAGCTATTATCGAAGGCACCACGGAGTTGTAGATGCAGATAGCTTGTAACATCTTCCTTAACATAGCATTTCTCATTTTGTTGATATTCCTTGGGAGCAGCCCCTCACTTGTGTTACGTCTCTATTTTGTGTAGGGTTTTTTAAAGCAGAGTTTACACAAACAAATCCACACTTACGAGTAGCTGAAAGATATTCGCCAAGACATTGTTATGTAAGGGAAGAAGTGTTGGAAGGGTAATGTGAATTTTAAAGAATGGTCTGTAAAAACTCGTAAAACATCTTCCTTTTTTGTGTGACAAAATTTCTTTCACTTGAGCATCAACAGACTTTCCGTTGTCATTTGCAGACCATGCGTTTTCTTAACTGCAACATGTACGTGAAAATCCACGTATAAGCAACTTACTCGTTAATAGCATCAAAGCTTCTTTTGTCATTATTGACGCAGATATTTCCAAACTTTAGACCTTTCTCAGTGGGAAATAACACATCTCACTCATTACTGAAGAAGTTGCTTTTTCTGTACAAATCCAGCAAGGTTTGTAGCGTAGAGGGCTTTACTCTTCGTTTGCTTAGATATAGCTAGTCTACATATACACTCCTGATAAAATCTACTAGTTTTTCGACACCTTGTGAAGTCAAATTACTACTTATATAATTATGTACTCTAAAATACAATGAAAATTTTTACGATAAAAAATATGACAATTATGGAATTTTCAACTAGCGTATTCCTGGGAAAATTAAGTACATATCTTCTACGATAAAATCAATATGAGATTCTCATACGGAGATCTTTTTTATGAAACAGAACCATGATCATGACAACTTGCAGAGTCTGTCCCCTTGTTATCGCCGCATTCGATTTATCATATCAGTAATTAGGTACACAAAGAGATGAGCACCCCACTCCCCAATAAATTCCCCAAATAATCCAATTCTTCAACGAATGTAAAGCTACAAATCCTCAATGCGAATATGGACTCAGTTTCAACTTATTATAACAAAGAAACTTTTGAGTAATGCGTCTTCAAAATACTAATATAATATGTTAGATTTTTCTTACTTTCAACTCAGTAATATTCAATGCATCAGTAGTAATAACTACAAAGTCTGATAAATAATCCCTCTTGCCGTCAATCGACAGTAACGATACCACACAGCGCTCTGAGCGAACTTGTTGCTGTTTTGCAAGTAGCTAATATATAGATGTGTACATTGAGACGGAAAATACTGCGTAATCTGTAGGGCCGTACGTTAATCTGATAACTTCCGGGCCAAGCGAGTGAGATAGACAATCATCAACCAATATGTACATCATGCAGCCAATGTACAGAATCATCTGGAGGACACGTACGTACCCATACCTATAGGGAAAAAGAGTTATATCTGCACAATGTGGATATAGTGCTGCTTATAACCTGTACGTAACAGGACCCTAGGTACAATAAAAATGATTATGGTAGCTGAAATCGAACAAGGGACCACGAGAGCGAGAAGTTAGCACCCTACTACGGAGCCAGTACGGTTGATAATGAGAATAGCAAAGAATCGAGTAGTTATACCCTATCATGTTGTGTAGAAAGATAGACTAAGGAACACTGTCTAAGAGAACGCGGTATTACAAATAATATAAGCCATATTTACGTGTATATTATTTGTCACAGAAAAGTGTACGGGAAATAGACACTTGACAATAGACTAGCATAAAATTATGACTTGTGTTAAGGGCAACCTCACAATCATAGCTTGAAGATTAGTACATTCTGTGCTAGTAACAGCAGAAAGAGGTAGGGGCGGATGCAATTATCTTTTCACATCAAGAACATTACATCGGGGGTTTCTTAAAGTACGAGTGTTGTCTACATTTTTATTCTCTAATCATGCTCTCATGTTTCCTGTCAATCACTTCAGATGTTTCATTTTCTGTCTGGTACAGTAGAAGGAACGCGTTTTCCGTCCAAACGCCCTTTACTTACGTCTACCATCTGTATCAACTGTACTCTGGTAACAGCTCGTATATACTGCCGCTGCATGGTGTATGGTCCATCCCCTAACTGGTGTGATACATGGGGAACAAATGATGCGTTGCGGTTTCAAAAGACATCCTATGGTGTTGTATATAACTGTTCTCTCTAGTCAGTCGCTGTAGATGGTGGAAATATGCTATCACTGTGATGGTATTGTGACAATTAACAAGAACTACGTGATGCCAAGCAGAGTCGACGGCGACACGGCCAGTGCTTGCGAAAGATTTCTATTGATATATTTAAGCATATATATATGTGCATAAACACAAATTTTGTTTATGCTTCAACAAAATTCTGGTGTTTTCTGTAGAATTGAAGTCCAGCGACAATGCAGAAAGAATATCGACTATTACGCCATAAAATCTACCTGATTCCTTTTTAATGATGTACACGTGGAGAGGATATATTTGGTAAATAAAATGGGACGATATCACAAAGTTACATCTCCTGAAGCTAATTCCAATAATACTACTTTTATCATTTGACACAGGGCCCACTGTAAGGATTCATTACTGAAGAATGAATACATATTTGTAACCATAGATTTAGGTAATTAGCAATCATATTTTCTACTATTGTTAGTAATTACTTTAAATACTGGATGTAGTAACAATATATAATAGAACCCCTCCCAAAAGAGATTAATGGACGGAAATGTGTACTAGTTGCTTGATGAAATACTCAGTGAAAATCTACATAATCACAATTTTTCGTGTTTTAAGTCGCGGTTTTGGAAGTAAGAAGAAAGTAAGATAAAGAATTTCGAAAAGAAAATTTTGCGAACGCATCTGAGAATTATTTTCGTTGTCAGTACTAAGGCTATACGAGACTGCAACTTATAACTTAATGTAGAATTCAAACGCTATATGTTTCTATCGAGGATTGAACAAAGATATGTAGTATTAAAGATGAGTTCCGAAAGAAAATTACTTGATCTTAAAGTAGGTAAATTAATAAATCAATGGAAATATGTTACCCTAGTTTTAAGGATAATATTGGGATGTATCTGAGAGAAAATGGAAGCAGTAATCGTTTTTAGATTTATATAGAATTGGTTGGATATACCGGATTTTGATTCTATGGCGTAAATTTTGGCATTTATTTAGGCGTGTTCTTATTTAATAAAGAACTAAAAGCCATACAGGGAGCAGTTATAAAGTACCGAAAAACTAATAAATCAATGAAAAACGTTTCTAATAAGCTGTTGAGGAACATCGCAATTAGTACTAATTGAATTATTCTTAACCCAATATCGTTTGTTCTCTTTAAACTCTTCACCATTTAATTACGTTCTAGACCTTGGAGTTCTAGATACATATTAATTTTTTTTTTTTTTTTTTTTTTTTTTTAGAAGTTGTGATTTGTTTTGTTTCTTCTGGTAACAAGGTTTTTCCGTCATAAAACCTTGCTTAGGCTATTACTCTTTTAACAGATTGTTGCCTATAAGCATCATATATACCTATATTTTTTCTTCCTCCTATTGCTGTGTGGTTTTCCTAATGGGTTCAACAGGGCTCCATAATGAGCAATTAATGTGGTTGCATGTAGCCAATAGTTGCTGGGCGGGTGAATGTTAAGGGGTTGTCAGGGACAGACAATGCAAGAACACACATAGTATATATAAAAAGGAGAGTGCAAGTTCAGTCACGGCATCTGGTGTTACTCGCTAACGCTAGTGATTTTCCAGACACGGATTTAGTGTTGGTTGTGCGTGACAGAACACCGTTTTACAACGATTGGAAAACTTTGGTTTCTTCTTCTTCTTCTTCTCCTCTATCTCTCTCTGTCTGTCTTTCGCCGCCTGTAAGAATCAGAAACCACTGCAGTCTATGGCAGATGGTAACACAAAATTTGTTAACTAACATTGAGGAAAAGATAATATATATATATATATATATATATATATATATATATATATATATATATATATATATGTGTGTGTGTGTGTGTGTGTGTGTGTGCAACCAGTGTGAATGATTAATTTAGTCAATAGTGAACTTAATTAACTTAACAGAAGTTTAGTTTCACATTTTTTTTTAATTGAAAAGTGTTTCCTAGCTTTTGTCTAATGAACGGTGTCTAACGCATGTCTTTGGTGTATGTATTCCTAGGTTCGATTCTTAGTGACACACAGAATTTGTTTGTTGACCTCCAGGACAGTTCAGATAATTTGGAATGTCGTTCAATTATAAGCTAACATACTTTGGTCTAGGAGGCCAGAAATAAAACATAATAAAACGAAATCCGTAATTTAACATCCTACGCCAATGCATAAGAGTTGGTGGATAATTAATAAAAGTGAATTGTTATGGAAAAAAATGGTGGAATGAGAATGGACGAGGAAACTAGTGTTAACCAGTATCGGATTTAAAAGGTAAATACTAGGGAGGAACAGCCAGAACCCAGACTATGATAAGTCCCAGATTATGAGTTTACAATACTTCATGGCCCAGCAGAAGTTTCCAACTTAACTCACTCCCAATGGATATTATGGCTAGGATAGATGTTAACATTGTGGATCTGAAGTATCGTTTTACACATTACATAACAGAAAAACTGCAACTAATACTACAGTACATCTAATGTTTAAAATAATTTCATAGAAAGAATGAAAAGCAACGCATACTATAAACTTTCAAAAATATATGAATAATAATTTCTATTACTTTTGTTACTCAAAAAATTGGATGATCTGGGCTCCCGGCCATGGACTAGATACGCCACTGGTGTTAGCACATTTCCTTACCAGATAAAAAATGAAGCCTTCAGAATATCACTAGGAAGTTATAAAAGACATTAGAAATGCTAGCATATTGAAAAATGACAAAGGATAGCTTCAAACTTCTCATATTGAGTGGGCTCTCAGTTTATTGGGGTTTTCATTACGAATTCTTATTATAAAAGCAAAACTCCTCAATCTGCCATCCACGCTCTTAATAGATTACTGTACAGTCAGGTAAAAAAAAAATAAAATCTTTAAGTTTTACGTACCAGGGTTATGCCGGTTAGGCTAAAGGAGACGGTGATGATGATAGATGAGTGAAATGGTGGAATGAAGAAAGTGGGAGGAAACGAGAGAACCCCGAGTAAACCCACGAGCACGGTGTTTGTCCACCACAAAGTTCACTTGGCGGAGGCTGGGATCGAACCGGGGACCCCAAACACCAGAGGTGAACGCTGTACCACTGAGCCACCGCGCTCCCCTACAGTCAAGTAAGAAAAGAGCTTTTCGCTAGCTGCACTGCCTCCTATTGACGCTAGCTTCGAGGCAATTTGAAGACTAGCCGAAGGCTTGGTGGTGAGGGGAGGAGGAGAATGAGTTTTAAATAGTGTAAATATAATTGTAAGTGGTGTAGAGTGAATTATACTTAAAAATCGAGAAGTAAATCGAGCGATGCTGATTCAAAAATTCAGTTAATCTAGCATTTATCTTTCAAACACATGTAATTACCAATTCCTGCAGTTAGCTTCATAGATCAAACAGAATAACAATTTTTTGAAAACACGATTTTTTCCGTGCAGCATAGTATCAGAATCATAACAGAGGCTGATTAGATTAACGTTTCGTTCGCTTATATCAGGCAAGATTTTTAAGAGGTATTATTCGACTTGTCATACTAGTAACAGTAAAATCTCAGCTATACGTCTATATCTGGATACTGTTTGAATGGTACAGATTCACTTAGTGTTGCTTTGTGGAAACGAGAGCGAGCGTGGTTAATGAGCAAGACTGCATTAGGTGATCAGTTCACTATCAAAGAAGCCACTAGATTTTCAAGAGATTTAGGACCCACTAGCTTTTTCTCATTAGCCACCAGATTGAAAATTTTCTTACCAAAACAGAATACAAAATCCATCAAATTTCCTGGGAAAACCACTAAATCGGCAACGGAATAAACGGAAGAAACTCGAAAAATCTTACGAGTACAATCTCGTTCACCACAAACTCAATGGACCATGATCGAACCAAATATTCTTCACACTCGAGTTGAGAGCTATACCGCTGAAACACTACCCCCACGATAAATTACATAATTAGATCTACTCATGTAACTTATTATTTTGCAACCAGAAGAGCTTCGCCATCCTAAATTACACTAGGACAGTTAAACTTAGATTAGAACACAATAAAATACTTTCAAACGTATTTAAGTTCATTGACTTTCAATTCTCTTTTCGATAAAAATTCCAACACAAATTAACTAACAAGATTCGATTAAATACAAAAAAAAAAAAAAAAGACAATAGAAAATACCAGTATCCAATTGCTTCCAATGGTTGCTGCCACTCGCCGTATTCATTAAACAGAAGAAATAAAAGGGAAACATGACAACACGGAATGCGCAATTCGTTTCAGCTGCAAAACACTTAATTGATTCAGGAGATCAACCTGCTCCGGAATGTACGTGTACTGTTCAGACTGCAAACGCTGACGAGTACAAGAAATGGAAATGAAACTTTTGACCATTAAAAACTTCTACTGACTTTAGGATTGTACTGAGAAACGAACTATACATATTTGGCATGATGTTTACGTTTTCTAGTACATTGTTTCATGCTGATTTCAAATTTGAAAACAGATTTGCTCTATCATGTCAGGTTTTGGACATATCATCAAAATTTTAATTAGCGTTCAACAACTATTGCAAGTTATTAAGGGGCCGTGTGCAGATATTTGGCCTTATATATTTATATGGAGATTTGCGCGGATAAATGTTTCTCTTCTAAAGAGTTCTTAATAAAAAAAACTAAACTATACTGAAAGAGATGCATGGATTGTTTTTGGTCAGTCGTAGTTAATTTCCTTGGAAATTGTAAATCTACTGATTATGTATATACCTAATGTTATGCAGAAGTACATTAGTGCGTATAGAAATTTAAGCGTTTTCTTCTCAATCAGCTCGATTTTTCTCTCCATGTACTTTTCATTTAAATCTGTTTATCAAAATTCAATACAGTTGAATTGAAATTAGAGTGCATAATTATCTTGTTTCTCAGAAAATACAAGTTCTTGCCCAACGCCTGCTGGTGGGTGACATTTCATGTTCTGCTTCTTCATTTTTGCTCTCGAGAAAGAATCGAGGTTTAAACAAACTTTGAACTACGTTTCATATTCGCTCCATGTAGAAAAAAATGAATGTCTGGCGTCTGATCAGTCTGATAGATATATATTCACCTAGAAGCAATATACTTCAAGATACCTGAACTAAATTTTATATTTAAAGTTTTTAAAATACTTTCAAGGAGAGCTTTTCGAATTTTCTACCTATCCTCAAGATAAGGATAACTTACTGGAGGGTAAAAATCTAGAATTGCAAAGTTTTCAGAAAAGGCTACAACGATTTTGTTTATATTTCATAAATCATTATTTTATTAATAACTGTACAATATGGTATTAGTAACTCTGAAACAAACCCGGAAGGATTAGTTTGGTCTTGAAGGTTCATGTGAACAATTTTCTTAAAAATATCTCACATGATTTTATTTATATTTCATAAATAAATTGTTTACCGAAAACTGCTTCTTGACATTACTTAAGTCCAGAAATGGGAGCGAGAAAGTTTAGTTCGGTGAACCATACCTTTAATGTTAAAATAATGACTTCCTTACAAAGTTTAGAAGTGAAATTGTAAATACTGTGTATTATGAAAGATGGACATTGTAATTGAGTATTAACACTTGTTGCGTTCTGTTTTAATAAATAAATAAATAAATAAAAGATCCTTGCAAGTTTTGTCTTTTTTGGGAAGGGGAAGGCTTATGAACCACTTCATTATATTAAAACTAGTTTTGAAAATTTTTTCTGAGATCCTTATATGCACTTGATGAGAAAATATCTGAAACTGTTGCTCTGCGGCAAATGTATTGAATGTTTTAATGCAGTCGGAAAACCCAGTTGACATCCATATAGATATTAACAATAAATCATAATTTTTAACAAAAAAAGATTTCGTTAAACAAATAACTGGATTATAGCGGATTATAGTACTACTAATACAAGTTGTTACTTTATTTCCCTCCGGTAAAAAATATATTTAAACTGGGATAATATTGATTGTTATTTATAACTGTTTAGTATTAATACCGTATAGCCCCTACTTCAAAGCCATTTTGAACTAGAAGCTAAATTAGAGGATAATTTTGAGAGCAAGTGAACCAGATATAGCCTACACTAGATTCTCCAGCCTTTCGATTATCTCTCAATCAAAATTGTTTTCTTTCCTTCACATTATCACTATTTCGAAGACGTGAAAAGATTCCATGACAACGCATGGCTCAATCAGCACCTTCACTAAAGTAAAGGAAAAAAATATTGTTACGTTTCGAGTTGTTACTACAACGACTAAAGAATTCAAAATATTGTAGCATATGTTATACTGTATTATACAGGTACTTTCGTTCACTTATGTTATTGTACGTAATACTTATATATAAATCTGTTCTGTGCCAATATTAAATTGTACTTGCAGTATCATGTAAATAATGACATGTAATGCCATGTATAAAGGTAGCTGGAAAAGTAATGCACAATTCATCCTGTACCTCGGTAATGGTAGGTAAGCACTAGAAAAATTAAATTTTGTAGGTAGAAGCACTGGCCCTTTGGTACTCAATTTATTTCATTGTACTGTAGCCACAATTGTTTTCATGACACAAAATATACGTTCATAATGAGCTAATTGCATCTCAAAACGTTTTCCACGTAGATGAGCCTGCAGTCATATTACGTGACGACTCAATGAAAACAAAGAACAACAAGAAGGACAATTTCCAGAGAAACTTGCAGATCATCACACACGTTCTTTCTCATTTCTATCATATACCTTGTCAAGAGTCATGGAATATAGAGACAACAAATATGTCTGCAATGTCTGCGTCCCAATCGTTGAATTAGCGTTAACACAGAGTTTTTTGCTACATACATGTCGCAAATCTCAACACGCATACATTTCTTGGTGATGCATCTATTCATTTGGATGAATCTTTCAATGACTGATGCGTTTTCATCGCTTGTGGCGGTTGCCGATTTACCTTATAGTGACTGCTCCTGGGTGGTGCAAACACCACACTAAAACTTCTGAAGCCACCGACGCACATTACTTCGATTCACTTTATTGTTCTCATAGACAGTTTACTGTGAATCGATATTGCTTAATTGTACCAGGACTCGATTACTGCACATTGGCCTACTAGTTTGTCGCGTCGATTATTCATGTAACTTACCTGCAACAACAGGAAATAAAACTTAGGTACATGTTAGATAGTAAAAACTAATACTTACAAAATTTCATTTCTCTGATGCTTACTAGTACTAAACTGCAGTGAATTGTGTATTACTTTCTGAGCACTGGCGGATCCAAGGGGGGGGGCGAAGGGGGCGACCGCCCCCCCCAAAGGTCTGGTTTTTATTCCAGCATTTATCGTTGTAAAATACAAATATGGTCTTTTCCCGACAGATTCAATCTGTGTCAAGCCTAGCAGAGTCTAATCAAAATGTGTGGTATTTGAAGTGTGAATAATTTTATCCCAAGTTCCTTGAGGTGGTCACTATAAGCCCCAAAGGAGCGAGAATATGATTCATTCATTGGACGAACAGCTTTAGGAAAGACGGTGACGGCTCACTCTTTGAACTAAAAAGCTATATTTTAAAATTGTGTCCTAGAATAAGGATATGTAAATGGAATTCGGGCCCTGAAACTTCAAGTATCTTTACCTTGAATAAAGAGAAATATAGAATCTTCAGCGCTCCTTACCGAAAAGCTCTCTGAATCTGAGACTTTTCGGTTGGTTGATTTATTGATATGTATTTACGTTGTTTGTCAAATGCGATGCTTTACAGAACGAGAACTAGAGTTTAAAGTTGGATCTTAACCTCTGTAGTACGTTCGATGCTTACTCACCGGGAATCAAACCACACAACCTCATGCATCAAAGATCAAAGATACGTTCGCTAGCTACTAGATCAACAAAGAGAGCCGTGACTTTTGAGGCTCAACACGAAAACATTCGGAAGGAACCAGGGATTCATTGTGACTTTTAATGGCATTTCTTCTTTCCTTGGGAAATAATACAAACTACAAACTGTTATATAAAAGACGAAGTCCTGAATGAATAACTGATCGCACAAGCGAAACCGCTCAAGCTAGAAACTTGGAATTCGGACAGTAGATAAGATTTGTGATGTAGAGTATTACTAAGGAAGGATTTCTTGGAAATTCGAAGAAAGGAAGGGAGTGGCCATCTCTCCGAATCCCTTAAGGATGGAGACTTGAAATTTGGTATTTGGATTTCACAATTTAAATAATTTGACACCCGTTTCAACGTTTTTTAATACTTTAGTAAAATTGGAGAAAAAGAGGTGAAAAGAAAAGGTTACGGGGATTGCAATTATTATAATAATATATCAATATCTAAGAATCTTTAAAAGCGTTTTTGATATTTTACCTAGAAGGAAAGAAAAGGGATGAAAATTATTATTATTATTATTATTATTATTATTATTATTATTAAATGCCCATATCTCGTGATCCCTTACAGTAGAGACATGAAAGTAGGTAGTTTAATTTTTCATTTAAAATAATTAAACATGTATTTGAGCGTTTTAGCCACTTAACGTAGAAGGGAAGAAAAAGAGGTGCGGGTAATTCACTAAAATGCCTTTCGAGGTGTTTGGATTTCGTAATAGAGTCTTAGCTCAATCCAATTCTACATTATTGAAATGATAGCTGAAATCTATATTTTATATGATAGTTCAATTCTATATTCTAAATGAGACGAAAGAAACAACGCAATATTGTGTCACAATAGCACGCAGGGGCATTTCTTATACATATCGTGCGAGGCCGTATGTAGAGCAAATTATCTGTGAGCGAAGCTCTACCTAGGCGAAGGTTAGTATAATATAATTTTATTGTTGTTGTAAGCATAGATTATATTATACTATGTTTCTAAGAACTGCATTTAAGAAATTACCTAATAGAGCAAATTTCCTAGTCCTAGCCTGGTCTAATGCTTTTTTTCTTTACATACTCAATTATACTACTGCAATAGTGGTGTATTCGGACAAAATACCGTATACAGAGCATCATCCGAAAGAACATTTTCAACACTAAAAAGGCTAAAGACATGGCTACGATCCCGGATGGATACAGATCGACTTAGCGGCCTGGTACTACTATATACGCACCGAGACAAACGTAGATTACGTTCGTGTCATCGACAGATTTGCCAGGAACAAGAAAGGACGTAGATTTGAGTTTGTGTTGTAACTTTCACAGAGATGGATTGCAAGGTGACTAAGGCTGTGGTTTTGGCCCGTAATTATTTTCAATTCGTGAGTATTTCCCAAAAATCATGAGTATGAATCTATAACGTTGAACTCCTCCTATGTATCTGAATCGCAAACAAAAGCAAGAAAAATGAACGAACTCGAAAAAGTTTTTGAAATTGTATTTTTTTAAATATTTAACTGAAACAAAAGGGCACAACAACAATCGTAAAAAATGTGTACCAGTATATAGACTATATTATATTTTTAATAAACAATACATATGATATTTGTTTGTTTAACGTCCCACGGTTGTGCCAGAACGGCTAATGGAGACGTGGACCTACTGATTATAGTGGAATCCGAACCACTTTTTTCGTTCAACTGTAAACTCACCGGGAATCGAACCCGGGATCACTCGCACCAAAGGCAAGCAAGTTAGCCATTAGATCAAACCTTATTATATCTGAGATTAAAGAAAAACAACAAGTTTGTTTTTGTACTTTATTCTCCATTAATGATTTCGTTTAAAGGTGAGAATTTTTCAAAATTAAATTTGAATTTGATTTTTTTTCAAATATCTGATATTGTCAAATAATATCGCCAGTCGGAATGTTAAAGGAAATATAGTTTGTGTGCAGTAATGAACGAAAACATCACTTTGGTTTTACATTTCAGATCTTGTTTCGTTCACTTTTTTTTTTTTTTTTTTTTTTTTTTACTATTTATCATTATAATGGCTTATATTGTGATTCTATATAATTGTAATTCATATTTTAATTCATGTGAAATTTATACACATTTCGTGCTAGATGATCTGACAAAATTTCTGTTGAGTTTGCGTAAGAGAAAGTTTAGCATTGATATTTTTGTTATTACATTATTTGCAATATTTTATTGAATAAATTGTGCATTTGCCTTCGTAGTGATTTATATGGTTAAGGAGTACCTTCAATATTTTATATTTATATAGGATTATATCCAAAATTCATTTCTTTATATGTTACTGCTGTAGTTTAACTTCAAGCCGTCGCTCTGAGTTACTGTTAGTAGTACAGTACAAGGTTTAAATGCATTGAAGATTAGTATTATGTATTAGGAAGTGTATCCATTTCATTTTCCTGTATTCGATTTGTGCCCTTAAGTATGCAGGCTAGTTCTTTTAAGGCAAAACCCCATAACATTCTTATTTCCGGAGAAAGCCACGAAATTCACGTTTCGGCAATCACTACCATGGGTAATAATCACGGAACCACTAAGCATCCTTGGAGTTCAGTTTGATTTTTTTTTCAATTTTTAATTTGCTGAATTATATCTAACATAAACATAAATGAAAGCAATATGTAAAGATTGCTCCCCTATATTTTTGCCCAGTTGGAACAATGTGTGCCATATACTTTTAAACATCACTTTATAATTAATTATTGTAGTATTTTATACCAAGAAATTTACATAGAAATATCATCATGTCTTTTGTTATTTGTTGACATTTTGTATTATTCTTTATTCATGTATATTTTTGTTATCTATATTTGCGCAGACCGAGTCTCTTTTTTTTTTTTCATCTGTTGTCCCACAATTGTTATTCAAAATATAAATGATTAGAGCAAATTGTACACTCTTTCGTTAAAATGAATCCCATCGTCAATACAGTATTTTCTTTTGTGCAAGTACTGTGCAAGACAGCGCATTGATACAGTTCGGTGACTAGTGAATCATGACACCGCCATGCCTCCGAAACGAAAGTGCGTATTTAATTTAAATCTAGAGACAGAATATACTTTCATTTAAGAAAACTTACAAATTCGGGTACCAAAATGGAAACTGGGAATCAGGTTTGCACCCCCCCCTCCAGTCCCGCATTCATAAGCATCCGATTCTTGCAAAAGAAAAATTCTGATCACCATGAGGGTACGATCATCTTTCAGGAAGCAAACCGCCCCCCCCAAACGATCCTTCTGGATCCGCTAGTGTTTCTGAGTGACCTTTGTAAATAAAAATGAATGTATGCTACCAGTAATCCGGAATTTCCACTAATTCGGCATCCGTCTGTGCAAGAGGTGGTCAAGCGCAGGTAGATTTCACTGTGTTAAATATACCATACAAATCGTTTTCAGTTGCAAAAGATGGAAGAGCTTGTCCGATATGTTCTGCAAAGAAACTTGAACTTGTGGTTGTGACGTAAAAACCGCTCTTACGTCTCTCAGCATTTGTTATTTGATTATTGTTAAAATTTTCAAAATAATAGAAGTAAATGATAAAATGTTAGTACCCCTTTATCATTCTTTTTTGGATATGGATATTACACTTGCGAAAATTTAATAATGTTAGAGAAGTGATTGGCTACTTCTGAAATGGATGTATCCATCCAAATGAAAGTTTTATATATAGAGTATACATTTTTTAATTTAACATATATGACACAACATATTACATTAAGTCTAAAGAAGGCGGATGACTAATGAAAGGAAAATGTTTGGTAGAGTTGAAATCTGAGAAGAAACTGGAAAACCTCAGGAAAACTCAAAGAATGACGTTCTTCAGCACAATATAATATAAACTGGAATCGAACCAGGGGCTACTTGCACCAGGAGACAGAGCTTTATTATTGAGCACTATGGTACCAAAATTAATTACAGCACAACTTATGTATAATGAAAGAGATGTATGCATGAATAAAATATTTATCTATTATCAAATTCAGTAAGTAACCCTTGTAAGACTAATTTCAAGAAATACAGCATGTGTTTTAAAACAATACCATATACAACAACACCGTAAGTAATATTACGTTATACATTTTACATTATTTAAAAAATCGATTACGGTACAATAGCTCAACATGAAACTACTCAGATCATAAAAGTTGATGCATCCCATTATATCGTTTTTGGTACATGAGAAGCCGCAAGACATTTTCTTAGAATTTTATTTGGTACTATAGAAGCGCTCGCTTCTCTAGAAACTGCTCTTCGAGATAACTTTGCGAGTATGCTTATGAAGGGCTAATCCAATTGTGTCTTTGTCCTAGGATATAACAACGTGACCTTCTATCAAAAAACAATTTTCTTTCATAACTGAAAGTTTGCTTCTCAATATGGCTGACAAGAAAGCCAATGTTTGCTTTCTGTGTATGCAATCATATTTCCCTTATGTGTTTCTGTATGTGTGTGCGTGTGTTGATGTAGAGGAAAGTAATCTTGACTGAAAACGCTCGACGTAAATGTTTGGCACCCTCTCTTTAAATTCACTTTGAAGAAAAGAGGAGTGAAAGACACAGCGCTGGCAACTTGAACAGATGAAAATCCCTATTGAAAATTGGGGTTAAAATGAGGATGGTAACTTTATCGGAAAATCGATGTGGGCGACGAAGAAAATTTCTACCTGTAGTCAGTCGCTGAAGTGGCTGACCTCTTCTGCCAACAAAAGTGTAACTCTTCTTCTTTTACCCTTTCTCTCTCTCTCTCTCTCTCTCTCTCTCTCTCTTAGCTGAAGAAAGAAAAAACACTCGCAGGAAGAGTGACTAGTGGCAGTATATTTTCTGGTTGAAGGTAGAAAGAACCAAATTAAATGAAGACGTATGGTCATCGTGTCACTGGCGAAAGAAGAGATAGAGAAGCTGTATTCTTTCACTTAGACAGTTATAAATTCGAAAAGTGTCTTCTTCTTTTTCTTCCTTCTTAAATATAGGCAGGCTTTCCCTCCTTTTTTATGTCGAATTTCTTAACATTCCCTTTTCTTATTTCGCTTGATTCCTGAACGGAAACGGTCTATTTTTATTTTTTTAAACGTATCTTTTATTGCTCTTTTACGGGTTTAAGGAGATTAATTTCCTATATTTAGAAAGCTTTACAAGACACTTATTGATTTTAAAATTGCAAGTAGAAGACAATCAAACAACAACAGTATATATACATTTCATTTACATCATGTAAATAAGTAAAAATATATTTCAGCAAAATAACACTATCAACGCTCGGAAACTCAAGTCAGCAGAGAGGATTTTAAAGCTTTAAAATACTAATGCGATACACAGAACTTTACACAGCCACGTGACTCTCAACATTAAATTTCCGCCGCTGTCACTCCCGATCTGGTGCTATTGATATGCCACATTGATTTGATCCCTAGTCTTCCGTTGCAAGCGCTGCTATCGGCTGAAGGAAATCCACTCGCTTTCTCTCGCTTAGCAACAGCTGTACCATTATTGGTTCAACGCGTGGGTGTGTGAGGGTGTGAGCGTTAGTTCGCATTTTTGCCAGGCTCAAAACATTTTGGCAGCACAATAGTCCCACTGACTGGAAGCACATGGCGTTAATTTTAGCGCGTAGCTCTGATCAGTTTCGGTTGTACAAGATTTACTTTTTGGCATGCGCGTGTGGTTTTGTGTACTAGATGTGGCAACAGCCGTCTGCTTTCAAGGACATGAAGTGATTAGCAACCAACGACAGGCATGCTGTCTTCTGCTTTAGATAGTAATGATATGTGACTAGTGGACGGTTCAAACAACAATAAATAATACCAAAGAGACCCCCCCCAAAAAAAAACGCCAATGAAAGTAAATGATGTAAGAAACAATGTAGGCATTCCCCCATTTTTCGTCGTTCATTTGTTAAATGCATATGTTAAATGCAAACACTGTTGGCGCACACACGAAATGAGGTACTAACGCTTTGTAGCCTACACCTTAAATTAAATATTGACAAGAACTGTTTACTTGGACTCCAAGTCTAGAAGGGTTTGCAGAACAGTGCTGTCATCAACAGAAGAGAAAAGTTCAGTTTGGAAAAGGTACAATAACTCGAAAAAGGTCACTAGTGCAGTTTGGTTTAAGACATATAATGCAAGGTGGTAGAGCATGAGAAGCAGTACTGTGGTTATGTGAGATCGATAAGTCACGTACTGACTGAGATATTCGGTATCTTGTTAAAGCTGAGAAGTGTGGTTTGTAAAAGGTGGCAATACTGCACGCCCCAACGGCGTTTGCATTTAACGCATATTTCACGTTATTTCTCGAAAAGTTTGCAACACTGATTTCTATTTACCATATCTTTTTGTCTTTATTTTCATTGTTCTTTTCGATAATAATATCCAATTTAGACCATTAGATTCACAAAAACGTAACTTTCTTTTGTGTTGGCAACACTGTTCATCCGGTGATGTTCATCAATACCCGGGCAGGCGTCCTCCTTTTTCTAGTTGCTTCGTGCAAAGTTTCGTTTCTCTGTCTCTTTTGGTTTCTCTGTTATCACGGTTGACATTCTAAACTATATTACAATGTGGAAACGTCATTTCATGATTTTGTCGTTGCGTCGGCACGGGTTAACGTTCTCGTAGAGAGCTGCCATTTGACTAACGCATATTTATGGTCACATAGAATACATTTCGCGGGTGTGCATATCGAAATACGAAATTACCTTAAATAACGTACACCCTAGTGTATATATATCCTGCGATTCTATGTTACACAGAAGTGCGCTGGAATATCTTGCTCCATGAATCTCGAAAGATTCTGGAAATTGAGAGACGAAATCCACTGTTTGGTAATCAAAGAAGAAAACAATAGCTTGCTGATCGATCTTTTGTGGTTACGAGATCTTTCTTTTATGTTAGATATTACGAATTGTCAGATTTCAATTTGAAACAGGTACAAACGTGAATGATCAAGTAAAAACATTCGAATGCAATTTATACTTTGGACCTCAAAGAAACAGTTATGAAGTGAAGACCTGAAACATTTCACAATTGGTGTTAAGTACAAAATAAGTTCAAGAGAGCTTGTTTTATGCAAAACGTTTGCCGAGAAGCTTCAGCGTTACAAAATTGTATACGAAGAATAGTACCGCAAATTTAGATCTATCGAAGACTAGCTCTCCCTGCTTTCCGACACTTGTTTAGTGCACGTGATGCCAGCCCATTTACAAATGAAATTAATAAAAATTCAGAGCGATTCTACTCTAAAACAAAAACATAGTGAAGTGGTTTATCCATGAACTTTACTAAAACTTGCCTGCGCAGCTCCTAGAAACTCGCAAATTTGCATCATAAGGATGATTTAAAGGGACAAGTTTTGGCGATAGATGTCACTACAGTCTTCGTATCTCTCTAATGTATTTTTTACCTTTCACGAAAATTTACAATTTCTCACAAATTTCAACCTACAGATTTCAAATTTTTAGAGAAGGAACTTCATAGCCTATCAGAAGCAACAATCCGTGCCGATATATATATATATATATATATATATATATATATATATATATATATATATATATATATATATTATTTTTTTTAGAATTTTCTTCATTGTTGAAACAGTTCCATCTTTAAAAGTCCATTCCAACAATCAATCTATTTCAACAATAAAGAAAATTCAAAATAAAAAATTCCTTCTCTAAAAATTTGAAGTCTGTAGGTTGAAATTTGTAAGAAAAATTGTAAATTTTCGGAAAAAGATGAAAAATACACTAGAGAGATACGAAGACTGTAGTGACATCTATCGGCAAAACTTGTCACTTTAAACTAACCTTAATGATTTCAATATTCAGTAGCACGTATCAGTGTGATTACTTTTTCGCACTCATGAAAAGGAGCAAGTCTTCAGTGGAAACCAGGTTAACATATATTAGTCTGACCTCTGTTCTTAAAAATTTGGAAATAGCAGACATCCGAAAGTTGGTTGGAGGAAAAAGATGCCAGATGTTGGGAAATCCATCTATTACCCGGTTTTCCTTATGTTGCTTCTGTTTTGTAAAAACTAAATATTTTATTAATTCGCTAACCTTTCTATACATCATTAAGTATGAAAATGGTCTCTTGCGCTCCGTACTATTTTGTATTGATGACTATTTGAACCTATTAAGATACTGAGTTTGGCATACCTGCTTAAAGTGATAAAAGCTATTTTACAACGAAGAAATGAACGTCATTGGCAACCTACAACAAAAAAAGCTCTTGAATTTTAGTACACTCATCTATCCGTTCTCGTAAAGTTATCGATGTTCTAATTACCAGTTTATTGCTGCAGTGAATTCTATTCTAATTAATGAAAATAGCAGCCACTCTATGTTGATGTATAGATATAACATACACTCACGTCATGTCTACAGCAGTAATAAATAAAGCAATATCGTTCGTCTGCACTGCAGCAAGTGAAGTGGAAGAAAAATCATGGAAAAAGTATATTCTCTATAACACACACGGTTTTCTCCCAGTTTTCCACGATTAAGCTAGAAGCTTGTCACGTAAGTTCTATTTAGCGACACGATATGTTTTGAAAGCCCATGACAGTAATTGATGTTGAAATGTGAAAAGACATGCTTCAGATTTAACACCTCAAATTTATATAGGTGTATCTTATTTTATGAGTCCCAGCATTCTTTGTTTCACTTAAACCTTAACTATCTGATCGAGTCTCACAGGCCCTAGTTGTCACTTGTTCCTACCTAAATATAAAGGCAGCCAATAGATGGCGCTGGTTTCTTGCCTACCCTCACATTTTGGGGAGAACTATCATTGTATAATAGAAACAAAACAAGTACTCTAACGTTTTGCAATATGAGTTATGTTGGGTTGGGGTAAGACAAACTCCACTGGAGTGTAAAGATTACTAAATTTTCATTGAACGTCGCTGGTAAATTCGGTTTATGGGAATATAGCTTTACACTGAGAAAAATAATGTAGGTTGCGTACTTAAAAAGATCGGTTACATGCGTAATTCCTGTAGTTTTTGGACTTAACGTACAGCAGACGTATAACTGAAAACACATGTTCTATAATACTTTCTGTATAAGTGTTCCATCTATACGTACTTTCCGTCTGAAACAATGTAAGCGGTCAGGATCTCACATACAAATGGACGTATGTATATAACATATAGCTGATAAAGGTAACATAGATATATGCATGTGATATACGGAAAGCTGTTAGATATCAAACATCCTGCAACGGCATGGTGTAACATCTAAGAGCAGTGCCTATGTAGCATACGGATAACGTATGCTCCATACTGATTTCTATAGTAAGTAAAAGGATACCGTATATTTGTGCAATATACCGCTGTCCGGAGATCGAATTTTTCTCTGTGTAGATTTGAAATTATAAATTGGATGTTTTATACATAGAACTCTCAAAACAATATAACAGACGTCACTGGTGCTAGAGACGTTACTTTCTATGGCTAGCGCATCTTCAAACAGGAATGTAATTACCTTTTCTAAAAGTATAAACATGCAACTTTACAAATATCTGTTATAGTGTATAAGGTCATTGCGTCGAATATGCGCCCCTAAGGATAAAATGAGCTTTCAAGCACAGATAAAAAAAAAAAAAGGAACCAGAAAATCAGTACGAAGTTGCAAAGCTTAATACCTCCGTAAATAATACCATTAGCAAGCAGGTATACCATTAGCAGAAAGGCATCATACACCAAAACATGCCAAGGATACAAAGGGTGCATATTTCCCGACGTTGGGGTAATATGCGCATCGTGTGTAATTACGTTTCCAAACCAAAATGTAAAGCTACTGACAAGGAATACGTCAAATATCTGACACCTTAGTATAGAACTACGGTATGAAGTCATGCAATGAAGGAATATTGGAAACTTATATTATGAAAATACCAAGAAATTATTGAAGAAACTTAAATGAAAGGGAACGTAAATTTATTTTTTCTCTTTGTAACACGAAAACGATCTGTATTATCACTGAAGTATTTTCTATGTATCAATAAATCATAAATGTAGTTTAAAATCCATTTCTCAAGTATTATAACTTCTAACATAGGAGTGGAGCATCTAAACTGTATACAAACTCTTGTGTTAGTATAACATAAACTGGTCACTTACAAACAAAACACTATCACAAGAAGTAACATTATCTTATTTGTGGGACTTATCACAGACGAAGGAGAACATTTCTTGGGCGATACGCACAAACCATGATACCACAGTGCGCCTCTGATACACTGTATCCATTCTTCTCCGTTTTCTTCTGCATAAAAGTATTCATTACAGACAACACAATAATTGCTTTTGTTACGAATTACCGATGATGCTATAATATTTTTGCGTGTTTGTGACTTTGCTATTTTTCGGAAGCAGTAGTCTTAGTACAAGTTTTCACCTAACGTAGCAAAGTCTTATAGTGAACAGATATAAGATAAGTAACACTTTGACGATTTCTTCCCGTAGTAGCATGAGATGATGTCACTGTGTTGCAATGGATGCAGTGACGAAAAAGGACGTGGTTAGCGATGGGCGTTGAGATGTGGAGATGAAGTCATCGTACATACATGAAACATTGCTAAATAACACATTGGGTTCAGTTTGAGGCAATGGTGCATCCTCATTATTCACATTCCATACAAGCTGGCTCTCCTGATGGCATTGGCAATTATCATCTTCTTTTGGAGATCGTAAACCCTAGATGGACTGTAAGCATATGCAGAAACAGCATCTGCGTTTAACAGAAAACTACCAGTCGCAAGAGAAGCGTTGAGTGCAGTACCAACAGTTGCAGATTTAGCCCTATGACTATATGCACAAGAAATTAAACAAATCCCTTTCGGCCAAGTCCATATTCTGAGGTACATTCCGACATTTGTGTACTGAAAAAAATATATATTATAGATTTGAGTGCCATGTGCCACTCACGTTATGCAATCCGTTTTGAGGTCTGAATACCACGAAACGAAGAGAACCGTAGAAAATTTTCGAAAGACGTTACATGGTAGCGACTGTAATAGGTAGTATGGCTTTCGAAATCTACCTAAAAAAAGACATTAGTAGAATTTTAAAGGTTAATTCCACCTCCCGTACTGCTTACAAATGTGGTCATCTTGAAGTTCTAAAGGGAAATATACTAATCGTATTGCTCTGCATCTCTACAGATTATGGGGAAAATAGTAGGGTGCGCGTTTTTCCCCATGTAGCAGGGCGCGTATTTCCCCATCAATAGTACACACATATATATGTCGCTCAACATCGAGACTAGCATGCTGTTCCGAAGATTGCCAACTTCCTGTTTAAGCCATGAATTGCTACAGAGTAATCATCCTCTGGTTTTCTTTTTCTCCTAAAGCACAATACACAAACACTTAATATTAGATCAGGCACTTTTTTGATGCCACACACACATATTCATACAATAAATTGTCAACAATATGCCTGTAGTTGTGAGCAAAATTGTCCTTTACGTGCAGTAACACGTAGGAGCGGTATGAACGTCCTCCTGTCAGTTAAGAACAAAAACTCAAGATAGCAACTTCTGCCATATGCTGTACGTTTTCTTGCGAAGTGCGCATTTCCCCCCGGCCGCATATTCGACGCAAGGGCCTTATTTCAAATTACCACTTGAAAATGGTAATATAAGGACGCAGGGACGGCTGGTACTACCTGTTGCATGGTTGTGCAACCGGATATATTTTTTAAGTATTAAAGTAGTATTCCAGTAAAAATAAATCTTTGCTCTTGAGTGCAAGATACTATTGATGATTCTCTAAAAATTCATTTAAAAAGGCCGAAAGAAAGAGAGAGCTTTACATTATTAGTATTGTCCGTTCACTCTAGGATGGAAAATTGTTTACAAACAACAATTGTAGAGCGAGCGTCAACACCTTGCTTCTCACCCCTACATGGTTAATTCATGGTTGCCAGGCACATAAATCGCCGAACCGAATGTACCTACTTCTGCACAGTCATAGAACAATTATTATTACTATATAAATTGCTGCTTTTCGGATGACTGAGATATTAACGTTATGACCAATCGAGTTAGTTATAATGTAATACAATCTTACATATAATGCACACTCAATTTTGTACAAGTGTTCTTGTTCGAAAGTGTGCCAAAACCTTGTACGCCTGGCAATATTGGAATCATGCAGTTTGTATTGTAAACAATAAACAGGGATCGCGAAGACCGTCAGGTTCGCTGGACAGCATTGTTTTCATGATAAGGCGACAGAAACATCTTGTACTGATTGTAAACAGAGCTGGGAATTTCGATGCGAGTTTAGGTGGAAATATTCTCGCCTCATTATTGCCTGTTGGTGAAGGTTTGCAATGTTGCAAACTGCCAAGTCTAGAATTTCATACTAATTGAACGAGCTTTGAGAAGAATTAGTATGATGCAATAATTATAAATACTAACAACCATAGACCTAAAGTATTAGGAAATAAAGCATGCTGCTGTAAGAAGAATATAATACACATAGAATTACGTGTTCAGTGTTCAAAGTACAGTATAAAGCGAATTTTAATATGTAAATATTTTAAAGCAGTAGGGCCTACGCATTTACCCTGTTTGGGTGCTCTTAGCAGACACTGTCCAACACAAAAAACGCATTAAAATAGGTAGATCGAGCGTGGGCATAAACCCAGCTCTGGCTGGTATTCCTTATTAAGGTTTTTCTCAGTCCCACAAGGTGAATGCTTAAACGATAGCTTCCGTAAGGCCGGGGCGGATTCAGGACGGACTTCTGGGGGGGCGGTGGGTTTTAGTACTGATACTTAGAGCTACTTTTAAGAGCTCCAAACTCTGGGATGGGTTTTATTTAAATATATAAAATAAGAAAGTTTTCTCTCCGGGGGGGGGGGGGCAATCGCCCCTAGATCCGCCACTGCTGTAAGGCCAGAAATGGGCCAAACACTGAGGCCCCAGAATTGGCGGGAAATATATTACGCCAGAATGTTGCCAAAACTTCCACAAATATTATGGTGGTGGGTTCCGATATCCCTTTTTCGTTTATGTGTGTTTAAATTCATTATGAAGTAAGTGTAGAATTGTTTCTTTCATTCTCTTTCTTTCTTTCTTCTCATCTTTCTCATCCTCGCTCTCTTTTCCCCACCTTCATAAAATCTGAATACTATCCTCCTGTAAGATTGTTTCTCTCCACGACCCAAGGTTTAAAGAGACCAACCTGATATAGTTAACTATTAGCAGAACTGTACCAATAAATTCACAGTAGAGACAGCGCCGTGACTTAGATTTTTTCTGGGGGCAAGCATTAGTACGTGTATTTGGGCCTCCTAGAAAAAGTTGTTTCTCATTCTAGGGCCCTCCTCTTTCTATCTTTCTCTTACTATTTATGTCCCCCCGGAGCCTGTAGCCCTCCCTCACGGCAAGGTTTGCGGGGCCGTTACTTACGTTCCTGGGCCCCTTCCATACATGACAAATTAATTCAAAGGACAATATTGACAAATCTCAAAACCATACGAATAAATGTTATTTCTAGGGCCCCTAATAGTACACGTTTTTTACTGAAGTGGGCCCACGACTCACTTTTGTTTTATTTACCTTTTGTGCGCTGCTTTATGTAATGTAGTGAAACTGTTTGATGCTTCATTTATAATTTCATGTTCGTATCGTAGGTATATGGATTAAGAAAATTTTGCCTCAAAATGGGCCCCTTCGAACGGCGGGGAACCTCCCTGGGGGCAGTTGCCCCTCCCCTGCCCCACACATGTTACGGGCCCTGATTAGAGAAGAAGTAAACTGTTTCGAAATTTACGCAACTTGCAAATACCAAACCCTACTAGTGCTAAAGTTGATGAGTTAGTGCCACTGTTACCACTGCGATAAGGGGAAAGAAGGGGAAGGACTGCTAAGATTCGCTAGCCAGGTTTTGTGTCAAAACACACCTCCAAGCTACAGTAAACGGACAATAGCAACGAGTTTTGCCACTGGATTCAGTAACATTGAACATATGGCAGGAAGTTCCTATTTCTTAACATTAGAAACTGCATTTGTATCTGTATCGCTGCTATCTTCCTGTATTATCTACTAACGGTTGCAGCGACCTCGGCAACCGGTAAACAGTTAGCATCTGTAATAGTTACGAATTACTCCACTTGGTAACACTTGAATCTATGGTAAGATGGGTGGGTCACAGAAGCTTGGGAGAGAAGACCGATTCACAAATTAAACTCGTAAAAAAAAAAAAAAAAAAAAAAAAACGCATCTAGTGGTGAGTAGTACTTCTTTCAGACATAATGTTGGGTGATTTTGTACTTCCGCAGTTGGACAATCGTCTGCCTTCCCGGTGCTAAGAAAAATTAAATGCGATCCAGTCCAGCACTCTTACATTCTGATCCTGTCCCCTGGTCAAAAGTTTCTGGAAGGAAGCTTGGGTAGTAGTGAAAAAAATAGTAGTGGCGTAACTTCAGGTCTAGCAATGTAGGTGGGCTCATCATGGTTTGATGGCCCACAGACTACGTCCTTTTCTGATTGAGAGACGTAAAATTATGTAATTGAAATTTAATCTTTAAGTTTTACGTTCCACGATTATGCCGGCTAGATTAAAGGAAGCGGTGATGATGAGAAATGAATGAAATGGTGGAATGAATAAAGTGGGAGGAAACGGGAGAACCTCGAAAAACCCATGGTGTTTGTCCACCACAAAGCTTACTTGGAAAGAGCTTGGATCGAACCAAGAATTCCACGCGTCAGAGGTGAGCACTCTACCACTGAGCCACTGCGATCCCAACCCAAGATTATATGTTACAGTGGTTTTATAGTGTAGTTCCAAGCATAGACGCCCGCAGAGGAGAGTAAAAGAGAGAGACCCCCCCCCCCCCGGGTTTTCGAAAGGAAATTGGTTCTTCAAAATATATGCCTAAACATTTTAGACTTGCTTACTCACTCACTACGTTTCATTTACTAACGTTAAAATACGTTTTCTAACCAAATTTCATGTCTTTAATGTTAAGGGATTTCGAGATATGGTGGTTCTATTATAACAATTGGACCCTCCACCCTTTCTTTGTTTCCACCTTTTATCTTCCCTTAGGTAAAATCTAATGAATTCCGAAATATAGACATTTTAATACAATAATTGAAACCCCAATTCCCCCCTTTTTTTTATCGATTTTCAGAAAAAAAAATCCCTTCCATAGTGGTACCATATTTATACTAGATACTGTCCAAATATCAAGATTCAAACTTAAGCAGTTTGGGCTGGGCGTTGATCAGTTAGTAAACCAGGACTTGTTCTTTATATATATAAGGTAAAAGATCTCTCTCTCTCTCATGTATATATATATATAACTCTTTATGATGTCACTCGCACGACGACAGTACATAGTATGGTTAATAAGGTATAGCCTAAGGCCATCAAACGATCTAAAATTTAAATTTCTGTATAACACTGGCTTACAGTGGTTTTGGTGCCGGGTGTTTCTTAGCTGATTTGAAGTAGAATTGGGACGCTGAATCCAAACATGGCGTTAGTTTTCCCCTAACAGCTTTAGTTTTTGAGATATAGGAATTGCAAGACGGACCTGCTACAACGTTGAAAATTGCATAGGTGCTGTTTTACTGTAAGTGAAAAGAAAACTATGACATTTAAATCTGTTATTTGGAACACTTTGAAAATAATGAAAACCATATAAACACAAACATCAAGTACATAATAACTCTGTAACTACATTTTATAATAGTTTTTATGAATAAAAAATCAAATAATTTGTTCAAAACGATCTATTCAACACTTCGGAAGCTTCGTTTTCGTGACATCCTTGAATGTTTCTTTGCACAGTCTCTTTTTAGGTTCCAGCAGTAATCTGCCATCATATGGGCATCCCATCTTCCTTGGTAGCGGTCCTCCATTGTTTTAATATCTTGGTGAAATCTTTCACCTTGTTCTTCATTCAGACTGCCTACGTTGTCTGGGAAACGGTCCAAATGGCTGTGCAGGTAATGAATTTTGATACTCATATTACATCCAAGTTTTTGGAATGCATTAAGGATCTGGTTCACTAGCTCAACATAGTTATCAGCTTTATTATTGCCAAGGAAATTCTTGATAACTTCTACAAATGAGGTCCAAGCTCTACGTTCAGTCTCATTCATGGACTCCACGAAAGCCGGATCTTTCATGAGTTGTCTTATTTGGGGACCATCAAATATTCCAGCTTTTAATTTTTCTGTGCTGATCTGAGGTAGCTTGTTTCCCATGTAAGCAAAGCACGGCCCCTCCTTATTTAGCGCCTTTACAAACTGCTTCATCAAACCGAGCTTGAGATGTAGAGGTGGCAAAATGATTTTGTCACACTCAACAATAGGCATGTTAATAATATTTTTCTTACCAACAACCATGTCGTCTCTCTGCGGCCACTCTTTTTTTGACCAATGGTTTGCTTTGTCTCTGCTATCCCACAGACATAGAAAACAAGGATATTTTGTGTAGCCACTTTGCTGTCCAAGAAGAAAGTTCACCATCTTGAATCCACACAAATCACCCACTGATGGTCCTGATATTTAATTTTTTCCATAACCAAAGCAATTGCTTCATATTCTTCTTTCAGTCGTGTTGAATGAGCGATTGGAATTGAGCCATATTTATTGCCATTGTGTAGAAGGACGCATTTTAAACTTCGCTTGGGGCTATCAATAAACAGGCGCCAATCATCTGGATTGTATTCTGGAAGACCCATGTGTTCTAGGAGACCTCTAACATCGTGACAGAATACGAGATTTGTGTCTTCAGTGAAAAATGGTAAAAACTCCTTTTCCCTTGTTCGGTAGAATGTGATTTTAGTTCCTTGTTCTAGTACGTTTTTCTCCTTCCATCTGGAAGCAAGTAATTCAGACGATTCTTTTGAAAGATTAAGGTCCCTAACTAGATCATTTAGCTCATCTTGATTAAACTGTTGAGGAATTGTTGACATTCCCTCATAATCACTGTCACTTCCATCATCCATGTCACAAGAATGTTCACTACGTTCGTTTTCAGTCTCACAAAGCTCTGGCAAGTGGTGAAACGTTAGGATTGGTATTTCATCGGAATGAACAACTGGACGTCTTGCTGAAGGCAGATCAGGATATGTCCACTTGTTCCGGTTATTTCTATTCATACCCGTAATATTTACCAGGCAGAAATAACAGTCATCAACATGGTTTGTGGGTTCCCTCCAAACCATTGGAACACCAAACTTAAGACTTTTTCTTTTTCCAGTTGTCCACTGTCGCAAGTGTTCAGTACACATTTTACACACAATATGTGGAGCCCACGTTTTATCTTGGTCCCCTAGGCGTACACCAAAATATGCATGATATGCTTTTTTTACAAAGTCACTGATATGTTTTCTACTGTCTTTAAATGTGTACTCACCACATATGTAGCAAAACACATCAGGATGGTTAACACAACTTCTTCGACTTGAACTCATTTTATGTTCAGGCCACTAACACGGATGTTAAATATAAAGCCTTAGTATACGCGATACAAGTTATGATTTCAGAACAAAACTCACATGTTCCAACATGTCACTCCACCTGCAAGACAACAACTACGATCCACTAGCCAAGTAGAATACCAATGCAATCTAGTGGACGTTCCTGGAACTACTATATGACTAGTTTCCGTTTAGTACCGACAGATAGCAGCACTAATGAGAAAAGAGCGCCGTTCTTCCAAATAGAAATCTCTATAGAGCACAGTCGGATTTATTTGAGTTGCAGAGTTTATAAGATCATATTCAAACTTGTTATTACGAGAATATTTGTATTTCTTTTGCTTATTTTGTATACTATTGCAAGAAGCATGCAGAAATAGTGGTTACATCATTTATAATTTACATATTTATTTTGGATTGTAATATTTCTTCCACATACATTGTAACGTAGATAACCCTACTGGTACAGTAGCCTGTATCTACCAAAGTAGAGCTGATAGAAAAAAACTGCTTACATTATTGGATTCAGCGCCCCACACATAGTTAAAATCAGCTCTAAAATTTTAGGCACCAAGAAAAAATTTTTTTTCTGTAGGCCTGTGTAATTAAAATATTGACTAAAGATACGACAAAACAGTCGATAAATTAAATGAAGCTGAAGAAAATAAAGTGCTTGGGGGTAAATTCTATACATAGATTTCGAGAAAATCAATAAAGTGAACTGAAGGTTTATTTTGCTGAAAAAAAAAAGAAAAAAAACTGGCACTTATTTATGTACGTAAAAATTCCACTGTTAAGTTGCAGGTTGAATGTATTGTTGTTTGTCTTCTTCTAGTAGTAACGTACATACTCCTAACCAGTGGCGTATTTAGGGGGGGCTCCCGGGCTTCAGCCCCCACCGAAATCTTACTTACTATAGTAAAGTATATGAAATATATTGCAGAATTTTCATATTTTTAGGGAAAGCCCTTCCCCCCGAAAGTTAGCAAAGCTCTCCCCGAAACAAAATCGTAAATACGCCACTGCTCCTAACAATCACCCACCTACGCCTAATATTGACCCAATAGTGCTTGTGAAAATTGGAGAAAGCTTCTACATGCATTACATACATTTAAACAAGAAAACATTTTTTTTCGTTACTCAATGTCAATTGAAAAGAATATTCAGACATTCAGTCTTGAGAACGTTACAACTATTTGAACTAAAAGGCTTGACGTAAAGAACTAGACATTTGGCCCATAAAACTAGCCTAGAGTCAATGTTATGACAACCTATCTTTGTAGAATAATATTCTAACCAGCCAAATGCCTTCGCAAACTCTAACATCACAGACTTTACTAGACAATTAACTAAACATCCAAAGCAATCACAATCACAGGGATTGCAGAAATAAATCACGTTATACTGTAAAACCGAAGTGATATAATTCGATTCAATTCATTTATTTCTGGAGTTTGACTGTACGTTCTAATGAAAGAAACGACAAGGCACTAAGGCTTCCGAAGTTTTCCGTTAATTACAGGTTTTCGTAGGATTATCTGGCGAACCACTCGCTACACCGCAGATACTTGTAAAGTAAACCGTTTGCGGTCTCTTCAATTTTGTTTGTTTTATCCTTAGCTGTTTGTGTTTCACCAACGCTCCATTAAATGAAACCTCTAAATTGATTTCAGTTCAAGAGTCAATATGATCGTAACTTAATTACGTACTCAATTCTCTCTGCCTCTGTACCGTGTAATGAAATTAGATTACTGTTACTCAACTGTTCAAGACTTGCCTTTTTAAACATCAACTTTACACATTTAATTAAATTTGAGAATTGTCTATTAAGCTCTAAAATAATAATAATAAAAAAGCAATGTAATGTATTGATTCTTGAAGTCAATCTACGGTTAACGCAAGTTTCATGTATTTAACACTGCTCAGACTAGCCAACTGCGTAAGACTAGATTAGAATGACTCTTTTGCAAATTATTATTATAAAACAAAAACATATTTGCGAGTATAAGTAACGCTGATATGCTAACTGCAAAGCAATTAAGAGTTTCAGGTTGCCTAAACATTTAAGGGAAAATATTTAGATATTCTTAAACGTTATTATAAACCCAAGACCTCTTAGTCTTTCAGCTATACTAGTTCCCAATTATTTACAATCAAGCTTATAGATGTCGCTAGTTGAGCTTACTCGTTATTATCTGGAAACCATTAGAACCAGAGTGGTTCAGAAGTATGAAGATCACTTATGCGATAGGTCGTAGGCTGATTCTGTCAGATAAACTTGTGGTGGAGAGCACGTATTTGCTCCTTTGGTGTAGGAGACTTAAGCGTTCTATCCCTGTGGGAGCGCATGTAGTTCGGGTTCTTCGTTAAGGTGTAGATTTATTTCATATATAGCTTTGGCGCTGAAATGTGCGTAAATTTCAAACCAATCAATAAATCAATAAATATTTGTGTTTCTTCACTTTGTTCTTCCGTTTCACCCCGCAATTTGTATTCCACAATTCTGTTTGTCTTCACTATATTACATTTTATCATTCATCTCTTTCGATTTCAAGTGCCCAAATGTGACGGGGTGCAATCCACTACCGCACAAGGAAGTGAAATGGATGGTATATAATATATACTACGAGCACACAACATCTAATGCTGCATTGTCATATATTGACTTTTGACAAATATACATAGATAAGTTTTTTTTTTTTTTTTGCGCTGCGTCAAAAGAAAATACAGAAAAGTGTAAAGCTCTTATTCCAGAATACATTTGTTTGAAATTAAATTGTTCACACTGGAAATACGTAAGTTTAAGGAATCGTAGAAAAAATAAATAACTTTCTGTGATAAATTGAAGATACCCATAGATCTCCATGGGCCTTCCTTCTGATATAATTCTTCTTTCCGTCATTATACTGATCTCTTTGGATAGAAAGTATGTTTCGAGAGACTTGTACAAGACAACGTCTCGTTTCAGAAAAACCGACGACATTGTTATTTCTAGAATTGAGACGAGACACACGACGGCTCGTGGTATTTATCGTCTCGTCTGTAATTACTCGAAAAAACAGTTTAATTTTTAAAATTATTCTGAAAGAGGAATTCACTCAAAGAAAGCTATCTGTCCTTGAATCAATAGGCTACCAACATGTATTGCTTTAAAAGGGTGGAGAATGCCTCAATTTAATAGCTAACGTTTTAAAATCAAGCTTTATTAATTATTGTGGAAGATAGTAACGTGCAGGTATATTATATAAGATATATACACAATGATAATACATATTTAAGTGTTATTATTATTTAAAATCTTATCTTATGAACTTGCGTGTCTGAACAAACCCTTGATAAAATTGTGAGCATGCCAATGGTATACAGTATACGTAATATGTAAATAGGCTGGACGTTTGGCTTACACGGGATTATCATGTATGTAGATCGATTAGTTGGTTTGTCTTGATATAATTCTCAGCACTGATGCTATGTGAAATAAGAGCCTACAGCTTAACGTAGAATCTGAATACATGAGCTAACACTGGAAATCGAATGTGGCTCTTATGCTAACTATATATCCACAAGGTCGATCTGTGCCGATGCCAAGTATATATATGCCAATACAACAAGAATAGGCCTATTGATCATATGTGACTTTTTAAACAACTGTAACTTGTAGCATAATAAGTGTACTCACATTGAACTTATTTGTATAAAACAAACTGACGTTAGCGTCTTTGTAGCAGCTTATGCCTTCTAATCTTAGATACTTACCAATCTCATCTCCATTTTACTTCTAAATAGTTCAGAAATGGGAGAATAATATTATTTCTTTATGTAATTTCTTTTAGAGTTTACTACTTGGTAAACTAACCAATATTTTTGAGATTGTCTTTGTTCTTATTTAGCTTGTCATCTAAGGCAGTGAAATCATAATTGATTTGAAGACTTATTCGTTTTGAGTGTTGAATATTTCAACAACATAAACCTTTCCACTACGAGGTTTTTTCAAAATACTAAGCAACTACGTAGAAAATTTTTAGGCTTAATTCCTACTGATGTACCAAAACGTGAAATGTGATCACCACAGGGTACCATCACAATATACAGTAAGTAATGCTAAAAACAGGTTTTGACAAAGGAGGTATGTATCAGATTTCAACTGGTTTAAAATGTGTTTCTTCAATTACATATATGCAGAGTTGTCTTTGCTGTTTAATTGGAAAAGGATTACGGTGAGTATTAGTAAAGCACAAGTCGTTAACTCATTATTATTTTTAAGTATCTACCAACAATATGAAAGCAAAGGCATGAAACGTATTGTATTAACTTACCTCCAAGTTCGTTCTCTTTTTCAGTGCGAAATTGGTAGAACTTGCGCCCTGCAAGTAAAATGCATGGAGCATTCCTTGTCAAATATGCTAGTCTTGGTTTCATTTGTTTTCTTCTCTTACATAAAAAGAATGTACATCTTCGCTGTTTATTCTGTTTGCTATTTACAACGAACGACTAAGAATAAAGGATAGGTGCTTTTGTAATGAAAAAGTAGTTAATTAATTCCGAAGCCGCAATAAATTTTGTGTGCTCGAAGTATATGTTTTATACTGCGAGCGCGCACTGTAACTTAATTGTGCGCTCTCGACCTACGGCCAATATGAGGGAAGTTAAATAATTTTTAATTCATTCCAATAACCAAAGTACAAAAATGTCAGCAGCGAGAAGAAAATGAAATGAAATTTGTGAGTTTTACGTCCCACGGTTATGCTGGTTAGGGTAAAGGAGACGGTGATTATGAGAAATGAATGAAATGGTGGAATGAAGAAAGTGGGAGAAAACGGGAGAACCCCGAGAAAACCCACGCACGCGGTGTTTGTCCACCACAAAGTTCGCTTGGCGGGAGCAGGGTTTGAACCCGGGACCGCAAGCACCAGAGGTGAACGCTCTACCACTGAGCCACCGCGGCCCCCAGCAGCGAGAAGATATACCGGTACTGTCAATTGCGCATTGCTTGACACATGAAATATTACAATGTTCAAACTACTGTATATTTCTGACTCTAATGTGAGGACTTCAGTAAACAAGTAAAATCTAATAAATTACTTAATCCCATCATGTGAAGTATATCTGAAATAATTGTCAAACTTACCATGCATACTTAATAAATAATGGTATTCAAATAAGAATTTTCGTGATACCATTTGGAGGTGATTGAAAGGGGTCGATAGAAACAATTTTATAAACAGGGCTGTGTTCAAAGGGATTCAGTTTAGACGCTACATTTTTACATCAGCGAAACCTCCAAACTTGACATGCAAAAGTTGCTCTTTTGAAATAAAATCACAACCCAGGAATGTTCAAATAATTTTCTATTGTTTTAACAGTATACCAGTCCCTAATGATAAAAAATTTCAACTCTCATGGTGGTTTAAGATGCCTAAATTTTACATATCTTTTGCATAATATGTATGAATGTACCTTTTCATATATTGCTATTATTTGCAAACATTTTTCACATATGATACTATCACGAAATTTATACGGTATTTAAGAGGAAAATCAAATACCAATTTTCAAAGTAACACAAAAACGTTTGTTTTCACTAAACAATTTATGAGAGTTTTTAAACTACCATTTATATTAAGATAATAATAAATAATGTGTGTATTTTAATTTGTGTATTTTGTATTGTTTTTGTTAATAAAATCTGGTACTTAAAGTGTATGTTGCTCTATTAAATTTCTACCGTCTACATGTATTAAATCACTAAAACATTAAATCATCATATTTTTTATATGTAGTGAAGTATTATATTTACAATTATTATTATTATTATTATTATTATTATTATTATTATTATTATTATTATTATTATTATTACACATTCAGGAGCAACGATGACTCGTTACAATTGTCTTTGGTTACGAGGCTTTGTTCCTGAAAACTAATTTCGGAAAACTTGAATAATTTTTTAGTTGAATCTCATGAAGTCGAGAGTCAATGAACTTTCCTTGTAAGTATAAAGAGCGTTTCCTCGTCTTCCTTGGTGGATTTTGTGGCAGTTGCTCTTGAAAGGTCAAAATGCTACTTTTGCACCAAGGCAAGTGCACCCTTGAGATAGAACTTTCATCTTCAAATATGGAGAAAATGAAACAAAAGAAATAACTTCAAATGTGTTTATTTCCTGGAGAATATTAAATTAAATATCATGTCAAGTAAAATAAGACCAGATATTTTTGCATAAATGTGAATTCTAAAGTTATGAGTTTGAAGAGAACAATTTGATTGTTACAATTATCAGAACAAAGAAACTGCGCAGAAAACTTAAGTTCATATCGTGCCATGTATTTAGTATCCGTTTCTTTCAAACGTGATTGGTTTAATATCGTAAGAAAAGGAAACACTAACATTATATAGCTCTGAGTCCTTTGCAGAAATTAGAAATTGATTTGGTATATAATTATGATGGTGTTGCAATCATAACTAATAGTTGTTCCAGAGTTCTCCCCTTCGGTTCGCTGTATACTGTAGGTTAATATCGTACTTAATTAAGTACGAGTGGTACCGGGTTCGATTCCTGGTACGGACACTCGATCGAAAAATTGTAAGAGCTTTTTCAGTCCAGACATCCTGAGTGAAGTTTTCTTGGGTTTTCCTTATCCACACCAGGCAAATGCCGGGATGATACCTAACATACAGGTTCCAGGCTATTTCCTTTCTTCCTCTTCCTCGGATAGTGTGATCACGAGGGATGTCATCCCTCATACGTGACGGGCTAACATGACCATTGCCGAAAGCCCAGAAATCTAATTCCTATTTCTAGTCCCCCGTACTTAATTAAAAGCTCTAATTATTTGCATTAAACTTTTTTTTTTTCGTTTGGTCACCAACCACTTGAAATTCCATCCCATTTTCATGCAATTATACAATGACCCTGTTATACAAAACATTGTGTTCATTTAAATCATTGAGTTTCCAGGTAGATAAGCTTTAGAGCAAGTAGCGACATCTATTAGCGTTACCGTTTATTATTAGAAAATAGCCCGACACACAGAATAACTGAAGCGTTTATTGCTTATTATTAGGATACGTATTTCTACTAGTGTAATGTAATTCTGAATATTAAGGTTATTTTTATTTCATTGTTAAAATATTAAAGTGAGTATTTGCTTATTTTTTTTTTTTATTGAAAAACATCAAAGAGCATAATTCAACCATTTCACTAAACAAAACGCCAACTAATGTGAGTTGTCGGCTCCCTTTGCCGTTGATGGCCGTTAATGTTGACTTTCTAGACCAGAGTTTGCTACAATTGTTTTTCAAGTAGCTCCATAATTGTCCTCACGACACTGGATGAACACCGTAATGCCAACATCATTTGGTGAGCACGAAATGCTTGATTTCGCTGATCTCACGAGAACCGGTATTCCAGTCCAGCTAGAGTGTTGACCCCGAAACTATATATAACAGATATAAATTCCCACAAAATTAGGGATAATTTAATAGATTTGAAGAAGAAACAGCAAAACCAAAACATCAAGACTATACAGAGTGCTTCAAAATGAATATCGTTGTTTTAAGGCTTTGTACAATTAACTTACAATTATAAGTAACACATCAAATGAAAGAACAACTCAAAACAGTTTTGTATGCACCCATGCGCATGTACTATTTCTGCTGTCTGCCGTTAGCAAGCGCTAGTAGCAAAGATGGCGACTAGTGAGTAGAAAGCATTTTGCGTTTTACATTTTGCAAAGACTGAATCTGTAATTACAGAACAACCGTCTGTGTGGAGAGTTTTAAGGAGACGCTTACAACTACTTCCTTATCGTTTGTAGTTGCCATGCAGATTTTCTGGATCGTGTCGTCTTCTTGATGAGTCGACATTACATCTAAGTGACGATGTGAACACTCATAATGTTCGAATCCGGGAGCTTGCAAATCCCCACGAGATTGTACAGTTGCAACGAGTCTCCCGTAAATGGAATGTGTTTTGTGCCACATCCCGGCTGAAAGTTTATTAACCTTTCTTGCTTATCGACTCGATGTGTTTCGTGTCATGAATGGTGCTCATATTGAACACTTGCGGCAAAAACGGTTTGAGTTGCTCTTTCATTCAACGTATTATTTATAATTGTACGATAATTGTAATACACACTACGAAGCTTTAAAACCCCGGTATTCATTTTAAAACTCCCTGTATTTCATAATAGAAAAGGAAAAACAAATATTTCCCCATATAAATCAATGGTTGAGAAAAGATGATAGTATACATAATCAACCACCTTCCTTTAACCACAAGCAACTTGATTTAACGAGATAACGAGTTAAATCCTACTCTAGAACAATATTCATGTACGACGACGAAGTGCAACAAGTCATCTTTCTTTATTTTGTGAAATAATCTTTAACACTTTTAATGTTGAATATACTTGAAGAGTACACGGGAATAACGATCTAAGTCCATTTTCAAACTTTGTGAGAAAAAGCGATTTAAAAGTGTAAGGACCATTTTCAGTTTGTTTTCGACAATTATTACATCTGTTTTTCTGTTTTTAAGTAATACATAGCTTTATTGAATTCTACAGTCATTTAAATTACAATGATTAACTGTTACAAATAAAAAAATACAGTTACATAACAAAAATACAGAACCTTTCTTGAATAAGCAATACATGTATAGAGATACCATTCCACCTTGCCTGTTGTTTGTGGGGGTTTTCTTTACTAAAACTTACTCACGATCTTCGTCCATCTCATTTTTGCATACGAGTATTCTCGATGAACTGAAGTACTGCTGCTCTTCTGGCCCACAGAATTCTTCAAGAATTGCAAGTCTTCCAACTTTGCACGGGAAATTCCAATCGTCAGGGAATTCCTGTCTCTGCTTTATTGGAGGCAATGGATCTGCTTTCAGTTCTCGAAGTTCAGAGTTTCTAGGATTTTGTAGGTTTCATATGGACCAAAGTATGACTTTCGAAGGTGAACCAGTGTATCCAGTGTACCAACTCGTCTTTGCATTAAATCAGTGGGACTATGGAACTGAGGACTTCGATCATTTTTCCGATGGACCTGTGGACTTAATCGTTTTTCGAAAGTACACACACGATCCTTTCAAAGTTAAATTCCAGGGACATTGGTCACATTTTTTAAATACATGGTTTACTATATGTAAGACCACTATTCGTTGTATAAAATGATAACAAAAACTCAAATTCGCAAAAAATGGACTTAGATCGTTATTCTCGTATACCCTTCATTCGTAAAGGTACAATCTAGAAATGCAATAAATGTTCATGAAGATGCGATTATTGGTTTAGTCTTTATGTACTTGTGTCACTGATGCCAACATATGTAGTATAGTATCCTCAAATTATAGTGAAACAAAGATTCTTATAGATACAGTATTCCTGTTCCTCGTTCGTGAAAAAGTTAGAGGATCAAGTAAATTAACTGCTTTTACCCCGAAACTATATATAACAGATATAAATTCCCACAAAATTAGGGATCCTTTAATAGATTACCTTACTTTTTATGTAAATATGCATTAAATTTATACATTTAAAGAAAATGGATCAGTGTCCAACTTTGCGCATTTTGATTCCGAAGAAGTGAATTTTGTTGCATATTATGATACTTTGAAATATGGTTTACTATCGCACAACTTATTCGATCATAGGATAGACATCACAAGTAACAGGTTGTCAAATCAAAATCAAAGTAGCATAATATGCGCCTATTTATATGTCTATTTGTATGTATTTTTTTGTAAAAAAAATTGAAGGAAAAAGCAAAAGAAAATAGAAATAAATCACAACTGAAAACACAAATGTGGTTGACACTTCCTTTAATATAGTTAAATTAATATTATGAAGTAATTTCTGTCATAAAAATTAGACACTCAACAAACTAAGTAAAAGTTGATAAGAAAAGGGAAAATTTTGTGTCTGTTGAGGGAAATTTTCTTAATAAAACCTAAGAATACTGGTTGTAACTATATTTCTACAGGCAGAAGGGTATAGTAAAGCCGAATAGATCGCTGAACGAATAAGGAAAGAAACTTTATAAGGACGACTATATGAATGCAGCACAGAGTTTAAAGAAGGACTTGCCGACGTACACGAGAAAGGAGCCAAGGTGTAGATCCGTGGCAGCCAAGGACGCCTATCCTGGGTTGCCGGAACTCCCAAAGCTGATGTGGGATCCCATGTATTTTTATGAATATGTATTATTTATATGTATTTTTATTGTTATATGTACTTTTATGAATGGGCTTCCCCAAAGTTATAGAGAAATCGGCGTCCTTGATGGCAGCATACGAACGCACTCAGTAAGTGTTCACGTTTGCCGTAGAATTATTGAATAAGTCCAATAAACAGCTTTGTCTTAGTCTCGTTTCGTCATCTCACAAAAATAATCCTCGTAATTTGAGTTCTCATATCATGTGATCTAATATAATCAAAGAAGGTCAAATTACGAGGCTTAGAGATATAACTCAAGTATTTAATGTTCATATAATATATCATAACTGTCAAATGTGAAATTACTCGGGTAACAAAGTATTTCAAAAGTACGGATCACTTTTTTACTACTTATTTCTAAGTACATGACAGCAATGCAGAACAAATTTTGATGTTGTCGTTTGGTTTTTCATTATTTTAAAGGTTTAGAAGAAACAGTAGAGAAAAGTTGGATATGTGAGTTATATTAAGATAAAACTATTCACAACGTAATTTCTGTGCATAAAATTACATTTGAAAGGTTTGAACGGACTACAACGGAAAGATTGGAGTCTTGAGAACCTGACAAATAACGTAAATTGCCTAAATTTCTAATATAACATAATAAAATAGTAATAATGAAAACACTACAAGTGGACACTTTTGCCTCCCTATTTGGGTAAGCCATTATGTTACTATTTTCTCAACACAGAAAATAATTGCGTTGAATTCAAAAACCGGTCATCTCCATCGAAGCTAATTTGAGAGGAGTGACAAATAAAACTAAATTAGTCAATATGCATGTGACATATAGAGCTGTTTTCATTTTCGAACAGTAGAACTGACATTTGTCTACTTTCCAAAAATGAAAATAACAACTCTATATGTTAGATAAATATTGATTAATTTAGTTTTGTTTGTCACTCCTCTCAAATTAGCTTCGATGGAGATGACCGGTTTCGAACTCAACGATTCAATTCTATTTAACCTACTACAAAGTATTACTATGAAATGCGACGTAAATATTAAATGAATACATCGATGTTACAGAATTTTACATGATTCAAACAAATAAAAATGAGATGTAAAGCAGTTACTCAATAAGCAAAACAAGTACCAACTGAAGCGGATGGAAAGTGTTTACATATTATGTCAGTAGCCGATTGAGCAATTGAAATAAAAAAAGTATTATTTAGTTCATCGTAGAATATTGACTGGATAAGTAAGGAATTGTTTATATAAAATGTTAAGTTATTATTTTCCCCATTCATTTCAATTTACTATATTATTTTCCCCCGTTCATTTCAATTTAACATGCTAAAGAGTTATATCAGAGATATTGTATCAATTTACCATGCTAAAGAATCCTAAATATTGTCTGTATATTCCTGGTTCCATTGTTTTATATAATTACAGGTTATTACTATGCAATTGGAGTATGGGTAATATTACTTGCCTGGATATATTGTGAACCAATAATAAAGCATACCGATGACTGGTGGAATAGTACGGTAACATCTATAGTCATCACTAACAAAGAGAAAACCATTACATTTTTTTTTCTATCTACACTTTGGGACTGAAATTTTAAAGACAAATAAGCAGAACTATTCTGTCGTGGCTCACTGTCATTGCACTCCTCGTGCTTTCATTGATTGCATTCTATTGCATTGTCCCTCAAATTCTTTCGATCAGTATAAACAATATGTCGTCATGGCCAGCTTGTTCAAATAGAGAAGTGGAAACTTCAGTTATTTGCAATTTCCCTTATCAGTTACGAGTTTATCTTCTTTTCCAATATTTCTGGCAGTTAAGGACCATTCTTATGAACAATAGTGTTCATCAAATTCAAATTCATAGAACCATTATAGTTTAGTTACACTACACAAAACTTCAACGATTATTAAAGCAGTAGGCCTAATAAAAATAAATTACAGCAATAAATAGCAATATAATAAAATGTGTGCTATCAAACATAGTACGGTAGGCATTCTCTTATAAATTAACTTGATGTAGCACATGTTAGTCTGCACTCTATTAGGAGAAATACGTTTGACAACAATCGGACAAGTGCACTCACCTGACAGTCTTGTGGATTCACTCGCCACACTGCACATACTTTTATTCTTTGTCACCCGTGCACAAGGCTAGGCGCTCAGGACCTTCGCCAAGCTGATACATCGTGAAATCACTCATATCAACTTTTGTGTATGATATTTTACATTTACTGTCAATCTTGATACAAACCTACTAACATGTTTATATCAATAAGGCAAAAAAAGAAAAAAAGAAAAAAGAAAGAAAGAAAGAAAAAAGAAAGAAAGAAAGAAAGAAAGAAGCAAACAAACCGTGGCAAATCTGTTGTCTTCAATCACTAAGACCTCTCTCGCACAAAATTCCAGCATCGCGAAATGTGTCAACAAACATACCTAGGTATATCACTGAGTTGGTGGTAATCACTGAGAGGGACACTTACTCTCCCTGTCTTACTTACCCCACCTTTCCCTAGTGCTATGCGATATCAGGATTTGAATATGGAAAATCTTTTTCCATGAAATATTGAAACTTAATTGATGTATCGAAATATCAAACATCTGAAATATAAAATACCGAAAGATCGGAAAATATTGCAATATCAAAAAAATATTGTAATCGATGTTGGTGAAAATATATTGATTAACCGATATTTTGAAATATCACGAAGCTGTGCAGAAACCTCATTTTTTAATGTATATATCTTCTAAAGTAGCTAGCGACTGTTTCAGCTGCCTGTAGCATTTTCAAGTAGCCGATTTACTGTGTCGAAGCGTCATTTTGAGCACAAAGGACCAGACACAGAACAATGTATAGGGCAAAAGAGAGGAAGGGTTCAAACGGGAGAATAGTGTAGAAAAGCGTTGGCAGTGCACCTGGGTTTACGATTATGTTGAATATTTACAAACAAAATATTACTATTTTTGTACTTTGAAAATGAACTGTAAGGGCAGCACACATCATACACGATCTTCTGAACTAATTCCATATTGAGGAAATGTAGCATGCAAATAGAACTTAATGTGTTTATAATGCAAGTTCTTTTTCATATCTTTGACTTGAAAGTTATATTCCATCAATGTCGAGAATTGGGATTAAGATTGTGTATCTATAGCACTCGAGATTGTGTATCTATAGCTACAAACTCCATCCGATTTTGACCAAACATAGAATGCATTATAGGAGGATATTAAGCACTCGAAGTCGACTTAAACTTGCTTAAAACGGATGTGAAGTATTTTGCTATGTAGATATTTGGTACACTATTTATGGACCATCAAAAGTAAACTTAGTAAAATTTTCGAATAAAAAGTCACTAATTGTTCTTTAGGACAAGAATTAGGGGAAAATACAAGGAAAAATCATGTTAAACGTTAATTGTAAAGATAGTGTGTACTTATAACGAAGATGTGATATAATCTATGAAGAAATAATTACTTTCCACGGCCTGGAAACTCATAATCAACAATTTTTCTAACTAAAACTTATCATAGTATCATAAATTACAAGTGGGCATAGAGTTAGTTTGGCACGAATTGGAGTACTTGTATTGATATAAAATGGTAATTTCAAAGATAGCATATAATGTTGTAAATAAAGAGAATCAGCATGTGAGTATAGTCATATAATAAAAACGAATAAACAGTGAAACAAGTCAGTGCATGAATTAAAAACAAAATTATTTCTCAAACGTATGTGAAGTTTGTAAGTCATTGTCTACTAATTATAGCCTTCTTTATAGTAACCTACAGTGTGGAAATCAATTAGACAAATTATGCTCCCTTTTTTATGCATTTCATTCAATTTCTGAAGTTCATTTTTAGCAAGGACAAAATAATTCGCTGGATCAATATTTGTCCCTTTGTACTTATTGTCCTTCGCAAGAAAGAATCGTTTCAGTTGTGACTTCCAGTCACATATTGTAACGAATGAAGAGAAAATTGATCCTTAAATAATCTTTCCCCACCTGTTCTACTCTATTAAGCTAACATGTCAGAGGAATTTCCTTTCAAAAGATGACAGCGTCATTGCGATAATGTACCCTTCCTTTCAGCTCACGGCCACCAGATAAATTTGAAACTTCAATTTCATTTCTTTTTTCTTTCAGACTGAATTGATACAATCTTTTTTATGTCTCTCTTCACGTTTAAAACAAACACATTTTACAAATTAAACTTCTGAAAGAAAGCTTATATATTTTTGGAATCAGATTTGTTATTCTAAGATGACTAGAATATATATGTCAAAGAAGAAAAATACAGAAAAAGCACCAAATGTTCCAGGAAACAGTCTATTGTTTGAAACGGTGGTAGTGGAAGACAAAGGAACTGAAATGCATATTATTTGATATTCGATTTCTGTCAACGTCTGGCCTTGTTAAACTTCGAAGTCAGTGTATATTACACCTGAGAAATACTTGTTGACGCACACAAGTGAAGATTTGTGTAACTTAGTGGCGGTCTTGCATTGACGCAATTGACTCAACGAATCAGACAAAATTTTAAACAGAATAAGGTTATTTATATATGGTTTCTTCAATATGAAATGTTTATCATTTCGAAACATATTATACTTTCTACATTGATTTCCAATCATTCTGGTTCATGAAATGCTACATAAAATCAGTAACCACTGGCACAGCTAAATTTCTTCGTTGGTTGTCTTTCAATATTGATTTGGATTTTTTCTCTAAGTTGGTAAAAAAAAAAAAACTACTGACCAGTGAGGTGTTTTAGATATTGCACGGAGTTGAGAAGTGAGAGTGTGGAATATACTGTATATTATGAAGAGTCATTACCCAAATTGTAAGTGCGAATTACCATTTAGGAGTTACGTAGCAATAAATAACAATTCTAGTGTCGTATATTTTGTCAACCAATATGCTCTTTACCCTTAAAAGTAAATCTTATTGAATTTGATCTCTGTCAGATCCGTGTATTATTCATTATTCTTTAAAGAATGTTCAGAACCTAGCTCATATGTAATAAATGTATATGTCAGTAATAAAATTATTGGTTTGAGTGGAAGGCAAGTGTGACAAGGAAACTTAAATTACTAGAGTTACCTTGACAAACACATACTACTTTGTGTTGGGTGTCGTCCACTTGAAATACTTATAGCTAAACGACACTAAATTACAATATATTTGAGTGATTTCAACTTGAATGTAGCGACCTACTAATGTATTTTCTGATGGATTGTGAAGTTCTTGTATCAGATTGAGTTGTTATATTTAACAAAACTTTTAGTGTGATTATGTTTATGTGAAGGAGTGACGAATGTTCTAGTTTTTAGATGAAACATTTTGTAGATGTTACATTTCACTACATGATTGGATTAAATAAGATGAGTTCTGGGATTCAAGAAAGAAAGGAACTCAGTGACCAGCTTGATGCATTTTTAAAGTTTGTTAAGGTGTCGCTTTTTAAACCACAATCCTCACAGCTTACTGTATACAGGATGGCTGGTAATTCGACTTATTCATTGAAAGGAATTATTCTACAACTAATTTGAAACAATTTTGTTCCCATGAATTAGGGGTCGAAAATCAATGGTTTCGGAGCAATTTGTAGATTTATGATTTGTTTGAAATTTGCCGACTTACAACCAAAAACTTCAAATTGTTAAAAAAAAAAAAAAAAGAAAAAAGAAAGAAAGAAAGAAAAAGACAACTATTTTACTGTCACTATTAGATTGATATTTTCTAGTAGCTGACGAATGAGGTACTACTGTAAAAAAAATTGCCCAAAATCACCAGAAAGTACGACAGAATGGGTCATAAATCGCAAATCGTGGTATTATTTTTAAAAAGCTCCTTTATATTAAAGTGAATAAGTCAAAAGAACGTTAAGACACTTGTCATATAAACTGATAAAGTTTCTTGTTTCATAGGCTTTCCACAAAGATACAAATGTTCTCAAGTTTATCGGTTGTACCTACCTACAAAATAAAAGCACCTGCAAACTCATTCAGAGTGGAGTTTCTCTGAACCTCGTCGCTACTACTGATTGATACCAAATGAAAGGTTTGTTCTCAGATTTTGTAATTGTCACCATTGATACAGTCCGTGTTCATAACTATCTAGATAGATAAGCTAGAAGAAAAGTTGGTCTATAATTTTTAAAACACACTTCATTCAGAAATCTCTTATTATAATTAAATTAGAATTGAGTGAATTGTTAAACTATGAAATTTGTAGCTTTGTATTTGTTGAAGGATTGGATTCAGAAGGTGACCGCGACGATTGGTGAAGGTTGGGCTCTACACCCATCATAGAACTGCTTTTCCTCACATGTGGATTGGATTGGATTTTACGTTTAGCGTCCCTTTAAGCAGCGAAACTATATAAGACGTGGATCTACTGATTAACGTGGAATCCGAATTACATGAGCTCCCGCCGGGAATCGAACCCGGTATCCCACGCCAAAGGCATGTACACTAACCACGTAACCACGAGGAAGCTCCTATCTCATGATGGATGTGATGCATCGGTATATATATATTTATATTTATATATGGTCTATATGTTTGTATGTGTAGTCTGTGTGTAAGAGAAAATAGATGTGTAGTTATAAACAATTAAATGTACTAACTTCAGAAGAATGAAAAGAATCAGGAATTTTCAGGTAATTTCAGGAATTTTATGAAAGTAAATGGGAAAATATAGTTGAGATATACGGTATTTGAAACTTCCATGGTTTTTTCCTTCTCGTGAAAAAGGTTTCATTGTATGCGCCAACGAGTATTTTATTAGGGCAACGCTATGAGAAATGATATATATTTTCGCAATAAGGGCAGAAGGCAAGGACTGCAATTAGTCATAATTATTGGAAATGCCACTCCACCCTTGCTTTTCCTATAACTCATTCTCGTTCCCGTGCAAAGAAGCGGAAGCATAGACTTAAATGCTGCGCACTTCAACCGTGTCAGTTTTAAAAGAATAAAAGGTTCAGTGGCGGTGAAAAGGAGGTCGATTAAAGTTGAAAATGCCTTATATACTGTAACAAGCCAGTTCACTGGAAATATAATTGTTCAATTTGGAAGGTAATTTTGTTTTCTAGATTGGTTGAAATGAATTTTAATATTTAGTGTAATGAAATAAAACCCTATTTTGTATTTGAGAAATACAATAGGTGCAATAACATGAAATTATTAAATGAACAGAAGAAAGATAATTACAAGTTCATTTTTATTGTCAGAACATGAACAAATTTGTTCTCTACTTAGACTTACAGTAATGTTAAGCGTGAAACGTGTGAGATAGCTTGAGCTTTCCACGTTAATAGAAATAAAGTAGTGTTCGTGTTTATTTAAGATATTATTAAGCCATTTTTCTGTATCCAAACGTATTATTTAACTTATAAGTAGAAAGTGTGTTTTAAGGAAATCACGTTAAATTATATAAATAATCATAAATGGAAAAGAGTTATGAAGGCTTGATATAAAATAACACATTTTAGTCAAACAGGTTAAAACATTACATACATATATTTATATATTTTCAGAATATTTTACCTTGTAAACGAAAGCTAAACTATTTTATGTTAAGTGCAAATATTACGCAGGAGGCACACTAGTGTCGCAAAGGTTTTACAAAGTAATTCAAACTAACACAAATTTTACAATTTTCATTATTGCTAGCACTAGAGCTATTTAGTGTCACAAGACATATAATATGTAGCTATTTCAAATAAACTGCATTTTGTATAGGAAAAAGAAATATAAAAATACAAACAATGATTGTGTTATTTTGTAAAATAGTGAATCAGTAGTATATCGTGCTAACTATCCTCTTCTTTGTTACACAATAGTGAACAGGTACGTAGCCAAGATTTCGTAAAAAAGAACGTAGCCAAGATTCGGTACATAAAATACTGTGGTCATCACGCCAGGGGCTAGATCATTCTAAACTATTTTACTGGCACCATACATTGGTTCGTTTAACCAGTATTTCGTACTAGGAGCGTGACATAAAATACTGTGTTTATCACACCAGGGGCAAAATCAATCTGAACTATTTTACTGGCAACATATATTGGTTTGTTAGGACAATAAAATGAGGATATGTTAGTAAATATTTTAATAACAAACTATGAAGAAATCTCGAGTAAAAGAACAAAAAAAAAGTATTGAAAAAGATTTTTTACAATATCTGCGTTCCTTCGTTTGTTCATTGAAATGTAACCATTTTCCTTTCATTATGACCTCATCTAATATAAAAAGTACATATCCGCTATTATAAAAAGTACATATCCGCTATTATAAAAAGTACATATTCAATAATGTCTTATAAAATATTTTACAATATCTGCTTTCTTTCTCTGTTAATCAAATGTTAACAGGACTTTTTTCCACATAAATTTTTGTTTTTATTATTTCGTCAACTACTGTCTGTTCCCAATGACAAGTTAAAGGAACAGTAGAAAACTGTTTCTATAATAATATTTTGATATTGCAGAGAAAGAGAGAAGCGATGACGGAAAATTATGATAAAAAGTATTCACACTGTTACAGAACGGCACTATATTTTCGAAAGCTTGAAATTTCCCTGGCCAGTAGCAAAAATTCTTAGAATTCCTTATTTTTATTATTGTTATTACTATTTTTAAAAAAATTTCAAATCCCCTGACTTTTCCAGGACATCCTGCTCATTTGCCACCATGTATTGCAAGTAATACAATATCTACTCATAAGAAAGTGTAACCAAAATCTTGCTGTAGCTTTTTATTTATAACGCTGATTCTTCTTTTTCTCGTTTCTTTTTGTTTCATCCTTCCTTAATCTTTTCGTTTCTGGTTTCAGAGGGGGGTCTGGACCCTCCGGACCTCCCTTGGCTACGTGCCTGTAGTGAATTTCCTAATTATTTGGTTCTACAGATAATTATCATTCTGCTATGTTACTATGTGATAAAGGCCATCACTTTAGTACTATTTCTGCAGTTAAGAGATCAAGATAATTATCTACAAGAGTTTCCTCAGCTGTTACAAGCAGGTCACGTTTCCGATAATGAGTTTTCCTTAATGACAGAGCTGTGTCCTCTTGCGATGTCGAACATCGGTTAAATCCTCCTTGTCTTTCTCTTTATCTTTTATATACGTATCTCTAGTTACTGTCTATATATCTACAGCTAAGCAGAAACGGGGGAGAAAACGATCTCTAATTCCTCTAATGGATCGAAAGCTTCCTATTGTTTCACAGCCTTTGCTTCAGTTACAAGTTTTACCTCTAAAATATAAATGTCTGTTGAGTAAAATGGACAACACATTGCGATTGTAAATTCAATCAAATTTAACCTTGGTCAATATATTCTGGTTTCGGTACATGGAAGGAGTCTATTCTAATTTTGTTTGCTAGGTCATTGGCTTTACTTTGTGTGTGTGTGATGTCATTTTCAGACCTTGGTTTGAAATACATTAAAAATTTAGTTCACGTGTCCAAGACGTGAATAAATTATAATTTGCACATGTCTGACCTGACAGAAAGAGACATATTCTACCAATTGTCAGGATGAAACGAATTACCATTGACCTTCAAAATCTACTCTGATGTCTACACGAAACAAATATAAAGTATTTGCTTTAATTTGCGATCAAAGAAATGCGTGTTAGAAATGTGTTTTCTACACATAGAAATAGAAAATGTGATTTAATTCTATTGTAATATATGTTTATTCTATTTATGATTCCCGCAACAATTCACTAAAATTATCACTTTTGTATTCGTCCAGGTTTAGATTTTTTCCATAAATATTTTATTTGTAAAATGTAATTTCTCGTGAAGAGGTCGATAAAAATGGATCAAGGTTGATATGAAACTCACTTATGTCTACTTGGGTGATTTAGCAAATTTGATGCAGATCGATCAAGATTAAAATTCAAATTTAGTTGAAGACAGGCACGTAGCTAAGGGGGGTCCGGAGGATCCGGATCCCCCTTCGAAATCAGAAATAAAAATTAAGGAAAGATGAAACAAAATGAAACCAGAGAAAGAAGAATCAGCGTTAAAAATAGAAAGCTACAGCAAGCTTTTGGTTACTCTTTCTTATGAGGAGATTTGTATTACTTGCAATACATGGTGGAAAATTAGGAGGATGTTCTGGAAAAGTCAGGAAATTTGAAATTTCTAGAAAAGTTACGGGATTCTCAGAATTTCTGCTACAAGTCAGGGAAATTTCAAGCTCTCGAAAGCATAGCTCAGTTGTGTAACAGCGTGGACAATTTTTATCATACTTTTTCGTCATCGCTTTTTTGCAGTATCAAACATGTTATTTCATAAACAGTTTTCTACTGTTCCTTTAACCTGTCATTTGGAACAGACAGTAGTTAAATAGTATGATAAAATAACGAAAACAAAAAAGTTATGTGGAAAGGAAGTTCTGTTTGTTATTAAAAACTTACTAACATATCCTCATTTTATTGTACTAACAAACCAATACATATGTTGCCAGTAAAGTAGTTTAGATTGATCGAGCTCCTGGGCCTTTAATATTTCATGGTATTCCACTCCACCCCTCGCATTACGAAAACCTTGCTAAACAAACCAATATATGTTCCAGTAAAATAGTTTAGAATGATCGAACCCCTGGTGTGGTGACAACAGTATTTCATGTCACGAATCCCCCTCCTCCTTTACGAAATCCTGACTACGTGCCTGTCGAACATTAGAGTCAAAATCCAAAATTTGATTTGAGATAGATCAAGACCAAATGTAGACTCAAACAATATTTCAAAGAGACCTATAAAGAGAAATTAGACCTTCAGACAGTAATCAAAAGCATTTGAAGTCCTATAAAGTTCGGATATAAGAATTGCCCAAGAACAGAAAAGGATTGTGAGAGCCGTATCTAAAGAAATGAGTGACCAAATATCACCTTCGGACTTCATTTAATGTCCTTCAGAAACTTTTCGAAGAAAAGGAAAGCTTACACTAACGTTAGTAAGAGTCTACTAAATGAACATAGTATTTTCAGTCACTAGTTTACAATGTGGTTTGTAAACTTCTGCAAATAATAAGATTAGTCTATTTCATGTAGTCCAAGTCTGAAGTCAAGAGCTACTCAGGAATTTGTAATTTTTTTCTGTGATCTTTGGTTTAGAATAGAAGCTTAAAACCTCAAATATTACTTTATTCTGTTTTTTCTTTCCTAAAAATGACGTCCACTTTTAAATCATAGGAGTCAGCATTTTATTTGCATGTTTAATCGTGCATGTAAAGTAAAATATCTAACTCCGATTAATGCTGGAGATAATTTTTGCTATCATAAAATCAGATAAGAAAGTTACTTAACATGCTTACAGAAATCTGAAGATTATTACAATTTCTTTTAATATCTGCTTATCTCAGTATATATAGGGGTAGGCACGAGCGAGTTCGAGCGAGTTTTCTTTGAAACTCGACTCGACTCGAAACAGACATTTTTCAACTCGACTCGAAAAATTTCCATCAAACTCGATACGTGTCAAATCAAGCCAAATCGAACCAAATCATGTCTGTAGTTCTAAGTACTCTCTTCAAGTATCCTGCATGTACAATATAATTATTATCAATGATACTACTTCTACTACAACTTATTATTATTATTATTATTATTATTATTATTATTATTATTATTATTATTATTATTATTATTATTATTATTATTATTATAACACCATATACAAACATGAGAGGTGAGCGATTTGTATTTGAATAATAAAAAACTAGTTGACTGCCGATCTCGGTAGTCGTAAAGTCTAAGAGGCAAGGACATCATCACAAAGTTCCGGATTTATATTCCGGAGGAGAGTGAAGTGGGCATGCGGTGAGGGGGGCAGCTGGGGCGCTGATAGCAAGGAGGCGCCGAACGAGGAAGGAAAAACAAAAGGTGGTGTTGGATATGAGTAAAAGACAAGTAGACCCCAGAAAGTATTGGTGCTCTATTAGATCAATATTGGTGTCGGTTATCAATGAAATACGTAGATTTCTTAAAAAATTTCTTGCTCGCTTCGCTCGCAATTCAAGAGTTTAAATAAGAATCATAACAAGTTTTTACTTATTACTTAAAGAGTTATTATAGATGATTTCTTAATGACATGTTATATACAAGGTGCCGCGTAATTACTTATAGTGTACGCAGGAGCATTTTCAAAATCAGTAACCAGCAAAGTCGTGTTCGGCATTTTCACAGTGATGAGTTTGCTTAGTTCAAAACGCTTTCTACCGAATCGGATTAATCACGACGCACAGTAGGACGAAGGCACTGAATTGGCAAAAATTAGGAATTCGCAATATGAAGCAGAAAATTGAAACAAAACCAATTAGTTCGGTGAGTGCAGTGGCTACAATAATGTATTCAATATGTAGAAGAAAGATTTGGACATAATAAATTTCAAGCAAACAACAAAAAGATACAGTTTTTAGGTGGCACGCTCAAAGATGCACTATATGAACATGTCTTTGAAAGTGTAAAAGAAAATCCGTGGGCTGAAATGTTTATGTTATTTTGACATTATTTAATCAAAAATATAAAGTTTTACATCACAAAAGAAATATTCCTTATATTCGCGCTTAAATTTTATAACAGATTATATGATTTTCATAAACGCATGCGTGGGCAATATGCTTTGATTTGGCAATTTACGATTGGCTTACATTCTTATGCATGAAATGAAAAAGTCTAATTATTCATTTTACAACTGAAGTGTAATAAAATTGAAGAAAAGTTCTTGCTTCTCAAAATTATTTCAAAGTTGTGGAGGATTCATTATAACAATGAATATGCAATTACGCTTCAATACATAAAAATTATCTAATCACAAGTTCTCGATATGAATATATTATCAGATATATTAAAGATATTGGGTCTTATGCAGAGCAGAGCCCTGCAAACCCAGGTCCGAAGACGGCCCGGAACGGATGGATCTGTACTCTGTGCCCGGCTCGATCCGATCCAAATCTCGAGCCGGGCGGAGAAAGGGCCGGGCATAACCGGCCTGAGAACAACCAAGTCTGATATGTCAAGTCAACCTTCAATATGCAAGGAAAATGAGAAATGTGTCGTCATAATATTGATGTCTTTTTGTCCTCGAATGGGAAAATCGTATGAAATGTTACTCAAGGGTTGCTTTATATATTTCCACTCTGTCTGTCTGTTTGTTATCTGTACTTGCTTTGTCCAGTCATGTTTATTATACAATAATACAGCTCATGGGCGTAAAAGTCTTATACTACATTCATTAGTGCGTTACGAGTAACGAAGAAGATATGTAAAACTGCTACACCGTATGTAATACTAATACTACAACTACTACTGCTAATACTACTACTATTACTATTACGATTACGAATGCTAGTGCTAATTCCACTATTGCTGCCACTGCTACTAATATTACTACTACCACCACTACTACTACTCATTACTATACTAATACGACAGCGAATACCACAAAATACGAAAACAAAACAATGAAAATGAAATCTTCGAGTTTTACGTCCCACAGTTATGCCGGCTAGGCTAAAGAAGACGGTGATGATGAGAAATAAATAAAATGGTGGAATGAATAAAGAGGGATGAAGCGGGAGAACTCGGAGAAACCCCCCCACACGGTGTTTGTCCACCACAAGATTCACTTGGCGCGAGCTGGAATCTAACCAGGGACCCCATGCACCAAAGGTGAACGCTCAACCATTGAGCCACCGTTCCAGGAACATCTAATCGACCCTGGCGTCTTGGTTATTTATTTGATCATTATATTTTGTCATATTTGTAGTATCATACTATAAATAATACAGGAATATATAATACCATTTGGTATTTGCCTTGCTTATTGAACATTGCTACAAATTGCACTGATCTTATGAACAGGCTAGTTCACGGTTTCGGCCTCCGTGGTCCAATTGGTAGCATACCAAATTTACGTAGTAGATCAAGTACTTGACTTCATTATACGTTCTTTAGGTAACTACGGCTCAGACCGTATGGATGATGATGGGATGAATTGGTGGAATGAAAACAGTGGGAGGAAACGGGACCATCCTGAAAACTCCCACGCACACGGTGTTTGCCCACCTCAAAGTTCACATAGCACGAGCAGGGATTGATCCGACAACCTCTAGCACCAGATGTGAGTGCTTTACCTCTGAACCACCGTTGTCCCTCGTAGATCAAGCATCAGTTCACATTCTACGGAGACCGGCCATAATAAATAGCATTTCTACGTTTTTTCTGTACTTTTTCTGTACCACCAGACATGCCAACTCTGACGCAAAGTCGTAGCAGTTGTAGTAGTACACTAGACTCTCGTCAATCCGGCCATTCCTGGCACATATGGGTACCGGATTAGCGGAAGTGCCGAATTATAGAGTGTCTGATATACAGTATATAAAGCATACGTACAGCGTACGTAAAGAATACGTACAGTATATAAAGCATTGTTGCGCATGAGCACGATAATTCATTGTGCACGTGTTTTTGGTTGGATGTGGGCCAGATTATTGAGAGGTCAGACTACTGAGAATCGGATTAGCGAGAGTCTAGTGTATTAGCTGTGGTCGTAGTTGTAATAGTAGAAGAAGTAGTAATAGTAGAAGTAGTAATAGTAGTAGTATTACAGTACTTTGCAGTATTGAATAAAGAGGCAGTTTCCCAAACACATTACGATTAACATAGGCTAACAACATTAGTTTCCGATCCGTCTTTCAGAGTGTCAGAGAGGCCGAAAACTTCAATTCAAGTGGGTTTCGTTTTACTGCCACCTGTTGTTCAGAACTGTAATTAGTGTTCCCGCATAGAAATGTAAAGCTCTCGTATGTTAGGGAATAGTATAGTATTTACAATTTTGCAAAAAAAAAAACTTTCATTTATTAATATTCGTGACATTGTCATCTATGGAAATTTGGAACATTGGTATGTTATTAGAGTAAGGAGTTAGGAAGAATGCTTTAGTATAACTTCTAATGAAGCTAACAACTTGACACCTCACCTGGATCTTCAGTATAGAGTGTCATTTTCGCCTAGTTATACATTGTTTCTCTAGCGACAGTGTTTCCACTCAAGACCAGTGCAAAAGTGTTTTAAAAAGGGAATTTTATACGGAAATTCGAAAAATTTCCTTTCGTTACTTCCCTGTTGTATATAGCACTGGGATAATCTGTATACCACCTGCAAGCCTGTTTCATTAACTTTCAAACGAGGTATAATATGTAACATAACCCCAACTACAGGGTTTGCTAGAATATTACAAACGAAAATCGGCAAGTGCAAGAGGCAAAAAGTTACCCCACCCTTATCTCCGGAACGAAGGGGAATAGATCCTATGTTCACATAAGCATTTTGCTTAGAATGACCTCCGCTATAATCTCCCACAATCTTTGACTTTCCTTACTGGACATCTGTATATGTAGGTGTTAGTGTATTTTAATATGTTAATAATAAGTACGTACTTTAAAGTCGGAAATTTCATTCATTAAGAAATTAAGTAATTACTACAACTTCAGACATATGTAGTAGCCAAAGTATATATTGGATTTTAAGTACAAACATTGAACATATTCTTCACCACCATTGAGTTGAATTTCCGATACATTTCACAAAATAATTTTTACAGTAAAAAGATCAAAATTAAAATGCTATTGATGTGGTCACATACAGAATAAAATTACAAAAGTTTACAATTATTACTGGAAATTAATGCTGTCACCCATTTCGAACAATTTAAAAGCACATAGTTTCAAATATATTGAAATTTCATTTCTTGTCGATACTATGAAACGTTGTAAATAGTAGTAACTTTCCATAACTGTTCTCCGAGTGGATGTCTATACAACCAAAGGTAGTTTTGTCAAGTTTAACAAAAAGTCCAAAATAAGACACTTGAAAAGAGCTCTTATTTGAAAAAGGATACATAATAATCGTTTTTGGTTGTTGCAATGGTCTTCCAAGAAAGTTTGTTTCCAGTTCACACAACCTTGGCCTCAGGTTACTGCCACTTTTGCCTGTTTTGGCTACGTTTCTCACCTTCCGCGTACACAAATATTTGCACTGAAAAATATTATTTTAATTGTCCATTTTGTTCCATGTTAATAAAAAAAAACTTTATGCACTCTTATGTGATAATTCACTTATTATATGTTAATAGCAGGGCAGAGTGAAAACGAAGTTTGAAGATCAGTAATGCCATCAAATTTGTTTTTTCTAATTTCTGAACAGTTTTCATTAAGATATTGCTACCCTATACTTCAATTTTTCAGTCTTGTTTGGTGTCAGCAAACAGCTATCTATGCTCTTCAGTTGCATCAAGGTTGGAACCCAGTTACTTCTCTATGCCGTTTGTGGTGATAAAACCAGTTTACGGTGCTGAAGAGGGGCGAATCTGGACACTACATGTGAGGTTATTGCGGACATCGATTTTCCATTGAGGCTATTTCGGATATCGGATATTTTTATATGAAACCTATAAGAAATTTGAATTCAGCTAAGAATGCTAATTTTAAAAGAAGCAGTGTTTCAAGATTTGTCATACTTAAAAGGTAAAATTGATTAAGTTCTTATTTTTTATATTCATCACATTATTTGACTTTCAGACTTTCTGCTTCCGAACCTTTCAGGTGAGCTACTTTTCGAGAATAATAGAATAAAATTATATTTTCTTCTATTTTATTTTATACAAAATTCCCCTTCACCCAATACTTACAAATGTCCTAAGTCTAGGAAAATCCTTGTGTTTTGACATTGGAATTTACTACCTTTTCCAGGACAATAAATAAATAAATAAATGAAAATCACACTTTTAACATTTATTACCTTTTTTCTCACGTGCCATTTATTCTAACTTTATTGCAAAACTTAGAATTGCAATCAATAAATATGAAATTAAAGCCTGCTTAGGTATTACATGATCATAGTTCTTTTTTAAAAACGAAATCTCTTTTTTAACATCATAGATGTAAATCAACAGTCGGAAAATGTGATAAGATATTCGTGACTTCTACCATGCATAGTAACAATAGTTTCTATTCATCTTTGTTTCTTTCTTTATTCTTTCACATCTTTGTGTATGCGGAAACGAGAAGAAGATAAAGGAACGATGAAAAAAAGCACAAGATGCCCTTGACACGCAAGTGAACTTTTCTCTACTTTATCTCAAAGAAGTTAGCTGCAACAGTCTAAAAGATAAAATAGTATGATAAGAATTGCATTGTAGCTCGGGCCATGTTTTACCGCCAAGTAACTTCTTTTAGCGCAGTCACAGTCAGATCAAACACAAAATGTTGAGAAATCTTTGATTGTTATCGAAATCAGTAGACACTCTGGTTTTCATTTGGTTATTTCTCTTTTTATCTTCTGCTCTAGAATTGCATATTTTATAATCTTCGGCTGTAAGAATATGAATTTTCTACAGTTATTTATGAATATGAACTTTCAGAGGTCTTTTTCCCTTTTTAGTTCCTTATATGGTCCAACATCACCATCGTTTGCTGTGTGGTTCATGTTACTATACACAAAAAGAAGAATTGTTTTGCATGCAATTTCTTTCGTCTTCGTTGTTCAATGCAGAAATAGTCACTGAATATTCAAGCATTGCGGATTCTGGCAGCAGACCAAATCCCACACAATCTTCTAGTTTTGTCCGGAGAATAAACAAGGTTTTGTCGCTATTGCTGTTTCCTCTTTTGGAAGTCGTCATAAACATTTCGGTCCCTTTTTATTTTTCTTTGTTTCTCTCCCTTTTCTAAGTTTCTCGTGTCATGCTCTTTGTGTGGTCTATTTTCTCCAAGAGACGCGTGTTATGGCATGCACTGGTATTATTCTATTCTGGGAAATCATGTTCATGTATTATGCGAAAACAAAACTTAAACAAAAGAGTAAAACAATATCTAACACAGATGTTTGAACATCTTTTGTTTCTCAAAACTTCCTTCAATATGTTGAGCTCTCTTCCGTGAAATTATTCCTTACTCTCTTACAAAAGTGTGAATCTTAAGCAGTTAAGGGGTTAAAATCCATACTGGGATTTATCCTAAGATCATATTATTGGGGAAAAGCTATTGTTCTTCGAGTTATTCATTAGTTCAAAGTAAGAACATAACATCTCTATTTTATGAAAGTTTGGTTAGAAAGAAGAATTAATACAACACTTCGGAGAAAATTCTGATAGATGGTAAGTTTGTGAGTTAGTACCTTAATGAACAAAGAATGAAGCACGAATAGAAAGAGACTCGTATGGTTCTTTGGTAATTCATACCAGTCTGAAACAACAAAATAAATTTCTAAGCTTCATAGCTTAAAGTACAATGCAATAAATCTTTGAAACAGCTTTAATTTGGTAAATCTGTCATTACATCACAGACATTATATAATATTTTATAACATTATATAACATTTTCAATGTGTGTAACATTGTATGTCGAGTGTTTATATTTGTCCATTAAAATAATTACAAAATCTTGGGAACGAATTATTTTTTGGATTATATCAGCAATAATAAGATATGTAGGCCTAAGTCTTTTTTGATACTTTAGGTGCTCGTATTTAGAATTGAACGTTATTTCGGAGCACCAAGTCTGTACGAGACCAGTCCTGCAGTTTCAATTGAGATCTGAACAACATATACCTATATGGAGATAAAGGGAGGGAGAGAAATACGAGCAGAAAGCTACCGACTTGACTACTTTGGAAAAATATATTATAATATCTGGGAATGTGATCTTACAGGGTTGGATAAATGGATATTTGAGGTCTTTAAATGGGAATCTTACATTGATCCTTTAACATCATAATGATAAAAAATCATGGTACTTACATAACCTGAAAATTATATTTTATATTATATATCAAGCCATTGAGTACTTTTGATCATAGTATCTTCTTTCGGAAATAATTTTTGCTTTCAAATTCATAACTGAATTGAACACAAATACTAAAGAAATAAGATATTGTGTTGGTAAGAATGAAAATATATTGCGTTAGTAAGAACGAAATGTCAATCTACAAGTGTATCGTTTTCAAGTGAAAAAGAAGGCGAAAACTACAAAACCTGGTTAATCAAACATTCAATATCTAAACGACGAAGTGAACTGTAACGATCGATCACCCCCACCACATACAACCATACGAGCAACAAAACATTCTACTTACCTTAGAAACCATCCTGCACGTTGAGCATGATCCAATCACTGTCCTGACTATCTACGATTGTTGTAGCAGATATATTTTTATATATTTTTTAATCAAAATGATAATTCGATTGTAAACTTTATCGATGACTCCATCCAATCAGAGAACTGCATCTTCACACAGCACTCTTGTTGGTCGGTATTAATTCAAGTAACATCAATGAGTCCGACATATTCACCTTAACGATTGCATGGAGCCACCATATGACGTTGGTATACTGAAAGCCTAAATCTTTTGTAATGCCACGAACAGTTTAAGAGGATCTGCTTCGACAGTGTTTCTGAGGATCTCATCCAAACATCATGATGTTGGCCAATGCTCACTGTGTTTATCTTACAATACTGTGTCATCAGAATCAGATTTGACAAATCAATGCCTAATGGTACATTCATTCGCCATTACTGCCCAAACACTATTAATGTCTTTCTTTTTTGTGGCTTACTGTGTATATTTTCCCACTTTGAATTCGTAAAAAAAGAACCCTCGAAATTGTATGTTTTTTCATTGTATCCTGTTCAATAACACATTGCCTTTTGACTATGTGGGTACGCCAGGCTACTTGTTGGATATATGCTGAGTTTCTAACTTTAGCTACATGTCTTTATTCCATCTCTGTGTTCTCCAGGTGAGCTGAGTTTCCCACTAGAATCAAAGTAAGCATTTTATTCTATACAACATAGTTTTTGAGGGCAAAGAAGCTTATTGTAAGGCATTTTCAAAAAGTTATTCAACCTCGTGTGAAAACATTTCTTCTTATTTTTTACAGTTTCTACACCAAATGTTGGAAGGGACTGCCCGTTCCAATAATATAATGCACACTCAAACGCGACGTGGTACAGTAAACGCGAATTTTCTGTGAGTGCGAAGGTAAATTTTACAGCACCAGTGAGTTGTGACTGGGCCATACATGAGAATTTTGTGCAGTAACGTATCAATCCAGATAGAACCATACCTCTTCAATCTAGTACCATTCCAATCCAGTGCCAGAAACAGTTGTTTAAGGCTATGAGTGCTCTGCCAATGAAGAGTCCAGACTGGTTCGAAAGTCATCGCACTAATTTTTCTTAACTCACAACGTACGTAACTTGCACATCAATCAACTGCTCTTCTGTTAACAGTCTTGGCCGACCGCTTCTTGGTCCGTCCACTACAGTATCTGGCTTCTAGAACTTGGCATCAGTCGCTTGATGACGATTGGTTAGGAGCACCTGTTCGTTATTTTTCTGTGTAAGTTTTCTGGGTCAAAGCATAACTGCTGCTGGGGCCGCGGTGGCTTAGTTGCAGAGCGTTCACCTCTGGTGCATGGGGTTCCGGGTTCAAACCCTGCGCCCGCCAAGTGAACTTTGTGGTGAACAAACACCGTGTGCATGGGTTTCCTCAGAGTTCTCCCGTTTCCTCTCACTTTATTCATTCCACCATTTCATTCATTTATCATAATCACCGTCTCGTTTAGCCTAGCCGGCGTACCCGTGGGACGCAAAACTCGAAAAAACTTCATAACTGCTGCTGCAGATGAACTCTCTCAAAATGAACATACATTGTTGCAATATAAAGACCATAGCTGCTCAGTTACTGAGATCTATAATGGAACAAAAGGAATTCATGAGATTCTGCATAAGGTTGCGCAAGTTTTGGAACACGATATACTTTTCCTTGAGATTAGCATATCTTCACTATACACCACTTAACCATTAAAATCTTCATTATGTTTTCAATTTTTGCCTGTTTTCGTCCTACATTTAATTGAAAAAAAAAAATACTCGGAAGGAGAGTGTATACAGTACGCATTCTACACAACTCATTCAAACCAAACTTGCTCAGTAGTCATATGAAATATTTTCCTGTACAGACACTTGGCTTCGGAAATGATTGCAGGTAAAATTCCTGGGTTTGTCTTAGTTAGATATTCACAAAAAAAATCGCTATTTAGAACAAGAATTACGGAACAAACCCGTTAAACGTTTAGTTTGAAGTTATATGATAATCTACTAAACAATAAGTCAATCCAGGGAGTACTTAAAACATTACTCAGAAGTTGGCAATTTTATACTGTATTCTATAAAACTGTAGTTTTGAAAATTTGGAATCATCATTTGATGTTTGGAAATTCTCGGAAAGATTAGTAGAAACTAATATATATATATATATATATATATATATATATATATATATATATATATATATATATATAGTAAACAATTAGTGTATTCATATATAATTTAGACTCGGGCTTATACATAATATCTCACTTGCTATCGATCACTCTTTCGATCTGTAAAAAACCACACTGTCGTTCTATCCAATTTAATGAAGTGTTCCCATATATAAAGTAGATCCACGTTTACACCTCTAAGAGTAAATAAATATCTGTCATGCTGATATTACATCTGTGCTTGAAGAAACACGAAATTTAACAATAGCGTGTATATAAGAGGTTCTTAAGAAACATTTGAGAACAACTGTTGATTTTTTTCCCAAAGTAATAGCTACGCCCACAATGTATATAGCTCGTACATTTTCCCTTGCTACAGTGTTCAGCGCGGTCACCTTGACACGCCAACCTTTCCTCCTAACTTTTCACTCCTTTCCTTTCTTTCTTTCTTTTTTTTAAAAAAAAAGAAAAAATGATGAAAAGCAAAGCTAATAAAACGAGAATGAAGAGGGCTTTGTTGTGGAAGATCGGTCAGGCAGAGACGACGACGAGCATCTCGCGTGATAGCTGAATGCGTCTACACAGGAAGCGGCTTAACACCAGAACAGCATAGCAACTTCTGCTGACAAATATAGCATCGATGATTAATGGTCTTTCCTCTTCCAACATCTCCTGCAAAATATTTCACAATAGCTTAAAAGGTTAAGGAAAAACTGATGGTATTGGAGAATAAGCGACAAGGTGCAGCGATAAGACTAGATGGGTGATATTGGTCGAGAATTAGCTGCAAGTTGAGATGCTTGGAAAACTTTTATAGCAATCTATTTTTATCTGGAAAATAGAGAACTACCCTGAATATTTATTGTGTCTATATTAATGATTGCATATTAAGAGAGATGGTGTTAACGCCTACAGTTACCTAACAATAACATATTTTGTTGATATGCCTAACTCGCTCAAGAGTTGAATGAAAAACAAAACGGACGATCCTGAATATCAGGCATTCTAAACGTTTATGTCTAAACTTATAAGTAAAGTTATAAATAAGTCCAGTATAGTCAAAACCCGGCAGATACTATTGTGATATCCAATTTGTAACGTGCCGTGGGTCAGGATAAAATAAGATCAATGCTTGGGTTCATTTAAGAACCAAACTTGAACCATTTTCCATTATACTTTCCCTCCTGGGCCATTGCGTAAATTACAGCTACATTTCCAAAACATTTATTCTATTCTGGGTATCTTGCTTCTTGGTTCATGTATCTAGACTAATTAAAAGCTGAGTTATGTATATTTGAAAGTAACTGTATGAAATCTACATTTTACTAAAATCAGCCTAGTACCAACGGCTTTACCTATCTAAGAATGAGCTCGATATTTTAAAGTTAAAGAACACAATTTCACAGTTAAAAGTCAAGTGTCTGTTCAGGTATATTGTGATAACTTGGGGTACACTGTTCCAGTTATACAGAGTTAACAAAATGAACAAATCATATACTTCCCCATTTTTATTCACGGGATCGGATGATAGAAACTGGCGAATCCGACCAGTGATTGCCGTGTAGCTACCGCTGTTTAAATGAACTCCTTAATGAAAGAAGATAAGCAAAATAGAAAATTGGATTAGAGGTTAATATATCTTTTAATTAGGTATCTGCTCTACGCAGAGAGATAGCACGACATTATGTAACATTACATATACTGGTCTGAGACGTTGACAAGTATAGCGTTCGAAGCCAAAGTACTCATCAGGCGTTATCGCCTGACCTATTCGCAATATAATCTGCCAGGGTCCTTCCCTTCATGATCTCTTCCGACACAGAATTTTTTATTTTATTTAATATATAGGGCTTAGACAAATTGCAGGGGAGACAAATAATAAAGAACTCGTATTTGTTTTAGTTTTCTTTTGTTACATGGGATCAAATACTGACGAAATTAACTAACAGATAGAAAAGACACAGAATTAAGTTCCCTGATGCTACAGACCATGAACGGTTATGGCTGTCCAAATGACACATATTGAACTAGATGATTAGTGAACAGCGTATCGGCTCCTAAGTGCTATTATTTCTGGTACTCTGGATTGAAACTGTATACCAATTAATTCAGATATTGCCCCGATTACTTCATACTGCTGGATCAGCACAACTAATTTTAATGCTCCCACCAAGAATCGAACCAGAGACCATACATGCCTAAGTCGTGTGCTCTAACAATTCAGCGAATCAAGAACTCAATAATATTTTGAAGTACTTAGATCCAATCTTTATTTTTAGCATTCTTTACTCTCACCCATAGACTTTATATTATGGAAGATATGCTACCGATGCCGAGAAAATGTTCAAAAAATTAAGAATACAGTATGTGACTGACTACTAAATATTATATAGGATTGAATATACAGATGGTGATCAGAAAAATGGAAACACCTGAACGAAATTGCAACTTACCAGATTAATATGGTGTCGGGCTACCTTTCGCCTTCAGAATAGCCTTGATGCGACGTGGGATGGAGGCATAGAGGTCGTGAATGGTAGCAAGTGGTATTTTACACCATTCCTCGTGCAGGGCATAGGCCAGTTCTATGAAAGAGGATGGAGGTGGAAATCGTCGCCGGAGTCGTGTATCCAAGACGGACCACAGATGTTCAATTATGTTGAGATCTGGGGATTGGGCGGGCCAGGGGAGGTGTTGAACTTCATCCCGATGTTCCTCAAACCACGCTGCAACAACGCCAGCTGTGTGAATGGGTGCATTATCATCCTGGAAGATGGCGTCAATGTCCGGGAACAATATCCGGACCATAGGATGCAAGTGGTCTCCTAAAATTGCGACATAATCGTTGGCAGTGATTCGTCCGCTAAGTGTGACCACAGGACCCAATGAAAGCCTTGATATGGCGGCCCACAGCATCACCGAGCCGGCGCCATGTTTCACAGTTGGGCGGAGACACTGCAGATCATAACCTTCTTTGGGCGTTCTTCACACATAAACACGGCCCGTGGTTGGAAATAGGGTAAAGGATGACTCATCCGACCATATCACACGTTTCCAGTCCTCAACGGTCCAAGTTGCATGGTCGCGACACCATTTGCGGCGTGCGAAAGCGTTATGGTCCTTGATGAGCGGTTTGGCCCGTGCAACACGATCCCGTAAGTTCATGTCATGTAATTCGCGGCGGACTTTGATTGTCAAAACAGGGTGGAGGAGGTGCTGATTGAGTTCCTCCATCACTTGCTCCGCAGTGGCACGACGGTTCTGCGTGACAATACGCTTTAATACCCGGCGTGACCTGTCACTCATGATTTTCTTTCGCCCACTGTTCCGCTTCCCCGATGTGGTTTTCCCGTGTGTTGTGTAGGCCGTCATCACCTTCGACACTGTCCCACGCGGCACATCTAACACAGTAGCCAGTGCCGTCACACTCACTCCACATAACCGCGCACCAACAATTTGCCCTCTTTGAAACTCTGGGAGATCTCCCATTTTACACTACCTCCGTCTGCTGCAGCCACTGGACACTGCTGTCCCACTGCGCCTGACGTAGTATGGAGACCGACCTAACACACCACCACCAGCGGTCCGGCGCTGCGGGCGCCACGACACCACTGCCAACTCATACATCTGATGTGTTGCCAACTACAGGTGTTTCCATTTTTCTGATCACCATCTGTAGAGCTTCATGGAAGGATTTTATTTGAACATGACTATAATATTTGTTTATGTTACGTTATTTAAAAAAGCATCGTAACATCGAGAATCATAAGTGTAATATACAGCATTTAAGTAGAATCTATTTTCAATATCATAATACTAAAAGGGGAACCTGAATCTGATCAGTCTTCTTTGCCTACGCCACTGCGAGTTTTCTTCGTCTATTCATTCCTGACATCTTTTTCTCGGAGCATTTAAGCTTACAAAAATCAACGTGGCAACACCAACATAAAAGTCTCCGCCTCTCACCCAAACTTTCAGTTTTATGCAAGGATCAGGATGTGCTGTTTTACATAATGAATGATTGCAGGCTTAACGACTTGATAGTATGTAGGTGGAGCTAAAGATATCTAGCGGGTTTTCTTTTCTATTATCGATGTTGATGTAACACTTTTAATGCCTTGCAACATTAAAAGTTTTACAGCATCAATATTTCTTAAATTCTTGTCACTTCACTAGTATAGGTTCTTCAAAAGTCGCAACCCAAATCCCTCATCCAACATGCAATTGTATCAATAGTTTTTCTTCAGACGTTCAGGGTTTTAAAACACATACCGTATCCTTGAGCTGTAGCCGAAATTCTAACATTTCAGTAGATTTATGATGTTAATAAATAGCAGTTTTGACAACAGTACTGTTGAAGGTCGAAGAAGAAAACACTGTAGCTTATAAATTGTTACCTGAGAGAAAATAGATGGAAGTCTATAGTGCATTAGAATAGTTTTTGGTTTTATGAGGGTTTACATGTTACTTACGATCTGCAGATTATGTTATATAATTATTATAAATCACGTAATTGTATTCCGTATGGTTTTTTTAGTTTTGTCTGTTTTAATAATATGTTTCTAGAAGAGTTTCGTAAATATATGAAATTGGCTTGGATAAATCCACATACTTGGATGTTTGACTATGATTGTGTCGAGGTAGAAAGTGTAGGCCTATGTCGGTATTTTTACATTTCCAAAATATGCTGTGCGTAAGTTTGGGAAGTGTTATAGACAGATTAGATTTACCTGTCCTTCCACTTTTCGACAAGTTCACAACAAAAATAGTACAAGATAACACAAAATACAGAGTATCATGAGCAGGCACGCATCCAGAAATTTTTGATGGGAGGTGTCCAAGGTTTGGGTATGTTTATATAGTATCGAATTTCAGTTGTTCTACAGGCGAAAAAATAATAAGTATTTTTTTAAAGTACTGACACCTATGTTCTCACGAGAAATGACAAATTTAGATCAAAAAACAAAGAGTACTTATGAGTAAGGTCAAATCTTTAGTCTATATCAAGTATTTCTCTGTTAAACCAGTATAGTTTTATTAAGAAAATATACAAATATATATGTCGAGTTACGAAGTATTTTGAAGGGGGGTCAGGATTCGGTGAATCCTCACGTGGCTGCGTCCCTGATCTTGAGTGTTTCTGAAGTCATCATCCGGTTTCAGTGTTATAGCTTGAAAACAGCTAATCGTATTTGAATGAAACGCCTACAGTTCGAAGAGATATTTAAGTTCAGACACATTTTACGTTCGTATAGGCTACATATATACGCATAATCTTATTTCAAAGTGCTGTAGTGGCTTTGAAAAGAAAACAATACAAATTCATTCAGGGCCGGATTTCCCAATAGGCCCGGTAGGCCCGGGCCTGTGGGCGCAAGCTCCCAGGGGGCGCACGGCCGAGAGAAAAATTAAAAAAGTATCTAGAAATAAAAATAAATAGCCATAACTTAACATATTTTTTGAATTGATTAAAAAAAATAGGCTAATAAAGCATTCTGATTTTGAAGTTCATTGGAACAAATAATTGTTGGTAAAGTTGTTAATACATTAACGGTATTTTGTTAAGCCCAGAACCAAGTAAATTCCTCAAAAAACTTGCAATGATAAAATTGCATCGTGGAGTAGTGTTTAAGCAATTAACATATAGGCCTGATATAATTTTTTAATAAAGATTTTTAGGAAAGTAACTTTAACCAGACTTGGGGGCGGAAAAAATTATTGGGCCTAGGGGCGCCAAAATGCTAAATCCGGCCCTGAATTCATTACAAAGTGCAAAATAATTGTGTTTACATCAAGTTTTCAGTTCACAAAAGTTCAATGTGGCCTCCTCCAATGGCACAACAAACATCAAGTAGATCGTCGTAATCATTTCATACGATAATGAAAATTTATAGTGCAAGAATCGAGATAAATTAATTTAGAGTGCAAGAATCGAGATCGAGACCGATTTAAACCCCAACCAATAACAATAATAAAGAAGCAATAACGAATAACACATCATGTTGTACCAAAATCGAGTAGTTTACGAATTTTTGTCATTGAAATATACGAGTACACATATTACATTATATATATATATATTACGAAACTTCCAGCTTGGGGTTGAATTTATCCCCTTCTTACCTACTTAGTTTTACCAGATTTTAACCCCAAAAATAGGGATTATTGAAAAGCGTAAATGAGATTATAGCACTATTAAATCAAATGTATTTTTATGGAACTTGTCAAAGAAAATTTTCTTGTTATCACAATATACATACGCGTCAACTACGTGGATGCTCCGGGGCTCCAGTACCCACAGAAATAATCGTGTGGGTGAGTTTGATAGAAACAAAATAAAATAAATATTTGTCACTTGACGTTATATAAAAAAAAAGATAATAAACAATTAAAACATTGAGATGGAAATTAAAATTTCAACCCCTAAAACATAAATATTTGTTTCAAATGTGTGCAAATGTGAGTTGTCAGTTTTCAGTACGAAAACCGTGAAGACTTTGTTAAGACGTATGAAGTAATTCTCAGCGATATATATTCTCTACAAGAAAGAATAACAATAGTAGAGGTGTACGTGCTTACCGGTTCATTTAAGAAAACGCAGAACATTTTTGAGAAGTTTTCTGGCGTTTCCGTACCGGCAAAGAGCAGTATACAGGATTTGGTGAAGAAACGGCGTACTACAAGAGCAGTGTGGAAGCAAAAAAAAAGAATCGAGCTCCGTCTGTTCGTATACCTGCTGTGATCGCGGATATTCAAGCACGAATGATCCAGAGAACAAAGAAATCGACACAGAAATTATCGCAACACCCTATTTTGCCGGACCAGTTTTTCGTGCGCCACTCTCACTCTCTCTCTCTCTCTCTCTCTCTCTATATATATATATATATATATATATATATATGTGTGTGTGTGTGTGTGTGTGTGTGTGTATGTATGTGGTGTGCAGAGTTTCTTGGTTTTAAAGAATAATCTTTTACCGTTCTCTTCATCACAGATTTAAGTCCAAAGTCTAAGTTTGAAAAAGAAATCCTTCAAGGTTTATTAACACCGCATGAATATTATAGAAAGTATTGTGAAACAGACAAATAGACGCACATAAATGTCAACGTTGAGTCGAAAGGTAAAAAGTGCGCTTACGCATGCTTCAATAAAGCACATAGGAGGATCCAGGGGAGCGAAGGGTTGTTGGCCCCCACTTCCAGCGGCAGAGGCAGAGGCAAAAACACAGTGAGAGAGGAAACTGAAAATTTTTCAACCGCACATCCTAACCGCCAGCCCCAGGAGTACGCCCTGTATCCGCCCCTGATAAAACGTAGGTTTATCCCTTATAGTGTATGGAAAAGTAAACTTGCAAAGACGAATGCAGTTGGAAGGGCTTGGAAAATAATGCCTTGAGTGAAATGTATGAAATATAAATAAATAGATAAACGGAGAAAATTACATACAATGGAACTTCACAGGCAGTGTTACCTTGATGACAACATTGAATACCGAAAGACGTGGAACACAACCATGAACTGGAAATGCTTAATAATGTAATTTTCAAATAAATTTGGTTGGTTGTAGTTTAATTTCTTTCTTTTAGCATCACATAAGACAGGGTCTATTTTTTCAAACTGGAAAATGAACCATTGAGAGCATTTGTATCTGAAGCAAGTATTATATCCCAGAATTGTACCCAGGATTGCACACATAGGAACCACTCTCATTATCCATGCGCCCACAAACGGGCACTAATTTTTAAATAAAATTTCGTGAAATATACACTTTATGAATACTTTCTTACCAGTAACTGATTTATACACGCTGAATTAGGAAAACAACGGAGAAAATACAACATGGCAGCTATTCTTTTCTTGGGATCAATATTTGGTAAAAAAAAAAAAATGTATTTTTAGTTTTACTTTTAAGCAGCACTACTGGAAAATAAAAGAAACTTCTTTATATTCCAAGAGCGTGTATACAATAGCATCGTTACATTATGACAGAAAAAGAGGAAGATAAAGAAGTGGCAGCTCCCAGAGGCAAGGCGTCTTAGTACGGGCAATGAAGTGGAGAGTCGCTTCGCACCTGGTGCTTGGGGAACCTCACAGGACATAATTCGAGCGTCTAAACCACCGCAAGGGTTGTCATGGATCCTTCGTGGAAGTTTAATAGTCGTTGCCCGCACTTGCCATTGTAATGTGCGATAAAAGCTGGTCTGAGAAACTCACGTGAATGTTTGTAACGAGATTCATCATGAAGCAGGAAATGATATTTCCGTCTCTGCGGTTCAGTTTGTGTGTTTTAAGCCAGAGAGAGAGTGTTTGTGTGTGTAATTTTAAGCTCTTATCCTGCAGCTGGAATGCTGAAATTACATTTCCGCTGCCATGAAATAGTAATTGTCATTCTGTAAACTTCATACTTTATCCTATGTTGTGTTGAAGTACAAGGAACTTGGTATCGAAGAAACTGCACTTCTGTCATAAATAAGACAATATTGTATTTATGTCTCTTGTTGAAAATGGTTGTTAGTTTTAATAGCTATTAGGCCTATAGAATGATGAGATAAATACTTAAAGGTATCTTCAGTGATTTATTCTTATTATTTATTCGCAAATTGTCTTACAATACGGTTTGTAAATTTACACATACTAATGCAAACAATTATAACTATAAGATTGAACATAAGGAGTAAAATTTAATTCGGCAGCAGTGAAATTAGCAATTAAATTACTAATGTATTTAAAAAAAAAATAAAATCCGAACAATTCAAACTTTTCTCTCAGAAATTATATTTAAAAATTCATCAGTTTTTAAAAGAAAACGTTACGGTTGTAAACATGTGATTTCTTATGCAGATAGCGAACTGTGTATAAAAGCATATATACCATCATTTTTCTCATTCGATCTAACATGAGCGGTTTGTCAGCATGAAGTTTTGTTGCATTCAACATTGTACTAAACAAATACGCATCTTTACTTTAACTTTGATTTGTGTTGATGAAAGATTACTAAATATGATAGATTGACGATTACAATATGGAGCACTTTACATTTGAAACATCGGGCGATGTCGAATTCTGACTTAAAGAAAATTTACAAACATTCTACTTCGGAGCGAAACTAAAGCAAAGCCCTTCAAAGATATCTTGTGATATGCGTTTAAATATACAATTCAAGAGACATTTAAAAAACATTAACGTTAGACTTTAATAAGAGAGTACACCTTTATTTTAGGTTTGTCATAATCAGCATTTTTCATTAGTCCCACTTAACGGGAATTTAGGAGAAACTTGGTGTTAACAGGTAATTAGGACGTAAACTGTTGCTCAAAGTTGTCTATTTTACAAGGATAGTTTTGACTACTTTCTCTTAGTTTTAAGAACCAAGAACGAGATGACAAGTGTATTACGTTACTTTAGAACTTTAGTCTTATTAAAAAATATGAAGTGTATATTATTAGGAAAGCGTTTCTATTTTAAATATGTATCTATCTTGAGTTCTCTACATCATTTTTTTCAGATTCAGAATATTATTAGCGATATATTCAATCGCAGCATTTTAAAGAGACTGTAAAGGAAAGTATTTGAGTGTTTCTTTCATCATAAAGACAATATACAAGAGTTAACACAGATAATTCAAACATCTAACATAGTTGTTGGTATTCAGATAGATCTTTCTTCCATTCCAATACACTCCAACATTCTGAATTGACAAGTTCACAATCTTTGTCTCTCTATATATGTATATAAAAAGTGTCAGAAATGTCCACGTTCGTTCCATCCTTTTTCTAGTTTCACCAAACTAGTCTCAAACATTTGTACATGTTTTTGCGTGTGAAACTGACGTTTGTGTACAAGCAACTTTAAAGTACTCAATATAAAATTGGTTTGGTTATCTAAACAGCAGTTCCAATTCCGCCACTTGACACCAAACTGGTCTCAATCGTTAGTTTATCGTTTGTGCAGAACAGGATGTGTAAGATATTGTCGTATCTAGTTTAGGCTCCAGGCCTGTAACAACGCCAATTGGCGCCAAAATGGACTCCATAGTAAGTGCTTCGCTTATGCACGTCTGTGCATGCAAAAGTTTCGTTAGTGCATAACAGGAGATATGAGTTATTAGTATATTTAGTTTGGACGTCATCCACCCAACCAAAGCAGAAATGGTCTCAATCGGTAGTGCATCGTTTGATTATGTTTGAGCATTCAATATTTTCGTTTGTGCGCAATAGGAAATTTGAGATATTGGCGTATCACTTTTGAGCACCACCTCCCGATTGGCGCCAATGAGTTTTGGTTAAGTTTTCGACTCTTGGGTCTAGCCTAGAAGGACTGAGACGGTTGGAACCAAATTTACAGTATTTGTAGTTCTTTGGCCTACAATTAAAGATTAAAGAAATAAACATACTGAAAGGAAGACAGGGTCCATACTCTATAAAATTGGTCATAATGATCAAAACTTGCAGAATTTGCTCTCCATGAAGCTCTGAATGTATATCTATCTACATACATTATTTTCGTATTTATCGAGAGCAAGAACTTGATGTATTGCCATGATTCGGCTCTTAGGTATAGCATAGAAGGATTGGGACGTTTGAAATCAAACTTTTAGAATCTATAACTCTTCAGCCTACTACTTAAAACAATCTAATAATAATAATAATAATAATAATAATAATAATAATAATAATAATAATAATAATAATAATAATACATTTATCTATTTATATATACGACGGGACGAGGGAATATACCAATAAAACTTGTCAAAATGGAACAAAATTTGCAAAATCTACTCTCCATAACGCTTTGAAATATAAAATAATTTTAAAATTTATTCTTAATACATAAATGTTATTTTAAAAAATCAAAATTTTAATCTTTAACAATTACTTAAAGATATAATTATATTGGGAGTATGACGTATTTGGGGTGTAGTTCCGAAGAGCTTCAACTCTGAAAAATGGAGATTGTCATATTTGCATTATTTTTCTATATTCAGGTATATTTTGTCATTTTTGTGGTGCTAACATTTAATAATATTTAAAGCAAATTACAAACGTTAAAGATCGAATGTAGATAATTTGTACATCTATCTAAGATTAGAGTATTTTCTTTTTCTCCTAAATACCCTGAGAAGTTAAAGTTCCAAATTTATTGCTTCACTGTCATTTAAGATAATTTGATATATTTGATCTAAAATAAAACGATATACGAAGATAAATTAGTAAATGTCTTTCGGATATATTTTTACAGTAAATTTCGATACTTTGAAGACTTTGTTTTTTAATATCTTTACTTTAGGTTAAGTAATCGAAAACATAGTAAAATCTCAGAGCACTCTTGCGTTAAACTGATTTCATTGTGAAATTCGATACAGGTTTTTTGCGACTCATTATTACGAAGTGTCAAGTAATCGGCATTATTTTTGAAAGAGGGAAGTTGTGAAATTCTTTACTCGGACACATAAATATTTAAATCACTGCCAGCAAAACTTTATCTGCACTTTCCACGTTCAAAATATACGATATACTGACAAACATCTCCAGCAATTCTCAACTAAAGATCAAATAGACTGAAATAGTGTGACGTCACATCCTTCTCGTTGCCATGGTGATCGCCATTTTATTTTCGAAACAACAAGTAGCCTAAATACCTAAAGAACCTATGTGCAAAACGAAAACAGTGATAAAATATTTCGGAACTGCAAACATTAGAGTGCAACAAATAGGCTACTTATGTTTCTTTTTAACCCCTTCAGTGCGTAATTTTCAGATGCGAACCGCTGTAAAAACTGTAGTTTTTTTTTTTTTTTTTTTTTTTTTTTGAGAACTTTGGATGATGATTCTAAATCTGTTTCAAAATCACTTACATCAGAATCACTAATTAATAACTCTTCCTCGATGTCAGCATCGTTGAAATATCGTTTTGAAGCCATTACTTGCCGTCTGCTCTCAAACATAACAAAGAATGAAAACTGTATTTGACGAAGCACAAACTCTATTTTAATTTATTTATTTTCCTCTTCTTCTTTTAATTAAGCAACAATTGAAACCAGCTGAGCGCAAACTCGCTAAATGTTGTAGGGATAACATTACTCATATTATGGGCAAGTATATTCGCCATACGCAATACAAAATAGCCAAAGCAAAATGAAAGCGTATATATACGCCATTTGCACAGCAGGTGCGTTTTGAAGATACGAGTTTGTAATTATTGTACGTTTTCTAAATACTTTTTTTTTTTAATGTTAGACAATATAAGAAATCATGTTACCTATATCCACTGATGGTCTCGATTGAATATTTCTAAAGGCTAGCATTTTCTTTCTTTTGTAATGCATACTTAAAGAATAATATTGTTATTATAAACAGTAGACATTAGAAGTGTAAATGCCCCAATAGAATTAACATTATTCTAAAAGACTTTTTTCTTTTTTAAAAATCATATATTTTTACAGCTTTTTCTGTGCCGACAGTTTGTCAATCTACACGTTAGGGAGTTTATATTGCGTATAATTGCTTCTTATGGCGGATTACATGATAATTGTGCTTACATTAACTATTCGATTTCTACCTTATTACTTAGGGGTGTGGAGCTTTTAGAAATAAGCTCTTTAGCTCCATTAGCTTCACGCATTTGTATAGAAAAAAACATGGCGATCACCATGGTAACGGGAAGGAAATGACGACATAACTATTCCAGTCTATTGGGTAATTGTTTAATTTACTACTAATTCTTAAATAATATGGAACTTGCATCAAGCATTTAGTCACTGTATTTTATTCGTCAAAATGTTTAAAAGGTCGGACATTCGGTAATAATTTGAGTTTCAAGTACTAAAACAATCTCTAATTAAAACTAAAATATCAATTATTGGAAAGATGGTTGAATAAAGAAAATTCAGACTCATTTTTTAACTTACACGTTCTGCTAGCTTCAAATCTACCCAAGTAGTACGTCATCCTAAACGTTATTTACCTCTAATTTCTGTCAGTACAAGGAGTTACATACTTGTAAACGGAACAATACCATTGTAACACATGGGATACTTCTAAGTAAATAATTCCATTTTCTTCATTAAATTGGCAAATTAATTTAGCTGTTGTAAATAAAAGTAAGTGGAACACTATTAAAGATAACTGTTTTAAACCAAGAAAAATTAATTGATTTACTAATTAATTCCAAATTTAATTCTAAACAAATTGTGCTATTAGAAACTATTTGGATTAATTGCATTCGTATGTCTACTATGCCACATAACTACATGATGTAGTCGCAAATAAAACCAATTACGTTGTATTTTAAATAGTGCGAAAGTAAATTAAAGCAAAACTTGTAGACAACCGAATAATCCATGAGGTTTGCAACTTTTGTCTTTTCTCTTTTCATTTACTCTATTTTCTCTCTTACTTCAATGGTTTAGTCAAAACGCTTTGTTCCAGTTGGGAATGCTTTACCCTTTTAATATTGAGAATTTAAATATTTTTCGTGTTTTTAGAACTGGAAAAATCGCCTCGAGCGCAGCAATTGTTGAAAAATATTGTAATACAAAAACAAATTGTGGAGAATGGTAGCAGTGTCTAATCATTAAAAGTACCCAAAGGATATTTTGTATTGTTTGTTTAAAATTACACACTATTAAAACGTAGGTTACAAAAGCGAAGGCCATTTATTACATGCTACTATTGTGTTTCATCTTTTTTTTTTTTAAAAAAAAAAAAAAAAGAATTGAAAATTTCAGTTATTTATTGAAAAATGTTATTGATACTTTCAAATGAGGTGTTTGAAGTGCGGTTTTAAAGTGTAAACACATTTCAATATATAATATAAAACTACTCGATGAATACAAATTACTATTAACCTTACAGTAAACAGGATATGACACTTCTCTAAAATTTAATTTGTTAAAGTAAAATAGTTTTCAAAAATGAGCTTACATTCTCCTTTAAGAAATAAGAAACTCATGAGCAGTGATGAACTTACGGGCAGGCAGGTAGCCAGGATTTCGTAATAGCTAGGGGGGGGGGAGTCCGTGCCGAAGTATTGTGGTTATTACACCAGGGGCTCGATCATTCTAAACTATTTTTCTGACAACACATATTGGTTCGTATAGCCAGGAGTTCGTAATGGATGGGGGCCGTGATATGAAATACTGTCGTTGTACACCAAGGGCTCGATCAAACTAAACAACTTTATTGGCAACATACCCATATCAGTTTGTTAGGACAACAAAATGACGATATGCTAGTAAGTATTTTAATAACCAATTATGAAGAAATCTCCAGTAAAAGAATATTTAAAAAGGTATTGAAAAAGATATAGTCTTCCGAGATCATTCGAACTTATTTCTTCTTGTCTTCTTTCTTCTTCTTTCTCTTATCTTCGTTTAATGTCGTCAAGGATAGAAATAAGATCTCATTTGGCAGTAAAAAAATCCTATAAAATGGATTAGTGTTGCCGCGAAATTGAAAATTTCTTTAACAAGTGTAACTGGAACCTATGTTGCCAGGCTCATATTATTGATGATTGTGGGTATTTCTTAAATTATACTTGATACTGTATCCGACAGAACCGGTTTATCGATTGTCATTTGTAGTCCATAGGATTTGCATGGAGCTAGATGGAATTCGGAATGCTTCGTTACAATAATATCCATTTTTAAATTGCCCCTCTTCCCTCCACACAAAGTTCCTCATAACAATGAGTTCCTCAAAACAATGCTGTAGCTTTTCATTTATAATGCTGATTCTTCTTTTTCTCGTTTCTTTTTGTTTCATCCTTCCTTATTTTTTCTTTTTAAATTTCTGGCTTCGAAGGGAAGAGGTCCGGACGGGGTTACTTCCCCGGAGCTCGAAATTTTCCCTGGGCATTTCTCCAATCGTTCTTAACCTGTGTTACCAGTATTTTTGCAGTACTTCATTTCACTCTCATTTTTTAAAGCATCCCCCGGGAGAAATCTTAAATCATTTGTTAGGAGTGGAGCTTCAATAGTACTTCTAAAACGCACGTGAAACTTGATAACGGCATCTGCAATTTAAATTTATTTCCTTTGCGTTTGATTACGTTCCTATACAGGGTATTACATAATATTTTGAGAACAGATTCCAGTACTTGTACACCAACTTTTAGAGAGGTAACTGAAGAGTGATCAAGTACTCCCAAACAGCCTCTCTATAAACGATTATGCAAGTACTGGTGGTTCTGAAAGATGAATCTTTGGATAGTTCACATAGCAGTTCCTTAGTGATGTCTTGACCCTACTACGATAGGTCCTATAGTAGTGGAGCAATGAATTTTTAAAGTTCAATGTTTCATGTTTTCAGCACCCTATAACTCCGAAACTATCCACTTTTGAGTACTGGTCCATATGGACTTTTTTTTTTTTTTTTACTTATTTTGATGTGAGTAATCTGTCCCCAAAATATTGTAACACATTTATATAACATCCTGTATAATACTGTTTAGTGTTTTATGTTCCTATGTAATACTAAAATTACTTTAAGGACAGGAACTAAAATTAACGCAACCTCCGAACCACTCTGGAGCTTGAACCCAGGTGTAGAGAGATAATTTTTTGAGTGTACAACAGAGATTCCCATTTTGCAATCTGGCCCGACTCGGCCCGATGCTTACGAACTTTAATCAGACACACTTACTCAAGCTTGGGCTTGCTAACCTAGCACGATTTTTCGCCCAGTAAGGACTGAGATTTCGCTATTCTAATTGAGGGTCAGGTTCGCTATTCTTACATTTTACAAGTAAATCCCAGTATTAACAACTTCTGCACATTCTTCAAGGACACGTCCTTAGACATAATTGTGAACAGCACAAAGCTTGGTGTCTTTGAAAAGCCCTACATGATAAGCTTCACTTGCTTGCTGTAAACCTATGCCAACTTAGGATCGGAAGCGACTTGTGCAATATCCCGAACGAGTCGCCGGAAGGACAGTTTTCGGATACATAATTCTGTGTTCTTTGGTAACAGCAAATTTATCGCAGAGCCGCAGTGCCTATAATAATCGGGCTTTTGACTCAGCGGGTAACAGGAACACTTTTTTCGCAGAGTTTGCAGCGAACAGCTTTCTACGAGTCTTGCCTCCAGTCCATTTTGTGGCTGTTTGCTTCACTTATTCTTGGTTGTGTTCAATAAACATGTTGTGGATCGAGCTGGCTCGACTTGAGCTCCAGCTCGCTATCATCTTATGGAGCTCGCGTTTACAGTGTTTCGAGTTAAAGTATTGACCTCGAAACCAATTTAATCTGACATCCGTGCTTTAAAATTTGGACATTTCTGATGCATTGTGATATCGAATTTCCACGCTAATTTCTCCATAGCTTCCCCACCATATTGCTATTGTAAAGAAGTAACGTTATTTACCCTGCGTAAATTTCTAATAGCGTTTTTAATACTAATTTGAGGATATTTAATCCAATAGAATTATTTGGAAAGATGTCCGTCTGCAGAATCACGAGAAAAATGACCTCAAAACTGAAATTGTTATACTACCGGTTATGCTAATAAAGTCCTCAAGGTTGAGCATTTCTAGTTAAGTTTCTATACTAGTAAGAGGACGCTAAGTAAAAATATACATGTTCATATGTTGGCGGGAAAAGTGACTTCAAAATGGAATATAAATGAATGTAAGTATCCCAAGTTTGACCTCATTTTCCTTCTGTGTAATGGACGGATATGTTTAAAATCAGTTACATTATATTCAGCGTTCTTAACAAATTGGGTATCATGTGTATCAAATTGATACACAAGGTGACTTCCCTGGCAGGCCATGTGCATAAAATTGATACACATATTCCCAACAGTGTGTATACCTAAAAATGCCTCGACCTGGTACATGACTTTGGGCGATTCATGTCCGACAGCCAATATCTTAAATTAGTATAGAAAGTGCAATGGCAAATGTATTAAAGCGTGTGCACTTTTACCATTAGCATAAGGGGTAGTTCAAAGATCCCAACTTAAAGTCATTTTTCTAGTGAACTCAGACGGATATATTTAAAAGAAGTTTTATTGGACTCAACATAATCAAATTAGTATAAAATGTGCAATTAAAAATTTTTCAAAATGTTTTACCAGTGGCATGACTTCGTTAATGAATATCGGGCGTCGATATAATCGGACATTTCTTTTTGTCTATATACTTGATCCTCTTTTATTTCACTCGTCGTGTTTTCATAGTTTGGGATGCCACTTTCTATCATGTCTTCAATAACAAAGCATGTACTCTAACAAAGATGTCCGATGTATATCGCTCGAAACCATTTCTTCACTTCGATTGACTCACACACACATATATATAATTCAAGTCTAAACGCAGATTGCAATAATTGTAAAAACTCACGTTAGCATAACATTTTTTTTTTTTTTGCTTTAAATTTAAGGTCACCTTCTTATCTATGAAGAGATGAGACAAATATTTGTAATTAGTTTTGATAAACTTGTAATAGCGAATACTTAAAAAAGCTAAGGCTAATAATATATATATATATATATATATATATATATATATATATATATATATATATATATATATATATATATATATATATATATGTAAAATCATTATAAGGCTTACATTCTGTGCTCTAAATTATCTATTAAGTAGTTAGAAGAAAAGAAGATACATAAGATCAAACAAGCAAAATTTCAAATGGAATTTTGTTTGAGTATTACCTCAGAGTATTTAAAGAAAATATAAGATTAGGGAAGCTACATGGATTATAACTAAAATATGGGTCTGTTCCCGGAATCTAGGGATGTCAGATAATCTTGTAACGTGAGGACTAATGTTATTGTAAATTAAAACACGTGACAGCATGTAACAACGATTGCTACAAATGACGAAAGTCATGAAGCAACTCTAAACGCTCTTTCAGTTTTAGGAATGACAAATATTTCCAGTATCTTAGTGCGATTTTCCTGAAAAGGAAGTTTTTTGTAATAGTATGAAATTGAAAAATTTCCAATAGAGAAATAGAAAATCTATCACGATCGTACAGAACAGTTTTATATCACAATGAAAAACATATACATATTTTTAATGTATACTCGAAGGCAAGGAAAAACTTAAACTAACAACAATACTTACTCTTTTGTATTAGTTGTGTATCTCTATTGATAATAGTAAATGTAGGGATCGCGGTGACTCAGTGGTACAGCGTTCACATCTGGTGCATGGGGTCGGTCCTTGGTTTGGTTGGTCCCAGCTCACGCTAAGTGAACTTCATGGTGGACAAACACCGTGTGCGTGGGTTTTCTCGGGGCTCTCCTGTTTCCTCCCACTTTCTACACTCCACCATTTCCTTCATTTCTCATTATCATCGTCTTCTTTAGCCTTGCCGGCATAACCTTGGGACGCAAAACTTAATGATTTCATTTCATTTTCATAGTATGTCTATAACCAAGGAAAGAAAAGGAAAACAAAAAACGTAGGACTTGCATGGTAACAATCTGCATTCCTCTAGAGCTGTCTTCCATTGTTATTAAATTTTTGCTTCCAAATTTCCCAGCTGTAACTAAAATGTCTCACCCCAGTCGCCCAATCTTTCTATTTTACAACATATCACATCTTGTAAGACTTCAAATAATGCACGTCACATATAAGTTTTAGTGTGGGTGTGTAAGCTCTCAGATCTCCAGAAGAAAATGAAGGCACACACTTTCTTCCCATGAACCATGAATTCTCTCACAGGTTTTTTATAAAATAGAAATATATCACAATGAAATAATGTTGAACAAAAGCAATAATATAAGAAGAGGAAAATTTAAGAATGCGAAAATTTCTGCTTTGTTTTCTACATCAGAATTCTCTCTCTTTTACGGAAAGTTTAATGTTAACTCACAACATTGCTATCTTCAGTGCAAATTGAAAACAAACTTAAAAAATGTAGATAAAGATGATCTGCCTATACGAGTATTTAGAATTTCTATCTATCAATCTGGATATGGAAGCACTGAACAGAAAACTAATACTTTTAAAGCAGAAAATCTAAATAAAACGTTGACAAATTAGATAGTATGTGAAAAGAGATAACGATATCTATCCTAAATGTTGTTCAAGAATGGAAGAAAGATTTTCCCAGAATTGGAAGATAGAATTAAATTGTAGGGAAAGAGAAACGTGTAAAATGATAAAAATCCTTGTCGTCTCTCCTACAAGTAAATTGCTTCATATATCAAATAGAAGTTAGTAGTCGGAGGATAGAGCATCGATATCTAGGAAAGCTCTACAAGAGATATAAGTATTAATGAAACAAAAAGATAACGAAATCTAATAAGTTGGAGGAATAAAAGTTATTAAGAAACTCCTTGAAGTGGAAAATCAGAGGTTCACGTTAATTTTTATCTTAAGATAAAAACATTGAGACATGATTGTGGTAACATTTAAGAATTGTTTATGTGTTTTGAACCTAGATATCACACACACTCCTTGCAAGACCAAAATCATTTGACAACTGCACAGCAATCTGGAAAGACACTGTTATTAACAGAAACCATCTGAAAGTAGTTAAATATTTTACAGAATAAAGCTAGAAATGGCTGAACTCCTCTAAAATTAAAGTTAAATTTATAGCTAACAGAATTTCATAATAAAACAAGCAGAACAGTCTGTAATCTTACTGTACATGCCTAAGGAATATATAAGTTTCTTCTTAACATTATAAAATCAAGTACTTTTACCCTTGATTCACACTTAAAGAATTTACAGAACGCTTTGCGTGCATCATTGACAAGAGATAGTAAACAATTTTCTTTCCTTCGTAGTCAATTCTTGTAGTAGTGTTACTATGCATTGGTGCACTATCGACCTAGCACAGCATTAAAAGTACACAGCCCTAGCCAAATATATTCTCAAAACACTAATATGCAATTTAATCATGCATTGAAATCAATTACTGCAAGGCGAAATATCCGAAATCACGGTTTGCAATTAGAGGTCACGTAAGCAAGAATGATACAAGTAAAGTACATACAATGCATTTTGGAGTAGGAATATAAGTAAGCACAACTACAAGCAGAAAGAAGACACGTTTTGTTTTATTTTGTAATGCACCATTTTGATCTCCCGGCACAGCAGTCGCCCATTGTGTCGACCGAAGGCGATATTATGACAACTAAGCCGTTTGGCTCTTGTAGATATGCTTAGTCGCCAACACGTATAGAAAAACCGTGGAAAATTTTGTTTTAGATCCAAGTTCGGTGATGAGGCTGTAATGTTAATCGTGAAGATTTCTCGATCACATTGCACTGTACGAGATAACAACCGTGACTCACTATGTGGATTAATACGGTCATTGAAGAAAGACTTTAACGTACACTATTCTTTAAAAAAAAGTATCAATGATAACCTCAGAAATTAAAGAAATAAAAACAAAATTTTGGCACATCTTGTTTATAGAAATCTTGAATTCGGAATAATGTACATCAAATTATTTGTAGGAGTTAAAATGAAACTGGACAACAGATACCAATGCTACATCTAAATGAATTTCCCAGCACATAGTTTTATAGTAGTATTGATTCTCCTATTCTTAACAGCGTATCTCTAGAAGAAACCATAGGCTAGATGAAATAGAGTAGGCCCTATAAGTAGTTAAATTAACGTAATACATGTATTTAAATATTACTCATCTTGTTAATTTTGGAATGTAGTCCAGATAGTGGCTTTGTTCCATATGTATAAATATTGTAAATACCATGTTCATCTGATTCGCAAATAATTAACTGTTGTGAAAGTGACCAACATACATTGATAGGCGTGTAATAAATTAACAAAATTAGATTGAAAGCAACAAACACAAGCTTCATAGCATATGTGTTCAAGATTAAACTTCTTTCACAGCTTTCATCCATGCCCTGTTCCAGCTAACATCATAGGATAACAACAGTTCAGCGAAAAGGCTAATATATTCCACATGGGACATATTTCTTTACTATATTATATTTATTATACTTCATTTAATCCTTGACACATTTACGCATTTTGATATTATCATCATGTTGTATGTTAAATAAAACCTTTCGCCTATGTTGTACATATCCTTGTTCTGTTGCTAAGGAAACTAGACATGACCTCATAACTGCTTCCAAAAGAACTACATGTTCTATCTGAATTTGCATAACTTGAATAGATTATACGTAGTGCCGTGTCATTAAACGTCATTGTTAACGTCTTTTAACTAGGAATATTATGCCATTAAAATATATCGAAGGTATTTTTTTTACAATAAATATTACGCCAATAAATGTATAATTGAGTTGATTTCATTCATGATAGCTTCCATATCTGACAAACGATTATTACGGAACTACTGGAATTTAGTTGAAACATTATGGTTTTCGTGAAATTACATATTTTCAGTTATTCGGCGGCATATAAAGACAAGTGCTTAAGCTCCAAAAGAAGCTCTTTAGCTAATCATAATTATGATTATCCTGCTCTCCATAATTAAAATATATCTTCAGTATTTTAACAAATATTTTCTAAATAAATGCTATTAAAATTATATTACCTGATTATAACAGTGTGTTTTTTTGTACACTTTAAAATCCAATTCTTTTGCTTTTAATCAATAGTTACAGAGAATATCGACTTGTTTTTCCCTATCCTGATTCTTTTTATCAACTTATAATAGTTCTTCTTGTTTTACTGAAAAGAAAGCCATTTCGCAAATCGATACTGCGTAGTTATAAAATAAATCATGTTTTTGTCTGTACAGATATATAATATACAGTACCTCGTCTAAAATAACTATTTTCATTTTGGTTATTAATATATCTTGGTGCAGACATAGAACAGGTCACCATTTAATAATTAACAAAATTTCAACTTATTGCAAACTTAAACTTATACAAAATGCCATCACAAACAATAAATAATAAACAAGTAAACAAAATATGAACACAGCTGTTACGCCCAGTTGCGGGGAATTACAACTTTTATTCATATTTTTAAACAAGTTTTGGTTGGTAAAAATGTTTAATTACTGCTAAAGACAAATGGCTTAAAACTGGCAATTATGAGTGTAGAATATCCCGTAATTATAGCTAAACTACATTTTTACTGGCTAAACACCATGTGAAAATGACTAGATTTAGCTGTTAAATGGCTAAATTGGTAACAATGCAAAGAGAGAGCAAAATTACAAAAGAGGCCATTGTTCTCGCAAATCATGCGAGTAAAACATTTTCTTCTTTTTTCTTTTCTTTTCGTTTCTTTTCTTTTTCTTTTCTTTTCTTTTTTTTTGCCTCAGAAATCGTAAAGTCAGATAATAAGATTAGTAAAGGGAGCTGATTTTAGATTTCGGATTGTTGTTGCAGGAGGCACAGAAAGCTACAAAACAACTGCACAAGACAACACATTCTACAAATAGTAATGAAATAGATTGTGTCCCTGACTTATTTTACGTCACAAGTGTCATTTAAGGACAAATCAATAATTCTTCATCTCATCATGTTTATTTTGAAATTTCTTCTTAAGCTTATCATGACATTAAATTATCCTCGCTACTTGGTACTCGTAATGCCAATTTATCGTCACTAACTCACTTAGTCTTAACATCAATTAGCAATCAGTGCTCTTTTTCTCTATTTAGCTTCCTATATGGCTAGCATATTCATCGCTTATTCGCAAATCCTAATTTACGATCTAAGTTGGAAAGGTTTGGAGGGAGTCCGGACCCGGTAGACCCCATGTGGGTTTACCCTTTGATCAATGCTAATATAAAGATAAAATTTTCTCCACCGACAATAAAATCAAGGATCCCGTGCCCAAAGGCTTTCGCTATCCCACTAAACCAGAGGGTAGAATTTTGACGAAACTGAATATCTCTGGCATTTTCTATACAGGAAAGATAAACCTATAAAATTATCATAGCATTTAAGTTTCTATTTTATATACTAAGACTTAATGGTAAGAGCATCAAATGAATGCAAACAATACAATTGAATGAAGAATGATAAACAGCATTCTTCCCGAGATATCATGCTTGAATTTCATCGTGCTTTATAAGTTATGAATACAGCAATAAAGTAATAAAGCAATCTTACCGCACTCAATTTTCAGAATCACTTCTATCAATACGAGATTTTAACCAAAGCACAATTTCAATAAGACAACTTGCAATGGCAGTAAATAATATGTGATGGACGAGACCAAAGCGGAAGAAGAAACGTAATGGTACTTATGTATATGCCTCTGAGACTGACTTCTTTTCGAAAGCACGACAGCTAAAGTGCAAGTGGTTTAACTATTGCATTTTGTTAAGATTTTAAACCCGAAGACGTCACGTGTATTTTATTGTATTACAACCACACGTGTCTTCTATTGATCCATTTAGGTGTTGAAACTTACCAGTAGTAATCTACATTAATATGAAATATTCAACACTTTCAAAGATCCGTCACATCCTACGCTTTAGAACTAACTTTGTCAATTATCATATGTCTTAGATCGCGAGAAGTTGTGACTTATCGTTTGTTTATATCATAAAGGAAACGAATTGTAAAAGACTGTTTATCTTTTTGTTTTCAACTGGAACAAAAATTCAACTTTTCGGAAACTAACTTTTACTAGGTATCTCATATTGTTCAAGTTTCAACATTAAAGAAATCAAATATATATTTTATTCATTTCTCTTACCGTGCTGAGATGCATGACAATGAAAACTTTTTGTTGCTTGTTAGAAGTTGTGGAGGTTGAGTTATTTGCAAAGGAAATAAGAAGGAAATTTACATTTTGTGTTACGAAACAAAAACTTCTTGAGAAGGGTATGATTCAACACAATTCAGTCACGAGCAGCCAAGGAATCGAGTCAACACGTGAGATCTAAAGATCTCACTAGTACAGGAAATTCGATCCCAAGGTAAATACGAGTTTAGCATTCAATGCAATTCTTTATACAAAATCTTGTTAGATGTCTAAAGAAAAAAAAATAGTGTTGAGAAAAAAAGTTTCTAAATTCGTATTTTCTTTCTATGTCAACTTCTTTGATTTTAAAGATACATGATCGTAAAACAACCAATTGGAATATTTACTAAGAGATTTAGTTCTCATGATAAAAATGTTACAAATATTCTATAATATGGTTCAATGTTCGAAGTGGAAAAAAGAAACAGAAGCGGTATGTTTTATTACGATTTTGACTCGACATACTGGCTATCTAAATATCGAAATACAGTGAGGGTACGTTGTCTAAAAGATCGCGTTTCTATTTACATAAGGACTCAAAACAATGAAAGAGCTTCTCTGTAGTTACGGGGGCCGGCCATGTAGAGACTTTGATCCCCGTCCAACAACTTTCTGAAAAAGAATAAAAAATATCCCCTTATGATGTATTATAGAGAATTATTCAGGAAAACCTTCAAAAACCAAGTTTCTATATGTTAAAAATTTCCTGGGGGAAAACTCCCGGATCCCCACTCGACTGAGAGGTATTACAAATTGCCGGAAGATCTGCCGCCATAGCACACAATCTCTAAATCTGCATATGATCAAAACACGACATTTATATGCATTAAGGCAAGAAGAAGACACACGCATACATAAGAAAGAAACAATTCAATATGAAACAACAAAATAAAAAGGAGATGAACTTCTTTCAATATCTCATTTTTTTTAAAAAAAGGATAACCAATATAGGTGTTGTCAACTTAGAAATTATTTCTGCATAAGAAATAAAATCTTTATACGTGCAAAGCTATTCCTCAATTACTGTGTATAAAAATGGATTTATTAAGGGTATTTAACATCTACTCTCCAGTGACGGTATGTCTTGATCATTGAAAAACCAGAGGCGGCGTGCCTTCACTACTGAAAACCAGAGACGGTATGCCATACCACCGCATACCGTCTCACTGCGAGCACTGATATGGTTGATACCTTCCTATGAATTCAAACGATTCATTTTTTTCTAAATCATGTTAATTACATAATTTTTCCTTTTATCTTCTTCTAACTTTACGCACGACATTTCTGTACTAGAGTGCTTAATACTGGTTTGAAGGAAGATCTTTACGGTTGGATCTCAGGACAAGTGAGTTTGTAATGGATAACATAGCAATTATAGATTCTCCCTCTTTCTTCCATATTCTCATTCCACCAATTATTCCATAATCATCCACTTGTATTAATCACCTACCTTTTTTTTTTTTTTTTTTTACCGAAAACGCTTAGCGTACGAGCCTTTGGCGTGAGAGACCCGGATTCGATTCGTTGCTGGAGCTCATGTAGTTCGTATTCCATGTTAATCAGTAGGCCCCGCTGCTGAAAGGGACGTTAAACTCAAAATCAACTCAACTCATTTTTCAGCTAAAGGGCATATACATCAACAAACTGTGATACTTCGTGTGCGTGGGTTTTCTCGGGGTTCTCCCGTTTCCTCCCACTTTCTTCATTCCACCATTTCATTCATTAGTCATCATCACCATCACCTTTAGCCTAACAGGCATAATCGTGGGACGTAAAACTCAAAGATTTGATTTGATTTGAAACTGTGATACTATTAGTACTAACTAATCTAATGTCCTTAGATATCATAATCGCTATGGAGAATACCTGAAAAATACCAGTAAATAACAAAAATTAATTGATATGATAACCTAACTTCAATAAACAGGAAACTTCGTGTTCTTTTTTTCCTTTTCCTCTGGTTGTTGCCAAATATATAAAACGCTTATTACTAAAATTATTCTGAAACAAGTACGTTACATGACCATAGGTAATAGAGCGCTACCGTTGTGATAGTTTTATTTATTCTTAAGAGAACACTTCAATGTAACTGATCAGTTTTTTTTTTAAGATTATTTAATACGTATTGGTAATGGCACGAGAAATAGGAATATCAGTATGTAATGTAAAATGAACTAATTTTAATAGGGTTTGCTGCACTGCTTATAGCAAACGAGGCGTGCGAATAAGTCACAATATATGATTAATAGAGAACAACCAGAACGTGGGAAAGTTAGAAAGACGAGAGGTGAAATAGAGAGGTAATGAGATGTTAATTATGAATTAAACTACTATTGCAATTATCTTACTCTCCTTTTTTCATTCCTACATATAATTCTACTTGTACACAGTAAATTTTTATTGGTGTAGCGGCTCCGTGGTAAAACGCTCATCTCTGGTGTAAAGGGTTCTTAATTCGATCCATGACCATCCAAGTTTGTAGTGTCCGTGTGTTTCCTCGTGGTTCTACCGTTTCCTCCCACATTCTCACTCTACTAATTCTTTCATAATCATTCACTTTCATTATCAACTGTTTTTTTCAGCCCAGGCACGGATTTCCGCGTAAGTTGGGTAGCTAAGAGTCTGAACCTGCATATAACCTAGGATGTCGTATTTGGCTCTCTTTATCACTCCTTATCTATATATCTATCTATATCTATATCTATATCTATATCTATCTATCTATCTATCTATCTATCTATCTATATAATATGAACTTTTTGAGTTTTACGTACCATGCATATGCCGGCTAGGCTAAAGGAGACGTTGATGATGAAAAGTGAATTAAATGGTGGAATGAGAAAGTGGGAGGAAACGGGGAGAACTCCGAGGAAACCCACGCACACGGTTTTCACCACAAAGTTCACTTGGCGGGAGCAGGGTTTGAAACCAGACCCCATACATCAGAGCTGAACGCTTTACCACTGAGCCACTGCAGCCCCGATATATATATATATATATATATATATATATATATATATATATATATATATAATACGATAAATTAATTTAATGAAATAGAAATTCCCCGCGTGGGCCTTTCTGCTTGAAATATGTTTTTTCGTTTTCGACTAGCTCTGCCATAAAACTTGTATATTATATTGAACAATAAAACTTTTGATTAGGCGCGACTGTGTGCTGAATATATTATGGACAACAATTTCGCCGCACAGCAATATAAGGTAATGTAAGTTGTCCAACCGCCACCACTTCGCAGATGGTGGTTTATACACATTGACTTAAACGAAAAAAAAATAATAGTATAGTGTAAAAGTTTAAAATGTAACCTATAGTGTACTGATAGCTTATGTCTGCTTCCCAGCTCACTAAAATCGATAGGATACATAAACTTGATCTCCTCTCACAGGAGTAGAGACAGACAAAACAACGTGTCTATACACACATTGATATAGAGTGTGTCAACACAGAGATGTTTAGGTTGATATATGAAACACATATAACGTGTATCAAGTTTAAGAAGCATAAAACTAAACCATAAACACCACCATATCAATATCCATTCGGACGTTAGGGTTTATTTAATTTTTCGTTAAACACATAAGCAACCTTGAACGAGAAAAGAGAACAATCAAATTGGTCGTAAATAGGAAAGAGAAAATCCAATCAAAAAGTACCACATTTGGTTAGCGTATTTAGTTTGTCTCTCTCTCTTTCTCTCTCCCTCTCTCTGTCTCTCTCTCCCTCTCTCTCTCTCTCTCACACACACACACACACACACACACACACATATATATATATATATATATATATATATATATATATATATATATATAGAGAGAGAGAGAGAGAGAGAGAGAGAGAATTCACATTAAACTTAAACTGGAAACTCCACAGTTTCACATATAAAAGCAATGGCGAGTTTTAGTGGTTTTAACGTCCATTATTTTAAAGCCTATAATATATCCCTGAAGATATTTCGAAAATGAAGAACAAAACGTTGCTCTTAGAAAAAGAAAAGTTTCAAAGCTGGACTGTTCTTGTATAAAATAGTAATCAAGGTCAGACACAAAATATAATGAAAAAAAACAATGGATATTTTTCCATTATGAACTACGTTCTATTGCATCTCTTCTTAATTATCGAAATTATATGGAACTAGAGTACAGTAATTGTAATACTAGTTACAAAAAAATGCTGAATAAGCAGAAAAAATATACACTTCCGGATGATTTCTACCACTTCCGGTTTCAATAGAGGAAAAAAGTTGAAAAAACTGAAATTAAATCTTTTATTTTTACGCCGACTAGGCTAAAAGACATGGTGATGCTGAGAAATGAAGGCAATAGTGGAATGAATAAAGTGAGAGGAGACGGGAGAATTCCGAGAAAAATACAAACACGGTGTTTGTCCATCACAAAGTTCACTTGTCGCCAGCTGGAATCGAATCAGAGACCCTGCGCACCAGAGGTGGACGCTCTACCATTGAGCCACCGAGAGAAATAAAGGTGGAGATGAATCTTATTTTTTGTGGCCCTGAATCCATATTGAAAAAGGTTCTCGCTAGTTATTACCATTTTATCGTTATGGTGATCAATATTGAAGGCGGATATGGTAGACTTCTACTACTTCCGGTCTGAATAGAGGGATAAAGGTCGGTACGAAACTTATTCTTGAAAAATTGAATCCACATCAGAAAGTTATCCTTGGCTATCACTTGCTTGTGCAGTAGGAAGGTTTATTTTTCCTGATTTTGATCTAAAGGAATCAATAATAAGATCATAAATGGTAAAGTCCAGTGCTTCCGGTTTCAATAAAGAGATAAGGTAGAAGATAAAACGTATTTTTGGTACGTATAATTCATAGCGGAAAGATTTTTCATTTTCTCTTACCATTTCTGTCCTATAAACTCAATATTGAAACCTGAAGTTGCTAATTTCTACCATTCAAACACTTCCTTAGTTACAATATTTTAAACGAAAAGTCCAATAACCGAACGTCGTGTCTCCAGCTTGAGATATGGAAATTTTATTATAATAATATAGTATGCGCAAAACAAACAGTACTGAAATTTCCATACGGATTGCGCGTAGGTGCAATGTGCTATGAGCTGTGAGCCCACATGTGTGCTCAGTTGTGTGTGGACTATCGTAGTGTGCGGTTCGAGTGAAGATAATGTTACCCACAGCCATAGCCAGAGCTATATGGGTTGGGGCATAGGGGGGCAGTGCCCCTCCAACTTTTTGACAAAAAATAAAAAGGCCACCTATAAGATCTTTCAATTTTCATTTGTATTTACTGTGCCCCCAGCAGACAAAAGATCTGCCTCCCAGGAGACAATTGCTTACTTCGCCCATGCCCACAGCAGAGGAGGTGTTTATGCTCGAGCACTATTTCCCCTCATGCGGTGAGGGGCAGCATATCACTGCATGAGATGTTCGCGCTCATCCAGTGTATTGTTCTGGAGCTATGGTATATGAAGATGAAGATTTCATCAGCAATATATGATTCAGTGATGAAAGCCATTTGTACCTCGATCGCTACATCAATCTACAGTCAGTTATGGACCAATTCTTGCTTTATTTCCGCAGTGTTTGCCACAAAAAAATCTGTCGTTATAACAACAATAGGTGAAGCAAGACGGAGGTACTGTCCACGCTGCAAATGAGTCACTTGTCCTACTTACGAGAGTTTGGACATCGTTTGATTTCTCGTGAAACTGATTTTTCATATCCTTCCCTGACCTCAAGACTCCAGTTGCCTACATATGGGGTATGCTGAAGGAAGCAATTTTCCGAACAGATAACTCTTACCACTATACCGGAGTTAAGAGAGAAGATTCTGTCATTTGTATGGGCGCGCGAAGAAAATTTTGTAGGTGGAGCCCATCTTCTTGGTTGCCATATTACATTTTGTATTTTTATTTGTATTGTGAAAATATTTTTAAAAAAATGTTTTTGTGAGCCAGCGTGGCCCGAGCCCCCTGTCCCCCTTCGGGTCCCTGGTCATTTGCTTTGTCGTTCCAGCAGTCTGTGTTCACTAACATGTTCATTGATCTACAGGACCGCTATGAAGTATGTGTGCAACGTAATGGCCAACATTTTGAACACATGATGTACAGGAGCGATTCCTTTTGAATTTACAACATGTGTTGAGTAACATTTAGTTGACATCCATTTGACATTTCTTAAGTTTTACAAATAAATAAATAAATAAATAAATAAATGTCAATGGTGTGATCTCAGTATTGTTTGTTTTGTCTCATACCGTAATTGCATCTCCTTTCCGTTGTTTTCATTGAATTTCCAAAAATCCTTCAACAGTGGTATATAACGAGATAAATGCTACGAATTGTTCAAATTTCAACTTTCTAGCTTGAGTAGTTTGGCCTAGACGTGAAGCAATCAGTTAGTCATGGCTTCTTTTATGAATAAAGATTATTTCTCATTATCCCTTGTCGTTTTTGCTACGTGGTGATCATACTGAAACCTCGCTGTCGAAATATATTTCTACTTACTTTTACTTCTTTCAATGGAGAGATTATAATTGAGAAGAAAATTTTCCTTGCATCCTTAAATATAAGTAAAATATCATGCGTTGCTACCTCTTACCGACTTTTCTCTTTTCGTAACAATTTTGATACTAGAAATTGTAGATTTGTATAACTTTTAACTTCAATAGAGGATTAATGACTAAGTTAGAATCTATTGTTGGTACGTTGAACTCATACGTCAAATCTGTTTCTGACTACCATCTACTGCTTTTGCTATCATACATTTCCCTGTATAGTCTAACCAACCACCATAGCATAGTTTCGAAGCCTATAAGTTTTAACTTTCAAATAGTCCTACGTAAAAGGGGTGTTAACTAATCTTTGCACAAATGGTTGGTTTTAATAGTGTTATTAGTTGTAATATGATGATGAATTTTTAAGTTAACGTATTTTGATTCCTTGGCTACAAGACCATCTGCATCTCGTGCAATGTTCATTCCATGCCTTGAACGTACTTCGGTAAAATTCAGATGTCTGACTTTTTCACCATTGTTTCACAAGAAATGAGGGCTTTGTCACTGCCGAATGCTTTTCGTCGCAGGTGGACTATTAGACGATCAAATACGAAGAAATTCGAAGGTGCTAGTCTGGACTATAGAAAGGTGAAGATCGATTTCCCATCCCATTTTCATGATTTTCTGTTGTGTCATCATAGTAGGCATTGTAGGATGTGGCATTGTCTTTATGAAGCTTGATGAAGTTACCTTGCAGCTACAGTCTCTTAGTCTGGAGAGCACATCGTACCTTATTCAGTGACAAACAATAATGCTCATTCTTAATTGTAAAGCCGTGTTCCAAGAAGTCTATGAAAATGACACCACACTTATTAGAAAAAGGAGGCCATAATTTTCTGGCCTGATCTGGAAAGTCTAAGTTTCCTTGTCGAAGGAAACCACATGAACTGGTGCGGCCCAATGTGAAACCCGAATTAACAGAAAATAACTTTCTATGAATTAATGTGGCTGGTTCATAATCGGTTTTGAACTGGAATTCCATTACCGACCGTTGTCGGGTTCTGATGTCTACTACAGTGTCCATTGTAACTTGCCTGTGAACAATAGGAGAGAACAGTTATAGCATTCTGAAGCTAGAGAATCAAAGTAAGTTCAGCTAAAATTTCACCATCGTATTACAAACAATAAAAATATTTTACCCGTCTGTGCAAAACTTATTGAATGTCCTTTGTGTTTATCAAATTTGGAGCCAAAAGTTTGCGTTACTTAATACAATTCAAATATTTGATTACAGATATCTGTATTTATCGTCCATTCTTTTCTAATTTCAGAATTGGCATTCATTATTACTGAAATCAATGTCAGTTTTCATCTATTCAACAACAACTTCAATGCGTTGAGATTTTTTTTTTGACCGTGTGCAACGGTAAGGCGTTCCTCCACCGTTTGCAGTAAATGGATCTGAAGCACTATATTATAAAATGTTATCAATAATACGATTTTTTAAAAGCAGAATTTCAGTTATATCATACCACCACTCTCCATATTAAAAGCTCAAGAGAGGTCGCGAGACGAATATATCGAGGTGACGAAGAGAGATGAAAAGATAAATGTAATTAGGATTTAGTAGTGGAAAGAAACATTTTAAAAGATTATTTGTCTGGTTCCAGTGAATAACCGGCTAAGTCGACTTTTTTTGAAAGTTGATATTTGATAGGTATACGCATCTTTTAGTGAGTTCTACATTGTGTACAAGCGGCTAAGACGAATTCATAAAATTGAGGAAGTTACAGAATTTGGGTGTGTCAAAATTAGCCAGGAAACTGCTGTAAAATTTACCTTTAAACTGCTCTACTGTAAAAATTACTTTTCCCGACTTAGCCGGTTATCACTGGAACCAGCTATTTTTAACTTCTTATTTTGATAGGCATTCTTACTGTCAAATACAGCAAAGAATATTAAAAAACATTTAAACAAATAAAACGTTGTTTAAAACTCATTCGAACAAAAGAAGAATGGGACTTGTGAAACACTCAATATTGAAATAGAACACTGATACAAATGCAATAAAAACAATATTTAATATGAAATATAGTTTCAATGGTAATTTAACGAAGCATTGATTTGATTGCCAGATACAGACTACACCAGGGATGCAAATAAGCAAGAAAATTTTACTCGCCCAAGATAAAAGCTACTAGCCACATCTCACAATAGAAATAATTTACTTACCTTCTGTATGATATTGAATACTCGCCCGCACTGACGAACCACTCGCCCCGGGCGAGTGGTTATTTGCATCCCTGGACTACACATTTTCTATATTATTGAAAATATATTATAGAAATATTATTGAGTTGTTTTCTGCTTTTTAACGACTTTAAGCTGTGTAATATTCTTTAAAACATTTTTCGTATAAATATTTGTTTCATTTTTGAAGATTTAAAGAATTATTATTTCTTTAGTTAATCATTTATTGTGAAGATACTGAAAACTAAAATTACATTATTTTAGTTGTTCAACGACTTAGAGGCTTACACTATATCTTTGGTTTCGTTAAATATTAGTATATTTTAGAAAATTCTTCGATAGGGACAATAAAATTCAATTTCTTAACATGTAATTAAGTAGTAAAATAATAATAATTTATGTATATAGATTTTTTAAATGAAAATTCACTTACCCATTCATTTCGAGATGTCTACCACATTAACACAACCCTATTAAACATTTTGTTACATAACCAGTATAGTAGTTTTCATGTGTTATCATCTCTACTGCAACATTTCCTACTTTTGATCTCTAGTCAAAAGCTTGTTGTGGAGAACATTATCTACGTTTTTTTTTTTTACTTTTTTTTGTCAGGAGAGGTATTCTTATTCCTTCCTAAATCCGCATTGTATCAATTCTTCCAAAACTCATTAAATATCATTAACCACTTATCCTTTCAGACTACCAGAAATGATTGTGGGTAATTTAATTGAAGATTTAATTTTAACCACTATACCTATTCTTATTGTAGTTTATGCAACCACGCACAACTTACACAAGTTCTTCGCTATTTTGATTCTTGTTAAACATATAGATGCTTTATTGTTGCATTTTTCTTACTGGCTTCGACTTCATTTCATACATTATGAGCCGGACGTATTTTCTACCTTTCCTACCGAACCATCCGGGAATTCCTCATTTCTCATGGGGGGAATCCGTTGCGCCGCTACTAAAAGTTTTTGAATCATGCATTTTTGTATGTAGCAGATTACAAGTCTTAGAAGACAACATATCGCCTTTACTCAATGGTAAGTAGCTTTGGAGTTATCCATCTCGAAAGTTCATTTTCCCACGCTTTAGGCGGCCTGTACGTTAACTCTGAAGGTAAGTGATTCTGAGGGAATGTTTACAGAATTTTCTTTTCTTGTTTCTATGAATAGCTTCATCCCTCAATCGCTGTAAACTGCATATTGGAACACCCTGTATAATATTTGAACAATGTTATAATTAAGGGAAAATTAAAGTTTAAGAGTTAATCATAACTTTGGGTTATGCCTTATTAACCACCAAATGTACTATTTTGCTGATGTTATCACGAAAACCTCGATGAGGACATACTTTCATTATTACTTCAATCTTAATTAGTGGAATGATTGACGTCGGATTAGATTTACAAAGAAACTAGTTTCCTTTATTTTCTCAAAACCTATAAATGAGCATATGCACGCTGGAATCTATCGATTAGTATATGACTCATCTTTGGATATTATGTTTTCATTAAACGCCAAAATATTACAAAGGACGCTCAAAAAGTTTTGTACAGTGGGTCATAACTTTTTAATAGTTGAACTAGGACCATTACATGAAATTTTGTGTACATATATCTGTGTCCTTTATGCAGAGCTTGGGTAGCAAATTTTCTTTTTCTACTTACAGATACGTCCACAATTGAGAAGGAAGTAGACAGCCGCACCTGCCGTTCATTGAATCCCTGTAGAAGACCGGCAATTACTCAGCCACATTCTCTCGACACAAATTATAGAGCTACTTCGTGGCTAATCGGTTAGCGTACGCGCCTTTGGCGTGGGAGATCTGGGTTTGATTCCTGGCGGGAGCTCATATGATTCGGATTCCATGTTAATCGGTAGGTCTTGTCTCATATAGCCTCGCTGCTGAAACGGACGTTAAATTCAAAATCAACTCAACTCGACACAAATTACTTCGTGTATATGAGGTTGAGACATTGGGTAGCATCAATATCCAGTAGTGTGCACAAATATGCTACAGTGGCGATATCAGTCTGCTGGACCAACACGGTATGACAGACCAACTGCAATGATCAACGTTAACAAAGACTACCTTGACAAATGTGTAACCACATGACAGCTTGTTGAAGTGGCTGGCTTATCTGTGGGTAGTATTCTAACATTAATACAGTCTTTGGATTACAGAAAACTTTTTTACCCACTGGGTGCCATATGCCATACTTGCTCACAAGCGAACAGAAACAAATCCACTCTGCCAATCACATAGAGCAGGAAATCAGAAATATGAGATGGGAAGTGGTTCCTCAACCATCTTATAATCTGCCCCGTCCGATTTATTTCTGTTTGGTCATCTTAAAGCCCACCTTCATAGTAAACAGTTTACTAGTGACTAAAAGTCATATAGTGTGTGTGTGTGTGTACATGTATTTGTGTGTGAAACAGTGTTGTAGTAGTTAGCGTCCGGGGTTTTACCAAAGTGCATTTATGGCATCGAAAGAATGGTGGGTTAAATGTGTCACAAGGGTTGGAGGACACATTAAGTGACACGTTTGTACACTCATGTCCAAAATTATTGTCGCATGTATATAAATATGTTGTTGTAGGAATATAATTTGATAACGAATTCCACCGATATTTCTTATAATGTTAGTATGTGTATAATTGGCAAAGATATGTACGTATGTGGCAAATTTCATGTCAAAAGAGTAGTAAATAAGAACAATAAAACGAAAATAAAACTTCCTTGTCTAAAGAAAAATCTTTCTTTCATACTTATTTTGAAGCGCTAGAGCACTATCTAATCCAAGATTGGATATTGTGCATCCTCTCTTCGTTAGTTTCAAACTTAAAAAAGAACTTCCAAATCTACAAACAACTCTTCCCAAAGCAACCACGTGCTTTGAAACGACTGTGAGCATGACAACTAAATACAAATATGTTAGTGTATCTGTGTATTTATCTAATTTATTTCTCTTCTAAACAACTCTATGGATTCTAGTATCAACAACCGTAGTTTGAATAGCAATTTTGCTTGTGAGTTTAAATATAGCTACAAAACAAACAACAATCTACAAAGAACCAAATTGAATTTGAGGTTGTGTTTCTCTTGATTTTTTTTTTTTTTTTTTTGTTCTTTTGCTGTGTCTCGTGAATTTTGTTGAATTGCCGAGCGATGTATCTGACAATCATAGTCACTCGTGTTTCTCGGCTGCCGCAGCATTAAAGAGCGATAGCTCACTTCAGCATCACGTTTCAAGAGAACAACATAACCTACAAACGAAATCTTGTAACTAACGCTCGTGTTATCAATATCTATTGTCACTTGTTCAGAAACTTTTAAGTATTACGGAGTAAGGGAATCTAAGTTGTTAATGTTCTTTCTTACTGTTTAATCTCACCATCTTGTGTGTGTTTATATTAAGTATACAAAGTTTGGAATGAGTTTCGCTGTAAGTTAGTAATGGTTAAAAAAAACTTCCTTTTTTCATTGCATTTAACCAAAACATATAAACCAACTATGTTAAACAATACCTATATATCTAGCCCGGGGAGGAGGAATAAGCAATCACAGTTTTTTGAGCGATGAAAATAATTGAAGGTATTATTTATATGTTTTGAAAGTTTATGGTAAGCGTTGCATTTTATACTGTATTGGAAAATTTTTAAAATATTAAATATATTTTAATATTTTATATTTTATGAAACTTAACCATAATCCATCGGAAAAGAGTTAAGTTGGAAACTCCTGCGGGATCCATGAAGAATTGTAAACTCATGATATAGCTATCATAGTCTGGGTTCTGGCTGCGCCTCCCCCCAGCATTTAGCTTCTAGATCGGCCACTGTTATCTATCTATATTAAAAAGGCATCTACCTTGTATATCGCCTTTTAGTGACAAAACGGATGAATTATTTGAAATGCTTATTATCTAGAACCTAGTTAGCACTTAGTTTGAGCTAGAATGTTATTATTTCACTGTAATTGAAATGTATATAATAGTGTGTTGAAACTGGAAGTGGTAGCGGATTTCTACCACTTCCGGTTTCAGTAGAGAGATTAGAGTGGAGATGGAATACATTCTTAGAATGTTTCGTTGATTGCAGGAAACTGCTTTTAGCTATCTATTACCGATTTCACTCTATACCGATCACCGTTAAAAACATAAGTGGTTGATTTCTGCCACTTTCAATCTAAACAAAAGGTTGAGAGAGAAGATGACATCTATATTTTGAGATGTACATTGATTAGAAAAGAAACCGCTTCTCTTTATCTCATCATTTATGGTCTATGTAGATCAATATTGAAACCAGAAATCGTAGTGGATTCTATCATGTTCAAATTTTGTAGAGAGTTAAGGATGGAAATGGAATACTCGAAGAGCAGTCAAAGAGTTTGTGAAATTTCATTGTAGCTGTTTATTACCACAATATATGTACACATTTGCTTAATCAGCTTCAAAGTAGGCAGCTCCGAAACACACACACACTTGCTCCACCTCTTTTGCGATTGCTGGAAGCACCGATGAAGTCCTATTTTTGTACCTTCCGAAGTTCAGCCGTCGCGTTGGTTTTGATTTATTCTATGATGGTGAAACGGATACCTTTGAGGCCCATTTTTAGCTTTGGGAAGAGACAAGACATCCGATGATGCTATACTGTTTTTAAGGCTATCAAAGTCTCTGAAGCAGATTTTCCCCAATTTGCACATGAACTTGATCTTTACGCTTTGCTCGAACTTCGCAATTGCTCCAACTCATCACAAGAGACTCTTCTGTTCAGCTACACTATTTCTACACTGCCTGTTACGACCTGTTTACACTTGTCAAATTCATAATTAGACAGCCTAAGGACTTCAGTGTACAAGATTCATTGTGATTGCCTCACAAATCCCAAAATTCCGCGAAGTTTTTGATTGCCCCCCGGTATTCTTGGAACGTTTAATTGATTGCCGGAAAACGATTCTCGCTATCTATTACCGTTTTAACTCTACAGTAGTCAACATTAAAACCAGAAATGACTTATTCATCACTTCCGGTTTCAAGATCACCTCTATTGACAAACTCAATTCCTAACTTTCGACCTTTTTACATCCTGGCTGAAACTTAGGATGATACATCCAGTATTATTTGAGATTTTTTGTCTTCTAGATGGGCGGACACAAGGACTGAAAGGGTAAATATATAAATATATATGAGGCTTCTAGACTTACTAATAACCTTAATAATATTTGATAAACGGTATAAATTACGCACTTCCTCATTGTAAAGTTTCCTGGTAATTAGGTTCAAAACGTAATTTTCAAGCAGTTCAGCGTATTCGAGAATTTTAATTATCACATTTGTAAGAGGAGAAGAAGGAAAGGCACATTTTGTATAAATAAATATTTCAATTTGGAATTTAGTATTCATAAAACGACGAATTTGAGGAAACGGATAAAGTGCTTAAAATGAACTTTTGAAGACACTTACCAGAAAAATTCACAATGAGAAATTCACTAATTTATTCTTTTTAACAAACATTATTAGGGTTATTAAGTCTAGGATGCTCATGTGGGCAGCTCATGTGGCCAGAATGAAAGAAAGTAGAGACACTCTTAACTAGGAACCCGAATGGAAAATGTAAATTAGGAACACCTAGGCGCAGGAAACTATAAGCAAAAATTGTATCCAAGTGGATAAAGGACAGAAGTTAACAAAGAACTTTTGTTAATGCACTATTGAACTTACAGGTTTTATACGCCATAGGTAGCTAGTTAGTTACCAGGAGTTGATCCGAGTTTATATACAGATGGTGATCAGAAAAATGGAAACACCTGAACAAAATTGCAACTTACCAGATTAATATGCTGTCAGGCCACTTTTCGCCTTCAGAACAGCCTTGATGCGACGTGGGATGGAGACATAGAGGTCGTGAATGGTAGCAAGTGGAATTTTACACCATTCCTCGTGCAGGGCATCGGCCAGTTCTGTGAGATAGGATGGAGGTGGAAATCGTCGCCGGAGTCGTGTTTCCAAGACGGACCACAGATGTTCAATTATGTTGAGATCTGGGGATTGGGCGGGCCAGGGGAGGTGTTGAACTTCATCCCGATGTTCCTCAAACCACGCTGCAACAACGCCAGCTGTGTGAATGGGTGCATTATCATCCTGGAAGATGGCGTCATCGTCCGGGAACAATATCCGGACCATAGGATGCAAGTAGTCTCCTAAAGTTGCGACATAATCGTTAACAGTGATTCGTCCGCTAAGTGTGACCATAGGACCCAATGAAAACCATGCTATGGCGGCCCACAGCATCAGCGAGCCGCCGCCATGTTTCACAGTTGGGCGGAGACACTGCAGATCATAAGCTTCTTTGGGCGTTCTCCACACATAAACACGGCCCGTGGTTGGGAATAGGGTGAAGGATGACTCATCCGACCATATCACACGTTTCCAGTCCTCAACGGTCCAAGTTGCATGGTCGCGGCACCATTTGCGGCGTGCGAAAGCGTTATGGTCCCTGATGAGCGGTTTGGCACGTGCAACACGACCCCGTAAGTTCATGTTATGTAATTCGCGGCGGACTGTGATTGTCGAAACAGGGTGGGGGAGGTGCTGATTGAGTTAATCCGTCACTTGTTCCGCAGTGGCATTATGGTTCTGCGTGACAATGCGCTTTAATACCCGGCGTGACCTGTCACTCATGATTTTCTTCCGCCCACTGTTCCGCTTCCCCGATGTGGTTTTCCCGTGTGTTGTGTAGGCCATCACCTTCGACACTGTCCCGAGGCCATCACCTAACACAGTAGCCACTGCCGTCACACTCACTCCACATAACCACGCACCAACAATTTGCCCTCTTTGAAAATCTCAGAGGTCTCCCATTTTACACTACCTCCGTCTGCTGCAGCCACTGGACACTGCTGTTCCACTGCACCTGACGTAGTATGGAGACCGACCTAACACACCACAACCAGCGGTCCGGCGCTGCGGGCGCCACGACACCACTGCCAACCCATACATCTGACGTGTTGCCAACTACAGGTGTTTCCATTTTTCTGCTCACCATCTGTATATATTTTTCACATTGATTAATATGCGCATCCTAAGGGGGCAAAATAGTACAATATCACTTTATTTATATTTCCTTTTTTCTTTTAATTTTTATCAACAATAGAATATCTCAGGAGATCCTGAAGTTAGGGAGACTAAACTCGGTAGAAACACTTCTGATTGACAATAAACAAAAACGAGTTTTATTGTTCTCTCCAATTTCAGTTCTGAAGGGAAGAAATGGATAAAAGGAGGCGATTGTGTGTAAACTAGCGTGAAATCAAACTTGCATTAACAAAAATCTTGGACAGCAGAAAAAATGTTCATGTACATATACACATATTCATATACATATATATCTCGGGTGTTGCAAAATAAGTGTTACAACTCTTGGGAGGTGACTCCTGCCACTGGGACAAGAAAAAAAGTTCTCTTGAACTTTCGGCTATCGGACATAGTTTCGGATCTACAAGGTGCCGAAAGCGTGGGAAAATGACTTTCGGACGCCAATAGTTCGGAAACTATCCAACGTAAAGACGGGGGGTAAAAAATTCACTGAAGAAGTCATACCTGCTGTATTGAATTTTGCATGTTTCACAATCCTACTATGCTCGCGCAAGTGATTCCCCAAAGGAACGTAGGGAGTCCCGGATAATCTTCCAAATGAAAATTGGCCTAAATGGATATGAATTGATAGAATTTCTAACAGCTAACAATAATTCGTTTGTATTAAGTCGATATCTGGAACAAATACAAAATGGCGGACACCTTCATGTCCGTTGTGTGTGGTTGCATAATCGCCAGGTACGGATGCTGGCCAACAGTGAAGTTCTGAGTATTAAGTGTAGCGAATTTGTACTCAAATGCTCTAGAAGGACATCTGGAGTGTCGGTAGAGCACAACAGATGAAGTAGGGTGGTTCACATGTGTGGAAACACGTAACGAAAAATGCCCAGAAAAAATGCACTCATACTAAGAAAACGTGAGTTCAAAGCGTCGGAAATGTAAGGATTAGCGTCAAGAACATGAAAGCCTTTGCAATTCACCAATAATATTCCATCAAACCGATGCAATATGATGTGCACGGTTGCATACCAATAAGGATGCAACAACTGAGGCCAACCTGAAATTGTGCAAGGGGACTCACTAAGAAACTTGGCAAACTCAAGGAATGTCAGTAGTGCGATCGCATGATCGATATTGAAATATGGTCATTGTGTGTGTTGATATCAACATGTAGCTAATGGACAAATGTCAACGTGTGCCACTACTGCTGGGACGCCGTCCCACATGGGAAAAATAGGAAAATAACTACTCGGGTCTTGAATCTGAAGCCGTGGGCTCCTAGTAGGATTGAAAACTGCGACCACGCGAGCTAAAGCGAGCGCTCTAACCCTGAGGCTCGAGGGAGCCTAACTTTCTCTCTATTCATTTCTTTGGGAAGTAGCCACTTTGTTTGGCAAGCGCTCTTGTACAGCCTCCCGACATGCTTGTGTGTTTCGTTTTGTTACTCCTACTGCACAGTTGTTAACAATGAGAGCTTTAAAACGTTTCTTCCTATTTCTCATGTCGTTTTATTTTCCATATGTATTATGTTCCAGCTGTGGTGTTACATGTGCCAAATTGGTTCATTTTCGTCTTTGTCTTGGCATGTGTACTGTGTGTAAGATACGAATTTCTGGAGGTATTTCCCTACATTTCGAGTACGTCATATGTCCCAGAAGATGTGGAACATGAAACAAGTTTGTTATTTTCACGCTTATCAGAATTTGAACCGTGGATTAAGATATTTCTTTTCATATGTGTCGACTATGGGACAATGTCACAAACAAAGAGGGACATTGATACAATCGTGTTCTAGTTACGTTCTACCAAAAAGTGCACCAGATGTAACAGCAGAATGTACAACGTAATTTTTCTAGTTTTCGCACATAAGACGGTGTCACAGTAACAGTGGGACATGTTGACATTTGTCCATAAGCTACATGTTGATATCAACACACACATTGGCCACATTTCAATATCGATCATGCGACCCTACTAGAGACACTCCTTTAGTTTACCCAGTTTCTTAGTGAGTCTCCTTGCACAATTTCGGGTTGGCCTCAGTTGTTGCATCCTTATTGGTATGCACCTGTGCACATCATATTGCATCGGATTGATGGAATATTATTGGTGAATTGGCAATGGCTTTCATCTTCTTGACGCTAATCCTTACATTTCCGACGCTTTGAACTCACGTTTTCTTAGTATGAGTGCATTTTTTCTGGGCATTTTTCGTTACGTGTTTCCACACATGTGAATCAGCCTACTTCATCTGTTGTGCTCTACCGACACTCCAGATGTCCTTCTAGAACATTTGAGTACGAATTCGCTACACTTAATACTCAGAACTTCACTGTTGGCCAGCATCCGTACCTGGCGATTATGCAACCACACACAACGGACATGAAGGTGTCCGCCATTTTGTATTTGTTCCAGATATCGACTTAATACAAACGAATTATTGTTAGCTGTTAGAAATTCTATCAATTCATATCCATTTAGGCCAATTTTCATTTGGAAGATCATCCGGGACTCCCTACGTTCCTTTGGGGAATCACTTGCGCGTGCATAGTAGGATTGTGAGACATGCAAAATTGAATACAGCAAGTATGACTTCTTCAGTGAATTTTTTACCCGCCCCCTTTACGTTGGATAGTTTCCGAACTATTGGCGTCCGAAAGTCATTTTCCCACGCTTTCGGCACCTTGTAGATCCGAAACTATGTCCGATAGCCGAAAGTTCAAGAGAACTTTTTTCTTGTCTCAGTGGCAGGAGTCACCTCCCAAGAGTTGTAACACTTATTTTGCAACACCCGATATATATATATATATATATATATATATATATATATATATATATATATATATATATATATATATATATATATATATATATATATATATATATATATATATATATATACATCTTTCAATATTGTGCATAAGCTTTATTGTTTCCGTACCAAGAACGGACATTCTACTATTTCCATCTTTCGCCTCTGCAGAAATTGTATCCATTTGCCCTATAATCACCCTGATACATTTTCTGATAATTATAAATCTCTTGATGATGGGACGATGTGACCTTCCAAGGCTTGATCATCTTTAGGGGATGAAAATCAATGTTTAAAAAAGTATTATGCAACTTTGAGTAAATATGTTATTTTTATGATGGCAGCAACTGAAAATTATACAATATAATTACCTTCTAACGGGAAAATAGAAGACTTATACCAATCGATAGATTTGATTGAACCAAAGAAAATTGTGTACATGGGTGTAAAATATCATGCGTACTTTTCGAGAAAAACGAATATTTTTAAAAAAAAAAAAAAACAATATTTTAAGATAAACACTACAGTGATCGCGAGAAGTCGTGAAGCTTGACTTAAATTCACCAATTTCACGATGCAATAAAACGCAAGGGTGTGTCCTGGTCGTATATTTTGCCAATGTCATTCCTCGTGCTATACGGAGAATATCTTCTGAATGTACCGTGTTGTCGGATTACCGCTAAGTTTCATTTTGTTGTTATTGTTGTTACAATTTAATTCAAATAATTGTTAATGTTCGTGTTATAATTCTTTAAGTGCTGTTTTTCTCACAACATTTGTTATGTCTTCTAAGTTTTGCAAGTTGTTGGTGCACTTCTATTGTTTCACTTTTCTTCAAGTGTGAATTCGGAAGGCAGCCCCACGAATCTGACCGAACTCTTCCGGAGCATAACATGTGAGAGAAAGCCGTTCTATGATTCGTGTAGGGGCCAGGCTTCATGAGTCGTCGCGCTCATTGTAATACTTATTAAACTCTCCATTATATACTAATAAGACGACAATATACGACAGGGTTAAAGAGATATAACTCACAAATATGATAAAAACTTAAAATTTACTTCGTATTGAATTAATATTATTATTTAAATGTATATTACCTGATATTTGAGATCGCTCTAGACAACGTTTTAGGATGAATTCTTGTGAGAAAATTAGCTTTGAAGAAAATTAAAAGAAAAAAAAGTTTTTGCGTTTAATATGTCGTTCCTTGAAAACCTAATTCAATTAACAGTTATTTCCTTTATGTATTGTATATACATGGAAAGTATTTATTGTTAAGTAATAGATTTCCTTTAGTGTTGCTTGATTTCCTCTAACATAATCCTGACAATGACATAAATAATCCTAACAATGTTCCACGTATTATTTGTAATGACAATGAAAACAAATATACCTACATTTCAGTATCACGACGGGGCTAGGGTATTTCTCTCCTACACATCCTCCGCTGCTTTTCTATCTTAATATTGTGTCCGCAACTATGGGAAATTTTATCTTTCTTCTACAACCACCTTTTATGAAACATCGGAAACCAATATATCTGTTAACTTTTACTTAACGTTTTCTGTTTTAATTTCACATGGTTAACATTTCCGATATCCATTTTCCTAGGTAACCGGAATCGGAACATAAGTAAGAGTACAAATATGTACTTTTAACCTGACTATGAGTAGCGACATATTTAAAAAAAAAAAAAATCTTTTCCAGTTATCTCAAAAGAGAGCAATATTGTAAGTTATCAGGAAAATTATATAATCACGGGCATTGGCTAGACAGAAAAGCAATAAGCGACGGTAAACGAAAACATCTTTGCTCCCCCCCCCCCCAAACAATATTCTTGATTTGCAAAATCTCTGTCTCCGTCTGCAAAGTTTGCAAATTTGTTAAAAGCTGATATAATTGTGGAACTCTTACTGTTTGGGAACTCGCAAGTAAATATTTCTTTCCTCTCCTTTTTGTTCACATATACGGATGCCCCACTGGAAAGTAGTCCCAATATTTATTTCCAGTTGTAAATATGTCAAGAATTTTGTTTACATTTCCGGGAGCTTGTGAATCAGTCAGATAATAACAAATAATTACCACCAAGTTAGGACCATGAGGTGAGATATTGCGCGAGATTAAGATGGTTACACCAGAGTTTCTGGCAGCCACCTCCAGACGGTCAAGAGCTACGTTTTTACCACCTCTTTTGACAACCTTATTTTATTTATTTCTTATACAAGGTACAACATGTAAATGTTTCATGTCCTCTTGTCCTCTTTAGTCCCTAGTAGCACATTCTGTATATGAACATTTTTAAAAAAATAAATTTTATACTTTTGGACAATTACGATTTACTGGAATAGTTACAATTATTTATTTTTATCTCTTTGCATAAACTTGATCGACCGGGATCAATACCTGGTGGAGTGCGGGATTTTCTTTACGTTCAACCCTCATTCCTACTGAGGAGTTAATCTAGCCTACTCAAACTGGTCAAAAGAGCCATCCATATGGGGAAGGGTCAACTCCGACAAACGTTGGGGACCTCAACCTTGGGTTTTGTGATAAAGTACCCGCTTTTAGGTTTTCTACATTCAATTTGATTTTTTTGATAGTTTAAACTTCTCGGTAGCCTTAATTAATCATAAATATTCTAGGATTTACATTAAGTAAAATTAGATTTTAAAATTACATATTCAGTGATTTTCTAAACACCCTTTGGTGACAAGAATAAAGTTTGGTCCACTTATAATACAGGGGCTACAGCGTCTTTTGAATTATTACTTGGTTATGTTTAGAAAACGGAGTTGGAAACATTGAAGACGACCGAGGAGAAGCTCTTACGGAAAATTTATCTGGGGCGCACGAAATCTGTGTTCATCCCTGCTGAGTACATACGGAAACATAGATGTAAAGAAGGGTGGGGGTGATGTTGACTTCATCTGCCTAAGTTGAGATATGAAATCTTTCCTATAGTACTCATGGGTCACCTCGCATGTTCTTTAAAAGTGGCATTCTTTAGATATATAAGCCCACTAGGTGAAAATCCCATAGGGATTGTGTCCATGGTGGAAGGCGCAAACATAGGAAACCCATGGAAGAATAAGGACGTTAAATATCTTAGAATGGTCGACGGTATAGCAATCAAAAATCCTAATAATACAACACTGAATAAACATTTTAGAGCTTCTCTAGAGGTTAAAATTGATCAATGATAAGGGTGTAAAAGCATGTAACTTCACATCCAACTTCTAAGGTTTCTCCTACACAAAATGTTATGAGAAATAATTTTCAGCAGTTTTGTAAAACTTACTCTATTTCAATTCAATATAACGATTTCGATTTTGGACACCACTTGTTTCAAAATTGCTTCTCATCAACACTGTTTCGATTTCAAACTGTCAAAAATTACGAGATATTTTTCCCAAAATGAAACAACATTATCTTCTATTATAAATTCCGTAAAATGGCCCAGTATTTTTTAAAGTGCGTTGTGTGTTAGATAAGTAAATCATAGATCTATTGTTCAGAGTTAAAAATTGTTTCACTTTCCTTTTATCCATTAAATAAATATGATTCACTTTTCACTTAAAAAAAACTTACATTACATTATTTCGAAAAAGAAACGCTGGTACATTCTCCGTCCACCCGTTTGCGAATAGCTGTGTGATTGTCCCTAGAACTCCTACATTTTGCTTTGGAAAAGTAGTAACCCGAGTACCTAACCACAACACACCCTCACGTTCTGCATAGAATGCTCCTTCACTCTTTGGCTGGCCTTATATTTTCCAGTACAAAGGCAGCCAAGCCAAGGCAGAGGGAACAGGATAGGATGCAAAGAGAAAGGCTTAAATGCATTTCAGAGTCTTGGGTGTATCTCAGTCTCAAAGTTGGAGAGGCATTTGACTAGCACGGCTATTCAATATGTGGTACAAGGTTTCGTTGCATTACTCACTGTATTAAACCTCGGCTTGCTTGTCCTGTACTCAGCTTAGAAGGAGAGGATATGGTTTACAGTTTCTGCATACCGAACAAATTACACATTTTTAAGACACGTTGAATATAGATTTACTACAAGTAAATGCTTAAGAAACTTGTACAGCTGCACAGAATTGAAATGGTTCAAGAACAAGTGGCACGATGGCAAGATGGCATTGTCAGCTGTATTTGAGCTGATCGGTAATCCCTTTGATAAGAAATGTTCTGAATAATTACTTGTGAGCACCAGATCATAAATAATTATTAAATTTATCGTGGAGATAAGTTAAAGATCGTCTATGTCTGAATCAACCGGGAACAATTGATTATATAAAGATCAATATCCTTACCAAATTCAATATCATTACCCAGGAAATGCTGCAATGGACAGAGCGAAACATGAATCACAAGTTAGGTTAGAGAACGGCCAGGTCTAGTTATACCCTCTCCCTGCTATCACCAGAACTTTTAGTAGTTTGTTTGAAAACTAAGCAGTCAAGAACATAAAGTAAAATCCAGTGATCGCTGACCCCTTTCTAAGTGTTCTGCTACAGGCATGCCAAAGATACGTATCTGCATATAGGAAGAAGGTTCCTTTAGATATTTGATGTAATGGCAGATATGTTTAAGCAAGTGTGTATATTTGTTTAATAGAACGAGAAATATAATAAATTTAGCTTTACATTGACCTGGCAACAAAGGACATGAAAAAATTGTATCATTAACGTAAATGTTATTACTCTAATAAGCATTATTTTCCTGTATAATACAAAGAAATAATTAATTATAATACAGATTTCTCAGCGTTCGTCACATTCATAAACCATAATATTTTGACCTTTTAATAATCTGCTTTATTGAATCCCGATTGTTATAGCGGAATCGGAGAAGAAGGAACAAGATGTCAGTTTAGTCTATCGATTTTTTGATTGACATATTTCTACATCCTTTTAATACGTAATGATGGAAAATGGAACATTCCAGAAAAATTAATAACTATATGATATTGTTTCCACTCTTCTTCTATGAAAAAATATAAACTTCATAGGATGTTTCTAGAAAATTACAAAATAACAAATAATTTAGATTTTTTTATTTGTTATAATTATCTATAAATTTATAAATTATTTATAAATTTTAATTATAAATTTTCTTAATAATATCATACTTAACACTTGCAAAATGAAATAGCCTTTTTGAAAGGATATGAAAATTTTCGAATATTGCGCAATGAAAAACAATACCCTTCTATTTACAGTTGGAATAATCTCAGAAACATCTTATTAATGCAAGGACATATTAATGCAAGATTAGTTAAGATATACTTGCTTTTACTTATAGTCTGCGATTTATATTCTATATTTTTATATTCTATATATGATCGTAATTAATTTTATGTTTTGCGTACCTTGATAATTCAAATTTATTTACGGTATAATTGGCATGTTTGTAAATGACTAGAACAAAAAAATATAACTTTAATTTTGACGTGATCAAGCAAAAGCATTTTCTTTTATAGTACTACGCAGTGTTGGGCAAATTTCAATTGAATTAACAATTAACAATTAATCTGTAAATTTAATTAATTGCAATTAACAATTGAAATAAGTAATGGTTAATTGTTAATTGCAGTTGGCCATTAATAAAGAAGAATCAATTGCAATTGATCAGTCGATTGAAAGCAATTGCAGTGGAAAGTAATTGCAATTGAATTATGTAATTCAATTGCAATTGAAATTAATTGGCAATTGATTCAATTGCAATTGATTTCCACAGCCATTACTTTCAATTGATTGATCAATTGCAATTGATTTTCACTGATTAATTTTCAACACTGTAGTTCAGAGAGGGCGTGGGGCAATGAAAACTTTAGCCACGAACAATTGACTCACCACCCGTCGTGACCCACGACCCAACGCGACCCACTGTGACCCACAGACCCAGCAAAACACATTGTCATCAATTCTGACCCATGATTCACGCCCTCTTCTCTACTGACTAAAGAGTTTAAACTTGTAATAAAACAAGCCTATAAAATTATTACTCATCGGAGTTTGAATTTCTACGATCAATCGCTCAAGCACCGCACTAATACAATAACGGCGGATCTGACCTTTCTAATATAAATAAAATAGAGTTTGTTCGTGTGTCTGTCTGTCTATCTTTGTGCGGCCTGTGGACGAGACGAGTGGACTGAAACTTTTCAAAATTTGGTCACGGGTAGCTTGGTCTAGGCCCCAGACCAAGACGAAGAATTTTTTTTTAATTTCTTACTAGGGGGTCTCCAGGGGACGTTTACCGGGACCGCCTGGGACCAGAAAAGTCGACTGAGAGTTACCAAATTTTGGTCAAAGATACCTTGGTCTAGGTCCCACACCAAGGCAAAGCGTTTTCGACAAAATTCGAACCAGGGGGTCTCAGGGGGGCGTTTACCGGGACATGTAAAAGTAGTAGAAAATGAACGATATCAGTGTCGATTTCATAGTTTTCGCGGTCGCTGAGATCAATGGTGAAACTCCGATCGCATTAACTTCCGAATTCACCGTATTCGGCTGCGGGCCGTGGGTCAACAAGGGGGGGATACCGAAACGTAAAAGTAATCCAAAATGACCTATATTAGTGTCAAATTCATAGTTTTCGCGGTTGCTGATATCAATGGCGATACTACCATTAGCGATGACTTACAAATTCATCCACCGTTGTATGTGGGCCTTGGGTCACCAGAGGGGGGAATTCCGAGACATGTAAAAATAATCTAAAATGACCGATAATAATGTCAAATCCATAGTTTTCGTGATAGCTGAGCTCAATGGTGAAACTCAAGACAGCGTTTACTTTCATATTTAGCCCCCATCAGCTAATAAAGGGAGCATTATAAAGGGGATCACGAGACATGTAAAAATAATCCACAATGACCGATGTCAAATCCGTAGTTTTCGCGGTGGCTGAGATCAATGGTGATACTTTCATTAGCAATGATTTTTAAATTTAGCCACCATTGTATGCGGGCCGGGAGTTACCGGGGGTGGACAATTTCGAGGCATGTAAAAATAATGGAAAATGACCTATATTAGTGTGAAATCCATAGTTTTCGCTGTCGCTGAGATGAATGGTGATACTTCCACAGGCGTTGACTTCCAAATACAGCCCCCTTGACTGTGGGCCAGAGACATTGTTTTTTCAAAATTGGAACCTGAGGATTATAGGGACTTTTACCGGCATATGTAAAAAGTAGTAGAAAATGGCAGATGTTAGTGTCACATTCATAGTTTTCGCGGTATTGGTTGGGGGTTGGTGGGGGCCAGAGGCGATTTTTTCACAATACGAACCAAGGGGGTCTGAGGGGGGGTTCACCGGGACATGTAAAAGTAGTAGAATTTGTGTCGAATCCATATTTATTGGGTTGCCCAGACGTATAGTGACACCCCCGATAGTGTTTACATTGAAATTCAGCCCCCATCGGCCTTCCCAATGAAAACACATGTACGTTGTTGGATATATATTCACACAAAATATATCCAATTTTAGAAATGTTTCTTAATTGTTCTCCCATTGTTCAGTTTGTTTACATTGATATTTTATCTGATCCGTGCGAAGAACGGGGATAACAGCTAGTAGGAAATGGTAACGTGTTTGTTATGGAACAAATTACAATGAATTCAATTATGTGGATAATAATTATTTCCTTGTTGAATTATAGATACTTTTCAGTGGAAAACTGAATAAAATTTATAAGTCCCAAATCAACGTAAAGTAGACCAACGTAAAGGAAAAATATATAAAATTTTCCATATAATTAAGCTTACAAACTTAAATGGAAATTTAGCTTAATTACATGGAAATTTTTTGTGTCGTTTTGTGCGCCTATTTCCTCGTTTTCTGCGTCACCGGAAATGGGTCAATGTTATCCTACAAATATGACGGAACAAGTTAATGCTTTTCCGTCAGGAACGATTTCAAGGTCGTTTCCTACACATCGTCTTGTGCGTGTTTTCTACCGTTTAGTAAGCCTATTTCCACGTTTTGTGAATCAATGGTAGTGGGTCAAAATGGGCATTCAATGTGAGAAGAAAAATGATCCACTCTCTCACCAGTATCGAATTTCAAGGTCGCTTTTTCGCATTGTTTAGTGCATGTTTTTACCGTTTCTGCGCATATTTTCACGTTTTGTAGGCCAACGAAAGTGGTTCAAAGACGACCTACAAATATGGCAGAAAAAGACATATTCATTCCACTTTCAAGGTCCATTTTGATCTTCTCCCACTGATGCACAAAGCGACACAAATCATGCATAAAAAATGTGAAGGAAACGACCTCGACATTCGATGGTGACGGAACAGCATTAAGTTATTCCGCTATACTTGTAGGCTATTTTGACCCATTTTCGTTGCCGCACTAAAGTGGAAATAGGAGCACAAAACAATACAAAGCAGGCACAATACGATGCGAAAGAAACGACCTCCAAATTCGATAGTGGCGGAACAATGGCTCTATGTCCTCATACATTGATGGACCATTTTGACGCATTTCTGGTGATGCTCAAAACGTGGAAGTAGGCGAACAGAACGGTACAAAATCCACACTAAACGATACGAAAAAAACAACCCCGAAATTCGATAGTGGCGGAACAGTTAGCCATTTAACTCCCACTTTAAAGCCCCGTTTAACTCACCTCGGGTGATGCACCACACGAGAAATAGGTGCAGAAAACCTTTTAAAAAAGGCACTAAACGATGCGAAAGTAACGATCTAGAAATTCAATAGTGTCGGAACAGTGGGTCATTTTCGTCACCCCTTGGAGGCTCATCTTGACACACTTCTGGTGACGAACAAAACGTGGAAATAGGGGCACGAAACGTAACAAAACATTCACTAGTCGATGCGAAAGGAAGGACCACGAAATTCGGTAGTGACGGAGAAGTGGGTCATTTTCGTCACACTTTGGAAGCCCATTTTGACACACTTCTGGTAACGCACAAAACGTACAAAACAGGCACTAAACGATGCGAAAGAACCGACCCCGAAATTCGATGGTGGCGGAACAGTGAGCCATTTAACTCCCACTTTAAAGGCCTGTTTAACTCACTTCCGGTGACGCACAAGACGAGGAAGTAGGTACAGAAAACTTTTTTAAAAAATAGGCACTAAAAGATGTGAAAGAAACGACCTAGAAATTCGATAGCGTCGGAATAATGGGTCATTTTGGTCACACTTTGGAGGCCCATTTTGACACACTTCTGGTGACGCGCAAAACGTGGAAATAAGGGCACGAAACGGCACGAAACATTCACTAGTCGATGCGAAGGGAAGGACCACGAAATTTGGTAGTGCCGGAACAGTGGGTCATTTTCGTCCCAAATTCGAGGCCCATTTTGACCGTCTTCCAGTGACGCACAAAACGTCGAAATACGCGCACAAAAGGGTACGCGATGTGAAATTAACGACCTCGAAATTCGATAGTAGCGGAACTCTTGGTCATTTTCGTCCCATCTTGGAAGCCCATTTTGACCCACTTCCGGTGACGCACAAAACGTGAAAATAAGGGCACGAAACGGCACGAAACATTCACTAGTCGATGCGAAAGGAAGAACCTCAAAATTCGGTAGTGGCGGAGCAGTGGGTCAATTTCGTCCCACCTTTGAGGCCCATTTTGACCGTCTTCCAGTGACGCACAAAAGGTCGAAATAGACGCACAAAAGGGTACGCGATGTGAAATTAACGACCTCGAGATTCAATAGTGGCGGAACTCTTGGTCATTTTCGTCCCACCTTGGGGACTCATTTTAACCCACTTCCCATGACGCACAAAACGGAAGTAGACGCACAAAACGGCACGAAACGATGTGAAGGAAACGATATCGAAATTCATTGGTGGCGGAAGAGCAATAATTTGTTCCGCTCATATTTGTAGGCCCATTTTGACCCACTTCCGGTGATGCACAAAATGTGGGAATAGGCGCACAAAGCGACACAAAACACACACAAAAGATGCGAAACAAAGTACCTCGAAATTCGTTGGTGGTAGAACAAGTTAATGACGCCGTGAGCACCAATATAAGTATATACTGTAGTTCTTACCAGGGGGCGCGGTGGGTCAGTGGTAGAGCGTTCACCTCCGGTGCTTGAGGTTCCTGGTTCGATCCCACCTCGCGCAGTTTGGACTTTGTGGTAGACAAACACCGTGCTCGCGGATTTTCTCGGGGTTCTCCCGTTTCCTCCCACTTTCTTCATTTCATTCATTTCCCATCATCACCGGCTCGGTAAAGACGAGTTATCAACTCGGCTCGATTGGAGCCAATGGCTCGAACCAGCTCCGTTGAAACGAGTCCATAGGCTGGGTTCGAATCAGCTTAACTGAGCCAATGGCTCGAACCGGCTCGGTTGGGGTAAGCAATCAGCTCGGTTCGGTTCGGCTCGTGTGAGCCACCGACTCGAGCTGGCTCGGTTGGATGAGCTGTTGGCTCGGCTCACTTCTCGGTTCGGCTCGATAAGTGAATGAGCTGTGAGCGAGCCGCTTGAGTCGTTGACAACCCTAAACCCGGGTCGAGCAGTTTTAAACATGTTTGGCTGCAGTCCCATAACTTCTAACAATTTTTGGCTCGAGCCCGAATACTTGCTCCTCCTGAACTCAAACCAAGAACCTCGTGACCGATGTCTTTGTCTCCTGAAGATTTCTTGACTACCGAGATCGACAGTCAACTAATTTTTAGTATTCCGATACAAACCGCCTATATTCCAGGTTTATACAGGTACAAGGTGTTATAATAATAATTAGTTATAGTAGTAGTAGTAGTATCATTGATAATTATATTGTCTGTGTAGGATACTTGAAGATAGTAGTACTTGGAACTACACAAAGGATTTAGCTCAAATTGCCTCGACTCGACTGGAAACTCGATCCGAATTCGAGTTGAGTTGGGGAAAATTTTTCGAGCCGAGGTCTCGAGTCGAACTCAAAGATGTCTGCTTCGAGTCAAGTCGAGTTTTAAAGAAAACTCGCTCGAACTCGCTCGTGCTCATTCCTATTGTATGCATGACGGGCATATAGAGTTCTTTCGAGGGGGATAGAACCATAAACATAATATATTTAAAAAAAATACTTGGTTTCACGGCTTTCTTCCCAGGGGGGAAAGGGATGGTAGGTATCCAGCATTTCTTATAAGTACCTTATTTGAAATATGTAAAACAGTAACAAGTGGACAATACAATATACACACATCTTCTTATCTTCAGTTTTAATTGCTGATTTCAATTGCAATTAACAATTACAATTAACAATTACAAGTTTCAATTGTCAATTGCAATTAACAATTGAATGTTTCAATTGCACCCTTTGCAATTGACAATTAACAATTAAAAGTTTCAATTGCCTGGTGACCAATTAACAATTAACAATTGACGAAAATTTAATTGCAAATTTTATGATTGAATTCAATTGCAATTGAAATTAATTGTCAATTACAAATTGAAATCAATTGCAATTGATTTTCAGAGCAATTACTTTCAATTGATTGATCAATTGCAATTGATTTCAATTGATTTTGCCCAACACTGGTACTACGTAATCAACAATTAGCTTTAGAAACATTTTCTTCAAAGCTTATCAGTTATTGCCTCTGACACTTCGTGCCCCACTTCTTCGCCGAATGGGTATTCGCTTGCTTAGTATGTGCGTGGTCCCGAATTCTATGCACAGTACGAGTACTTAACTTTGATATAAAGCTAGTAGAGATCCTTCGTAGCTATACTTTTAGTGTGTGCATCCTTCAGACGGGAAACCAGAGTTTGATTACTGACAAAAGCTCATGTGATTTGAATTTGCGTTAAGCTGTAGATGCACGCCTCATACAATCTCTGTGCTAAACAGGACGCTAAACTCTAATCTAACAACGACAAACTTACTGGTGATTTTAAATTAAATGAAATCTGAGTTTAACGTCTCGCAAATATGCTCGTTAGGCTAAGGGAGACAATGAATTAAGCAAGTGAATCATGATTTGAGAAATGGTGGAGTGAAATTGTGGGAAGAAACGGGAGTATCCGAGAAAACTCATGGACAAGACGACAAACTTACTTGGCTAGGAATCGAACCAGCGATCCCACGCACCAGAGGTAAGTACTCCACCACTGAGCCACCGTGCCCCTCTACCAGTGATTCGAGTCCCACATTATCTCGTAGATCATTTCTTATATGTCCTAGGTTCTAAGAAAGGACAATAAGTTAAGTACAACAAATAACTTCATGTCAATTGCAGTCTCTTAACTTACAATTTTAACTGAATAATAAAAACACAAAGTAAAACATGTTCTGTGCTACCGAAATTAGATAATACAGTATTATGTTGAGACACATTTAATCACCGGTAAAAGTATCTTATTCTTTAAAACATTTTGCGGTGTGAAAATACTAGACGCAATGGAAACAGGAAAATTTAGTTCTTCATTGTTTCCTTTCCTTTAGATGGAGATAGACTACTTTGGTTCTCAGCTGTATAATGGATCCCTCAATTTCAATCATATGGCTCATCGTTAGTCTAAGTTTACTTCTTGTCTTCCTGACGTAGAAGTAGGATATCATGATATTTTCCTATTAATAACTTTATCAGCTCCAGGTTGCAATGTTAGACTGCATGGTTGAGTAATCGCCTACTTTTCAGCATCAAGAAATGCTTCTGAAGTGCTAGAATTGTCTTTGAGTATAAATAAAACTTTGATATTATGCACAACACAAATATTGATGCAGCTCTCAAAATTTCATATTGAAAAAAAAAGAAAAGAAAAGCCAAAAGAAAGATAGCGGTAAAGGCGGAAAGGAGATAAGAGCCGGGTTTGTAATTGCTAAAATAAGATGGGCGTATCTCCAAATCCTTAGCGGTTAGATGCATGCATGAAAATTGGCGTCTAGGCTTTTAACTTACAGTAAAATAATTAAAGACGTGTTTCAGTGTTTTATGATATTTCCTTTAGAGAGAAACGAAAAGTTGGGAAGAAATCAAAGTGTGGGTTTTAATGTTTAAAATAACTTGGCCATATCTTGAAATTCCTTAGGAGTAGAGATATGTTAATTAAATATACGCCTAAGCGATTATGATGTTTCCTATTAGAATGGAAGATGTAGGCCGGAAGAAGAAAGGATGAGGGTTGCAATTTTATGATAAGATGGCCATATCTCGAAATTCCTTAAGATTAGAGAAATGTTAGGGATATACTAAGAAGTGGAAGGCCCTATGCCGAGCAAATACGGTTGTCTTGAGTCGAAGTCCCCAACTAGTTAAAGACTAATATTATGAATGTAAACTTAAATCAATAGCTATAAAAATATATTCCTGTTCTTATTTTCTGAATATTGAAGTAACACTAGAGGAAGAAGCGCGTCGCGTGAGCACGCACAACTTTGGTATTGCAACCGGTGCGGTAGTTTAAAAAAACACGAACCGCTACTGAGCCTTAGGTACCCTGTTTGTTTCTTTGCTTGATTTTAATACTTTAAACAATGTGAGCTTCGTTTCACAGTGTGAAACTATATTATTCGAATTAAATATTCGAGCCTGAAGTAGTACAACTATAACTATTGGTTTCAGTGAAGAAAGAATATCGAAGATAGAACCTGTTCCTCAGACGCTGAATACATATCAAAATGCCATTAGTCCCTGGATCTTAATGTGTTTGCTCTGTGGATATTAATATTAAAACCGGAAGTGCTAATTTACGTCTATTACTTTTCGTTTCAATAAAAAAAATGAAATCAGAGGTGACACATAGTGTTTCGATACCATATCCATATCAAAAAGCTGCTTGTTGCTATCTATTTCCCATTTATGTATTATACGATCAGTGTAGAAACCGGAAATTGTATATTTTCACTACGTTGGGTTTGGACAGATAGATAAAAATCAAGACAAAACTCATTCTTCAGTCACTGAATCTGTGTCATAAAACCGCTTTTTGCTATACCTTATTGTTTATGGTTTATGAAAATAAGTATTGGCACTGGAGGTACTAGCACATTTCAATCACTTCTTGTTTCGGTACACTGTTGCGGGCAGTGGTGACATGTTCTCTTAAGATGTTGAATCGACAGCACAAAAAAGCTTTTCGCTATCTATTACCGTTTTTTCTGCAATAGAGATTAACGTTGGACCCGGAAACGATTGATTTCTACAATAGTTTGAATAGAGTGTTAATACAGGAGATAGAATCTATTCTTGGGACGCTAATTCTATTACAAGAAAACATTTTTCAATATGTGTTCCGTTTTTGCTGTACGGAAATCAATATTAAAAGTGGAAGTACTACTAATTTGTACCACTTCTGGTTTGTTACAATGTTTTGAACATTGATGGTATGTTGTTTTGAGATTCTCAGTTGAGTGCAAAGCACTTATTGCTATTACCGTTTGTTTCTGTGACAATCAACATCAAAACTGAAAATGGTTCATTTACACCATTTTCGGCTATAATAAAAGGTTAGCAGAGGAGAAGAAAGCTACTCTTGGGACACTGAATCGATTGGAAGAAACTGCTTTTTAAAAATTTTTGCGTTTTTACTGTCTGGAAGTTAGTATTGAAACCGGGAGCACTAGTAAATTTGAACCACTTGCGATTGAAGTAAACTGTTGCTGATGGTGACAATATATTCACTTGGAACGTTAAATCGATTGCAGAAACTAAGTTGTTGGAATCTGTTACCGTTTTAGTTCTATGACCTTCAACGTCTAATCAGGAAATGGTTAACTTCTATCACTTACGGTTTGAATACAGAGTTTACAGACAAGATGGAATGCACTCTTTGGATATTGAATTGATTGAAAGACCTGTTTTTGATGTCTTGCAAGAATCTTTTTTGCTGTATGAAAATCAGTATGGAAGCCAGAATTATCAGTAAATTTCAACCACTTCTAGTTTTGGTAAAGTGCTGGTGTGGTAATAGAACGCTCACTTGAGACGTTGAATGGATTAAAAAACACTTTTCACTATCTGTTACCGTTTTTACACTAAGGCAATAAACGTTGAAATCATCAGTAGTTGATTTTTTTTACCACTTCCGGTTAGAATACAGGGTTAACGGAAGAGATGGAATATATTCGTGGAACTGAATAAATTCTAAAATATCACATCTCGCTACCACCTATCGTTTTTGCCGTGATACTTGTCGACAGATAGACAGACGGAGGAAAATATATAGCTGTTCTGTAAGACTTAACAACACATATGGATAGTAACACGTCGATCGAGTGCTTTTATTTAAAGTTTAAATAGTTGAATTATATTAATATCAAAATGTTCGAAGAAATATTTATCAAAGTGATTCTATTTCTGATACGTGATTTGTCTTTCTGTTTATTTCTTATTTGAGGATAAATAAAACTAAGAAGAAAAAAAGCTAGAACGCCCTATTTGGAAAATGTTTGAAGGCTTTTGGTCTTTTATCTTTCAACAATACATAAGAAGATACTGTAGAAAATCCACCCACAAGAGCGTAGTCTAATATCATTCATACGTTTTGTTTTCCTCCCTCGCTCTTCTCTTCTTTTCTATTTTTAGTCTTGTGGAATCATTTTTACTGTCCTTGGGTTTGTAAAGGTCTTTGGATGGCCTCCAATTGCGACTACAACGTTGTTATACGAGGATAACATCCTTCAAATCGGGGTTCTTTTCCTTCTTTTCGGAACTTTTCTTTCTATTTTTTTTTCCTTCTCTCGGTTGGCTTCTGACTCTAAGGAAATTATATTTTATTTCTTTCCTCTAAATCTTTCTGTAGTTCTAACAATTTTTTGTTTTATCTCTAACTTTTAAGTGTTTGCTGATCGTTACCCTATCGATCTTTATGTATTGTGTATCTAGTAGTATTGTTATGAGAAGTTAAGCTTTAGAAGGAACAAGAATGCTTAGACAAGAGATGCGTTCACACTGAGGATATCTTTCGGATTTAATATATGAAATTATAGATCAAATTTCACTGTCATTGTTACTATTATAGGAAATATGTATACCTTTGAAATCATTAAAATATTTAAAAATTAATCTAAGTGTTAATTACAATTTTAGATTAATACTTCTTATTCCCCGTCTTTGCTGTTCTTTTACCAGTACCGTTGAAAGATTTGATGGGTTATGTTTGTGTAGCATTTTCACTTCAATAAGTGGTATGTTATTGAGCTCGCTGATGATTTCAGGGACGGTCAGGTGGAAATTTCCCTTCGGAGCTACGAAATGGGCCCAAGAGCATTTCCTCGATTGTGCTGAAGCAGGTTTACCAGTACATTTCCAATATTGCTTTCAGGTCCTTAGTCTTAAAATTGCTCCTCCCTCGGGAAAATCTGAAATCGTCACTGATTTACCTTGTTACTATTGGATACGAAGGACTATTGTTTTAGCAGCATTAACCATTACATATTTCTCTATTTTCTTTAAAGTTACACATAAGAATTTGCCCGGACGTGTATCATTTTGTACAATGACATCTCTCAACTGACATTTAGGGTATTCGGAGTACAAGGTAACCAAATCCAGTCACAAAACTTGAGAAAAAAATGAAAGGAAAGAAATCTTTAAGTTTCATGTACCACGGTTACGCCGGCAAGGCAAAAAGAGACTGTAATGAGGAGAAATGAATAAAACGGTGGAATGAAGAAAGTGAAAGGAAACGGGAGAATTTCGAGAAAACCCACGCACAACATGTTTGTTCACCACAAAGCTCACTTCGAACCAAGGACCCCATGCAAAATTTTGAGAAAAGGAGACATGAAGTTTGTACGCTCCGCTTAAATACATGGAAAAGTTAACATTGTTCCTTCCATTATAGAAGTTTTTGAATCGAATTTTGTTAAAAAGGTATCAGTCCAATTTTAGGGCATATTCACTTCTTTTTAAGAATTGAAAACTACTTTCCTTGGGGGGTACTAAAACGGGTTATAAGAATGACTGTATGGACTTTTTTGATGGTTTTCGTATTAGCAAACGAAATATTATGGATTTGTTAAAAGATTGTTTTTCTGCAAATTTCCAAAAGTTTTATTCTGTGAACTGATGACTTTTTTCTATAAAAGACTCGATTGATTTACAGTATCTGGGACATGAAACTCTTAAGCTCTGAAGATTATATCAGCTTCAGGTTGACTTGCGACCAATCCTATTTCGTCCATCACTACTAGAGATCCCTGTGCATTTATTTGCATTATTCTGATTGTTTCGGTTTGAGTTAGTTTGTTTTGTGTTTGTTCTTGTAGAATGTTATTCATTTAATTAGGTATATATTAATGTAAGAAATGTTTCTCACTTAGATAAACTCGTAAGCAACGAATTCTTCCTCAGTTTTCGTTCCACATTTTTCTACTTTAGCATAAAATACATATCTTAGATTTGTCTTTCGATTCGACTTTGAGTTTAGCATCCCTTTCAGCAGCAAGGGTATGTGAGACGTGAACCTATTAACGTGGAATCTAAACCACATGGACTCCCGCTGGGAATCGAACCCGGGTCTCACATGCCAAAAGCGCTTACGCTAATCACTTTGCAACAAGGGAGTTTTAGATTTGTCTTTATTTACACAGTTGGCCTCATCATAGTTTCTCATTGCATAATTGACGCAGACCATTTTCTCATATTTGCAGTAGTTGCTAAGATGTCCGTACTGTCCGCATGTAAGAAATTTCGGAATTGAAAGGAAATCTCTAATGCCGTGGATCTGATAACATATTACAGTTTCCTTCTTATTCCGGATGTCACTTCAATTACTAAATAGTTTGTGTCTTGGTTTTAGATACTGTACATAATTTGGATTTGTACTTCTTTTCCTCCTTTTTGTGCTTCAATTCCTTCAAAGTTTTGCTCAGTTAGCTTTTAGACCACGTGTTCATCTTTAAATCCCATTACTAGGATATTGTTATTGGCTTTTTCTGGGTTTTTCTACTTTCAAAATTCCTTGCAGCTTCGTATTTGAGTCATTTTCTCAAATGTTACCGACATGCACCATGGAACCTATCATATTGGTTACCGAGATGATCAGGTGCCTTCTAGGTGTATGTCTGCGTTGTCTGACCGAAGGAAACCGCGAAAATCGTAAGTCGGATTCTTGAAAGTGAAATATTTCAGTTTAACGAACCTTTAGGCTAACGATTTTGCCCTTTAGGCTAAAGAAGACGAGTAAGTTGGAATTGTTAAATTCTCTTACCCCAGGGTTGTTGTTGTTGACAATTCGCACAAAATGTTCCAAATCTTTTCTGCAGTTATGTTATCGACGTTCAGGAAACAAATTCTGTTTTTAATGCTATCGAGGCTTCCTTTTTGCCTACTTTAGACCCACCTTTAGACACATCTGAGATTGTTTGGGAATCCCTTATGCTCTCTAGGAAATCTTTGTGAACCTATTGCACATTGTTGAAATATGCATTTTTAAACAGTTAAGGTATGACTTCCTGTACGCGGTTATGGACTGCCAGCTCCACGGTTCCTCGTGTTCAAAACAATACGTTTTAAATGTATTTTTGCACAGTTTTGAACAGCCTTAGCTCCGAAACTGTACAGTTTTCCCCACAGATCTGTATAAACGTTTCCCCCTATTTTAGAGTGCGAAATCATCTGCTGTTTGTCTGTCTAGTTCATTAACACCCTGTGAAATTTTATGGAATTCTGTTCTCTACCGGCAAAATTCTATTCCCTTGTAATCATATATAATATTGCACTATGTCGTAGGAATAACTATTTTACAAACTTAAACTCTTTACATAGCCTAAATAAGCAGTTGAATATACGTATAATTATAATATCCAAACAATTGAAAATTGTTATGGAGTAAGTACAATAAAAACTCCTTGTTACAACATACAAATGTACAATGATACAACACATGAAATACAAATAAAACAGAAACATAAATACCTAAAATGTAATTGTTTTTACCCTTGTCCGTGTTGTTTTTCATATTCTTGGATACAGACAGTCCAAACTAATGCAAAATTCGCGTATACATATGAGAAATAAAGCAAATAGGTAGTTATTTTACTCATGTATTATTCTTTCCACTTTTTATTTTGAAGTGTCAAAGAGAGATAAGATCTCGCTCTCTTGTATCATATATGGACAACAATCTTTCTAAATACTTTTATTCTTTGCCAGTAGTTGCAGGAAAATAATTGTCCAAATAAAGAAAACGTGTGCAGCATAAAAATATGTTCGTACATTTTGTTTCTATTAATTTCTGCTTTCTCCCTTGTTTACTAGATAAGCTCGACCGAACAAATCAATGCTAATACTGTAATACGTGATAGCATTACAAAGTGTAAACCGTCGCTTGCCTAAATCCACAGAGATTACGAAATGAAGAATTCAGTAGCACTGTCTATTTTCTTTTGTTTGTAATTACAGACTGACTTTACACAATACAAAACAATGTATTAACGTATTTGCCCTACAGTGGACTCTCTCATAACCATTCGCCGGCTTAACCTCCGATCTTCTAAGAAATAATGTCATTTTTGTTATCAGCGGCGCTCTGTGTACCACTTACACCACAATATATGTATAATAATAATAATAATAATAATAATAATAATAATAATAATAATAATAATAATAATAATAATAATAATAATAATAATAATAATAATAATAATAATAATTTACCAATATTTCACCAACAGAAAAGAAACCAATCATTTATTTTATGTAATATGCGATGCAGGCACAAAAGATATACCACTCCATCTACTAATGACAGAGTGCACCACAAACTATGGATCCAGGGCCGTAACTTGTGGAAGAGCAGGGTGGCAACTGCCCCCCAGGGAAGTTTCCAGGCGTTCGAAGGGGGCCTATTTTAAGACAATACTCATATAAGATACGAACATGAAATTATAAATGAAGCATTAAACAAGTTCACTACATTACATAAACAAAACAACACACTAAAGGTAAATAAAACAAAGATGAGTCGTGGGCCCATTTCAGTAAAAAATGTCTACTATTAAGGGCCCTAGAAATAATGTTTATTCGTATGGCTTTGAGATTTGTCGATATTGTACCCTTAATTAATTTGTCATGTATGAAACGGGCCCAAGGGGCGTTGTAACTAACGACCCCGCAGAACTTGTCGTGTGGGAGGGCCCATAAAGAGTAACAAAGAGATGGAAAGAGAGTTCCCAAGAATTAGAAAAGCAACCTTTTCTAGGGGGCCCAAATACGCGTATTAATGCTTCCCCCCAAAAAAATCTAAGTTACGGCGCTGTATGGATCAAAAAGAATAAAAGCAAATAAAAAATGCACGGAATCTTTAAGAATCATTTAGAGGACAGTAACAGAGATAAATGATAATCAACTGACAGGCTAAATAAAATTGGACTCTTTTTCTGACACAGTAGGATTAATAATGGCCATCCAGGACTGAGTGATACCAACCCGAAAGTACTACAAATATATAATGAAGCACGAAATATGGATGAAAAATGCAGAAAATGCGGTGTCACGTCAGAAACAATTCAACACGTCACAGTCTCATGCCATTTAATGGCTCCCACAAATATCTAAAAGGGCACAACAATGTTGTTAAAAGTATTCATCAATTTTCGGTGCATAACATGGATCTAATCACCGATACCAAGCCATACTACAAACACCAGCCAAGTCCAGTACTTGAAAACAATAAATATAAACTCTACTAGGATCGAGAAATCAGAACGAACGTAACGGTACCTCCAAACAAATCCGATGTCACTATTATCAATAAAATGAACCAAGAAGTAACTCTCACAGATGTAGCAGTACCATTGATTCAGAACATATGTGCAACATCCAGTACGAAAATAAGCAAATATAAAGACCGGGCAGACGAAATAAAAAAAGTTATGGAAACATTAGAAAGTTATAATAAGATTAATCATTATCTCAATTGCAGGAATTGTTCCTCAAAGATCTGTGACACAACTTGAACAGATAAAAGCAAAACAATATCTAACAATTTTTTTTCAAAAATCAGTAATACTAAACACTTGTCAAATGGTCAGGAAGTTGTTTGGAAAAGAACTCTTCAAATATCTGCACTTGCCAGAGACGGTAATCAGATTATTAAGCTGAAACCAGTTTAAACCGAGATACAGCAATAATAATAATATGAAATAAAACTATTCTATATTTAACGAATGTAATTAAAATAGCTTATGAATTATTGTCCCCTAATTAGAAACAGTTTTTTTTTTTTTGACAGAAAGCAATATATCTTTCTTTCCTTTGTGCCATTATCTCATGCTGAACCTAATGATCCTAGAAAACCTTCGTTTTGCATATATTTCGTGGAAAATTCTGGAAGTTGATTGTTTTGCGTTTGATACTTTCTTTATTTCTCATTTGAGAGTTTTGTTTCTTTCATTCGTTCATTTGTTTGTTCATTATTTTAATCTACCAGAACATAATTCTCGTTTATTGGCATTTACTTTTTGACTATCGCACACTCAACAAGTCACTTCCTCAGTACCATGACCTTTCAAGGTTAAAATGCTAAAATTAGCATTAATTTCACGGTGTATGTTCATTCATTATATCAATTTTGTTATATCTATCCCTAGAGAATTTTGTTGACCAAGATTTAATATATATACGAAAATATGCTACCAATTTCAGCAAAAATTTCTTTTATCACTTCCGGAAAAATTAATGTAAAAATCCCACAAAATGGGATTTTTCCACAGGTTGATACCACAACAATAAACAACAATAAACAAAATACCTATCGCTACACAAAAAGAAATCAGACGTACAGATAAAAGAAGACAAACACTTTTAAAGCTCAAAGGCACTTTTCTTTGTTTAGTAAAAGTGTTTATAAAATACAATACTGTACTCCATTCAGAATTGTAAGCTTATTCGTATTTTTTCAGTTTTGTGCTTTTCTTCAATCAACACACATACATTGTAAATAAGTTTGTGGTTTGCGTGATACTCTAGTGTGTGCAACCGTTATAGATATGCTATACAATTTAGAAGCTACGAAATGCTTATTTTTGTTTTAACCGACTTTTTTGTAACCCGACCAGGGCCTGGTCCATTAGCAGTGAGTCTACTGTATGTAGAAAGCATGCAGGGTGGAAATTAAATCAGCGTATTAAAAATAAACACATTAATTCCTTAATTATAGAAATACTGTATAACCGTTATGACATTTCTGCAAAACTTCATTATTGTGCAGTCGCCCCTTGTCAGTCTGAAAGCTCAGATAACGTGCTAATTAATTGTGTAATTGGGGATGTCAGAACTGACAAGTTGCGCCCAGGATTTTGTAAACATTGAATTTGGTAGAGCATAAATTACAGGATCTGACCTGGGTTGCATACAAATAAAATCGAGCATATACAAAAGAAACAAATTATGATGTCAAAAGGGTTGAAGAGGGTAAGAAGGGAATAACTTTTAGGTTTGATTAATCTACTCGCACTTACTTGCAAATCTCGGTGTTTTCTCCTCGATGATTCTTCCAGTGGGTTGATGTCCGTCCATCCATTCTCTCTGGTCTTCTGGGCGTCCAAGTAGTCGTGAATTAAGGATCAGCGAAACCCGGACAGGAAAACTAGCGTTGCGAAGATAGTGAATTAAATCAAAATCGAAATTGCTCTTTAGTGAACTATCCATTGTAATCGACAGCTATGACGTTAGCTAAGACAAAGTGCTCTCTATGCTAAAGAAAGGTAAACTTCTCGTAAACTCGGAATTGTAGCTCGCGTTCTTACATGTTGACTCGTCTCCAATCTAATCCGGACTACTCTTCCAAAAGTCTCTCAATTGTTTTTGTTCTATGTCCTTTCCGGGTTAATATCCTGGGTCGTTGACTATTTCTTCAGTCTCGATGAAAAGTACGTGCTCATAAATTAACCAAAGATGAGGTGATGATAGGAGTGCTGACAGAGAAACAATCTGTCGTTTTTATTGATTAAGAAATTACATGTGTTGAAGGAATTAACAGACAGCAAGAAAACTACCTCGTAGGAAAAGTAAATGAACTTAGAAAAAATCGAGAAGTGATTCGACATTAAATAGACGATGATGCTTTTCATTGTATAGAATTTTAAAATAAAGTGTCCCAAAGTCCGAAATAAAATGTTTCATTATATGTCCAAATACACATATCTTCACGTTATTATAGTGGATTCAGATGTTTCAAGTTAACGGTGTAAATGCTCTTATAAGAGTTCAAGATAATTAAACAGAAAAAACACGCAAAAGCATATCAACATGTTTCAAACGATTTACCACATAGTGGTTCCAAATCTATTTATTAATTTCAACAGCACAGGCATGATGTCTAATTATAATGTTGGATATAATCAAGGTTAACATAAAATACTCTAACAAAAAACATCTTATGTACATTAACTTTGTTTACTGGTCTGTATTCATTTCTTCGCATGAACTTCTTCTAAGAACGTTTTCAATAATTTCAAATATATCAATATTTTGAGTCGCTGATTCAATTTATTGTAGGAAACACTCACTTGCAACATAGAAGATTTATGTAGCATGTCAGTGCCTGCCAATGTGTTTGTATAGATTATAAAATGTCTCATCATTTAAAAACAAGCATATTATAAAACGTGCTAGATGACTGTATTTTACACACCAACATTAAAAAATCCCGTTAAAATAATGATTGCTTTCAAATATTCTTTCTATTTTCTTGACCTGTTTCTTGACCTAAGTACTTTCAAATTTGCGTAGATATCTACTAACTTTTGATTTCATTTGACTTTCAGTTTAGCATCCCTTTTAGCAGCGAGGCTATATGAGATACTGACCTACAGCTTAACGTGGAATTCGAACCACATGAACTCCCGCCGGGAATCAAACCTTGGTCTCCCAAGCCAAAGGCTCGTACACTAACCGCTTAACCAAGATATTTGTATTAATATTTGTTATAGTATCAACCATCTCATTTTGCTAAATAACGTATTACACAACTAGTACCAAGACGTCTGGTCGTGTGACTTAATCTGAACGCAGATATAGATTACTTGATATTCTATATCCAATTTAATAATATGTATTTAGGACGATATACTTACTTATATTTTAAATCTATTGAACTGAAATATACTATTCATGATGATAAAGAAAAGTTCTTTTAAATTATAATTTTGGAATATCCGTTTGCTAGTCAATAATCTTCTTTTCCAATAACTTGTGAAATAATATTGGAATGGTTTTATAGGTAGAGACTAAATGACGGTCCGGGGTAGTTTTCCCCTTCACCAATTTATTATAAAAATTGCTAATTACAATTGTCTTTGAATACAAAGAGTAAAATAGTGTCTATCTTGTTGTTGACCAGATGAGAGAAAATACGTGTTTTGCATGATGCCCCTTCTCTCAAAGCAGTCTCCAAGGCACCTGCAGGTTTTGGTGAGTCTTGAAGGAAAGCCTCTCAGCCCAAAGCAGCTTCGCGAGGCTCGGTTGTAGTGAGGATCCCTAGTCCAATGCGACCTCGGGTTAAGGAAAGTTGAACCCTTAGTCCAATGCAACCTCAGGGCAGGTGTTGGTTAGTTGATCAGTTGGTCGACTGATGCCAGCTCCCTCGGTAGTTGGGATTTTATATGTCCTCTTCGAGCTCTTCCGTGAGGTCCGTCTTCTTTCGGCTTCCTTCGGCGTCTTTCGTGTCATCTTCTCGTCTGCTACACTGTTTACAATCAATAACACGTGTTGCATTAACATGTGCTTCTGTCGTGATGTGGGGATCCTTACAATATACTCCTGCTTCAGCACTAACATCATACCTAACACTCGAACTATTGCCCAATAATTACTCACTAATCGTAAATACCAGTAGGCGCGACGAGAAAGAAATTTGAAAGTAAAGGAACACAGCGAATTGATAGATTCATAAATCAAAATTACAACAAACATTCCAATAGATATCTTTCAGAAAATTGAAGACAACATTCCACAATTATATTGTACTATTACTTTTATTATCTCATTACTGTTACTAGTAGTGATACCACATTGTACTGTTGAAGTTTAATCTTGTACACAAACCACATTCTCCATAGAAAACCAAAGTCTGTATCCCACATTTCACGCAGAAAGGCTAACCAACTACGACTAACCTTCGCCCCTTGTTCTTTTCTACGTTAAGACAACATTTGAGACAAGATTCAGACAAGAAGAAAAGATTATCTGTTATCATATTCTTGAGTATAGCTTCCTGAACTCAGATGTTCTCAATATAACGAAAAGCAATAAGAGTAATCTATAATAAGTATAACAAATTTAGAAGTAACAAAATTCCGAATCAGGTCACATCCGAATTAGATGCAAAGAAATGAATCTATAGTTCATTAACTATTTAAAATTAATCCACTCAGATACTAATAGGCATAACTAATAAATACACGATCGTTTGAAGTTACAAATCAAATAAAAAATAATAAACTTAGGTTTTATAATGTTAAAATTTCTGCATATATTTGTAAGTTTATTTAGTCTGTTAGTATAAACCTTGTTATTTAGGTAGTTTAATCTGCATATAGTTCTGAAATCTTTTGATAACTCCATTGTAATTGCTTCTATTAATTCAATGTAATTTATGTAAGTAATTTACTCCTAATGTAATCAGTAAAGAAGCGTAAATATCAGTAAAAATCTACGAACTCTATTAGCCTTATCCAAGACGCAAATACTGCTAAGAAGCATGCTTGTTAGCTTAATATTATCTGAGTCTTAAACGACAAGAATTTTCTTTAATTAAAGATCTAAACTACATATTTTTTTGGGAACTAATCATCACATCAGAATATTTTAAAATGTTTTACGAGGTGTACATATCTAGTATTAGGTTCAGCCATTTGTTTTCCGTATACTCAAAAGACAAACTAGCTGGATAACACAAAGCTTATTCAACCCCGAAAGCGTAAAAGAAAAGTAACAATGAATACTTACTAATATTCGGAACAGAACCTCTGATTCTGTCGATTTTCAATACGATGATTGTCTGGAATAAAAGTAATAATATATGTGATATTAAATTTTTAATTGTGTTTCTTTTGATTCAAATGATTTTTTTCATGCATCTACTGTTTGAGTTTGGTTTATCAAAACTCCTTTATATATTTGCCCTGTCCATCAACGTGTATAAGTCCGTATGTTCTTAAGACAAAAACCTTAAGAATTACTTGATGGATCAGCCTCAATTTTGTCCTCCATATAGAGGGTCAAAAGTTAGGAATCCGAGTTCATTGATGGAGGTGTTATGTAAACCTTAAGTAGTAGAACTCAACCACTCCCCCCTTTAATGTTGATTAATATACAGCAAAAACCTCAATCTATAGCAGAGAAGCTATATCCTGCAATCGATTAACAGTCACAAGAATATATTTCACATTTATCCTTAACTGTATATTAAAGCCAGAAGGGAAAGATATACACTAGAATATTAATCAATATTGATCTATGTATACTTAGAGCAAAAATGATAAGAGATGACGAGAGAGGAAATTTTATGGAATCGATTTAGGGTTCTAAGAATAGGCACTACCTAATATATAAACTTTATATTTGACACGAAAGTAGCAGACATCAATCACTTCTGTTTTTGGATCAAAAGATCCAATATATTTTAATCAGAAATTTTCTTGTAGGCTTTATATCTGGAGAACTACATATAGTGTAACCAAACCCAAACTATCAGTTAACTCAGTATGATGTGCTGGTTCAGTTGAAAATGCGAAAACTCGATTTAGGAGCCGTTCAAACATTTTGTGGTCCCTGATCCAAAAACTAAATATTGGCCAAGAGCGTAATCATTTGATTCATATTTGGTTTCCCTAAAATTCTTGTTAACATTGATCACTATAAAGTAAAATTAGTAATAAACAATAAGAAATGGTTCTCTGCAATGAATTAAGCGTCCTAAAATATATTTTGTCTTCGCTAATTTTTGCTACTAAGACCGTATGTAGTAAGAATCTGCTCCCACTTCCGATTTCAATATTAATTGAGAAAATATCATGCCATACAAATAAAATTCCTTCAGAATGTGTAGACCTAGTTGTTTGTTAATAATACTAGTGGAAAATAATCTACTATAGATTCAAAACACCGCAACCGTATCGCCATTGACTACATATGTATTTTTAAACTTACCAGAACGGCACCGAAAGAGGTTATACATTTCTGGTATCTACACATTTCCATAATATAAGTATTTACAAAGCAGCAGCAAGATCAACCGAAGTTGCACATTATTGTACTGCATGTGACGATTGGTAACAAGAGGAAGATTATTTATCAGATTTTGTAATTGTTATCATTGCTCAATTCCATATTTGTATTTGAATAACTGAGTTATAATAGTTGGAAAGAAAAATAATAATATTAAATTATTATTAATTATTATTATTATTAAATAATATTAAATTATTAATTATTATTTAAAATAGTAATATTAAATTATTTTTCAAACACACTTTTATTCACAAGTATCTAAATATAATAAAGTAAAAATTGGGTGCGTATTTTAACTGTGGAATGTGTAGCTTTGTATTCGTTAAAATATTGCCTTTAGTAGTTACTATTATCTATATATATATATATATATATATATATATATATATATATATATATATATATATATATATATATATGTAAAGGGTGTTTCAAAACAACACAGACAACGTTTGGGAGGCGATTCCTGACATCAAGATAAGACAAAAAGTATAGACCAGCCTGGGGCACAAATGCTTCCCTTCGGAGTTATAGGCTGCCGAAAACATGAGAAAATGAAATTTAAAGGTCCATAAGTCCAATGCTATGGGACCTACCGTAGTCTGGTCAAGACTTCACTTAGGAACTAATATGTGCACCATCCAAAAATACATGTTTCAGAACTCAGCGGTACTCATGCAACAATTTTTATAGAGGGAGCTTGACTACGGGCATATAATTTGAAGTACTCACTAACTAACTCTATGAAAATTGTTGCTTAAGTACCGCAAGATTTTGAAACTTGGATATTTGGATAGGGTGTACACTAGTTCCTAAGTGAAGTGTTGACCCGACTACTGTAAATCCCATACTTTGCAGAAAACCATAATGATAGTAAGTGGGTACTTCATACTCTCTCTATAAAAATTGCTGCGTGAGTACCTTAATATTCCGAAACACGTATTTTTGGATAAGACACATATTAGTTTGTAAGTGAAGCTTTGACCCGAAAGTTCATTTTTTTTTTCATGTCTTCGGCACCCTATAACTCCGAAAGGAAGCATTTGTATACCCAGGTTGGTCTATACTTTTCGTATTGCTTTGTGTCAGGAATCACTTCCCATTGTTGTCGTTGTTGTTTTAAAACACACTGTATATATACATGTCGGTAGATAGAGAGATAGATAAGCGACACGGGCGAACACATTGGTAACCGCACTTTCGGTTAAATTAAGTTATTAGGTAGAATGGATTGGGACTGAACTATAAAACAGTATTAGGTAATTTAATATCGGAATTACCACAGAATTCTTTTAAGCTACGTCGTTAAGAATTTAAATATTATTTTATAATCGAAAATCATTTTAGTCTGTAACCAACGCTGATTTTTAATAGTTACCATTAGCACTTCATTACGTTTGTTCCATACCTACCCCGAAGTTTTTATTTGAAAGCTGATAGTAATGATAGTGAACGTGCTTCATTTATTTCTTATTAAGACAAGGGCCTATTAAATATAAATTATGTTTTAGTTGCTTTTATAAAATCTTCATCTATTGAATTCATGTGAAACACGATATCTTTTGTAATTAAGCGATATGAACACTGTACATAAACTAGAGACAGTTAGTACTGTTTACGTTTAGAACAGCGAAATATTTAACAAACTTTACTGTCAACCCGTATAAAACATATTGCCATTAACAGGCCGTTAGCAAATGGGGATTTGAGCATCAATATTTATGTAAGCACAACTTAGTTGGTAAAATAAAAAGAAAGTTAAATGTAAACAGATGGAAATGTTGACTAATCACGTTTTCAACCTACAGCAAATCGAAGATTTGAAAGCACAACATGTTTAGCTAAATGCCAATCTTCGACAACATCTCTCTTCATTGCCTATCCATTGATCTATTAATAAAATTCACCATATATTTTGCTTACACGTGAGTTAGTATAAACGTCTCAAGGTCGCTCCTATTTCTGGGGAAGCCAAACGGTAAGCCGTATATATAATCATTTTGTTAATAAGTATGATATACTTAGAAAAAACATCACCCTTTGAGCAACCTCCATCAAAATTAAAGTTTATGTTCTTAATGGAATAAGACTTTGAGAACAATGCCTCACACATTGTTTTTGGAGCACAAAAAAGACATTTATACATAAAAATAATTATTTAATATTAATCAATAAATGACGGTATAGGTGGAAAAAATTCATTATCAGAAGTAAAAGAGAACCTGAACGTAATTTATAGTACAAGACCAACACCATGTAAAAATAGAAATATCAAAATAATAATAATAATAATAATAATAATAATAATAATAATAATAATAATAATAATAATAATAATAAATAAATAAATAAATAAATAAATAAATAAATTACAATTTTCACGATTGACTCTTTAAATGAGACACAAATTTGATGATGGTAATTGTTAATAATTATGATAGTTGAACAATCCTGTTGAACAATCCTTTGAACAATCCTATAAAATCCTTTCAAATATTCTGTTAGCAAGATTGACCCCATACGCAGATGAAATTATTGGAGATTATCAGTGCGGATTTAGACGAAATCGATCAACTATCGACCAAATATTTACCATTCGCCAAATACTCGAAAAGAAGTGGGAATACAATACCCCGGTACATCAACTATTTATTGATTTTAGAAAGGCTTACGACTCGGTTAGGAGAGAAACATTATACAACGTTCTTACAGAGCTTGGAATACCGAGAAAGCTAATTAGATTAATTAAGATATGTTTAAGTGAATCCCAAAGTAAAGTCCGGGTAGGAAAATTTTTGTCCACGAGCTTCCACGTCAAAATGGCCTGAAACAAGGAGATGCGTTGTCGCCATTATTATTTAACTTTGTGCTGGAATACACTATAAGGAAAATCAAAGATAGCAACCAGGGCCTAGAGTTGAACGGCATTCACCAGGTTATGGCATATGCTGATGATGTAAATTTAATAGGGGATGATAGGAGAACAGTAGAAATAAATGCAGAGATATTATTAAACGCTTGCAGGGATATGGGTTTAGAAGTAAATGCAGAGAAAACTAAATACATGGAAGTGCGTCGGGACCGTAATACGGCAAATTGTGGAGGCGTTAAAATATTAAATAATACTTTTGATAAAGTGAATACTTTCAAATATTTAGGATCAATATTAACAGACGAAAATCATATTCACGAAGAAATTAAATGTCGACTAAAAGCAGGGAATTCGTGTTACTATTCGGTTCAAAATCTCTTGTCGTCGCGAATTCTGTCGAGGAATTTGAAGCTTAAAATATATAAAACGATAATCATGCCTGTTGTTCTGTATGGTTGCGAAACATGGTCGCTTACTCTGAGGGAAGACCATAGACTGAAAGTATTTGAGAACAGGATCCTGAGAAGAATATTCGGACCCAAGAGGAAGTAGAATGGGGAATGGCGGAAGCTTCATAACGAGGAACTACATAGTTTATACGGTTTACCCAACATTGTTAGGGTCGTCAAGTCTAGGAGGCTTAGGTGGGCAGGTCATGTAGCTAGAATGGAAGAAAGTAGAAACGCTTTTAAAGTCTTGACTGGTAGACCCATAGGAAAACGACCATTAGGAAGACCTAGGCGCAGATGGGAGGATAATATTAAGATGGATCTCGCAGAGATAGGAATACAAAGTAGAAACTGGATCCAATTAGCTAAGAATAGAAGTCAGTGGAGAGCTTTTGTGAACGCGGCACTGAACCTCCGGGTTCCATAGGCCATAGAGTTAGTTAGTTAGATAGTTGAACAATAATAACATACAAATGGAACTACATTACGGGGGGAGGGGAGATATTGTTAGCATTTCAGAATAAGAGGAAACGTTTTGACGAGTACTGTATGAGCGCTGATATTTTTAAAACTGAAATCGGGTACACGCAGTTCCTTCAACACCTTATTCTTTAGGCAACCCACCAAACAGTTAACGATTGTGGGTTGCATACAGCTTAGGTGATAGCACAGTGTTATTCATAAATATGAAAGTGAAATTCGTTAGTGAGTCAAGTGAAAAAAAATTACGAGCCAATTTTCAGAGTTATAAGTGAGAAACAATTCTTTTATTACCTCATTAGATAGTTCTGACAATGATTCACTTTAAAAAGTAGATTTTCGAATTTGTTTTTTAACAGAAGTGTCTTTCTTTTCATTGCCAATTTATCTATAATTAACTACATTAGATTGATACGTAACGATCCCTTTAAGCATCCACGCTATATGAGACATAAACCTATTTACTTAATTGGAACTCAAATCACATGAACTCTCACCAGAAATCGAGCTCGGATCTTACCCAGATTTGATAATATTATAGTCATTAGGGTAAACAAACGATTTTCAAAGTTACACAAACAGGCCCATCACCATCCTGAGTTGTATGTCCATCAACAGACTTCATAACTGTTATTTAAGTTCTAAAGTAATAATTCAGATTTAGTGAACAAATAATGTTATGTGGTGTGCAGCTTACTTGTTCGTATAAAGAACAAATGTCAAGTTTAAGCTTACGATGTGGTTGACGTGATATTAATTACTTTATATATTTTAAGTCAATAAAAACTACAAATATTTGTGCGATTAATGTAAAAATCATTTAAACAAATTGGTGTTAGAATGGAGTAAATATCAAGTCATGCCTCGATTCAAGGTAGACAAAAAAAGTCGAATGATTTTTTTAGATATCAATATTAGAAAAGGTATTTCAGTGACAACTTCAGAAAGAATCTGTTTTCTACACAAATCTTGATAATAAAGCATTTGTAGATAAAAGTTAATTGGATACTAGAGGTGTTGAGACCTTGTTGGCTTTAAAGTTCTTCCTAATGCACAGTTCATAATAATGTTATAATAACTGACTACTATAGGGTACCATATATAAAATCTTTAAGTTTTACGTCCCACGTTATACCTGCTAGGCTAAACGAGACTGAGATGATGAGAAATGAAGGACATGGTGGAATGAAGAAAGTGGAAGGAAACGGAGAACCCAGAGGAAACGCACGTACACGGTGTTTGTCCACCACAAAGTTCATTTGGCGTGAGCTGGAATCGAACTAAGGATCCCATGCTCCAGAGGTGAACGCAATACCACTGAGCAACCGCGTTCCGAAGTCACATATATATATATATATATATATATATATATATATATATATATATATATATATATATATATATATATATATATATATATATATATATATGTGTGTGTGTGTGTGTGTGTGTGTGTGTGTGTAGAGAGAGAAAGAGAGAAGGAAAAGTAAAATTATAAAACTTCTTACACTGAAATGTTTCGATGGAAAATGAACATATTTGATCATACATAATTATTTAAAAAGTATGTAAGATTAGGGGTTTAGCCATTAATTAGGCTTACATGTGAGATATATGTTAATTATATGTTAGAAACATATGAAATATTGTAATTAGTATGCAAACTTTTGAGAATAGTATTATTTTATTCAGCCCCAATAAAATGAGGGGAAATTTTTTTCCAAAAATATTAACAAGGGGAGAATTCCTTCCATCCCTCAGGATTTCGCATATTGTCTGATTACTAACTTTTATTTATTTTTCTTTTCAATTAAGTTCTAATGTGTCAAGCAATCTTGATATTCAAGGTGTTCGCATAGACAATCTCCCTTGTTCGCGTCCATTGCATCTGTCTTTGCTTAATTCGAGAAAGAGATTCAGCATGCTAGCAATTTTGGGGCGACGCACTGACCACTTCGTCAACAATCAGGACCCTAATTGTTACATCTTCGATATCATTTTTCCTCTGTCACGATCAGGACAGAAATTCTTTGGAAGCTTTTCAATTTCAGAAGTTAAGTCTAAACACCGGGCCGGGAGGTTCGTTGTTCGACTCGGAGAAGACGTAATTCTGCCGTCATTATAATGTTTCTGAAAGAGATCTCCATCACCTATTGTCAAAGACCATATGTGTGAAAAATGATATTTTTCTGACATCGCTAGGATCAGGACAAAGGTGTGAAGGGCATACTGCATTTCTGACAACAAACAATACTTGTTTTCGATTAAAGAGTACTTATACACAAAGTATTTTATATTTATGAAAGAACGAATAATTTCATTTCACATTATTTGATGATGATGATGAGATGACTATCGTTATTATTATTATTATTATTATTATTATTATTATTATTATTATTATTATTATTATTATTATTATTATTATTATTATTATTATTATTATTATTATTATTATCTTGTAATTAGTATGACGTGGGAAATTCAAAAACAGAATGGGGTATTTTGACTCTAGGGATGGGATTTTATAACTTTACAGGTTTGCATCACTGGCTGTACGTAACGACAGGTGTTTAAAGGTTTGTTATGTGTGACGGACGAACGTTTTGTAGGTCGGAACGAGAACACGTGACCAGAGAGTCTGTGACTGTCTCAGGGATGGAAATAACCAGTCACCCACTCACCCAGGGCGAGTGGTTCATCGGTTTGGGTGAGTATTTAATACCATACTGAAGGTAAGTAAATGATTTCTCTTGTAGGATGTGGGCTAGTAGTTTTTTCTTGGGCTAATAAATTTTTGTTGCTTATTTGCATGCCTGGACTATCGTAAACTATATTGTAACATGTCCATAATTTGAACCAGGGTTGTAGACTCGATTTTAAAATAACTAAAATTTTTGTTCGTGATGGTTCCTCATTTACATATTACTGGTCTAACTTTTCTCTGCATGCGGCGAAGTTGGGAACTAACTTCCTTGTTTATAAGTGGAAGTGGTAGGAGCAACATGGCAGGGTCGCCAGAAGTACTAGTTTCTTGAGATTTTTTTATGGTCAGATTTTCGAGAAAATCAAAAGGATATGAACAGAATCAAATTTGCGTGAGAGTAGTGTGTACATATTTCAAGTAGTTTTAAAAGAAATATGTAAAACTATCTGATATGGAATCAAATAATAAAATATCTAGATGGTTGCCTGACCAGAAAAAGACGTCCTGGCAACCCGTTCAAGGAATACAGGAAATCGTTCTTGCCTTCCTTCCCACCCCCTTCGCAAAGTGCCAAAACATAAACTCAACAGCAGCGCCACTACAAAACAAATGCACAGACTCGTGCGACGGGTAATACAAAATTGTTCATAATTATTTATTTTAAAAAAATCAAAAGGGAAGGCAAGTGACTTTGTGACTACACTGCAGAGGTCTTCTGTTGTGAATCAAAAACCGAAAACAGACAAAATAGCGTTTACATTGTCTCTCTTGTTGTCATCTATCCATCTACTGAAATATGAAGATATATATAAGAAATCTAGCCTACGAGGGTGTTTCTTCATTTGTTTCCTCGATTTCCTGCAAAGGTTTGCTTTGATGCTTACAACATGCTATAATTCGATGTTTTGGATCTTTCCTTTCTTTACGTTTCGTTCTTTTTTCTTTGGTTTTACATATTCTGATTAATATACCTCATCTCATTAAGATGAATAAAATGCCGTGGGCGAGTTTAAATCTATATGCATCGTTTTTGAGAAAGTTGACGAAAACTAATCGTTTTATGAAACTAAAAATGATGCTGTACGATAACCATGTCTTTAAGAGACAAACAAGGTAACAATGAACTACATTGTTAACTCAATTTATTTAATTTTTGCTTAAGTATGATTTTGTCCAAAAAATACATATTGATCAATCATTATTGATTTGAATAAAATGTCAGGTGCCAGAGTTAAATTTTCATTCACAGTTTTTCTCGAAAATTAAGAAATAAGACTTTTTGTGGCACTTCATCTCTAATAATAGTCTCCTAGTTATTATTAGAACAGAGTGTTTATTTACTGGATATAGGAAGAAAATATATACACACAGTGCAAATTACCTGGTTATCGTTATTTCTTCTCTATTTTCAACAGTGACATATATTCTGCTAACGGTGATACTAATACAACAAATAACACTACTACATAAAAAATTAAGTTTAAAATTTAATAATTTAAAAACAATTGTTTTTATTTCTTTCCCGATAAATTATAAATATATCAAAACATTAGTAGGAATCCTCTTGTTATGACAGTAACATTTCTTTCTTTTTTATATATATAAAATGCATAGTTTTCCTTTCAAGTTAGGTTTAATTAGTTTGTTTCTCCTAAAAATTTATTCTGTTTTCTGTTATCTTGGAAACATCTGGAAGTGAAAGGCAATTATATATGCCGCCTGAGGGATAACATTTGGCGCATCTCATGAATTCGGTTTGGAAATTTCGAATTAACATTCTTATAACTTGTTTTACTTTGCCACCTCTGTAGATATTCGTGAAACAAAGAGTTAAAACATTTACTTGATGAATGTATTTTATAAAACTTATTAAGTAAATAAACTTACAACGAAAATAAAGTAAAATCTTAGTTTAAGACAATGAAACAGTCGTTAATTAAAAAGCAAACTAAGACATGGATTCTGTATTTTATTTTTATTTTTTTATTTAAAATTAACAAAAATTGCATTTTCTGGATACTAAGAACGATTTGATATATGCGATTCTGAACTTTAAGAAAATAATAAAATTACATAACACTACAATGACTTCCACTTACAACACTTGATTGAGATTGGGAAATTTCTGGATCCTGTCTTCCCTATTTCAGTATATGACGGTTTGCTACGGTATATTTAACTATAATTCTAATTTACTTACTAAGTCATTCTTGTTGATCTAGACCTCATTAGTTAAATCTCAGTTTAGTTTTAGAATTATTCCTTTAACAATCAAGCTTTTCAAAGGAAGTATATTTCACTTGAAATTTCTTCCAGAGGTTCCTAGGAAAATATGTACATATTAACCTCCTTTGAAAGGTAGTGAAACGTAAATAAAACTGTAAACAAATAATATTCCGTTGGTATAAATATGAATACTAATGTTCAAATTAAATAAAGTAGTGCTATAATATAAATGAATTGTTCTGGTAAAACACAACAAATATCACAAAATTTCTTTACTGAGAGATGTCTCCGGTATTTGGTGGACAGTATTTGTTTTTAACCCTTACTCTTATTTAAAAATGCTTTATCACGTTTCTGATTCATAATGCAGTTCTTCAAGAGTTTTGAACGACTCGTCATACCCAAAAGATTGCAAATTTTCAACCAGAAAAAACAGCACTCATTTTGAGGAAGAGAGGGGAAGAATCCGATTGCAAGACATCAATATACACAGGTATATTAGGGGTGTTCACGAGTGGGATCATGTTGCAAAGTCCGGCATTAAATTTGTAGAGGGATAAAAGATGAGTCAGCAGTTCTGTTTGCCACTAAAATACTATATGAAATGTGTATAGTTTAGATCAAAACAAGACTTATAATCAAAACTGTATCATGAAGAAAGTTCATGGAGACAAGAACTGCTTGAAAGTTTAAAAATAAACATTGCTCTTGTAGAATGGGAGGAAGGATAAGTATCGGATAAACGTTAAGATTAGTTGTTCCAAATGTAATAATGATAAAATGACAAACCATATTGGGAGGTGGATGCAAAACTATAGCTGAAACAGATGTCATTTACGATTTTCGATAAACCGACTTATTTTTTCTTAGCAGATAACAGATACTAACTGACGTGATTCTTAAAATGAGAAACCAATGTGTTATATTGTTTAAGCGATGTTCAAGTTTCACCAAAGTACACAATTACTGCTACTGCGAATGTCATATAATACATGAAAGTAAAAGAGAAGGCAAAAGTGTTGCAACATTTACATAATCAAAAAAAAAAAAAATAGGTGGGTTTATACACGGTGATCGACCCAAGTACAAGTTCAAACTGACGCAAGTGGTAATATGGTAAGCGGACCACTTCGTCAGTATCTTCAGTCAGTTGTTAGTGATAGTGGCGATTAGTGCTCAGCAACGTTTGACATATCAACTATTGCTATATGCGTTGGAAGTCCGGCATAACACTACAGCAGCACCAAAAATGTTTATCTTGCGAAAGTGAAAGTTACAGTGAACCACAGCACAGCAGGTCATTGGTTCCAGAAATTTCGTGCAGATTGTAAAAATATCGAAGTACAGCCAAAGTTTGGCCTCTACAAGGAGGGGCGCACCAACTTGGAGAACACCGGGTCCGAAACCTCCAAACTTCGCAACTCAAAATACATTTGTACACTTTCTCACTTTCTGAATTTTTTCATTTTCGAAACTGTTTGCTTAACAGGGAAACGATTGATGTAGAATGAAAATGTCGTCTTACACTTCATTGGTACCCTCCCTTTTACTAAAAGAATCTAGTTCTTTCGTTTTTTCTGAAAATAGAGTTTTTATGGATGCTGAATAACACCTGTTCAATCCTAGATAGGCATAGTGACTTGTAGAATTGAACCCAACCCAACAAAAAATTCTGGGCGCGCGTCTGTCTACAAGGTAACATATTCTAAGGTCACTAGACACGGCATTGAGGAATAACCATCCACCAGCATATGAGAATTGTCAAACCAACTCGAAATGCCCAAAGTCACTGAAGTGCGTAACCTCCACAAACCTGGGAAAACCATCAAGAGTTGCCGCATTGTGTCACATGGGTTGATTTTGTCTCAGACCCAGAGGAGAGTGAATGTACGCCACCCACTGCTGCAAATTTGCATGGTATGCGTTTTCTCAAACGGATTGTCATATGCAACCAAAGGTGTGTAGTTTTAGAACATACGAATGAGCTAAAATAGTGATTGAGTAATAGTCAACTACCAGAACTAGTCGTCAAACGGGCTCGAACATTAAGTCCTGCTTTGTGTGTGATGGAACTACAAAAGGGTAATTCACTCTGACTCCATTCCTAACGGTCGTAAAATCAATGTCAGCCTTTATTCCGAACAGTTGGAATTGATGTATGATGAATTACGACAAATATATCATGCATTGGTAAACTGAAAGCCACTTCCTTCTGCAACAGGATAACGCAAAACTACACTTGGTTCAAAACACAGTAAGAAATGCTGGAAGTTGATGCTATTGAAATGATGCCACAAGCGGCATATAGCCTCACTTTGTCCCTTCGAACTACTACTTGTTTCGGTTCATGACGCAAATCATAAAATCACGATGCTTCTCTAACCAGCAAGAGGTGGAAACAACAGTGACTGACTTCTTTATCTCTAAGAACAAGGTATGGTATCGACGTGAAATCGAGGAACTGACAGGAAAGTCGCTACAGACAGTCCAACACAATGGGAAATATGTTGAGGTTTAACTTGGTTTTATTGTACTGTGATAAATACAGGTGTGCCTTGTACCAGAATATTGCATGACGGATGACTCATCCTTATATGCAGCTGGAAACTTTAAACGTCAGCGCATCATCACTTGTGGAACATTCAACGAAATTAATTTTAGTTGTTGTAAACGTAGACGAAATCTGCTTATTGCTCTTACCATAACCTTTTCTACCTTACGTTTGTCATCTCCATTCCGTTCTAATTCCGTTAGTCTATTTTGCCCTCCTCATTACTTCCACTCTAGGATAGTTTTAAAACTAATGAGTTTGTGTAGAATTTTTATGATAAATTTTACATATTAAGTAGTTTCCGTAGTTGAAAGAAACCGTATGTTTTTTAACATTTTATTTTTCAATAGTTATTTCTTTTTTGTTTATCCTATTAGTGCATAAAGTTTATTACGACGCTCTGAAGTAAAACTTTAATATTGATAGTCATTCAGACTCAAAATTGTAAAAAAGATGTGCTAGATTTCATTTCATTTTCTTGGGAGGGGTGTTCAACATATTCAACCAGGTTACTACAAAAATAAAATTTAAATATCATTGTATGTATTCTCTGAACTTCATACTCAAATATAATATGAATAAAACCTGAGAAATAATTGTAATAACATTAGTGATAACATTTTAATTATACCCTGAGAGTTATAGCTAAACAGCGAAAATGCACTTTCACTACTTTTACTTCTTCCTTTGACGCGCTAACAATAATTGTTGTCACAGCATGTGACGTAGAAAGTTCCCTCCGGTTCTAACTTTATGTGTGAAATAAATAGGCATGTCTAAAATTACTTTAATTGAATTAATCTGTCGTTTTAGCGTCCAACATATACATCCGTGGATTATTAAGTTCTCCTGCGTGTATTTATACTTTTCGTGACACTGAAAAAATTAAACAACAGGATAGTCAATTTAGCATTTCGTATATTTGCCCTTGAAAGTCTTTCGAAATTCAAGTCTTTTTTTAAAAAAAAAGGATACATAATAATTCTTTCGTATATTTTTCTTTATTAAAGCGTTTGTTTACCAAAAACTTCTATATATTATTCCGGGAGACACTAAATTTTAAGAAATACTTGATGGATCACAATCACTCTTGGACGCGATATAGAGGGTATAAATTAGGAATTGAGTTTGCTGAGACGAATATTCGGATCCACGAGGAACGGGAATGGGGAATGGTGGAAACTTCATAACGAGGAACTACATAATTTATAGGGTTTAACAAACAACCAAACATTTTTAGAGTCATTAAGTCTAGGAGGCTCAGGTGGGTAGGTCATATAGCCAGAATGGAAGAAAGTAGGAACGCTTTCAAAATCTTAACTGGAAGACCAATCGGAAAATGATCATTAGGAAGATCTAGGCGCAGATGGGAGGGCAATATTAGGATGGATCTCGCAAAAATAAGAATACAAACTAGAAACTGGATCCAGTTGGTTAAGGATAGAACTCAGCGAAGAGCTTTTGTGAACACAGCATTGAATCACTGGGTTCCATAGGCCATAGAGTTAGTTTGTTGATGGACGTGATCCAGTTAATTCTAAGATATCGACAATCAAAAATCGTTTATCCATGTATTTCAATAGGAGTAATTATGCACATCATCCTTTCTTGACAGACTTTTCGCAGTGCTGTTAAGATTAGCCGGTAAGTAAGATATAATGCTCAGGATGCAAAATATTAATTTATCTGTGGAAACAGCTAAATGACTTTCTACTAGGCAAATCTAAAAACTTAAATATTTTCTAATTTCATATATACATTCATCTTACTAAAGTTTTTGAGTAGACAATGGAGTATGAGGGAAAATGCAAAAACTCGTACTTTGATTTCTAGGCTATGTGAACAACACCAAACCAAACTTCTTCACGTAGTTGAGTTGAGTTGATTTTGAGTTTTACGTCCCATTCAGCAGTGAGGCTATATGAGACGTTGACCTACTGATTAACGTGGAATCCGAACCAGATGAGCTCCCGCCGGGAATCGAACCCGGGTCTCCCATTCTTCACGTAGTGTTACATAGAGAGACTGCGGCTTGTTGAAACATGGCAAATTTAATTAGTATGCCCTTTCAGTTCCATGTTGATATGGTACCGCAATAGTGTCCGTTTTATTCAGCTTCGGCACTCGTGTAGCAGTGATTTTGTATTCCTATTAAATTTTGAGACTAAGCTCTCAAACCATTTCCTAATAGGTTAGGTACATTATTTGATTTGAATATACATAATTTAACTGCACATCAAAGCTTTTAACAGTATTTATTTAACGCATTTGGCCCTAAAGGATGTTTTTAGTATTACACTGTTTTTCTTTTTGTGTGTGTGACTGTGTGAAAAGAACAAACAAATCTTATAAACGCTTTTTAGCCCCGGATCTTATAAAATTCTTATTTAATTTTAGTAATGTATGTGAAATAACAGCTTCAACTCCTGAATCGTCAATTTCAGTGCTTATCTTCCTCAAACATATTTTGCATATTTCTACACATTATAGTTACTGGTGTCAGTGGTCTACTCATGTTCTTATCCGTCTTTCATGTAACCTTCAGCTCCGGAGTTTTATTATTCATATGGAAAAACAAACTAAATCGCTATATCCAATGATTGATCTTGAGTTATTTAATCTTGGTTTTATCCTATTAACGTTGTAGATACGAGTATTTTGAAGCAGTCTTTTCTCAGAGACGAAGAAAAAACGAAAAAAGGAAAGAAATTAAATGAAATGAAATGTTTCACTTTTACATCCCACGCTCATACCGTGTAGCAAAATGAGCGAAGTGAATGAAATGGTGGAATGAAGAAAGTAGGAGGAAACGGCCTTAGGATGAAACGACCAGCGAGTATGTGCTTTGAAGTTACTTTACAATAATAAATGTATTGTAGTGTGTTTTTTATGACGACATACGTAATATATTGTAGTACGAATGTGCCTACCTATATACTGTAAAAGGTTAATCTGTACCACAAAATGTATTACAAACATTAAATTGTAGTCCCTAGTTAACACGGATTTTTAACAAGAATTCTTGAGTTTTCGATTTCTTCGGATTCTTGCTAACAAGGGTTTATTATATTTGTACGAAATTGCGATATAAAATTCGTTATTGTAATGACATATGTTTTTTTTTAAGTCTGAATGGCTTGAGTGATTGTTTACAATGCGAAATGGAAGGTGAAATGAAATAAGCTTTAATCGGTTGTTCACAAAAATTTGCTTGCGGACCCGTCCCTTTCAGCTTATGTTCTCCCGAGGCTGTCCAATCAGATTGTATCTATGAGTGACCGTCTCCTTGATTCTGGAATTTCATTTCCGCTCCTACAGTTAATGAATCTATAAAATTTCATAAACCATTTCCTTTTCCCAGAATGTATTTAATTAGTGATTCAATCAACCATTAGAAAGAGAGGTTGGTGACTTACACAGTAGCACGTAGCAAGTATGATACTTCTAATTTCGTTCCGCATTTCATTCGACAATTAAAAATATCTACCAAGAATCAATACATTAAAAGCTAGAACAAAATGTTTATGGAGTTAATTAGGGATTTTATGAATGCCCCAGGTACCACATTAAGAATATCTCTGTCCTTTTTATGATTACGTAGTTCCGAGTTTTGATTAGTTTGGTGTCATAGCGGTCAAACGTTACCACGCAAATTACAGATTTCTTACGAATGTCTCAACATTTGCTTGTTATAAAAAGAAAAACTCATTGCTTATCGATTGTTCAAGTCATTTTTCTTTTATGGCGAATAAGAAAGTTTTGTGAGAGAAAAAATAACAAGAGCAGATTAAGTTGAGAAAGCTTATTAAAGTTCTGCGTTATGAAATAGTGATCCGAATTACGATTAACTAACACGCAAATAGGTAATTTACTCATGTGAAACATGGAAACAGAAAAAAATAACATTTTGCTTTTTTTACTCATATACAATACCAATGCATAGAGAAACGGTTTTGAACACTATGTAAAACATTTTAAATGATCAGACTAAAATTACAGTTAAATCGAATTACACAGTTCCGCAACCGAAAAGCTGTTTGCATAAGTTTAGCTGATGTTTATGCTTCTGGGTGCACCGAAGTCGAAAATGAACCCCGTTTCTTGCTGGGACGTCAAGTTTTTGCACAATCGAAATGTAACGTGGTCAAACAGGTAGTTGGAAATCGCTACATTGCAATTGCATTACACAAAAATAAAAATGAACATAGATGATGAAATGTATTTTTGCTCCCCGAAACATGAAAATACATTTAAATTGGTCTGGATGGGGATCACTGACTCATATCGTGATGCATCATGAATGAGAGTACGAGATTACAAAGAACAACTCAAAAAAATAAATCTGTTCATAAAACAAATTTAGTAAGATTACATCTTAGATTTGTAAAATGTTGCTAAGTAGTTCTGGCTACACTGTTTGTTGCTCAAATACTACGAGTACGCGAGTACACGGGTTTTTGTTGGCCCTGATATTAGAAAACTCAGATCCGACAAAGACTTCATCAGCTCAATAACTCTAACTCAAAAAGAGGCTTGGATTGCGTTCACTGTGGTCATCAAAATGTTTTGGGAAACCGAAAGGACCCACAGTACAAGGAAATGGTGGAAAAAATGTTGCACGCGTTCTGAAAGTTTGGTTGCTCCATGAGCCTTAAAGTCCATTTTCTCAACTCCCACTTTGACTACTTTCCTGACAATGTGAGAGCAGTGAGTGAAGAGCAGGGGAAGCGTTTCCATCAAAATATCAAAGAAATGGAACGACGGTATCAGGGGAACTGGAGTGTTACGATGATGGCAGGCTACTGCTAAATGTTATTTAGGGATCTTCCGGCAGCCATCTACAAAAGGACAAGCTCCAAACGAAGTTTGATCTTAAAAAAAGAGACGATTTCACAAGCAATCTGATTGAGGGTAGTATTACTTTTTTGTCTTTACGTGTGTGCGTGTTTCTGTACATTAATTTGTGTTACGCTGTTAATGGTGTTTCTATAAATCGCATATCCGTGTTCATATTTTTGTTCAACAATGGCCACCTGTTTTGTTCGAAACCCAGACGTCCCAGGACAAAATGGTTGTCATTCCTGGATTCAGCTCACAACAACACATACGAATCAGTTAACTAAACCGAAACAGCTTACCATTGTTTTATTTTTCCAGATGTGTGTTATTGTTAACATTATATCTGGTTTATTACTACCAGTTGACCAAAAAGTGTGTGCCGTTTTCGATATTCCATCACCATGTGCTCACACAGAGAGAAAACGAAATGACGCACGTGGATGCCAAGCAATCAGGAGTTAGTCTGATCGGCAACCGTCAGTAATAGAGGTAAGTTGCGCACATACACCAGTCATAGCTCGTCCTGTTTCGAAGAGAAATGGAGGTATCGAAGCAGCTTGTTCACGCATGTTTGTTGTATGACTTTTAAGTCCGCCTGTCAGCTTCCGCATCAAGTCGATGCATATGCCAGGCATTTGGGGAGAATGCCGTGAACGAACACACCACCAAGCATTGGTTCCAGAAATTTCGTTCGGGAAATGTGAGCCTTACGGATGAACCTCTCAGTGGACGGCCACATGTGTTGGATTACAAAACCTTGGAAGTAGCCATCGAGGAGGACAGTGGTGAACTTGCTGAAAGGTTTCATGTTTCCGCTGGAATAGTTAATGTACACCTGCATGGTATAGGGAAGTCATGCAAATTAACCAAGTGGGTACCTCGGCATCCAACAAGGAACAGCTAGTGACAACCTGTTTGTCCTTTCTCATTCGGCAGCTCAGCATACCCATCCTCGATCACTTGCTCACTGGTGACGAAACGTGGATCTTCTATGACACTTCTAACAAAGCGTACAAGACATTGGTTGTCGTCACGTGACCCTGTTTCTCACATCTCAAGATACTTCTCCACGCATGAAAGGTTATGCTCTCTGTATGGTGGAATTATCGAAAAATTGTGCATAATCCTTCCTTCCACGAGTTCCTTCCACCTGATTAGACCATCACTGTTGATCTCTACTCTCAGAAGTTGCAAAGAATGCATGGTGCATTGCAGTAGAAGGAGCTAGGGTGAATCGCAAGGGTGTTGCGTTCCTGCACGATAATGGCAAGTGACATGTAACAAAGAGAACCCGGGAGACCCTTCAGCAACTTCGCTGGGGGACACTGTCCCATGTACACTCATGTACAAAATGATTGTCGCATATCTATAACTGTCTTCTTTTAAGAATACAATTTGATAAGATTTTGCAGGGTACTTTTAATACTGACACTGTGTCAGTATTAAAATAGATATGCGATAATAATTTTGGACATGAGTGTACCATGTTCAGCGGATCTTGCGCTAACAGATCACCACCTGTTTCATTCCCTCGACAACCACCTTCGTGGGATATCCTTCGCAAATGAGGAAGACTTGCGGAATGCATTCACGGACTTCTTTGCATCCACGACCGCCGAGTTTTAGCACTAGGGTATTGTATAGCTGCAGGAACGTTTATAAAAGGTGTTGGATGCTGAAGGAAATTACTTCGAAACCTAAAGGTACGTGCCGTCCATTGTCTTGCTCCTTGTTTGTCACTGCTCTTGAATGGCAGGAACGTTTTTGGTTACCTGATAGTAGATAGCTTGTTTCAAATTTTTGAATTTATACATTATACCGTACAGGTTATTTCTACTTACAATGCTATACACTACAAAAAGATTCAATAACTGAAGTATTTCTCGTAAAAATAGACCTAATCGTCAAATATACCTATGAACCACCGCATAAGGGAGCGCCTTATGACTTCTCTCTTTTATGTATCATCTCTCCCTGCATGATTCGTATTGAATTCGTACAAGTAAATATTACCTACATTTTCTGTGTTGAAAACACTTTCACATGCCAAACGCTGGATACAGTATTTAGATCAACTGTTCAAAACAATTCATTTGTTGCTAGGAAAATTAATAAATGATACGTCCTTGCTGGTACGGGTTTATTGAATAAAGATTAACGTTTTATTTCCTTCCAGCTTTCCTGATTTTATATAACGTACAGTATATTTCTACGACGTAGGGTGTTATGAATCACAAGAAAAGTTCAATAACTTAAATTAGTTATTGCCGTAAACCTATTTTATAACTTCGAATATATTGCAGAGAGATTTCCTTTTGTATAATCAGCAGGTTACAATGATAAGTTTAATCTTTTATTTCTTTGAACTTTTACGTTATGACCAGTGAATTTGTTATATCTTTGCCTAGGAACAGGCAGGCACGTAGCCAGGATTTCGTGAAGGGGGGTCCGTCGCATGAATTACTGTGGTCATTACAAAAGGGGCTCGATCACTCTAAACTGTTCTACTGGAACATATATTGGTTCGTTTAGCCAGGATTTCGTAACGGGTGGGGGGGGGGAGGAGGGAAGTGACATGAAATTCTGAAGGCCCAGGAGCTCGATCAATCTAAACTACTTTACTATCAACATATATCGGTTTGTTAGGACAATAAAATGAGGATATGTTGGCAAGTATTTTAATAACAAACTATGAAGAAATTTCGAGCAAAATAATAATAAAAAAATTATTGAAAAAGATTTTGCAATATTTACGTCCTCCTGTTTATTCAAATATAACAATTTTCCTTTCGTTATGACCTCAATTATTATAAAAATTACATACTGAATACTGTCTTGTAAACTATCTTCTACTATAAATAAAATAAAGAGTTTGTTTGTGTGTTTGTCTGTCTGTTTGTCTGTGTGCAGCCTGGGGACCAGACGAGTGGACCGAGAGTTACCAAATTTTGGTCAAGGGTACCTTGGCCCAGGCCCCAGATCAAGACGAAGCGTTTTTTTTTTTCAAATTTCGAAACAGGGGTCCCAGGGGGGCGTTTACCGTAACCGGCTTGGGAACCAGACAAATTGACCGAGAGTTACCAAATTTTAGTCACAAATACCTTGGTCCAGGCTCCAGACCAGAGTTAAATGTTTTTGTCGAAATTCGAACCAGGGGGGGGGCTCAGAGGGGCGTTTACCCGAACATGTAAAAGTAGTAGAAAATGGCTGATATTTATTTATTTATTTAACAATCACCAGATACAGCTCAGAGTCCATTTTACATTGGATATCCAACAACATTAACAATGGAAAGGATTTGGAAAGGTATTGGCCAGGGCTTGTTTAGTAGGTGCCATCCCGGCATTTGCCTGGTAGGACTGAGGGAAACCCTGGAAAACCTCAGTCAGGATGGTAGGCAGCGGGATTCGAAGCCACGACCTTCCGAATGCTAAACCAACGCTCTACCACTTGGGCTATTAGTGTCGAATTCATATTTTTGCGGTCGCTCAAATCAATGGTGAAACTCCAGTCGCATTAACTTCCAAATCCACGCTATTCGGCTCCGGGCCGGGGGTCACCGGAGGGGGGTGAGATACCAAGACATATAAAAGTAATCCAAAATGACCGATATTAGTGTCAAAACCATAGTTTTCGCGGTCGCTGAAATCAATGGTGACACTTCCACTAGTGATGACTTGCAAGTATGCGGGCCGGGAGTCAGCGAGGGTTGGATACCGAGACATGTAAAAAATAGCCCAAAATGACCGATATTAGTATCAAATCCATAGTTTTCGCGGTCGCTGAGATCAATGGTGATACCCCCACAGGCGTTGACTTCCAAATACAGCCCCTGTGCGAAGCATGTGTATATTCAACTAGTTTCACAATATAAGCGTTCCTTTCTCTGTTGAATCAAATGCTAACAGAACTTTCTTTCAATATAATGTTTTGTTTTTATTATTCCGTCAACTACTGTCGGTTCCAAATGACAGGTTAAAGGAGCAACAGAAAATTGTCCTTGAAATAACATGTTTGATACTGCAAGGATGCGATGACGAAAAGTTATGATTAAAAATGTCCACGCTGTTACACAGCGGCACTTTTGCTTTCGAAGCTTGAAATATCCAAATCTCCCTGACTAGTAGCAAGAATTCTGAGAATTCCATAACTTTTCTTGAAATTTCAAATTCCCTGACTCTTCCAGAATACCTCGCTTACCTCGCCACCATATTGCAAGTAATACAAATCTCCTCATAAGAAAGAGTAAACAAAAGCTTCCTGTAGTTTTCTTTTTAATTTTTAACGCTGATCCTTCTTTTTGTCATTTCATTTTGTTTTATCCTTTCTTAATTTCTTTCATTTCTGGTCTCGAAGGGGGGTGGGTCCGGACCCCCCGGTCCCCCTCCCTTGGCTACGTGCCTGGAACAAGTATTCTTAGATAATAGCCTGCAAATTTAGGACAGGTTCTGCATACAACAAAATTAGCAGAAATTTAGTTTATTTTTAAATAGAAAACATTGCATTTTCTTTTTAATCATGATGCGTAGTTGGTTACTTATGAGACCTATACAATTGTGATATCTTATCTTTTAATAATGGTGTCAAAAAGTGTGATAATAGCTACAAACTGTTTAGTGCCTTTCTTCGTTCTTAGACTCCACGTGTGTTTGTGAAGGTGTGTTTCGGAGGCCCCAACCTCTAAGGAGGGAAATAGCCATTTTAAAAAAATGTAACTATTATCACACCTATTGTCACAATTAAAATTAATGATATATGTAAAAGAAACGTCATCGCTCTTAAATATTCATACGCAAAAAGAAATTTTGACGTAATCACTAGAAAGAACATCATATACTTATAAAATGTGAGTCTTTTGGTTGGTATTGGTTGGTTTGTTTGTTTTCCTCCGTATGCTCCAAGTACACAGTGTAGCATTATTATTCATTTTAATACATTAACTCCCATTATTGGATAGATATACATGGTTCAAGTTACCCTCTTGTGTAAAGATTATATTTGGTCGAGGACCCCAGTCTACATCCCGTAGTTGAAGTCTCGAGGCTAAAGGACTAAAATGATTGGTGTAAGTAAATAATAATCAAATAATTATTGGAATAAGAATGTGGATGGAAAGGGGAAACCTGAAGTAAGCACATAAATATGGTGTTATTTATCAGAAAATCACATAATGTGGAATCGAATCAGAAATCCTTCTCACTAGAAGTGAGCAATCTACACCATACTGGCCTCAATTTTCAGTACGCCAGTGTTCCAAGAACGAGGTAAATCATCTTTTGTATCTTGGAACCAGCACTATTAGATAATAGGATAATAGCTTATGATTTCACTATTGAATTCATTAGTTAGAAATTAACCGTGATTATACATTGTGAAGTGAAACTCACTTGTTATCTGTGATACGCAGGTTGAAATTACCAACATCTTACGTAAAGTGATACCATTACGTAATCATAGGACTTGGATCCAAGCTTTCCGCTCTCTGCACATTCTAAGTTAAAATAGTGCTTAATTAAAAGCTGTGATTCCTTGCTTGTCTTATTAATAAGCTGCAAAAGACGTTCGTGATCAGTGCCATAATTATCCATTTTGAAATAACTAAGCAGAAACAACACAGTTAATAAACAAGTGGCAATTAAATGGTTGCAATATATTGCTGTAGAGATACACAAATACTCTGTGGACCTACCATTTACAAACTTAATCCGTTCCGTAATGGTGCTTGTAAACCGAAATGTTCCTCAATCTATTTTATTTTTCCCACAAAAATTAATGCAAATACAATTAATCCGTTGTAGCCACAGGAACATGGTACTGCATGTATGTTTTTACATTTTAAAGTGCTTTTCTGTTAAGGAGAGTACAAAATGACAACGACTTTATTCTCTTGAAAGACAAATATGTAACACCACATTAAAGAGAGAACTCTTACAGATAATGTTCATGGCATTTCTCACAGAAACACAACAAAGAAAAACTGGTGTAAGACAGAGTTGCCAACTACAGAGAACAAATTTATCGATTTTCGTCTTTAAAATTACCGTATATTACCAAAAAAAAAAAAAAAAGTGAACATGATACCTCGTGAACGTGATAATTGTAGAAATAAGTATACTAAACTTATGTAGTAATCTTCAGTTTCGAACTCCAAGTCGACAATACTTCCCTTACCATTTTTAAAAATCCTTCATAACCCTACTCTGAACAACAATATTTCCACCCCCTCGTAGACATAATCGAATTTAAAGAATGGGTGACATGGTTTCCATTTGTCAATTCTCAAATTGTTACTGGCTTTTTGTTTTTAGCGGAAATGTCTGTTTAAAACTTCAATTATAACGAAATACTTTGGATAGATTAATAATTACCTGTACCTTGGGCAGAAAGTGCTCATACATGTGCACTATACTTAATAGAATGTTAATTTAATAATAACAAAAGAAGAATGTTTTTAAGATATGAAAATGAATATTATGGGATAGTTGTTGCTATGTACATGTTTTATGGATACCTAGTCAGCAAGTTTGTGTGCTTGACAGTTTGAAGGAAAATATATTATAAAGTATATCAGCTAATAAACCATTTTAGCAACGTTCATCGACGTTATCATTCTAATAGAAAAGGTGAGAATAATGCTATATAATTATTAAAGATAATTTTTACATGCAAACAAATACTACCACTCAAGATTTGTATATCTTACTTAGACGAACCAGGTTGACGACTACCCTTGGTGAGTCGTTATAAAAATTTTGGTGCCTTCACACCGGGATTAGCTAAAAATTTTGGTTTACCTCACCCGGGATTTTTCATAAATTCTTACCCCGAAGTAAAGTAAGGGTGAATTTACTTTTACAATTAAGTTAATGAATACAAATTTGACCATACTGAGAAGTGGTAGAATAATTGTAAGGAAAATGGACACTGAAATAATGGAGAATGAATCCACTAATAGTGACAACGGTGAACCTAGTGTAACATCAGGATTGACATCGGAAGACCGAATCTTGCTAGTCTTACAGCGGCAATTGATGCAGATGTCTACCGAGTTAAAGCAGACGATGAAGCATCACTCTGAAGAATCCAACAAGCAATATGAAGAATTGAAGCAGACGTCTACCGAGTTAAAGCAGACGATAGAACGGAACTCCGAAAAATCCAACAAGCAATACGAAGAATTAAGTAGACGAATAGAACAGAAGTCTGATGAATCTAACAAGCAATACGAAGAATTGAAGCAGACGATAGAACAGAAGATGGAACAGAAGTCGGATGAAACGAAACAATTAATTATCCAGACGATGAGCGATATCACCTCGCAGTTCGAGGAAAAGTTAAAAGGAATATCGGAGGAATGCCAGGATAATCACAACCACCTGAGCCAAGAAATCAGCGATATAAAAAAGGATTTAGAAGTAACCGAATCTTCTGTTCAACAACAAAAGATCCAGGTCATCAATAATTCTAACAATATACGTGCAAATACGCAATTGATAGTTACGTTACAGGAAGAAATTAGAATGCTACAGGTTAAGGACAACACATACCGTAATAACATGTGTAGTGATCGCATGGAGTTTCCCCACTCACCAGAGATGAACTCGCCTTCGCCGGTGTCTGATGAGGATATTATATTGGAAGAAATACATCCGAAGAGTACAGAAGGGCGAAACATAGATGGTGTAACGACACATCACGTCATGAATAGGAACTGTCACCCAATGGGTACATGGAATGATAAAAGGAAGGTAAAATTAAGTGTTAAGATGAGTGAAATACGAGCTATGAGCAAATTCAGTGGTAAGTGTAACGAGAATGCTACTTCTTTCTTAGAAAAATTCCAGGACGAGTGCAATATTATGTGTATAGATAGATCACAATATATGAAATTAATCCCTCATGTACTACTCCCACCTTGTTCATTATGGTTTAAAGCAGTACGTGATCACATCAGTACATATGAGGAATTCAAAGCGGCACTAATCGCCAATTATGAAAAAGACTTTTTGCTTGCGAATAGAGATGCCACCATTAGAAATCAACACTTCAATCCTCGATTGCATAAATCTGTTGTAGAGTTTGTTGTAAATACATACAACGAATTAAAGGTCGTTAATCCATTGCAATCGGAATCGAGAATAATAGCATCGATTCGAAATTTGCTTCCATTTAAATTACAACAGATTTTATTTTCCACACAGTGTATGAGTTTCAACCATTTATTAATGCTTGTCCAATGCTATGAAACTCAATACCATGCCATGAATCAACAAGCAGGAACGGGTAAAAATAAGAATAATTCAGATCATTTTGTGCCTATTCGGAATTTAAATATCCGAAGTGTGAATAATACGAAACATAACCTAAGCAGAATAAATTCTAGCAATCAAAATGAGCAAAATAGGCAAAGTTATGTAGGAAATCCGCCTAACCTAATTAATGGTAGCAATCCATATGTTAGACCATATAATCAAAATAGGTTTAAAAATAGACGAAATGTATGGCGAAATTCCAGGAATACAGCGAACTACGTGGATAGACGTAATGGGAGGACAAGAGATGGCACTTCGCATCAAGATCCAGGTATTGAAGTAATTTCTGTACAGAACAATAATACGGGACATAATCATGATTGTGCTGTGCAATGTACTTTATTAGAACCATACACCAGTATGAATTTAAACTAATTACGGCTGATGTGGTAGGGGTTAAATTCATATCAGCTATAGATTTTCATGAACATTTATTTTATTTTTATTCAATTTAATTTTCTTTAATTCTCATTAATCAATGATAATTCCCAAATGTTTTTAATATATGTAAGAATTATAATTTGATTCATAAATGATTAAAAGCAAAGGTTATTTATATTAGATTGATTTGTGTTGAAAACTTAACTGTCAAAGATTATGTTAAGAAGAAGATCTATTCTATAAAACTAATTATTCGACGACTGTTTTTATGAGCTATCCTATATATTATCCGAACAAGATTCTTCTTTATTATGACATCTTAGTGCTACGATGTATACATTAAAATACAACATCTAACTTATTTGTTATTTAATGCGCCCTGAAAGATCAAACATTATTTGCAACATCACTGTTTTAATAATGATCAAAACTATTAATCATAGTAATTTGTGTTTCACCCTCGTTAATTATATTAATAAGCGACGATGTTTTGATAATAATGAAATAAATATAATTAATGTAATAAAAAAGATAAGTATTGATGAAGCATAAGATTTGTTATAAATGTATCTATATATATATATATGTGAAATGTAATGAAGATATATACGAGGTGTGATCAAAATATAAAGAACATATGTAATTTAAGAACACTATTGTAAACGGACCAGTGGTTCTTGAAGATAAAAGCCAAGCTCACTCATGACTTTTATATTCAGTCCCATCGTCGGGCGACATTTTTATATAACGAAATACTTTGGATAGATTAATAATTACCTGTACCTTGGGCAGAAAGTGCTCATACATGTGCACTATACTTAATAGAATGTTAATTTAATAATAACAAAAGAAGAATGTTTTTAAGATATGAAAATGAATATTATGGGATAGTTGTTGCTATGTACATGTTTTATGGATACCTAGTCAGCAAGTTTGTGTGCTTGACAGTTTGAAGGAAAATATATTATAAAGTATATCAGCTAATAAACAATTTTAGCAACGTTCATCGACGTTATCATTCTAATAGAAAAGGTGAGAATAATGCTATATAATTATTAAAGATAATTTTTACATGCAAACAAATACTACCACTCAAGATTTGTATATCTTACTTAGACGAACCAGGTTGACGACTACCCTTGGTGAGTCGTTATACAATATGCTTGTTTTATAATTATTTAATGCACTTCTACAATATATTTGCATATTCAAAAGTTGTGAAAAAGTATGCGTTCTAAAATTATCGTATATTCACCTATTATCGCAACGGCATTATCAAATATAAATAAAATAAAGAGTTTGTGTGTGTGTGTGTATGTATGTGTGTGTGTCTGTCTGTCAGTCTGTGTGTCTGTGTGCGGCCTGGGGACCAGATGAGTGGACCGAGAGTTACCAAATTTTGGTCACGGATACCTTGGTCCAGGCTCCAGACCAACGCGAAGCGCTTTTTTTTTTTTAAAAAAAAAAGAAATCGGACCAGGGGTCTTAAGGAGGCGTTTACCTGGACATGTAAAAGTAGTAGAAAATGACCGATATTAGTGTCAAATCCATAGTTTTCGCGGTCGCTGAAGTGAATAGTGATACTAACACAGGAGTTGACTTCCAAATACAGGCCCCATGCTGAAGAATCGGTATATTCAGTTAGTCGTATATAGAATTAAAGCCTAAATTACCATATATTACGACAAACTATCATATGGCTGGCAAGCCTGGTATAGGCGTATGCGCGCGTTTGTATCCCGAACTTGTTGTTCATGAGCTGAAAGAAAAATTGCTTACAAAACTTGTTCCTAAACCGAAAATGGGGGATATGTTGTTAGTGTGTTCACACTATATTTACTCAAATGTACTAACTATATTTACAGCGTTTGTCCTATTTTGAAATAATTAAACTGAAACAACGGAGTGTTTAAGTTTCATGGCAACAGTTTTATTTTATGATTCCTTACACACAGCAGAGTCTTTTGGCATTAGGCACGCAGGTAGCACAAGTAGCGACAATTATTAGCTTCACTGTGTGCTATAAGGAATTACTGTTACGCTCATATAAGGAATTATTGACATATTTTTGTATTACATATGCGATACAATGATGAATTTAATATTTTATTTCTTTGAACTTTCTACATTATGACCAGTGAACTTATTTATGTTGTTGGCTAGAAACTTGAAACCTTAGACAATAGCTTCCAAATTTAGAAGAATAGGTTCTGCATACGACAAATTCACTATAAAGGGTCTCTCCTAGTAAGATTGTGAAATCGGCCCTTGATCCAAATTGGGTCGCTATTGATCCTAAAGGTTACCCTTGAACTAAAACTATCTTTTAAAAAATGACCCCATACCCTTCCCCTTACCGTATTATCGTATCATACATGCTCAAAATTGAATATTTTTAAAATTTTGGTGGGGGTGATCGAAAAATTTTGAAAGTTTCACAGATTGTAGATACTACCTAGATGTAAATGTGCTTTTTTTTTTCAAAACCATTGATGCGTATTTTCTTTATTTCTTTGCGTGTTGAAAATTTCAAAAAAATGTAGAAAACTTTTTTCGGGGGAACACGTCACTGATTTTCTGGTTAAAAAATTTGTTATACCCTTAGATGCAACATATATTTTTTCGGGGCCTGAAAGTGATAACAACATTCTCAAAATGAAATAAAACTGAAAACAAACGTGTTTTTCGGCACAGCTTTTCCACCATTTAAGTTCACACACACCTCGCGTCGGCTCCTCGTATCTATCAGTGCTTGCTTCACTAGCCGCACACCGTGGCGCTCTCTACCGGTATCGCTTTCTACCTCGAGCTATGTGTAACTTTGTTGTGCAAGAGTCGGTTGAACTGAAAGCATTGTTACGGAGATATATTTGGTGTTCCTATTCCGCAATGGACACAATCGAAGCAGCCGAAGAACGACAGAAGCGGAAGGGACCCAAGAGAAAGGAAAATTGTGACCTTTGGGAAAGGATTGTTTCAAGGGTCCCTCTCCTTGAGGGCCCTAAAATGGTGAATAAACTGTGCGAAAAACGTTTGTTTTCAGTTTTATTTCATTTTGACAATGTTGCCATCACTTCCAGGCCCCGAAAAAATATACGTTATACCTAAGGGTATAACAAATTTTTTAACCAAAAATTCAGTGACGTGTCCCTCCGAATTTTTTTCTACAATTTTTTGAAATTTTCAACACGCAAAGAAATAAAGAAAATACACATCGATGGTTTTGAAAAAACTGCACATTTACATCTAGATAGTATCTACAATCTGTGGAACTTTCAAACTTTTTCGACCACCCCCACCAACAATTTAAAAAATATTCAATTTTGAGCATGTATGATACGATAATTCGGTAAGGTATGGAGTCAAAATTTGTTGAGGTAGTTTTAGGTCAAGGGTAACCTTTAGGGTCAATAGCGATCCAATTTGGATCAATGGCCCATTTCACTATCTTACTACGAAAGACCCTTTATAAAAATATGGGTAGCATAATTTAGCTTCCAAAGCGTTTCTCGGACATCTATTAGTGAAAATTCAAAAAAAAAAAAAAAAAAAGCAAAGGAAATACATTTCTAAAGTTTAAATAAATCTTATCATAAGAATGTCGTTTCAGGTTAGTGTACAAATTTACATATCTTACTATTAGGGGTGGTTCAAAACTATAACAGAAAAATTCCCCTTCCCTTTCTCTCTGCAAATACGAGGGAATTTTTGTTTTCCATGAATATTGAAAAATTAATCAGATATAAACATACTAACAGTATAGTAGGTGAATTCACGGACTTCTATGGTCAACTTTTAAAATAATGCTAACACATTTTTTCAATAACATACTTTTACAATGTTAGTTTTTTCTCTTGCGCAGATACTCGCATCTCATGGCGAATTATTCGGGCCATTCTTTCGTTAAAGGTACTTCTATTCCGAACCATGTTAGTATTTGTCTCTCCTCTATGGCTCCAATTATGAGGTACATAATGCTAGGACATCCCGCATTTTTCGGACCGTTTCATAGATTAGTGAACCAACAGTTTTTATTTTGTCTTAGTTTTACTTATGCTATAATTTTCAGTATTTTCTGATATGAGACTTTTAGGAATTTTAGATACTTTATGCTGTTTCCTGTGCAATTTTCTCCTACTCCGCTGTTTACACCTGACATGCTTCATTTCCGACAAAGCGTAAGTGACATGCTTCATTTCTGAGATATTTTTGATTCTTCCTATTTTTGCGTAGTAAATAAGAATGTAAAAACTCAATTTTCTGTTATTCTTACACAGTTTTCCTCCCTTGATTTTAGGTAATTTTGGATATTCTTTTTACTAGTGTTTAATTTGAGCTGATTTCCCTGCTTCACGTAGGTTAATTCTGAGGGATATTACTTAATGGATTTTGTTTACTTACAGATTTGCTTTATTTTATTTTCGTAGTGTGTTATTTTGCAGTTTTTGTTAAATGAACTCCATACTTCCGTTTAAAACACTGTTTTGCTGGTCTTTTCATATGAGTTCAATAACCCTAACATTGTTATGGTTTCATATCATAACGTAATTCTGATAATTATGTGTTCTATTACTTCAATTGCATAACGATTATGGTGATCTGTGCTCATTTTCTAATGATTTTGTTTTTTCCCTTCTCAGTTTCCTTTTCTCTCTTGTCTACGACTCGCTGCTTGCTATCATAGAATTTGTCTTGCATTACTCGTTAGCTCTGAACCAGAATTTTCAACCCTTTTTTGTATTTCTGAGGTTTCGTATTCAATTCCTAATAATAATCAACATTATGGTGAAGTTTCACATCTTTCTCCTCTCGCCTCTTTATCGGACAATACTTCTTCCTCCATACCTATGTCCTAATATCCTCAACTACTGTTCTTAGTTTGTCCCTTTTATTTTCAGTTTCTCTTCAGATCCTAAAAAAAAAAAAAAAAAAAAAAAAACGATACTACTTTCATGTGTTTAGGCAACACCACCTTCTCCCTGCGTTTCGAGACTTTAACGTCTTCCCGTTGTTTATCTTCTATTTGCTCATGGGGCATTCCATGTGAAATCAACCAATGAAATGGCAAAATCTGACCTGACGATTTTACATTTTTGTAAAAATTGGCGCACAGCTTTATTACAGTGGGAGATGGGAAAGTCCCAAATATTACCTCTCTCCTCCTGAAAGTGATAGATTAGCAATTCAAATAATAAGTTCTATTGAAGCACAAACTTCTTTGGATGGAATGAGTTTTATATTGCCACTAGTCATCGTTGGTGCAGAATTGTCATTACCTATCCTTGGTAGGCAATGGTTACAGAGGCTAATACTGTAATGGAGGAATATTTGAAAATGTCTCATTTAAATATAGTATCGTTACAATTATTGATATGCAAAAGGAATCGGGTATGACACTCACAGAGCAAATACTTTGTACTGGAGAAGTAACTTGATGACCTTGGGTAAAATGAACATGTTGCAAAGGTTCAAATTTTAGATTGCGCTACCTCATGGCAGTAGTCAGAAAAAATCAATATAATCCTTTGATTATAATTTGATTTCAAAAGAACAGTGAACAGATTTACTAAGATGTTAGCATATTCGCTTCCCAGAATCAAAATATCTTAAAGAGACTAAATGAGTCAAAAATGTTCCTGCAATTGGACTTAAGACAGGCTTACCTACACTCGGAGATAGATGATAATTCTCCAAAATAGCTGGTGATCAACACACCGTGGTGTCGTTCAAATGGAAAAGTTATCTTTTCGTATTTTATCGCGCTTCAGTCATTTCAAAAATTCATGAATAGAGCAACCCACACTATGCTTTATTTTTGTTTAATTACGCTTTATTTTTTCCAAATTATGCTTTATTGTTAACTTCAATTATTGTTTTACATCAATTGTGGATAATATATAATATTTACTATATATTAAATATTCTAATATCTTGATCTATTTATTAATATTTTAAGCAACCAGTTTCATATTTAATGAACTCTCTACTTAAGGAACTGTAAAGAGATATGCTTTACTCGAGTCAGTTTTTTTTTTCAGTTTTGTGCACCTTAGAGGTGCATATATACAGAGAGGGAAAGTTTAAGATGCCACGAAACAGTGCAGAAAGTGGTCAAGTTCAAGAGGTACACATAATATAGTGTGGAGTTCTTGTGTAGCATTCATTGTTGGCGAAAAATTTTCTAAATTCTCTTCCTTTCTTTCTTTTTCTCCACGTCAAAGGATTACACTGAAAAGTTTACAGAAATAAAAATAAGCTTTTCATTGTTGCATTATGTTCTCAATGATTTTGCATTGTAAATACAGTAGAGCGTCGATTATCCGAAGTAATTGGGGGACATGGGTGTTCGGAAAACTGGTTTGTTCGGATAATCGAACTGTACTGTACTGTACTGTACTGTACTTCTACAGCCAGTGCCAAACCGACAGAAGTGTGCTGATTGTTGAAACACAGCGACTGGCGGCTTGGCCGGTCAGCAGCGCCTTATGAAGGCCCCATTAGAAGCAATGTTCCGCCAGCGGTGGCTCAGTGTGGCGACTACTGTGGGAAACTTGGTTTGGGAGTGAGGGGGATGATAGACGGTAGGGTGGGAGAGTAACAGGTGCGAGCGAGTACACAGTTCGGTTAAGCGGTCGTTCGGATAATCAACGATATATATATATATATATATATATATATATATATATATATATATATATATATATATATATATATATATATATATATATATATTGCAGTTAAACAGAATTTTTCAGGAATTGTGCTATAGCCTATATGTTAAATTATGCTTTATTGTGCTTTTAAAATTAGTTTATTCTGGACCCTTAGGCAACCACAACCATGTTCAAGGTACCAACCATATGTGTAAATTGCTGTTATGCTTTTTATGCTTCTGGGTTGCTCTATTCATGAATCATCTTTTAGTAATTTTCGCAGGTGCTGCAGCCTATTAACACAAAGTCTTAATGTGAAAGAAGAAACAATAGTGTTACAAACGATATCGAAGAGTCTTAGAAAAGTTCCAGGTATATAATTTGAGAGTCAATAAAGAAAAGGAGTATTGTTCACGGAAACAATAAATTATGTTGGTTACGAAATCTCGATAAATGGTATTTCTCCAACGTCCAATAACCATAAGCCTATTTTTAACACCTCACCACTAAATTTTTATCAGTCATCTACTCCACTCTTTGAAAACACTGCCAAACCATAAGCCTATTTTTTACGCCTCACCACCTAAAACTGTCTGCTACATAAGGTAGTGAATCTAAGTAAACCAAAGAACACCAAGCAGAATTTGAATTAATTCAGACCTATACACAGAAATAAAACTTTTAATCCAGTTAATGAAAACGCCGAAGTTTTTAAAATGAAGAATGCTTCCTCATTGGAATTGAAGCGGTCCACTTTAACAGAGTTGAGAGGAAACTTCGAATGGTGGAGTGTGCATAAGCAAATTTAACTGAAGCAAAGATAAATTATCCGTAATTCAAGAGGGAAGCTATGGCAGTTATGTTTGCTCTCCAAACATTTTGTAGATTTGTATATGGAAGAAAATTTAAACTTTTATTCGATTTGGTAGATTTCATGTGTATATTCACCACCTTCAACGGCGTTACCCAGGTGGCAGAGATAGTTTCTTTATCTTACTGAATAGCAATGCTGAATTTTTATAAACGAAGCAAGTGAAATTAGCTGATTCCTTGTCAAGCTACCACGTGACGGATGAAACCAATTTATTTCCCAGAACTTTATACTTCAGATAAAGTTATACTTAATCAGTACAGAAGAGATTAAGCAAGGTATTAGGAACGATGCCTAGATTAAAAGGATGTAACGTTGGATCGAGAATGGATAGCCCAAAATATTTCCAGAGAACACAAGTGGTTTTCCCATAATTGATATTTAATGAAGTGGTCATATGGACAATTATTTTTCAATAGATGCGTGTTTTTACTTAGAGCAGTACTCCACAAATACGTGTATTTGTCCTAATTAAATTGAGAAAATTTGGAGCTATAAAGCATGAAAAATAAAGCAAAATGAGAAGTGTGCTTAATCAGACATACTCATGGATGTTCATAAATAGGTAGACAATTGCATGGTTTTGATGTCCTTGTCAAACAATAGTTCTAAGAAGGAGAATGTATCTTGTGTGAGAGAGTCCAAATCATGGAATGAATCTATTCATACATTTTTATATATTTCGCTCTAATTTTTCACAAGAAATATTTCAATTCTTGAGATTTCCCGAGTTTACTTGACCAACAATGGATTATCATTCAAGGGAGACACGTTTATAACATATTGTCGACAGCAAAGCATTCGTTTGATGCACACATCTCCATATTAATTCTGAAAGCAATGGGAAGTTGAGCAAGCAGCGCAATCGGTCAAAAGGTTGCTATGCAAAAACGCTTTTAAAAGAAAGATACTTTATGTCGAAGGATTCTATGGACATTGGATTAAAGTTTTAAATTATACACTGCTGCATACCTCCTCAGGAAGGAATGGTTTAACACCAGTCAATTATTGGTTACGTTTTAAACAAAAATCATAGGATTCAATTTATTATAAAGTCCAGCGTGTATATAACTCTAGTTATACTGTTAAAACTAAGGATAAGGGATAAAAGACCACTTAAGGAGCGGAGTCATGTCTGGGTAAGGAATCATGGTGCATATACTTTCGAAATTCATTCAGAGGATTTTGAGAAAGACAAATGGGTTGAAATACATTTGAAGTAACAGTAAATGGAAGGAAACTCACATATCATGCGCATCAAATGAAGAGAATAATAAAGTCATAGGTTGCGAGGGAATATCAAGATTTAGTTAAGGGAAAGGAAGGAGGAAGCAAAGGAAATGTACAGAAATTTCGTATCAAAGAAGATAGATGATTTAATCTCGAAAGGAAGAGAAAGGTAAAGCGAACAAAACTAATCGTACTGTGCACTGAGGCGTTCTTCTAGATAGCGAAAACCACGTGATCTTCCGCATATTCCAGTTAAAGAGAGGAGAAAAAGTGTTGGGTGAATAGTGTAAATTAATTAAACATATAAAATAGAAAGAAATGAAGAATATAATGTATATAAAGATGTTCCGATTGTTATGAGTTAGTTGTAATTGTATATGTGCAATGGAAACTGACAATAAATAATTGATTACGAAACCGACCTACACAGGAATATTCATATTTATAGGCCTATGTAGTATCGTTGTTTTATAAGTATAATAATACTACTGTAGTAGATCCCCATTACCGAATAACACTGTTAGAGGTCTGGCAATGTCACATTCCAATATATTACGTCAGCATTTATGACGAAATTTACCCGTAACATAGGCCCATAACCGGAAGGGTCAAGCGGGGCCTATCCCTTAAATTATGAAAAAATCTTAGTAATTTGGTTGAGCTCGTTCCATTCTAACGTCCTCCTTCCCTTATACATTACAGCTGGCATAAATATAGTATAATTACTGACTCCATATTTCTCTTGGTTTGTTGTATAGGAGAAATTAGCTTTCTTCTTACTGAAATAACGTTGAAAGCACAACCACTAAACGTTAAAAGCGCAAACACTACAAATATTGAATTACTAGACCTACCTTTTTTAACGCATAGATTTTTTATCTTGCCATTTGTAACTAACTTATGTTCCTTCATTCCTAATACTCAAACAGAAATCAAGAAACATTGCTGCACTCCACTTCCTTTTGTATCTTCTTTCCATTGCTGCAGTTTGCTGATGAAAGCGTTCCCATGCTCGTCCCCGACATCACCACAATTGTCAGTAAAGAAATTCTAATGAGAATTAAGAGCATGCAATTTTAGCGATATTCTACATTCGATCTTCTCGTAAAATGACAGAAGATTTTCCACAAGTTCTTCGTAGTTCTCTGCTCTCCTGTTCCCCGCTTCCTTTTCAACACTAAGTGTCTGTTCAAATTGAGAACTACGCAGCAGAAGACGCACCTGCGGCCCAGTGAATATCCCCTCCCCTTAAAACTACTTTAGAGGAAAAGTTGGAGGAATCAATGAAAAGTCTCCATTCCGTCGTCTTACATGATATATTCATTGCTGCAAATTTCCTTCACTGTCATGGCACACAGTCAGATGCTGCAAATTTCCTTCACTCTCATGGGACACAGTTAGATGTCCTTGTGTTTTGAAAAAAATGAAACAAATTTTTTATGTCTGTAATGAAAAGTTGTTACTTTCACATCATCCGCGAGGTGATTCCGCTCTTGCTACTATGAGGCCAACAACTCGGCTTTGTTTCTGGGAAGTTCTAAGTCCCTGATTACTTCATTTAATTCAGCCTGTGTTACTTTAAGCGGTTCCCGGGCAGGGGAAGTTGTGGAAAAGTCTGGATCTTGAGATATTGAGTGCTGTTCTTTATCCTGCATATAATTTTCATCATCAATATCCATGTTGAAATTTTCAGGTGGATCTGGAATTGGCACGTCGGGATCGTGTGGAATAGGATTCTAGCTGAACGTAGATCTGGGTACACCAACGTCTCCTTTTTCTTTTTGGCAAAGCCTTTCCGAATTGGTGAGACCGAACAGAAATAGCAGTCAGTGGTATGATCAGTAGATTTTCGCCACACCATGGACACTCCAAACTTCATATGGCGACTTTTCACATGAGCCCATGCATTAATAGTAGAAGAGCACATAGTACAGCAAATGTGAGGGGTCCAGGTTCGGTCCTGATCTTCCACTTTGCATCCGAAGTACAAGAAGTAGGCTTTTCTTGTTTCAGGCCTTTAAGGCACATTTTCTTGACTTCCTTTACAAATCATATCACTTTCTTACACAGCACAAAATACTTGGCACACACACACCTAACTTGATACACACACACACACGCGCGATTCTAGAAACTGATACATAAAGAATCAAAACAACTGCGCGCAAACTGAAACGTAATACTTCATTAAACACATGGCATGTTTCAAGTAAGTGTTATTGATACGTATGCTACATTCTCAAATAACCAACAATGTTGCCATGTTGCTGCACAGCCAGAATATATGAAATATTCCCTAAGGCACTCAATGCATACTGCACAACTGAATGCACATTAAATTGTTCATTAAGGGACGTAGCCAGACATTTTGTCCGGAAAGAGAAGTACAAAACCTTATTTATGAAAATTACAAGTATTCAAAGACCCTAAATTTGAGTATTTGGGAAGCCCGACCCAACCGGATTACTAAGATTTTTCACCAAATAACAGCAATTTTAGATAGGACCATCAATAATTTAAGGGGACTAGGCCTCCCTTGACCATTATGCTTATGGGCCTGTGTTGTAGTTATGTTTAGCCACCAATGCTGACGTAATATATTGGAATGTGACATTGCCAGACCTTCAACAGTGTTGCCACATAAATAAAAAAGTGTGGGGCGCTTTGATATACTCCCCTCTGTTACGCCGAAACGAGAACTAATCGAAATTTTTAAATGACATTTTCGTATTCAGCACCTTTAAGCTAGTAAAAAGCGGGTGTTTTCATTTACGTAACAGAAAGAGTTAAAATTTGTAGAACAGTGTAATTATTTTGATTTTCTGAAATAGTAGCTAATATTATATGCTACTGAATTGTATTTCTTTTGTAGTCCGTAATGGTTTTTATTATCAAAAGTACAAAATAACGTCACAATATCTATACAGAACATGATATTTTTATAGGGATTTGAATTACATAGTTAAGAAGCCAAAAACTGCAAAGAACGGACTATCATACATAATAGCCGCCTACTATGAACTGCGTAAACATCTTCGCGCTGCGCCTGTCGAACGAAAAGGGATTAACGAACGTACGATAATGCAAAAATATATTCTGGAAGACTGAATGAGGAAAAAATGGTTGTTAAGATGGGAAGTTCTGCATGTGCAGAATGTTGCTCATAATGATTATTACTAACTCAGTTTTTTTTTACAATAAAATGTAAAATATAAAACCGTTAATTCATAAGATATGCCCAAAAACGGATTACTTAAATTTTTGCCTCCAACTAACTTGATTTTCCAAACAAGGCATTCTAAACGTAGTAGATCTCTGGAGAGCTTCCTCTTGACTGAGCGGTTAGCATACGGGTCTTTGGCGTGGGAGACCCGAGATCGATTTCTGGCTGGAGCTCATGTGGTTCGTAGTCCACATTAAGCTGTTATGACCATATCTGATATAGCCCCACTATTGTAAGGGATGCTTAACTCAAAAACGAATCAAACCGTGAAGAGTTTTGGAAGAAGATTCTATCTTTCAGTTTTACGTCCTACGATTATGCTGGCTAGGCTAAATTAGACGGTGATGATGTGAAATGAATACAACTGTGCAATGAATAAAGTGGGAGGAAACGGGAGAACCCCTAAAAGACCCAGAACATGGTGTATGGCCACCACAAAGTCCATTTGGTGCGAGCTGGATCAAACTAGAGACCCCACGCACCGGAGTAAAATGCTCTACCATTGAGTCACGGCGAGCCCTAAGAAGATTCCAATTAACAATGAGGATTATAACATAATAATGTTCATATTTTCTCAACCACGGTTGATTTTCAAACTGTCTTAAAATAGTATCCCACTTTTCGGTACCATTAATATCGCATTCAATTTTAACATCTATACAAAACATGATTCTGATTGTAAAGATTGTAATCGGTAAAGAAACATGAAAAATATATCAATCTCTTGTTTGCTTGTAGGAGGGACACGTTTGAACAACTTCTTTTTTTTTTTCGAAAGTCATACACTCATATATTTATACATATATGCATATACAAATACCATTGATTGACATACCGTAGTTGTTCCATCTCTATTATTATGTCTGTTTTCATTGTGGACATAATTAAGTTATTTATAACTAGCAATTCCTTCTAATTGTCCATTTTTTTGTAGTTTATTGAAACTGAATAGTGTTGGGTTATGCCCTGTTCCTAACTTTTAATTCCCCATTTGCCTCAAAATTGAATAAGAGAGAGAGAGAGAGACAGAGAATCACATGTATGCACGATTTTTTTGTTTCTATTTTCACATTGCAATTCGTTTGAAAAAGACAACAAAGAGAACATTGTGATTTACAGAATCAAATATCAAGTTAAGCGACAATATGCATTTTTCATTTTGTAAACCTAATCTCTGATTAGGAGTTTCTTAATGGAAACAAAATTATAGACGTTGCACTGAGAATGGAATACGAATTCATTGTTATTACATGCGTAAATTATACGAAATATTTATACTCATTTACTTCTTTATATCTTTTATTGTTTGCCGATCGCTTTAGAATTGAACGCCCATCCAGATTATTATTATTATTATTATTATTATTATTATTATTATTATTATTATTATTATTATTATTATTATTATTATTATTATTAAGTATTGTGCCTGTTGGAAGGTCCTGGGACTAATGGGGTGTTTTTTTTTCTTAGGCTTGGATCTGGAACTGTTTCTTCCATGTTTCTCGATCTTCAGCTTCCTCTTTTAACTCTCATTATCAGTTAGGTTCTTCTTCCTATTCCTCATTTTCCTTCCACTTTTCCTTTTATAGAGGTATGAACAAGACCATTTCTTCGAAAGATATTTCTAATCCAATTGGCCATCCTACGAAGGATTCTGGCTAAAACCGTCCTCTTCTCTCCTATCCGTTGTAAAACATTTCCGTTGGTTACTCTGTTCATTTTATCTTCTCCATCTTCCAACAACACCACATCTTGAAGCTCTTTAATAAGAAGGCTATAAAAGACAGGGACGTAACAGTTTAATATAGGATCTTGTCAAAGTGTGCTCCCTTTGTGAACAGAAGGCGAGAGCGCTAAGGAGAGTTGTGTAAATTTTGACAAAGCAGGAGAAGTACTGTTTATGACTGATTTCGAACTATACGAAGGCCTATAAATTTTTGAAAACAGAATTCGTGAAACAAAAATTTGAGGTAAACATGATGTTACTGCTGGCTCGGCGAAGCACTATTTAGTTCAGTAACAAGTGTCACAGATTAGATTAAAGACTATTTAGCGAAGATTATTATTATTATTATTATTATTATTATTATTATTATTATTATTATTATTATTATTATTATTATTATTATTATTATTATTATTATTATTACTATTATTATTATTATTATTATTATTATTATTATTATTATCTACTTTTTAGTGCTTTGGTAGTAGTCTGTTAATTCTGTGTTTTTCATTTAAAAATATTTTATTTTCTGGTTTATAGTCAGTATTTTTCTTAAGTTTATTTAATTGCTTCAGTATTTCATTACTTCAGTAATTTAGTTGCGTAGCTAAACTAAAGATAGGACATTAACTATCTATAAACAGGGTCAACCTACAAAACATGTGTAAGTTTATCTATCTACCTATGGATCTATGCTAATCGGTCTATGCGCTACGGAATTATACATGAACATACACAGATTATTAACACTATCATTTGTTAAGGACTTTCATGGTATAACTGTAAAGAATGTAATCAAATCCTGATAAAGTTTATATGGAACCTAAGGAAAAGGATACTATTTGAAATCAAAAAAAGAATAATCAAAATTGCGTGAAGTTACGCGTGATCATGCACAAAGAATTTAATTCAATTGGACACACTTGTAAGTATGTTTTATCTGTACAGAGGAAAAAGGAAATTTTCTTCTTATCTTCATTCAACTAAATTCTGAATACATAAATGAGCCAGGAAGAGAATGTATTGTATATTCCCATGTCTTCTCCCTAAATTATACAACTTTTTTTTTTTTTTTTTGCATAAATTAATTCTTGCAATTATGCGGAGATTTTTCAAACATCGTGCTCCGTTCATCAACAAGAACACAGCAAAGGAAACGTTTTTCATCCCAATGGATTTGCCATCTTTTTATTTTATCCACTCTCCAGAATATAATGATAAATTGTTAGCACTTATTATAAAATTGATGAGACAAACATTTCTATATTACTGATTGTCTCATGTCAAATAGATACATTGTACTGGTACAAAACTCAATTTTTCAAATCATGTTTCGAGTGATCTCCAATTAGCTTATAAGTACAATATTGCTCATTGTACGTTATTTACAACGCTCGTTTTCAGCTTAATTATTTTTGCTACCGGTGGATTATATGTTGTATCATTACTGTTAATTAAATGTACAGTTTGCTTATGTCACGAATGAACACTCTTGTGGAAAAATGGCTCTGGAGGGCCATTAGGCTACATTACTGCCATGCTAATAAACGGAAATTGCTTCGTTTTATAGCAGAAAACAAAAGCGTAATTTATAATGCGTCCATAAAATAAGTACTCGATTTCTATTCTATCGATCGTCAAAAAGTTTGTAATATACACGATACTTTTAATGATACATTTTGGGTAATAATAATAATAATAATAATAATAATAATAATAATAATAATAATAATAATAATAATAATAATAACTTTCTAATCAAACATCATTTCTCGGCAATGATGACGTCTCAAGAATATATAAACGCAATTCTGTACTATTAGTATTCACTAAATTTAATCAATATTACTGATTCATTATACGAGATTATAATTGTTTGACTAAGTGTGCTTATTGCAGTTTACCTACAATACCCCAATTTCCTACCCCGCAATAACCCAAAACCTCACCGTGGCATCTCTTAATCTTTATGTAAAAACGAAGAATTTCTGACTGACTGACCACTGACTGATCAACACCGAGGCCAATCCACTTAAGCTAGAAACGTGAAATTTTCATAGTATATAAGATTTGTGACCTAAGGTAATACTAAGGAATGAGTTTTTAAAAAAACACTGTCAGGGAAGGAGAAATTGACGTAGAAATTAATTATAGTAAAATGTGCTTAACTCCAAATCTCTGGAAAGTGGAGAGATAAAATTTGGTATACATTTCCCATTTAAAATAATTAGACACATGTTTAAGGGATTTTTTTATATTTCCCCTAAAAGGGAAGGAAAAAGAGTAAGCTTACAATTGTTATAACATTATTACCATACCTTGAAATTCCTTAAGATTAGAGACATGAAATTTTGTATTTAGGTTTTTTGAAAGGTAGAGGTGCAAGAGCGGGCATATATATATATATATATATATATATATATATATATATATATATATATATATATATATATATATATATATATATATATATATATATATATATATATATATATATATATATATTTACATGGGTCTGGGAGTGAAATTCCTAGCTAGCCAAAGGCTATTTTTTTTTACATAAAATTTCCTTTTGGATGTAAAATGAGTTCCGAAATTTTTATTTTGTTATTTTTATTCCAAATTCTACAGGCAAAAGTACATATAAACCTAACGTTTTGGAAGTGAATCTATTATTAATAGTTTAAATAAAATAATCCATGGAGCACTTGTAAATTTTCAGAAGAGTAAATGACCTTTGATAGCAACAACATTCAAGGGTAAGTAATAAGTCGTACAATATTCTTGTACACAACATATCTTTATTTATTAGAGTACAAAGAAAGCAGTCAAACATTCAAAGCATAGTAAATCGTGTTGAACTGTCTGCTTCTACCTTTCTGTCTATTTCTCGGTCGATCTTCTATATTTTTTTACAACATACACAAAATTTCGGGAATCAACAAGTTTCTGCACTGTGGTTTACTGCACCTTTCCCTTTCATATGACAAATGTTTTGGATTGCTGAAGCAAAGTTATGCCCGAGTTCGAACACATAGAGTAAAATTTCAAATATCAGACGTTGCTGAACACTCATCGTCATTGGGGCTTAAAACTGTTTGAACATATTGACGGAGTGCCGGCCCCCGTATTAAATAGTCCGCTTGTCACACTATATCTTGAAATGAAAATAATAAAATGTTTAAGTTTTACGTCCCACAAGCATGCCGGTTGGGCTAAGGGAGACGGTGATTATGAGAAATGAATGAAATGGTGTAATGAAGAAAGTGGGAGAATCCCGAGAAAACCTACGAGCACAGTGTTTGTCCACCACAAAGTCCACACGGTGAGAGCTGGATCGAACCAGGGACCTCAAGCACCGGAGGTAAACACTCTACCACTGAGCCACCGTGCCCCTCACACACTATATCTTGGGCGGGCTAGTTTGACCTTGTACTTACTGTCGATTACTATGATTACTGTGTATACACAGTTTAGTTTGTGGAAATATTGCAAGACTTATGACTTACCCTTGCGTGTATATATATATATATATATATATATATATATATATATGTAGGTCTGTTCGTTTATAATTGTTTTCAGGAAATAGCTTCTCACAGAATCATCTTCAATAACGTATAAGGTAGGAATGGGAATACCAATATTGACGTTGCTTGACTTCGCAAATGATAGTAATGTGAGAAAGTTTTCAACTTGAGAAAAGAACTTTTCAGTCACGAGAGATGGAACACGAGTAGAGGACTCTGATCAATAACATTCGTAATGGTAAAAGCCATGGGCATTACTTAAACGAATCTGTTGGGAATTTAGTTTACTTCGTTTCATTTGAATTCTGCTTTTAGACATTGAAGAGGAGTAACATGATAGAAGCATTGGTATACCGAAGCATATATCTAAAAATAACTTGAAGGAAATTATTTTAAATACATATACATATGTGTAAGTTTTAATGTATTCTTTATCAGAAATGTAGACTATATGAGACATTGACCTTTTGTCTACATTTTCTAATTTGGAGTTCAGAATTTTCGTATGCTCCTATATCACTATATATTTTAATGTGTAATTGACGAATCTACAATGAAAACAATAATAGGTATTTAGTCTACATAGGTGTGCGAAAATTCTAAATAATTCTGTTTTTCAAGATCGAGGAACAAAGGCTACATTTACGTCATCTAAACAATTTCCTAGCAGGCACATCTGCTCAAGCGTTAGCTATGACGCACGCATAGTTCGTGAAGCTTTTCAAAAGCAACCAAACAAATATTTGGAGAAATGTTTAGCAGTGATATCATACTTAATGTATTGGCACTATTTAAATCCGTTCTCTTTTTATCACTTTATTCTAGACATTCATATATAGTACAAAGTACATAATTAAGGGATAAAGGAAAATCTTCCATTTTTCATTATTCCTTAAATGGAGGCTTTTGCTAAATAGGAGGCTGATTTAAAACAAGAGAGTTTCGTTTCACAGTGGAGACTACGATAGGTAGATTTCTATACTACGTGAACTCAATACTAAGCTTAAAAAACAGTATCTCGGATACTGAATCCATAATAAAACGCCATTTAATAGCTATTTCTTACTCTTTTGGCTCTGTAAGAATTATCTTTAAAACCGGAAATGATAATTGATGTCCATCACTTCTAGTTAAAATATAAAGAACAAAATCAGAGATGAAACTTAATCTTGGTACTGTATCCACATAAAAAATATGTTTGTTACTCACTATTTCCATTTTATACATTATGCCATCAGTGTTGTAATCAAATAAACGTAGAGTTTTGCCACTTCCGGTTTCAGCAGATAGATAAAATGGATACAAAACTCTTTCTTGGGTGCTGAATCTGAGTCAGAAACAGTTTTTATATCATTACAGTGTTTTTCTCTATGAGAATACTTGAAACAGGAAGTACTAGAAATTCCAACCACTTTCGGTTTTTGTAGAGTGTTTGGTTGGTGTTGGTAAGTTCTCTTTAGATGGTGAAACGATTGCTGAAATCTGTTTTTCACTACCTGTTATTATTTATGTCCTAAGTTGATCAACGTTAAAAGAGGAAACACCTGATTTCTAACAATTCCGATTTGAATATAGGATTGACGGAAGGTTTGGCTTCTATTCTTGGAATGAAGGATCCAATGCAAGAAAACACTTTTCGATATTTCTTACTGTTTTTGATGCATGGAAATTAGAGTTAATATCAGAAGTAGTAGTAAATTTTAACTACATCCAGTGTTGGTAAAATGTGGCGGACGGCAGCGATATGTTTTCTTGAAACGGTAGATTGATTGCAAGATACAGCTTATCGCTATATATTCTGTTAACGTTCTGCTTTGAAAAACGTTGAAACTGGAAATGATTAATATAAACTACTTTCGGTTTGAAGAACAGGTTAACGGAGGAGATGGCACCTATTTTTGGGACACTGAATCGCATTTTGATATCTTACTGTTGTTGCTGTGATACCTGTCAAATAGACAGATAGATAAACGGACGTACATAGCAGTTCTATAAGACTTCTGACATTTGTGCACAGTATAGTTTAGAAACCTAAAATGTGCGGACCATAAAAGAAAAGAGTTTCACTAAGATGTACCGCTTATAATATGAGATCTTATATATACGTATAACGCACCCATAGACCAACCTGGGTGCACAAATGCTTTCTTTTGGAGTTATAGGGTGCCGAAAACATGAAAAAATGAACTTCAAAGGCCAATAGCTCTGAAACTATGGGACTTACCGTAGTCGAGTCAAGACTTCACTTAAGAACTAGTATGTGCCCCATCCAAATATCCATATTTCAGAATCCTACCGCACTTCCACAACTATTTTCATGGGGATAATTGGAGAGTACTTCAAGTTATATGGTCAGAGCCAAACTCCTGCTCCGTGTGTACCTTAGAATTCTGAAGCATGCATTTTGAAACATACATATACTGCAAACTGGAGTTACTTGGAAAATCTGGGGCTACTTAGAAAACTAACAATTTTTGGGTTATATGGTATAATAATGAGAGAACTGTGACAGATACGCCACTTTCTTCCAGATAAATGAAAAGTAGGAACTTAAAAGAAACAATATGGATGGTCGTAAGTGTTTTGTATTATTTATAGACTGATCTAAAAATTCTCACAGCATTTGGATTTTTTTTCGAATTTTCTGTAAATATCTCTGTGTTTCCGTAATGAAAAGTGGTTTTACCTGGTTGTGCTAAATATCATTAATTTCAGAAGTTTCCTAATGGGACGAATTAGCTTTACATTTCCACTTCCTTTCTGGGACAATCTGTGAACATTTTTTTTTATTTCCTTCCATTTTTCTGCAGAAAATGATGATACTGATCAGGGGATAGAAAACGATAACATTATTGAAGTTTTGCCTGAACCTATCTACAACCGCAGAGAGCAAGTTGTTTTTCTATATGACTTTGCAGCAAAGAATTTCAATATGAGAATTTTTGTCCTTATCCTACTGTGTTAGTATCGACATTATTATTATTATTATAGCAATATCATATGATATTTTTGCAAAGGTTAACATAAATGTACACTTGTAAAAATGGTACTAGGTAATTTTGTAAACCAATATAAAACAATTACTAATCGGATACATACATAAATTTCATAAAATTATGTAGGGCATGTTTTAGTGTCTTAAAGAAGTCCCACGAGGTTTCCGTGTATTGGCATTTGCTAAAATTTCCCTTGCATTGTTTGAAAAACTACCGTTTATAAAAGCAAATGGCAAAAAAATGTTTTACTGGTTCTGCAGGCCTTCAGGAAGACAAGCTTACCACTGTAATTAGTTTAGATTGGTGCAAACTTTTTAGTCACCTTCCTCTAGAGTAGGCATTGGTTCATTCCTATCATATACTGATAGCGCGTGTCCGTCGATCTGTATCCATGGTCATTGCAGTTAACTAGATTATAAGTGAGTGTGCCAGTTGATTATAAGTAAAGACCTCGTCAATATGTGATGAAACAAGTATGCGACAGGATAGCAGAATGGAGTCGTTGTACTTAAGCATGTTCATGAGCACACAGCAGATGAAATTGCTAGATTTGCTGGTGTATTGTAGTAAACCGAAGAACGTACCTAGAAGGAATGATGCAATGCAGAAATATGGTAGCAAAACAATCCTAACCCTGAGATTCATCTATCATTTTCACGCTTGCGCAAGGAAAATCATTTTCAAACATTTTATAGAAAGTGAAAGAAAAAGAAGAAAGAAAACATGGTTTGTAGTATAAAGAGACAGCTGATAAAACAGAAAATTGAAAACAAAACTGTTGACAAAAAGAGGACTAAGAACAAACAGAAAAGGAGATAGGGCAATGCAAAACTTAGTTAAAGAAAAGATGATAACAAAACAGAATGATACGACAGAAGTGAAGGAATGGTGTATACATAATAAGTTGCAAAGAGTATGATATGGAGTGCATAGAGTGAATAGGGTATGGGTGAGACGAAATAACTAATCAACTTAAAGACAATGTTAAATGATAAAAGAAAACAAAGCAATTAACATATATAAACTTGGGGAAAAAACAGAGTATGAAATAGCTTGAAAAGGCGTAGGTGGACTAGAAAGGGACGAATAGGTATTATAAGGATAGAAAAAAAGCATAGTGGATAAGGATAAGAACAAGGGAAAATGAACTAGTGATATGTGGAATGGAGTATTAAACTAGATCCAGAAAAAGAAAGAAGAAAGAAAAGAAAATACATAAATTCTAGTTTGTTCTTAAATTCAGATGCATGACAGAGGAAGAGAGTAACCAATTAAAAGTTGAAATTTGTTGAAGAAAATATTCGTATATAATTAAGTTGAAATTTGAAAAAAAAAAGTATATTCCACATGAAACTTTCGATTGAAAAAAAAAGAAAATGAAAGTCTGTACTTAATTAAAAGTTGTTATTCTGTAAAAGTTAAAGGAAGTATCTTACTGAGTGTTACAAGTGGCCTTTCAGTTTCTAAGATATAAGAAGTAGCAAGATTACATCCTCATAATGTGTATGATTAAGTCAACACTATACTTAGGTTCTACCAAAAGCGTAACATAGATTGTTAACATAAATGATTACCTTTGTTACATATTAGTTTTTACCTAAGCTACTTTGAAACATATTATTCATTGTATTACAAAACTTATATTTCGTTTCGCAGTGTGAAACTACGGCAGCCTTCCAAAGTATGGTAATTCAATACTCAAACTTGAAGTAGTTCATCTATAACTACTAGTTGCAATCAAGGAATAAAATCAAAAACCGTGCAACTTTTATTAAGGTAATAAATCTATATCAAAAAGTTGCTTGTCGATATCTATTGCCGTTTTTATCCATTATACAATCAATGTTTTAACCGGAAATAATAGATTTTCTACACCTTTGGTTTGAACAGATAGATGAAAGTCGAGACAAAATTCACTTCTGGAACGCTGAATCTGAAAGAAAAAAAACTTTTTCAACTTTTTTTTTAATGTTCTTGCTCTTCGGAAATACTAATAAATTTTAACCACTTTTGGTTTTGGTAGAGTGTTGTAGAAGGTGATTATATATTGCACTGAGACGCTGAGTCGATCGAAGAAAAACGCTTATCAGTGTTTATAACCGTTTTGTTCTATGGTGATCAACGTTGAAACCAGAAACGTTTGTATCTTCCACTTCGGATTTGAAACCAGGATGAATGGAAGAGAAGTTATTTCTTTTTATTTTGTGACACTGAATCGATTTGAAAGAAAAAACGCTTCTTGTTTTCTCTTAACATTCTTGTCCTATGAAAACCAATATTGAAAACCAAAAGAACCAATACATGTCAGGCACTTGCAATTTTGGTAGAATGTTTCGGGTGGTGGAGGTATGCTCGCTTAAGATGCTGAATCGATTGTAAGAAAAAAGAAAAGAAGGAAGCTCGTCGCTATCTATTATAGTTTTTGTTCTACGATGACCAACGTTGAAACCAAAACTGACTGATTCATATCATTTTTGGTTTAATTCGAGGGTTAAGTGAATAGATGGAACCGATTACACTGGTATACAAATTTTGATCAAAGTCGTGCTTATGTTGGTTTTTCATCGGTTCCTTAATTATTTGCACCCGCTGAACACGAGTATGGCAGTTATTTTCCCGTAATGTCAAAATTTGTAATGATATAAGCACATTAGATTTTACTCAAACAGTAATATATTATACAAGTTTTATAGAAACATTGAACTACAAACATAACACACACATTTTGGACATCAACTTTCTGGGTAACAAAAATCTGCATAACACCTAAATACCAAAATATATGAATATTACATTTCTTATATAAAAAAATATATATATACAAAAGTACGTGAGACTGGAGGAAAGTGTTCATCAAGTACTGGAATTCCGTAATCAAAAGTGAAGGTTAGTGGTTCTTTCTTTTGTGGGAAACGTTCACTTCGTCACGGATTAACCTCCAAATATAATCACCCATCATTGCACAGTCGCGCCTTCCTTGGTATATCTGCTTTCCATTACTTGAATGTCCTTATGGAAACATTCCCCTGCTCTTCGCTAACATCTCCTTAATTCTCTCTAAAGAAATCAAAGTGTGAATGAAGCATATGTAACACATTCTACATTCCATTGCTCGATATTGATCAATGAGTGTCTTAACTTGGTGATCAAACGCTTCACTTCGGTTATGCACCAGAAATCCCGTCACCAATTTATGAAAGGCCTCCCAAGAGTTTCTTTCCAATTTCGTCATTTTTTGTTTAAGTGTAGCACTATTAAGCATGATATGAATCTGAGGCCCTGTGAAAATGCCAGCCAGAATTTTTGCCTCTGCTAAAGCTGGAAACATTTCTTTGATTCATTGTAGGGCAGGTGAATTGCGACCCAGAGCTTTCACAAATTGTTTTGCCAATCCCAGCTTAATATGTAATGTTCGCATGAGAATCTTCTCCTTGGGCAGTAATGCTTCATTTATCACATTATGTGTTCCTGGAATAAGCTCCGTTCTTTCAGGACACACGTTTTGATCATAATGCTGGTTAGTTGTCCGACTGTCCCACAGACATAGAAAGCAGGAATATTTAATATAACCACTTTGCAACCCAAGAAGAAAACCAATAATTTTGGAAGCCCCACACACGTTCCATTGATGTTCCTCATATTTAGTTTTCTCCAACATCAGCTTCACACTTGAATAACTCTATTTAATCAATTTACAATTCTGCTATGTATCTTTAGAATCTATATTCTCTGTTTCCTACTCCGAACAATTATCTTTAATAACAAATGCGATACCACCTAGCGAGTATCGAAATAAAAGCACGCAAATTGCTCTGCATTAATCAGTATAGGAGAAAAATAAAACATGCTTATATCACTGAAAATATTGACACTACATAAAAATAAGTGCCAGATTCGTGTTCAGGGGGTCAAAATACATAAAAATTCATCAATAAATAATAATAAGCAAAATTTTGTATACCAGTGTTATTGGAGAAAGCTGAATTAACTGTAAGAAACCGCTCCTCGATACGTTTTACTATTTTCGCTCTCTAGGAATAATTATTGAAACCAGAAATGCTAATAAATTTCAACAACTTTCGGTATTGCTATGGTGTTCCTGGTGGTGATGATATGCTCTATTGGGACACTAAATTGATTCCAAAAACCATCACTGGCTTACAGTGGTTTTGGTGCCGGGTGTTTCTTAGCTGATTTGAAGTAGAATTGGGACGCTGAATCCAAATATGGCGTTAGTTTTCCCCTAACAGCTTTAGTTTTTGAGATATAGGAATTGCAAGACGGACCTGCTACAACGTTGAAAATTGCATAGGTGCTGTTTTACTGTAAGTGAAAAGAAAACTATGACATTTAAATCTGTTATTTGGAACACTTTGAAAATAATGAAAACCATATAAACACAAACATCAAGTACATAATAACTCTGTAACTACATTTTATAATAGTTTTTATGAATAAAAAATCAAATAATTTGTTCAAAACGATCTATTCAACACTTCGGAAGCTTCGTTTTCGTGACATCCTTGAATGTTTCTTTGCACAGTCTCTTTTTAGGTTCCAGCAGTAATCTGCTATCATATGGGCATCCCATCTTCCTTGGTAGCGGTCCTCCATTGTTTTAATATCTTGGTGAAATCTTTCACCTTGTTCTTCACTCAGACTGCCTACGTTGTCTGGGAAACGGTCCAAATGGCTGTGCAGGTAATGAATTTTGATACTCATATTACATCCAAGTTTTTGGAATGCATTAAGCATCTGGTTCACTAGCTCAACATAGTTATCAGCTTTATTATTGCCAAGGAAATTCTTGATAACTTCTACAAATGAGGTCCAAGCTCTACGTTCAGTCTCATTCATGGACTCCACGAAAGCCGGATCTTTCATGAGTTGTCTTATTTGGGGACCATCAAATATTCCAGCTTTTAATTTTTCTGTGCTGATCTGAGGTAGCTTGTTTCCCATGTAAGCAAAGCACGGCCCGTCCTTATTTAGCGCCTTTACAAACTGCTTCATCAAACCGAGCTTGAGATGTAGAGGTGGCAAAATGATTTTGTCACACTCAACAATAGGCATGTTAATAATATTTTTCTTACCAACAACCATGTCGTCTCTCTGCGGCCACTCTTTTTTTGACCAATGGTTTGCTTTGTCTCTGCTATCCCACAGACATAGAAAACAAGGATATTTTGTGTAGCCACTTTGCTGTCCAAGAAGAAAGTTCACCATCTTTAAATCCACACAAATCACCCACTGATGGTCCTGATATTTAATTTTTTCCATAACCAAAGCAATTGCTTCATATTCTTCTTTCAGTCGTGTTGAATGAGCGATTGGAATTGAGCCATATTTATTGCCATTGTGTAGAAGGACGCATTTTAAACTTCGCTTGGAGCTATCAATAAACAGGCGCCAATCATCTGGATTGTATTCTGGAAGACCCATGTGTTCTAGGAGACCTCTAACATCGTGACAGAATACGAGATTTGTGTCTTCAGTGAAAAATGGTAAAAACTCCTTTTCCCTTGTTCGGTAGAATGTGATTTTAGTTCCTTGTTCTAGTACGTTTTTCTCCTTCAATCTGGAAGCAAGTAATTCAGACGATTCTTTTGAAAGATTAAGGTCCCTAACTAGATCATTTAGCTCATCTTGATTAAACTGTTGAGGAATTGTTGACATTCCCTCATAATCACTGTCACTTCCATCATCCATGTCACCAGAATGTTCACTACGTTCGTTTTCAGTCTCACAAAGCTCTGGCAAGTGGTGAAACGTTGGGATTGGTATTTCATCGGAATGAACAACTGGACGTCTTGCTGAAGGCAGATCAGGATATGTCCACTTGTTCCGGTTATTTCTATTCATACCCGTAACATTTACCAGGCAGAAATAACAGTCATCAACATGGTTTGTGGGTTCCCTCCAAACCATTGGAACACCAAACTTAAGACTTTTTCTTTTTCCAGTTGTCCACTGTCGCAAGTGTTCAGTACACATTTTACACACAATATGTGGAGCCCACGTTTTATCTTGGTCCCCTAGGCGTACACCAAAATATGCATGATATGCATTTTTTTTACAAAGTCACTGATATGTTTTCTATTGTCTTTAAATGTGTACTCAACACATATGTAGCAAAACACATCAGGATGGTTAACACAACTTCTTCGACTTGAACTCATTTTATGTTCAGGCCACTAACACGGATGTTAAATATAAAGCCTTAGTATACGCGATACAAGTTATGATTTCAGAACAAAACTCACATGTTCCAACATGTCACTCCACCTGCAAGACAACAACTACGATCCACTAGCCAAGTAGAATACCAATGCAATCTAGTGGACGTTCCTGGAACTACTATATGACTAGTTTCCGTTTAGTACCGACAGATAGCAGCACTAATGAGAAAAGAGCGCCGTTCTTCCAAATAGAAATCTCTATAGAGCACAGTCGGATTTATTTGAGTTGCAGAGTTTATAAGATCATATTCAAACTTGTTATTTCGAGAATATTTGTATTTCTTTTGCTTATTTTGTATACTATTGCAAGAAGCATGCAGAAATAGTGGTTACATCATTTATAATTTACATATTTATTTTGGATTGTAATATTTCTTCCACATACATTGTAACGTAAATAACACTACTGGTACAGTAGCCTGTATCTACCAAAGTAGAGCTGATAGAAAAAAACTGCTTACATTATTGGATTCAGCGCCCCACACATAGTTATAATCAACTCTAAAATTTTAGGCACCAAGAAAAATTTTTTTTTCTGTAGGCCTGTGCCATTTATTGCTATCAGTTACCTTATTGTTCTATGGTTATAAACGTTGAAACTGGGAATAGCTTATGCCTATCACTTCTAGTTTGAATGGAATGTTAATGGAGGAAACGGAATTTGATCTTGGAATAATAAATCGACTGCAAAAGTTGTTTCTAGTTATCTCATATCGTATTTGCTAGGATATCTGTAGACAGGCAAACGGACATTCTACAAGACTTCCTATACTTATGCATATCATAGTTTGGAAGTTTAATGATTCTAGATTTGTAAATAACGATCATATGATTCTTACTGATCCCTTGTATTACAAATTCAAGAACTTTGAATCTATTTACATGTTGTTCAAAACTTTTAAAGTGTTGCTAGATATTAAGCCTGTTTGGATCAATAAAACATCGTTGGCTGTGAACAACGTAACAGCACCCACTCCCAACCTCCTTTTACACTCATCAGCAATTTCATAAACAGTACATTAAACTCGTAAGCGTCTCATGAACACGATGAAATCATTACGAAGGATCGACAAACATTCCGCATTTACTAATATTGAAATGCTTTATGACATCCAGTAAACATAACAAACAGCTATGGGGAATACTAAATATTTGAAAAGAGATAAACAGAACAAAATACTTATATATGTATAGTTTCATGTACCGGTGCTCTAAGGAACGAATCGTTTCCACCATAAGTTTTGAAATCTCTCTCTTTTCTCAAGAAACGTCTTGAAAGTAAATATCAGAGGAATATTAATTATGATTATCGTATCATGCTTGTTTGACATTCACTCTTGATTGAAAAAATAGAAACTCCAAGAAAATCATGTGTGAGTAAAATTAAATGCAAATCCCGACTTCGAATACGAATATTCGAAAGGTGATTCAAATCTCAGAACTAGATAATATATTTAATATTGAAAAATCAACATGGCGAGAATCTTCAATGTCTTACAATCAGAACCAATATACGTCGGCTCCAATCAAAGAAAGAATGGATTTGTTGCTGAAAAATTGCCTGCCATGCTGGTTCCAGAACAGTATACCAGATATGAACTCTTGCTTGGACCGCTGAGGCAAGCAAGATAACGACCACCAATATCCCACGATGTTCGATAAACAACATGTACGGCGGCCGTACGGGCCAAAGAAGTAGTGATACTTTACAATTTTGAATTCCGGAATACATGTAGTTGGGCATTGTAATGCTGGAATATTGTTATTAGAAGAGTATGATCTCGGTCTCTGTATTAGTTACTGATGAATTCTGCCCTTAATGCTTATAGTTTAGACCATTTGCTTTACACAATGGCTCCAATACTATCACATCTGTCGTTCGACCATTATACCACTCGAGAATGCATGCTGACAGAATGCACTAACCGTGGTATCCCCTAACTTGTATGTGGGAATCATTTATGATAGATTGAAGCAATATCGCCCTTAGGGCGGGATCGTTTAGACACTTATTACACAGCTACTTTTATCACTCGCCCATTTTCATTACATTGGGTGTCAAAAAATTCACTCAAGAAGTAATTTTGATAGAAAACACAAGTTCATAATTAAAAATATTTTTTAATTGATTCATAAAGTATAAAGTATAGGGTTATGTATGGAATAGCATATCAGTTAAATGGGCTCCATGAATTTGCTGGCACATTCACACCCTTTTGTTGAAATTTTGCATGACCGTTTTGCATAAATGTGGCTGAATTTGGTTGATATAGCGCTCAATTTCCTACTCCGAGCCGTCGGTTGAGCTTGTTGGCATAAACCTTACCGTTAGACTTCAGAAACCCCAAAAGAAAAAAGTTCAACGGCATTAAATTGCATGATGACAATTGATGAGGCTAAATCATTATTCTGACCATATTTGGTACGAAAATTGGGAACTGTAACTTCCAAACCTTCATTATTTTATTTAATTGCTCAACAAATAAAACGCGTTATTGTTTCGTGTATAGCTCGCGAGGGATAGCATGGGCTATGAGAAGTGGGAGGTAATAAGAACTTTATCCGCTGTGAGGGTGTCACCGGGGAGAGAGAGAAGACTTGTGGTATCGTATATTATGATAGACTTACTTGTAGCTTCAAGTATTTATGCCGTCCAGAAAATCTATCTCATCTTTGTCCTCTTCTGCCTCTTCGTCAATTTCTTCTGAGGAGTCACTATTACCGTCACTGTTCTCGGCCAAGTTTATCGTAATTCTTTCAGTAAGAACGTCTAACTGAGGTTCCATTTCCAAATATGCTTGCTCATATCTTCGTACTTTATTATACTTTGCCTTAGTCTCTTCCGTTGTTATCATTGTTAACTTGTCTCCGGCGGGTTTCATCGCATCGTTAATGGAAAATGTAGTATTTCTTGCTGCTGAATGCTCTTTCACTGCAGCTCAAATTAATTCTATTGGGTTTAACTCAGAATAATAAGATTTTTATGCATAAATAGCATTGAATTACCTGCTGCTTTTAATCGCTTTTTTTTATCATTTTGTATTATTAGCGCTTTTATTATTTTCTACTTTTTAGCGGTTTTAGCGAAGGTTGAGGTCAGTTAATAGTATTTTGTTTAGAAAAAAGTTTTTAGTTACTTCTTTTTAGTATGTTTTGAAATCAGTAATTTTTCTTGTAAGATTATTTAATTTTTTCCACTTTTTCGTTAATCCTCTATTTTAGATAGACATCTAAACCAAAGGTAGGTTACTAAACTTTTATGCAACGAGTTGGCCTGGGAAACATGTGTGACCAAATAAATGTATATTTTTTAATCGGTCTACCCGTTACGAAATTATACGTGATTATACTCATGATTTTAATACTATCAGCTACTGAGAAGTTTCATGGTATAACTCCAAAGATTATCAAGAGAATCTGATAAAATTTACATAGAACCTTTCCGAAAGCATACTGTTTCAAAACTAAAAAAACTAATAATTAAAATCGACACATCTATGCTGAAGTTATATTTGAACATGATACAATGAATTAGGTTAATTACGATATTAACAGTGTCAACCGTTGAAGAATTTCTTGATCTAACTTCGAAGACTTTCATCATATCCTAATGAAAACTACACAAAACTACCGCGAAGAATATTACTTCAAACTAGAAATATATGAACCAGATTGGTGCTCTTATGTCGAGGTTATGCCTGATCATACACACAATTATGGTATAAACATGAACACTGTTAGCTGTTAACAAGCTTCATGTTCTAGCTCCAATGATTATTGTTAGATCTTCATGAAGTCTACGTGAAACCACTAGGAGAAAACAGTCTTTGAACTAGAAAAAGAAAAATTAAAATCGGTGCACTTGTGTCGAAACTATGCTCGAACATATGCCTATTACAGGTCAATTAATTACGACTTTTACACTGTACAAGCTGAGGTGTTTTATGATCTAGGTCTGAAGACAATAATTACATCTTGATGGATTTATACGGAACTACCAGAAAGTGTGTTCTTCCTAACAAATAAACAATAAAAAAATCGGTGCCTGCGAACATACATGCAACACATATAGACTATAAAAACCAGTCAAATTGTGAACCTGAAGAAAGATCCGGTATCCTAACAGCGGTATATTTTTTTTTGTAAAAATACACAGAATCCTTATATTTACTACGAAAATCTGTACAGAGCATACATTACCTATATGCTACATACGTACGGCCATTTTCCACCTCAAATATTATATCATGCCACTGCAGGGTGTCTGACAGCTAATGGCTTTCCGTATATTACATAGTATACGTACATTACATACGTCAGATATATGTTATATGCTTCCAGCTGTATGTAAGGTCCAGACCGTATATATATACATTTCTTTCTTTCATACGGAAAGTACGTATATATAGAAGACTTATACGGAAAGCACGTATAAAACATACCTTTTCATTTATACGTTTGCTACAGAAGGTTATATACATATAGGCCTACAGTACGTTATGACCAAAATCTACAGGATTTACGCATGTAATCTACGTTTCTATGTATGTATGTATGTTTCTATGTACGACAGATACGATATTTTTCTCAGTGGGAAGTCGATTAAAATTTAGAGTTTTATCAACAAGTCTACATTAATAACTGAAGCAAAAATTAAATTATATCAATAATAGACATCTCGAAAGAAATTTGTGCACCATAATGCAGAATACTTAACAGCATCAGAACTGAACATGACAATAAGTGTGGAGATATTCTCGGAGAAAGAATGACTATGAACAATTTCTTTCAAGCTTATGTTTTTGAACATTAATATTCAGAACAAACGTTTTGTACTTTGAATAGCCACTGAATTTACTCAACCCCTTCATTCTATGATTTAAAAAGTTCTTAATGAAGTAAAACACAGATTAGATTTTGATATTTTGTTTTCTAAAACTTGATACTTTTACATCTAATTCTGCTTTCTTCTGTTTTGAGTTTTCGTTTTCATCCTCTCTACCAGCTAACGTTATATTTTTTCTATTTTTAGCATTTCGCTATTTCTTGTGAAAGCGGAAATATATTACCCGAGAGCTATGTGTAAATCTTCGAATGGCTAAGAGGACGACTCTCGAGCCCTCTAGCGGGATTTCCCGTAAGCGACGAATGATCACTAGAGAAATTGTAAAAGAGAAATAAAGGCAGGAGTCGAGGGAAATTGAGAAGAGATTAAAGTTTCTACATAAATAAAACTAAAACAAAACTTAGGCCGAGACTACAGGGAACCAAATGTTCAAATGTTTGACCTTTAACGTTGGTCAGGTCAAATACGAGTTCTAAGAAGTTGTTTGTGTCACGTCTATTCATATTGTCCCTTCTTCTGTGAAAGCTCCAAACCAGTGGTTTCAAACCTTGCTTACCTGGTGCACTCTTTTGCAAAAGTCACATACTTCACACCTTCTTCTCATGAAACCAATTTTGGAAGAAACCTGCCAACACTTTTTCTATGTGCTAAAACAAGCTGAAACCAGTGAAAAAGCATTTTATTTTATTTTATTTTCTAGACTTATTTCTATTTTTTATAAAAAAGAATTTTACATGCTTTTTGTGCGACGTAGACAGAGATGAATTCAGGGGGTAGCCCGGGGGAATCTCCCCCCGAAGAAAATTCATTCCGCCCCGGAGAAACTCAAAAAATTTCAGTCACAAAATGTAGAAATTACTTCACCCAATTATTTGCATTTCTTTCCGGGCACATGCAGACGTAATCCGATCTTTTAATATACATATAAATGACGCAGACCCATTCTATATAAATATTAAACATGTAACATCTAAGATAGGATACCAAATAGTGAATAAAGCTTGTATTTCTTAACGCTATGGCCGAGTTTGGCAGAACATGAAATTGTTAACTGTTGAAGAAAGGTTTGTATTTTAGTAGGTACTATACTCTCGCCCTATATTATATATTAGTAGGTAGCACAGATTGAGATAGGAAAGGAAAGATATAGAAAATCTTTCGATCATTCTATATGATCTCTAATGTCAGCAAACTTCAGTTCTTGAAAATATACAGTTCTTGCATTATCTGAAATAGAGCGCCTAAATCCCATTTCTCGCATCGGAAGTAACAGACGTAATGTGTTTTACGATTGTTAAAGTAAACACACTTTTCTTTAATTAAAAATAAGTAAGTTAAAGAGTGAGATTCAGAGGGCGTCATTTAGAGGGATCAGGGAGGAACAGTTATCCTTCCTGGGTTAGAGATTTATATAGAATTTATCAATATAATTATATACCTCTATAATCGGAAACACACTTAATTGTTTGCGTACTTCCGCAAAACATACAAACACCAAATTTTGCATACTTGTTCGTCATGGGATGTGAGTAATGGGAAAATTCCGATATCACGAAAAAGGCGACTTTTTCCATGTAAATGAAGTGTCGAAATTTTTCGTTGTTTTGAAATGCTGCTTTTTAGAGTAGTTCCGCACACCATAGAAACGTCATATTTTGTCACACAGTGAAGTTAGGAACATAGTTTATGATAGAAAAAAGAGCATTAAAATTCGTTTTCGTTTCGCGGCGCAAATCGAAAAAATGTGAAATTTGTAATGGCTGTATCTAGGAGGTAGAAATTTCGAGGTGATGTTTATTCTGATGCGTAGTTTGCGAATCCGCCCTTAAACTTGAAAAAAATAGTCATGTTCGGTGTAAGAAAGTGCTAGGAATATTATAAGGGGGCGTCTAATTCTACACAATTTGTAGATATGGTGGAATCACGAAATTGCGTTCAAGTGTGTAGAGTACAGCGCATGTGAGGGGAAAAATTCGACATGTTGGAAAAGCCGTCATCTTCGATTCAAAATGGCGGCTCAAAAATTTGTAACCATGAAAATTGTAAGATGTGCTCTTGGTAGGTAAGCCAGGTTTCGCTATGTTATTAAGGACGTAGTTCAGTTTAAGTGAAGAAACAAATCATTGGAGAAGTCGCCATCTTGAATTCAAAATTGCCATATTTTTGAATTGCCTTCATTTGGCCTCTTATGTGGTATATTGAGAAGAATAGAACAACCAGAATTCAACGTACTAAGTTAGCTCCGCGGTAAAGTGTCTGGTTTCTGAATAGCAGGTCTGGGTTCGAATCCCCGCCGACCTTGTTTTATCTTGCGTTTTTTTTCTTATCACGTTGCTTTGTTTTATCAAAATAATTTCTGTTGGCATTGCGTGAACAAAATATTTTCGTTATTACAGACATAGACGGAAAGAATATATTTATACGCTAACTGTTGAGATGGTCTCGAAACTAGGCAGTATGTTCGTGTAAAGTTTCGAGACCATACTGAAGTATTTAAAATCAAACATATGTAGCATTCGAAATGGAGCATCACCAGTGTCTCTATCGGAAGCAATGTTCGGGGGGGGGGGGAGTATTACCCCGGGGGCACTGCTGATAACATTCTATTTGTTATTGTATTATATACGTATTATTTTGATCTCGCCAGGGGCGCTCTGAGGAGGCAGTGTTCCCCAAAAAGAGTCTGAAAGAAACAATGGGCATCCTTTTCACGATGTAGTGTCCATACAAGACAACAATACATTTTGTCTCGCGACAACAGTCTCTACTTCAAACCGGAAACGATTGCAAAATATCTCTCTCCCCTTTTATGTCCCTCGTTAAGATACCTGCGTATACCAAATTTGGAGTGAATACCAGAAATGGAAAGTATAAAATATTAATTTTAAGAAAATACACACACATACAGAGACGTACACAGGGGGTGGTTCCTGGGGGTCCGGACCACCCCCGAAATTCCAACTTTTGTGTAAATGTAGCCTAATGTTTGGGACAAGTTTAGGAATTTCAATATAAAATACACAGATATTGAGTTTGGACCCCTCCCGAAATAAATTCCTGCGTACGCCACTGCACACACACGCTCATACACACACACAAATGGGCCCCTCTTGAAAATTGTCTCGTCGGCAGCGTACATATTTATAATATATAAGATACGTGGGAAAGTGCCCCTTTCGATTTAATAGTTTTAGTTGCGGGTCCGGTTGGAATGAAATGCCATATATGATAGAGTCAAGCTTATTTTCAATCACCTATGCTATAAAAATAAACTTTCAAAGAAAGAAAAAGTGACAGAAAAACTTGTTGGGAATCGAACGCAGGTCTCCCGCCTAGTAGGCTCATGTCGTTCCCCTACACTACTCAATTCCTTAGATTCTGGACTTCCTACCTACTGCTGACATAGTACTGGTACGTAGCGGGCCTGCGTCTGTGGAATTATATACCTCTATAATCGGAAACACACTTAATTGTTTGCGTACTTCCGCAAAACATACAAACACCAAATTTTGCATACTTGTTCGTCATGGGATGTGAGTAATGGGAAAATTCCGATATCACGAAAAAGGCGACTTTTTCCATGTAAATGAAGTGTCGAAATTTTTCGTTGTTTTGAAATGCTGCTTTTTAGAGTAGTTCCGCACACCATAGAAACGTCATATTTTGTCAGACAGTGAAGTTAGGAACATAGTTTATGATAGAAAAAAGAGCATTAAAATTCGTTTTCGTTTCGCGGCGCAAATCGAAAAAATGTGAAATTTGTAATGGCTGTATCTAGGAGGTAGAAATTTCGAGGTGATGTTTATTCTGATGCGTAGTTTGCGAATCCGCCCTTAAACTTGAAAAAAATAGTCATGTTCGGTGTAAGAAAGTGCTAGGAATATTATAAGGGAGCGTCTAATTCTACACAATTTGTAGATATGGTGGAATCACGAAATTGCGTTCAAGTGTGTAGAGTACAGCGCATGTGAGGGGAAAATTCCGACATGTTGGAAAAGCCGTCATCTTCGATTCAAAATGGCGGCTCAAAAATTTGTAACCATGAAAATTGTAAGATGTGCTCTTGGTAGGTAAGCCAGGTTTCGCTATGTTATTAAGGACGTAGTTCAGTTTAAGTGAAGAAACAAATCATTGGAGAAGTCGCCATCTTGAATTCAAAATTGCCATATTTTTGAATTGCCTTCATTTGGCCTCTTATGTGGTATATTGAGAAGAATAGAACAACCAGAATTCAACGTACTAAGTTAGCTCCGCGGTAAAGTGTCTGGTTTCTGAATAGCAGGTCTGGGTTCGAATACCCGCCGACCTTGTTTTATCTTGCGTTTTTTTTTCTTATCACGTTGCTTCATTTTACCAAATAGTTTCTGTTGGCATTGCGTGAACAAAATATTTTCGTTATTACAGACAGACGGAAAGGATATATTTATACGCTAACTGTTGGATGGTCTCGAAACTAGGCAGTATTTTCGTGTAAAGTTTCGAGACGATACTGAAGTATTTAAAATCAAACATATGTAGCTTTGGAAATGGAGCATCACCAGTGTCTCTATTGGAAGCAATGTTCGGGGGGGGGGAGTATTACCCCGGGGGCACTGCTGATAACATTCTATTTGTTATTGTATTATAAACGTATTATTTTGATCTCGCCAGGGGCGCTCTGAGGAGGCAGTGTCCCCCAAAAAGAGTCTGAAAGAAACATTGGGCATCATTTTCACGATATAGTGTCCATACAAGACAACAATACGTTTTGTCTCGCGACAACAGTGTCTGCTTCAAACCGGAAACGATTGCAAAATATCTCTCTCCCCTTTTATGTTCCTCGTTAAGATACATGCGTATACCAAATTTGAAGTGAATACCACAAATGGAAAGTATAAAATATTAATTTTAAGGAAATACACACACACACAGGGACGTACGCAGGGGGTGGGTCCTGGGGGTCCGGACCACCACCGAAATTCCAACTTTTGAGTAAATTTAGCCTAATTTTTCGGACAAGTTTAGGGATTTCAATATAAAATACACTGATATTGAGTTTGGCCCTTCCCGAAATAAATTCCTGCGTACGCAACTGCGCACACGCTCATACACGCACACACACACACACACAAATGGGCACCTTTGAAAATTGTCTCGTCGGCAGCGTACATAATTTTAATATATAAGATACGTGGAAAAGTGCCCCTTTCGATTTAATAGTTTTAGTTGCGGGTCAGGTTGGAATGAAATGCCGTATATAATAAAGTCAAGCTTATTTTCAATCACCTATGCTATAAAAATAAACTTTCAAATAAAGAAAAAGTGAGAGAAAAACTTGTTGGGGATCGAACGCAGGTCTTTTGCACAGTAGGCTCACGTCGTTCCCCTACACTACTCAATTCCTTAGATTTTGGATTTCCTACTTACTGCTCACATAGTACTGGTACGTAGCGGGCCCGCGTCCGTGGAATTATATACCTCTAAAGTCGGAAACACACTTAATTGTTTGCATACTTGCACAAAACATACAAACACCAAATTTTGCATACTTGTTCGTCATGGGATGTGAGTAATGGGAAAATTCCGATATCACGAAAAAGGCGACATTTTCCATGTAAATGAAGTGTCGAAATTTTTCGTCGTTTCGAAATGCTGGTTTTTAGAGTAGTTCCGCACACCATAGAAACGTCATATTTTGTCAGGCAGTGAAGCTAGGAACATAGTTTATGATAGAAAAAAGAGCATTAAAATTCGTTTTCGTTTCGCGGCGCAAATCGAAAAAATGTGAAATTTGTAATGGCTGTATCTAGGATGTTGAAATTTCGAGGTGATGTTTATTCTGATGCGTAGTTTGCGAATCCGCCCTTAAACTTGAAAAAAATGGTCATGTTCAGTGTCAGAAAGTGCTAGGAATGTTATAAGGGGGCGTCTAATTCTACACAACTTGTAGATATGGTGGAATCACGAAATTGCGTTCAAGTGTGTAGAGTACAGCTCATGTGAGGGGAAAAATCCGACATGTTGGAAAAGTCGTCATCTTCGATTCAAAATGGCGTCTCAAAAATTTGTAACCATGAAAATTGTAAGTTGTGCTCTTGGTAGGTAAGCCAGGTTTCGCTATGTTATTAAGGACGTAGTTCAGTTTAAGTGAAGAAACAAATCATTGGAGAAGTCGCCATCTTGAATGCAAAATTGCCATATTTTTGAATTGCCTTCATTTGGACTCTTATGTGGTATATTGAGGAGAATAAACAACCAGAATTCAACGTAGTAAGTTAGCTCCGCGGTAAAGTGTCTGCTTTCTAAGTAGCAGGTCTGGGTTCGATTCCACGCCGCACCTTGTTTTATCTTACGTTTTTTTCTTATCACGTTGCTTCGTTTTATCAAAATAGTTTCTGTTGGCATTGCGTGAACAAAATATTTTCGTTATTACAGACATAGACGAAAAGAATATATTTATACACTAACTGTTGATATCGTCTCGAAACTAGGCAGTATGTTCGTGTGAAGCTTCGAGACGATACTCAACTATTTAGAAAGAAACATATGTAGCTTTAGAGATGGGGCAACACCAGTGTTTCTTTCAGAAACAATGTTCCTGAGGATCACAGTTAGTATTCCCAGGGGCACTGCTCATAGTATTCTATTTATTATTCTATTATACACGTATTATTTGGTCTCCTGCGGGGGCACTCTAAGAGCCCCAAGGAGGCAGTGTACCCCATAAAAACATTTTGGAAAAAAAACATTGAGCATCATTTCCACGATATAGTATACAGACGAGACAAAAATACATTTCTCTCGCAAGGATAGTGTGTGCTTCGAACCGGAAATAATTGCAAACAATCTCCCTTTTTATACACACACAGACACACACACACACACACACACACATATATATATATATATATATATATATATATATACGCACCTTTTGGTAATTTTCTCGTTGGCAGCGTATATAGTTATAATATACGGGATACGTGGAAAAGTACCTCTTTCGGGTCAGTAGTTTGTTTACAGTACCGGTTGGAGTGAAATGCGTTTTATAATAGACTCAAACTTATAGGCAAACAATATATGCTATAAAAATAAACTTTCAAAGAAAGAAAAAGTGAGGAAAAGATTGTGAGGAATCGAACCCAGGTCTCCTGGCCAGTAGGCTCACGTCAATCTCTTACACTACCGATTTCCTTAGATTTTCGACATCGTTCTTTTGCTCACATAGTACTGGTACGTTGCGGCCGGCATCTGTGGGGAATTATATACCTCTATAATCGGAAACACACTTAATTGTTTGCATACTTCCACAAAACATACAAACACCAAATTTTGCATACTTGTTCGTCATGGGATGTGAGTAATGGGAAAATTCCGATATCACGAAAAAGGCGACATTTTCCATGTAAATGAAGTGTCGAAATTTTTCGTCGTTTCGAAATGCTGGTTTTTCGAGTAGTTCCGCACACCATAGAAACGTCATATTTTGTCAGCCAGTGAAGCTGGGAACATAGTTTATGATAGAAAAAAGAGCATTAAAATTCGTTTTCGTTTCGCGGCGCAAATCGAAAAAATGTGAAATTGGTAATGGCTGTATGTAGGACGTTGAAATTTCGAGGTGATGTTTATTCTGATGCGTAGTTTGCGAATCCGCCCTTAAACTTGAAAAAAATAGTCATGTTCGGTGTAAGAAAGTGCTAGGAATGTTATAAGGGAGCGTCTAATTCTACACAACTTGTAGTAATGGTGGAATCACAAAATTGCGTTCAAGTGTGTAGATTACAGCCAATGTGAGGGGAAAATTCCGACATGTTGGAAAAGTCGTCATCTTCGATTCAAAATGGCGGCTCAAAAATTTGTAACCATGAAAATTGTAAGTTGTGCTCTTGGTAGGTAAGCCAGGTTTCGCTATGTTATTAAGGACGTAGTTCAGTTTAAGTGAAGAAACAAATCATTGGAGAAGTCGCCATCTTGAATGCAAAATTGCCATATTTTTGAATTGCCTTTATTTGGACTCTTATGTGGTATATTGAGGAGAATAAACAAACAGAATTCAACGTAGTAAGTTAGCTCCGCGGTAAAGTGTCTGCTTTGTAAGTAGCAAGTCTGGGTTCGATTCCCCGCCACACCTTGTTTTATCTTACGTTTTTTTCTTATCACGTTGCTTCGTTTTATCAAAATAGTTTCTGTTGGCATTGCGTGAACAAAATATTTTCGTTATTACAGACATAGACGAAAAGAATATATTTATACACTAACTGTTGATATCGTCTCGAAACTAGGCAGTATGTTCGAGTGAAGCTTCGAGACGATACTCAACTATTTAGAAAGAAACATATGTAGCTTTAGAGATGGGGCAACACCAGTTTTCTTTCAGAAACAATGTTCCTGAGGATCACAGTTAGTATTCCCAGGGGCACTGCTCATAGTATTCTATTTATTATTCTATTATACACGTATTATTTGGTCTCCTACGGGGGCACTCTAAGAGCCCCAAGGAGGCAGTGTACCCCCCAAAAACATTTTGGAAAAAAAAACATTGAGCATCATTTCCACGATATAGTATACAGACGAGACAAAAATACATTTTGTCTCGCAAGGATAGTGTGTGCTTCGAACCGGAAATAATTGCAAACAATCTCCCTTTTTATACACACACAGACACACACACACACACACATATATATATATATATATATATATATATATATATATATATATATATATATATATATATATATATATATATATACGCACCTTTTGGTAATTTTCTCGTTGGCAGTGTATATAGTTATAATATACGGGATACGTGGAAAAGTACCTCTTTCGGGTCAGTAGTTTGTTTACAGTACCGGTTGGAGTGAAATGCGTTTTATAATAGACTCAACCTTATAGGCAAACAATATCTGCTATAAAAATAAACTTTCAAAGAAAGAAAAAGTGAGGAAAAGATTGTGAGGAATCGAACCCAGGTCTCCTGGCCAGTAGGCTCACGTCAATCCCCTACACTACCGATTTCCTTAGATTTTCGAGATCGTTCTTACTGCTCACATAGTACTGGTACGTTGCGGCCGGCATCTGTGGGGAATTATATACCTCTATAATCGGAAACACACTTAATTGTTTGCGTACTTCCGCAAAACATACAAACACCAAATTTTGCATACTTGTTCGTCATGGGATGTGAGTAATGGGAAAATTCCGATATCACGAAAAAGGCGACATTTTCCATGTAAATGAAGTGTCGAAATTTTTCGTTGTTTTGAAATGCTGCTTTTTAGAGTAGTTCCGCACACCATAGAAACGTCATATTTTGTCAGACAGTGAAGTTAGGAACATAGTTTATGATAGAAAAAAGAGCATTAAAATTCGTTTTCGTTTCGCGGCGCAAATCGAAAAAATGTGAAATTTGTAATGGCTGTATCTAGGAGGTAGAAATTTCGAGGTGATGTTTATTCTGATGCGTAGTTTGCGAATCCGCCCTTAAACTTGAAAAAAATAGTCATGTTCGGTGTAAGAAAGTGCTAGGAATATTATAAGGGAGCGTCTAATTCTACACAATTTGTAGATATGGTGGAATCACGAAATTGCGTTCAAGTGTGTAGAGTACAGCGCATGTGAGGGGAAAATTCCGACATGTTGGAAAAGCCGTCATCTTCGATTCAAAATGGCGGCTCAAAAATTTGTAACCATGAAAATTGTAAGATGTGCTCTTGGTAGGTAAGCCAGGTTTCGCTATGTTATTAAGGACGTAGTTCAGTTTAAGTGAAGAAACAAATCATTGGAGAAATTGCCATCTTGAATTCAAAATTGCCATATTTTTGAATTGCCTTCATTTGGCCTCTTATGTGGTATATTGAGAAGAATAGAACAACCAGAATTCAACGTACTAAGTTAGCTCCGCGGTAAAGTGTCTGGTTTCTGAATAGCAGGTCTGGGTTCGAATCCCCGCCGACCTTGTTTTATCTTGCGTTTTTTTTCTTATCACGTTGCTTTGTTTTATCAAAATAATTTCTGTTGGCATTGCGTGAACAAAATATTTTCGTTATTACAGACATAGACGGAAAGAATATATTTATACGCTAACTGTTGAGATGGTCTCGAAACTAGGCAGTATGTTCGTGTAAAGTTTCGAGACCATACTGAAGTATTTAAAATCAAACATATGTGGCATTCGAAATGGAGCATCACCAGTGTCTCTATCGGAAGCAATGTTCGGGGGGGGGGGAGTATTACCCCGGGGGCACTGCTGATAACATTCTATTTGTTATTGTATTATATACGTATTATTTTGATCTCGCCAGGGGCGCTCTGAGGAGGCAGTGTTCCCCAAAAAGAGTCTGAAAGAAACAATGGGCATCCTTTTCACGATGTAGTGTCCATACAAGACAACAATACATTTTGTCTCGCGACAACAGTCTCTACTTCAAACCGGAAACGATTGCAAAATATCTCTCTCCCCTTTTATGTCCCTCGTTAAGATACCTGCGTATACCAAATTTGGAGTGAATACCACAAATGGAAAGTATAAAATATTAATTTTAAGAAAATACACACACATACGGAGACGTACACAGGGGGTGGTTCCTGGGGGTCCGGACCACCCCCGAAATTCCAACTTTTGTGTAAATGTAGTATAATGTTTGGGACAAGTTTAGGAATTTCAATATAAAATACACAGATATTGAGTTTGGACCCCTCCCGAAATAAATTCCTGCGTACGCCATTGCACACACACGCTCATACACACACACCAATGGGCCCCTCTTGAAAATTGTCTCGTCGGCAGCGTACATATTTATAATATATAAGATACGTGGGAAAGTGCCCCTTTCGATTTAATAGTTTTAGTTGCGGGTCCGGTTGGAATGAAATGCCATATATGATAGAGTCAAGCTTATTTTCAATCACCTATGCTATAAAAATAAACTTTCAAAGAAAGAAAAAGTGACAGAAAAACTTGTTGGGATTCGAACGCAGGTCTCCCGCCTAGTAGGCTCATGTCGTTCCCCTACACTACTCAATTCCTTAGACTCTGGACTTCCTACCTACTGCTCGCATAGTACTGGTACGTAGCGGGCCCGGGTCTGTGGAATTATATACCTCTAAAGTCGGAAACACACTTAATTGTTTGCATACTTCCACAAAACATACAAACACCAAATTTTGCATACTTGTTCGTCATGGGATGTGAGTAATGGAAAAATTCCGATATCACGAAAAAGGCGACATTTTCCATGTAAATGAAGTGTCGAAATTTTTCGTCGTTTCGAAATGCTGGTTTTTCGAGTAGTTCCGCACACCATAGAAACGTCATATTTTGTCAGGCAGTGAAGCTAGGAACATAGTTTATGATAGAAAAAAGAGCATTAAAATTCGTTTTCGTTTCGCGGCGCAAATCGAAAAAATGTGAAATTTGTAATGGCTGTATCTAGGATGCTGAAATTTCGAGGTGATGTTTATTCTGATGCGTAGTTTGCGAATCCGCCCTTAAACTTGAAAAAAATGGTCATGTTCGGTGTCAGAAAGTGCTAGGAATGTTATAAGGGGGCGTCTAATTCTACACAACTTGTAGATATGGTGGAATCACGAAATTGCGTTCAAGTGTGTAGAGTACAGCTCATGTGAGGGGAAAAATCCGACATGTTGGAAAAGTCGTCATCTTCGATTCAAAATGGCGTCTCAAAAATTTGTAACCATGAAAATTGTAAGTTGTGCTCTTGGTAGGTAAGCCAGGTTTCGCTATGTTATTAAGGACGTAGTTCAGTTTAAGTGAAGAAACAAATCATTGGAGAAATCGCCATCTTGAATTCAAAATTGCCATATTTTTGAATTGCCTTCATTTGGCCTCTTATGTGGTATATTGAGTAGAATAGAACAAACAGAATTCAACGTAGTAAGTTAGCTCCGCGGTAAAGTGTCTGCTTTCTGAGTAGCAGGTTTGGGTTCGAATCCCCACAGACCATGTTTCACCTTGCATTTTTTTTCTTATCACGTTGCTTCATTTTACCAAATAGTTTCTGTTGGCATTGCGTGAACAAAATATTTTCGTTATTACAGACAGACGGAAAGGATATATTTATACGCTAACTGTTGGATGGTCTCGAAACTAGGCAGTATTTTCGTGTAAAGTTTCGAGACGATACTGAAGTATTTAAAATCAAACATATGTAGCTTTGGAAATGGAGCATCACCAGTGTCTCTATTGGAAGCAATGTTCGGGGGGGGGAGTATTACCCCGGGGGCACTGCTGATAACATTCTATTTGTTATTGTATTATAAACGTATTATTTTGATCTCGCCAGGGGCGCTCTGAGGAGGCAGTGTCCCCCAAAAAGAGTCTGAAAGAAACATTGGGCATCATTTTCACGATATAGTGTCCATACAAGACAACAATACGTTTTGTCTCGCGACAACAGTGTCTGCTTCAAACCGGAAACGATTGCAAAATATCTCTCTCCCCTTTTATGTTCCTCGTTAAGATACATGCGTATACCAAATTTGAAGTGAATACCACAAATGGAAAGTATAAAATATTAATTTTAAGGAAATACACACACACACAGGGACGAACGCAGGGGGTGGGTCCTGGTCCGGACCACCACCGAAATTCCAACTTTTGAGTAAATTTAGCCTAATTTTTCGGACAAGTTTAGGAATTTCAATATAAAATACACTGATATTGAGTTTGGCCCTTCCCGAAATAAATTCCTGCGTACGCAACTGCGCACACGCTCATACACGCACACACACACACACACAAATGGGCACCTTTGAAAATTGTCTCGTCGGCAGCGTACATAATTTTAATATATAAGATACGTGGAAAAGTGCCCCTTTCGATTTAATAGTTTTAGTTGCGGGTCAGGTTGGAATGAAATGCCGTATATAATAAAGTCAAGCTTATTTTCAATCACCTATGCTATAAAAATAAACTTTCAAATAAAGAAAAAGTGAGAGAAAAACTTGTTGGGGATCGAACGCAGGTCTTTTGCACAGTAGGCTCACGTCGTTCCCCTACACTACTCAATTCCTTAGATTTTGGATTTCCTACTTACTGCTCACATAGTACTGGTACGTAGCGGGCCCGCGTCCGTGGAATTATATACCTCTAAAGTCGGAAACACACTTAATTGTTTGCATACTTGCACAAAACATACAAACACCAAATTTTGCATACTTGTTCGTCATGGGATGTGAGTAATGGGAAAATTCCGATATCACGAAAAAGGCGACATTTTCCATGTAAATGAAGTGTCGAAATTTTTCGTCGTTTCGAAATGCTGGTTTTTAGAGTAGTTCCGCACACCATAGAAACGTCATATTTTGTCAGGCAGTGAAGCTAGGAACATAGTTTATGATAGAAAAAAGAGCATTAAAATTCGTTTTCGTTTCGCGGCGCAAATCGAAAAAATGTGAAATTTGTAATGGCTGTATCTAGGATGTTGAAATTTCGAGGTGATGTTTATTCTGATGCGTAGTTTGCGAATCCGCCCTTAAACTTGAAAAAAATGGTCATGTTCAGTGTCAGAAAGTGCTAGGAATGTTATAAGGGGGCGTCTAATTCTACACAACTTGTAGATATGGTGGAATCACGAAATTGCGTTCAAGTGTGTAGAGTACAGCTCATGTGAGGGGAAAAATTCGACATGTTGGAAAAGTCGTCATCTTCGATTCAAAATGGCGTCTCAAAAATTTGTAACCATGAAAATTGTAAGTTGTGCTCTTGGTAGGTAAGCCAGGTTTCGCTATGTTATTAAGGACGTAGTTCAGTTTAAGTGAAGAAACAAATCATTGGAGAAATTGCCATCTTGAATTCAAAATTGCCATATTTTTGAATTGCTTTCATTTGGCCTCTTATGTGGTATATTGAGTAGAATAGAACAAACAGAATTCAACGTAGCAAGTTAGCTCCGCAGTAAAGTGTCTGCTTTCTAAGTAGCAGGTCTGGGTTCGAATCCCCGCAGACCATGTTTTATCTTGCATTTTTTTTCTTATCACGTTGCTTCATTTTACCAAATAGTTTCTGTTGGCATTGCGTGAACAAAATATTTTCGTTATTACAGACAGACGGAAAGGATATATTTATACGCTAACTCTTGGATGGTCTCGAAACTAGGCAGTATTTTCTTGTAAAGTTTCGAGACGATACTGAAGTATTTAAAATCAAACATATGTAGCTTTGGAAATGGAGCATCACCAGTGTCTCTATCGGAAGCAATGCTCGGGGGGGGAGTATTACCCCGGGGGCACTGCTGATAACATTCTATTTGTTATTGTATTATAAACGTATTATTTTGATCTCGCCAGGGGCGTTCTGAGGAGGCAGTGTCCCCCAACAAGAGTCTGAAAGAAACATTGGGCATCATTTTCACGATATAGTGTCCATACAAGACAACAATACGTTTTGTCTCGCGACAACAGTGTCTGCTTCAAACCGGAAACGATTGCAAAATATCTCTCTCCCTTTTTATGTTCCTCGTTAAGATACATGCGTATACCAAATTTGAAGTGAATACCACAAATGGAAAGTATAAAATATTAATTTTAAGGAAATACACACACACACAGGGACATACGCAGGGGGTGGGTCCTGGGGGTCCGGACCACCACCGAAATTCCAACTTTTGAGTAAATTTAGCCTAATTTTTGGGACAAGTTTAGGAATTTCAATATAAAATACACTGATATTGAGTTTGGCCCTTCCCGAAATAAATTCCTGCGTACGCAACTGCGCACACACTAATACACGCACACACACACACACACAAATGGGCAACTTTGAAAATTGTCTCGTCGGCAGCGTACATAATTTTAATATATAAGATACGTGGAAAAGTGCCCCTTTCGATTTAATAGTTTTAGTTGCGGGTCAGGTTGGAATGAAATGCCGTATATAATAAAGTCAAGCTTATTTTCAATCACCTATGCTATAAAAATAAACTTTCAAATAAAGAAAAAGTGAGAGAAAAACTTGTTGGGGATCGAACCCAGGTCTTTTGCACAGTAGGCTCACGTCGTTCCCCTACACTACTCAATTCCTTAGATTTTGGATTTCCTACTTACTGCTCACATAGTACTGGTACGTAGCGGGCCCGCGTCCGTGGAATTATATACCTCTAAAGTCGGAAACACACTTAATTGTTTGCATACTTGCACAAAACATACAAACACCAAATTTTGCATACTTGTTCGTCATGGGATGTGAGTAATGGGAAAATTCCGATATCACGAAAAAGGCGACATTTTCCATGTAAATGAAGTGTCGAAATTTTTCGTCGTTTCGAAATGCTGGTTTTTAGAGTAGTTCCGCACACCATAGAAACGTCATATTTTGTCAGGCAGTGAAGCTAGGAACATAGTTTATGATAGAAAAAAGAGCATTAAAATTCGTTTTCGTTTCGCGGCGCAAATCGAAAAAATGTGAAATTTGTAATGGCTGTATCTAGGATGTTGAAATTTCGAGGTGATGTTTATTCTGATGCGTAGTTTGCGAATCCGCCCTTAAACTTGAAAAAAATGGTCATGTTCAGTGTCAGAAAGTGCTAGGAATGTTATAAGGGGGCGTCTAATTCTACACAACTTGTAGATATGGTGGAATCACGAAATTGCGTTCAAGTGTGTAGAGTACAGCTCATGTGAGGGGAAAAATCCGACATGTTGGAAAAGTCGTCATCTTCGATTCAAAATGGCGTCTCAAAAAATTGTAACCATGAAATCTGTAAGTTGTGCTCTTGGTAGGTAAGCCAGGTTTCGCTATGTTATTAAGGACGTAGTTCAGTTTAAGTGAAGAAACAAATCATTGGAGAAATCGCCATCTTGAATTCAAAATTGCCATATTTTTGAATAGCCTTTATTTGGCCTCTTATGTGGTATATTGAGTAGAATAGAACAATCAGAATTCAACGTAGTAAGTTAGCTCCGCGGTAAAGTGTCTGCTTTCTGAGTAGCAGGTCTGGGTTCGAATCCCCGCAGACCATGTTTTATCTTGCATTTTTTTTCTTATCACGTTGCTTCATTTTACCAAATAGTTTCTGTTGGCATTGCGTGAACAAAATATTTTCGTTATTACAGACAGACGGAAAGGATATATTTATACGCTAACTGTTGGATGGTCTCGAAACTAGGCAGTATTTTCTTGTAAAGTTTCGAGACGATACTGAAGTATTTAAAATCAAACATATGTAGCTTTGGAAATGGAGCATCACCAGTGTCTCTATCGGAAGCAATGTTCGGGGGGGAGTATTACCCCGGGGGCACTGCTGATAACATTCTATTTGTTATTGTATTATAAACGTATTATTTTGATCTCGCCAGGGGCGCTCTGAGGAGGCAGTGTCCCCCAAAAAGAGTCTGAAAGAAACATTGGGCATCATTTTCACGATATAGTGTCCATACAAGACAACAATACGTTTTGTCTCGCGACAACAGTGTCTGCTTCAAACCGGAAACGATTGCAAAATATCTCTCTCCCCTTTTATGTTCCTCGTTAAGATACATGCGTATACCAAATTTGAAGTGAATACCACAAATGGAAAGTATAAAATATTAATTTTAAGGAAATACACACACACACAGGGACATACGCAGGGGGTGGGTCCTGGGGGTCCGGACCACCACCGAAATTCCAACTTTTGAGTAAATTTAGCCTAATTTTTGGGACAAGTTTAGGAATTTCAATATAAAATACACTGATATTGAGTTTGGCCCTTCCCGAAATAAATTCCTGCGTACGCAACTGCGCACACACTAATACACACACACACACACACACACAAATGGGCACCTTTGAAAATTGTCTCGTCGGCAGCGTACATAATTTTAATATATAAGATACGTGGAAAAGTGCCCCTTTCGATTTAATAGTTTTAGTTGCGGGTCAGGTTGGAATGAACTGCCGTATATAATAAAGTCAAGCTTATTTTCAATCACCTATGCTATAAAAATAAACTCTCAAAGAAATTAAAAGTGAGAGAAAAACTTGTTGGGGATCGAACCCAGGTCTTTTGCACAGTAGGCTCACGTCGTTCCCCTACACTACTCAATTCCTTAGATTTTGGATTTCCTACTTACTGCTCACATAGTACTGGTACGTAGCGGGCCCGCGTCCGTGGAATTATATACCTCTAAAGTCGGAAACACACTTAATTGTTTGCATACTTGCACAAAACATACAAACACCAAATTTTGCATACTTGTTCGTCATGGGATGTGAGTAATGGGAAAATTCCGATATCACGAAAAAGGCGACATTTTCCATGTAAATGAAGTGTCGAAATTTTTCGTCGTTTCGAAATGCTGGTTTTTAGAGTAGTTCCGCACACCATAGAAACGTCATATTTTGTCAGGCAGTGAAGCTAGGAACATAGTTTATGATAGAAAAAAGAGCATTAAAATTCGTTTTCGTTTCGCGGCGCAAATCGAAAAAATGTGAAATTTGTAATGGCTGTATCTAGGATGTTGAAATTTCGAGGTGATGTTTATTCTGATGCGTAGTTTGCGAATCCGCCCTTAAACTTGAAAAAAATGGTCATGTTCAGTGTCAGAAAGTGCTAGGAATGTTATAAGGGGGGTCTAATTCTACACAACTTGTAGATATGGTGGAATCACGAAATTGCGTTCAAGTGTGTAGAGTACAGCTCATGTGAGGGGAAAAATTCGACATGTTGGAAAAGTCGTCATCTTCGATTCAAAATGGCGTCTCAAAAATTTGTAACCATGAAAATTGTAAGTTGTGCTCTTGGTAGGTAAGCCAGGTTTCGCTATGTTATTAAGGACGTAGTTCAGTTTAAGTGAAGAAACAAATCATTGGAGAAATTGCCATCTTGAATTCAAAATTGCCATATTTTTGAATTGCTTTCATTTGGCCTCTTATGTGGTATATTGAGTAGAATAGAACAAACAGAATTCAACGTAGCAAGTTAGCTCCGCAGTAAAGTGTCTGCTTTCTAAGTAGCAGGGCTGGGTTCGAATCCCCGCAGACCATGTTTTATCTTGCATTTTTTTTTCTTATCACGTTGCTTCATTTTACCAAATAGTTTCTGTTGGCATTGCGTGAACAAAATATTTTCGTTATTACAGACAGACGGAAAGGATATATTTATACGCTAACTCTTGGATGGTCTCGAAACTAGGCAGTATTTTCTTGTAAAGTTTCGAGACGATACTGAAGTATTTAAAATCAAACATATGTAGCTTTGGAAATGGAGCATCACCAGTGTCTCTATCGGAAGCAATGTTCGGGGGGGGGGAGTATTACCCCGGGGGCACTGCTGATAACATTCTATTTGTTATTGTATTATAAACGTATTATTTTGATCTCGCCAGGGGCGTTCTGAGGAGGCAGTGTCCCCCAACAAGAGTCTGAAAGAAACATTGGGCATCATTTTCACGATATAGTGTCCATACAAGACAACAATACGTTTTGTCTCGCGACAACAGTGTCTGCTTCAAACCGGAAACGATTGCAAAATATCTCTCTCCCTTTTTATGTTCCTCGTTAAGATACATGCGTATACCAAATTTGAAGTGAATACCACAAATGGAAAGTATAAAATATTAATTTTAAGGAAATACACACACACACAGGGACATACGCAGGGGGTGGGTCCTGGGGGTCCGGACCACCACCGAAATTCCAACTTTTGAGTAAATTTAGCCTAATTTTTGGGACAAGTTTAGGAATTTCAATATAAAATACACTGATATTGAGTTTGGCCCTTCCCGAAATAAATTCCTGCGTACGCAACTGCGCACACACTAATACACACACACACACACACACACAAATGGGCAACTTTGAAAATTGTCTCGTCGGCAGCGTACATAATTTTAATATATAAGATACGTGGAAAAGTGCCCCTTTCGATTTAATAGTTTTAGTTGCGGGTCAGGTTGGAATGAACTGCCGTATATAATAAAGTCAAGCTTATTTTCAATCACCTATGCTATAAAAATAAACTCTCAAAGAAGGAAAAAGTGAGAGAAAAACTTGTTGGGGATCGAACCCAGGTCTTTTGCACAGTAGGCTCACGTCGTTCCCCTACACTACTCAATTCCTTAGATTTAGGATTTCCTACTTACTGCTCACATAGTACTGGTACGTAGCGGGCCCGCGTCCGTGGAATTATATACCTCTATAATCGGAAACACACTTAATTGTTTGCATACTCGCACAAAACATACAAACACCAAATTTTGCATACTTGTTCGTCATGGGATGTGAGTAATGGGAAAATTCCGATATCACGAAAAAGACGACATTTTCCATGTAAAAGAAGTGTCGAAATTTTTCGTCGTTTCGAAATGCTGGTTTTTAGAGTAGTTCCGCACACCATAGAAACGTCATATTTTGTCAGGCAGTGAAGCTGGGAACATAGTTTATGATAGAAAAAAGAGCATTAAAATTCGTTTTCGTTTCGCGGCGCAAATCGAAAAAATGTGAAATTTGTAATGGCTGTATGTAGGACGTTGAAATTTCGAGCTGATGTTTATTCTGATGCGTAGTTTGCGAATCCGCCCTTAAACTTGAAAAAAATAGTCATGTTCGGTGTAAGAAAGTGCTAGGAATGTTATAGGGGGACGTCTAATTCTACACAACTTGTAGTAATGGTGGAATCACGAAATTGCGTTCAAGTGTGTAGATTACAGCCAATGTGAGGGGAAAATTCCGACATGTTGGAAAAGTCGTCATCTTCGATTCAAAATGGCGTCTCAAAAATTTGTAACCATGAAAATTGTAAGTTGTGCTCTTGGTAGGTAAGCCAGGTTTCGCTATGTTATTAAGGACGTAGTTCAGTTTAAGTGAAGAAACAAATCATTGGAGAAGTCGCCATCTTGAATGCAAAATTGCCATATTTTTGAATTGCCTTCATTTGGACTCTTATGTGGTATATTGAGGAGAATAAACAAACAGAATTCAACGTAGTAAGTTAGCTCCGCGGTAAAGTGTCTGCTTTCTAAGTAGCAGGTCTGGGTTCGATTCCACGCCGCACCTTGTTTTATCTTACGTTTTTTTCTTATCACGTTGCTTCGTTTTATCAAAATAGTTTCTGTTGGCATTGCGTGAACAAAATATTTTCGTTATTACAGACATAGACGAAAAGAATATATTTATACACTAACTGTTGATATCGTCTCGAAACTAGGCAGTATGTTCGTGTGAAGCTTCGAGACGATACTCAACTATTTAGAAAGAAACATATGTAGCTTTAGAGATGGGGCAACACCAGTGTTTCTTTCAGAAACAATGTTCCTGAGGATCACAGTTAGTATTCCCAGGGGCACTGCTCATAGTATTCTATTTATTATTCTATTATACACGTATTATTTGGTCTCCTGCGGGGGCACTTTAAGAGCCCCAAGGAGGCAGTGTACCCCCCAAAAACATTTTGGAAAAAAAACATTGAGCATCATTTCCACGATATAGTATACAGACGAGACAAAAATACATTTCTCTCGCAAGGATAGTGTGTGCTTCGAACCGGAAATAATTGCAAACAATCTCCCTTTTTATACACACACAGACACACACACACACACACACACACACATATATATATATATATATATATATATATATATATATATATATATATATATATATATATATATATATATATACGCACCTTTTGGTAATTTTCTCGTTGGCAGCGTATATAGTTATAATATACGGGATACGTGGAAAAGTACCTCTTTCGGGTCAGTAGTTTGTTTACAGTACCGGTTGGAGTGAAATGCGTTTTATAATAGACTCAAACTTATAGGCAAACAATATATGCTATAAAAATAAACTTTCAAAGAAAGAAAAAGTGAGGAAAAGATTGTGAGGAATCGAACCCAGGTCTCCTGGCCAGTAGGCTCACGTCAATCTCTTACACTACCGATTTCCTTAGATTTTCGACATCGTTCTTTTGCTCACATAGTACTGGTACGTTGCGGCCGGCATCTGTGGGGAATTATATACCTCTATAATCGGAAACACACTTAATTGTTTGCATACTTCCACAAAACATACAAACACCAAATTTTGCATACTTGTTCGTCATGGGATGTGAGTAATGGGAAAATTCCGATATCACGAAAAAGGCGACATTTTCCATGTAAATGAAGTGTCGAAATTTTTCGTCGTTTCGAAATGCTGGTTTTTCGAGTAGTTCCGCACACCATAGAAACGTCATATTTTGTCAGCCAGTGAAGCTGGGAACATAGTTTATGATAGAAAAAAGAGCATTAAAATTCGTTTTCGTTTCGCGGCGCAAATCGAAAAAATGTGAAATTGGTAATGGCTGTATGTAGGACGTTGAAATTTCGAGGTGATGTTTATTCTGATGCGTAGTTTGCGAATCCGCCCTTAAACTTGAAAAAAATAGTCATGTTCGGTGTAAGAAAGTGCTAGGAATGTTATAAGGGAGCGTCTAATTCTACACAACTTGTAGTAATGGTGGAATCACAAAATTGCGTTCAAGTGTGTAGATTACAGCCAATGTGAGGGGAAAATTCCGACATGTTGGAAAAGTCGTCATCTTCGATTCAAAATGGCGGCTCAAAAATTTGTAACCATGAAAATTGTAAGTTGTGCTCTTGGTAGGTAAGCCAGGTTTCGCTATGTTATTAAGGACGTAGTTCAGTTTAAGTGAAGAAACAAATCATTGGAGAAGTCGCCATCTTGAATGCAAAATTGCCATATTTTTGAATTGCCTTTATTTGGACTCTTATGTGGTATATTGAGGAGAATAAACAAACAGAATTCAACGTAGTAAGTTAGCTCCGCGGTAAAGTGTCTGCTTTGTAAGTAGCAGGTCTGGGTTCGATTCCCCGCCACACCTTGTTTTATCTTACGTTTTTTTCTTATCACGTTGCTTCGTTTTATCAAAATAGTTTCTGTTGGCATTGCGTGAACAAAATATTTTCGTTATTACAGACATAGACGAAAAGAATATATTTATACACTAACTGTTGATATCGTCTCGAAACTAGGCAGTATGTTCGAGTGAAGCTTCGAGACGATACTCAACTATTTAGAAAGAAACATATGTAGCTTTAGAGATGGGGCAACACCAGTTTTCTTTCAGAAACAATGTTCCTGAGGATCACAGTTAGTATTCCCAGGGGCACTGCTCATAGTATTCTATTTATTATTCTATTATACACGTATTATTTGGTCTCCTACGGGGGCACTCTAAGAGCCCCAAGGAGGCAGTGTACCCCCCAAAAACATTTTGGAAAAAAAACATTGAGCATCATTTCCACGATATAGTATACAGACGAGACAAAAATACATTTTGTCTCGCAAGGATAGTGTGTGCTTCGAACCGGAAATAATTGCAAACAATCTCCCTTTTTATACACACACAGACACACACACACACACACACACACACACACATATATATATATATATATATATATATATATATATATATATATATATATATATATATATATATATATATATATATATATATATACGCACCTTTTGGTAATTTTCTCGTTGGCAGCGTATATAGTTATAATATACGGGATACGTGGAAAAGTACCTCTTTCGGGTCAGTAGTTTGTTTACAGTACCGGTTGGAGTGAAATGCGTTTTATAATAGACTCAACCTTATAGGCAAACAATATCTGCTATAAAAATAAACTTTCAAAGAAAGAAAAAGTGAGGAAAAGATTGTGAGGAATCGAACCCAGGTCTCCTGGCCAGTAGGCTCACGTCAATCCCCTACACTACCGATTTCCTTAGATTTTCGAGATCGTTCTTACTGCTCACATAGTACTGGTACGTTGCGGCCGGCATCTGTGGGGAATTATATACCTCTATAATCGGAAACACACTTAATTGTTTGCGTACTTCCGCAAAACATACAAACACCAAATTTTGCATACTTGTTCGTCATGGGATGTGAGTAATGGGAAAATTCCGATATCACGAAAAAGGCGACATTTTCCATGTAAATGAAGTGTCGAAATTTTTCGTTGTTTTGAAATGCTGCTTTTTAGAGTAGTTCCGCACACCATAGAAACGTCATATTTTGTCAGACAGTGAAGTTAGGAACATAGTTTATGATAGAAAAAAGAGCATTAAAATTCGTTTTCGTTTCGCGGCGCAAATCGAAAAAATGTGAAATTTGTAATGGCTGTATCTAGGAGGTAGAAATTTCGAGGTGATGTTTATTCTGATGCGTAGTTTGCGAATCCGCCCTTAAACTTGAAAAAAATAGTCATGTTCGGTGTAAGAAAGTGCTAGGAATATTATAAGGGAGCGTCTAATTCTACACAATTTGTAGATATGGTGGAATCACGAAATTGCGTTCAAGTGTGTAGAGTACAGCGCATGTGAGGGGAAAATTCCGACATGTTGGAAAAGCCGTCATCTTCGATTCAAAATGGCGGCTCAAAAATTTGTAACCATGAAAATTGTAAGATGTGCTCTTGGTAGGTAAGCCAGGTTTCGCTATGTTATTAAGGACGTAGTTCAGTTTAAGTGAAGAAACAAATCATTGGAGAAATTGCCATCTTGAATTCAAAATTGCCATATTTTTGAATTGCCTTCATTTGGCCTCTTATGTGGTATATTGAGAAGAATAGAACAACCAGAATTCAACGTACTAAGTTTGCTCCGCGGTAAAGTGTCTGGTTTCTGAATAGCAGGTCTGGGTTCGAATCCCCGCCGACCTTGTTTTATCTTGCGTTTTTTTTCTTATCACGTTGCTTTGTTTTATCAAAATAATTTCTGTTGGCATTGCGTGAACAAAATATTTTCGTTATTACAGACATAGACGGAAAGAATATATTTATACGCTAACTGTTGAGATGGTCTCGAAACTAGGCAGTATGTTCGTGTAAAGTTTCGAGACCATACTGAAGTATTTAAAATCAAACATATGTAGCTTTGGAAATGGAGCATCACCAGTGTCTCTATTGGAAGCAATGTTCGGGGGGGGGGAGTATTACCCCGGGGGCACTGCTGATAACATTCTATTTGTTATTGTATTATATACGTATTATTTTGATCTCGCCAGGGGCGCTCTGAGGAGGCAGTGTTCCCCAAAAAGAGTCTGAAAGAAACAATGGGCATCCTTTTCACGATGTAGTGTCCATACAAGACAACAATACATTTTGTCTCGCGACAACAGTCTCTACTTCAAACCGGAAACGATTGCAAAATATCTCTCTCCCCTTTTATGTCCCTCGTTAAGATACCTGCGTATACCAAATTTGGAGTGAATACCACAAATGGAAAGTATAAAATATTAATTTTAAGAAAATACACACACATACGGAGACGTACACAGGGGGTGGTTCCTGGGGGTCCGGACCACCCCCGAAATTCCAACTTTTGTGTAAATGTAGTATAATGTTTGGGACAAGTTTAGGAATTTCAATATAAAATACACAGATATTGAGTTTGGACCCCTCCCGAAATAAATTCCTGCGTACGCCATTGCACACACACGCTCATACACACACACCAATGGGCCCCTCTTGAAAATTGTCTCGTCGGCAGCGTACATATTTATAATATATAAGATACGTGGGAAAGTGCCCCTTTCGATTTAATAGTTTTAGTTGCGGGTCCGGTTGGAATGAAATGCCATATATGATAGAGTCAAGCTTATTTTCAATCACCTATGCTATAAAAATAAACTTTCAAAGAAAGAAAAAGTGACAGAAAAACTTGTTGGGATTCGAACGCAGGCCTCCCGCCTAGTAGGCTCATGTCGTTCCCCTACACTACTCAATTCCTTAGACTCTGGACTTCCTACCTACTGCTCGCATAGTACTGGTACGTAGCGGGCCCGGGTCTGTGGAATTATATACCTCTAAAGTCGGAAACACACTTAATTGTTTGCATACTTCCACAAAACATACAAACACCAAATTTTGCATACTTGTTCGTCATGGGATGTGAGTAATGGAAAAATTCCGATATCACGAAAAAGGCGACATTTTCCATGTAAATGAAGTGTCGAAATTTTTCGTCGTTTCGAAATGCTGGTTTTTCGAGTAGTTCCGCAAACCATAGAAACGTCATATTTTGTCAGGCAGTGAAGCTAGGAACATAGTTTATGATAGAAAAAAGAGCATTAAAATTCGTTTTCGTTTCGCGGCGCAAATCGAAAAAATGTGAAATTTGTAATGGCTGTATCTAGGATGTTGAAATTTCGAGGTGATGTTTATTCTGATGCGTAGTTTGCGAATCCGCCCTTAAACTTGAAAAAAATGGTCATGTTCGGTGTCAGAAAGTGCTAGGAATGTTATAAGGGGGCGTCTAATTCTACACAACTTGTAGATATGGTGGAATCACGAAATTGCGTTCAAGTGTGTAGAGTACAGCTCATGTGAGGGGAAAAATCCGACATGTTGGAAAAGTCGTCATCTTCGATTCAAAATGGCGTCTCAAAAATTTGTAACCATGAAAATTGTAAGTTGTGCTCTTGGTAGGTAAGCCAGGTTTCGCTATGTTATTAAGGACGTAGTTCAGTTTAAGTGAAGAAACAAATCATTGGAGAAATCGCCATCTTGAATTCAAAATTGCCATATTTTTGAATTGCCTTCATTTGGCCTCTTATGTGGTATATTGAGTAGAATAGAACAAACAGAATTCAACGTAGTAAGTTAGCTCCGCGGTAAAGTGTCTGCTTTCTGAGTAGCAGGTTTGGGTTCGAATCCCCACAGACCATGTTTCACCTTGCATTTTTTTTCTTATCACGTTGCTTCATTTTACCAAATAGTTTCTGTTGGCATTGCGTGAACAAAATATTTTCGTTATTACAGACAGACGGAAAGGATATATTTATACGCTAACTGTTGGATGGTCTCGAAACTAGGCAGTATTTTCGTGTAAAGTTTCGAGACGATACTGAAGTATTTAAAATCAAACATATGTAGCTTTGGAAATGGAGCATCACCAGTGTCTCTATTGGAAGCAATGTTCGGGGGGGGGGGAGTATTACCCCGGGGGCACTGCTGATAACATTCTATTTGTTATTGTATTATAAACGTATTATTTTGATCTCGCCAGGGGCGCTCTGAGGAGGCAGTGTCCCCCAAAAAGAGTCTGAAAGAAACATTGGGCATCATTTTCACGATATAGTGTCCATACAAGACAACAATACGTTTTGTCTCGCGACAACAGTGTCTGCTTCAAACCGGAAACGATTGCAAAATATCTCTCTCCCCTTTTATGTTCCTCGTTAAGATACATGCGTATACCAAATTTGAAGTGAATACCACAAATGGAAAGTATAAAATATTAATTTTAAGGAAATACACACACACACAGGGACGTACGCAGGGGGTGGGTCCTGGGGGTCCGGACCACCACCGAAATTCCAACTTTTGAGTAAATTTAGCCTAATTTTTCGGACAAGTTTAGGGATTTCAATATAAAATACACTGATATTGAGTTTGGCCCTTCCCGAAATAAATTCCTGCGTACGCAACTGCGCACACGCTCATACACGCACACACACACACACACAAATGGGCACCTTTGAAAATTGTCTCGTCGGCAGCGTACATAATTTTAATATATAAGATACGTGGAAAAGTGCCCCTTTCGATTTAATAGTTTTAGTTGCGGGTCAGGTTGGAATGAAATGCCGTATATAATAAAGTCAAGCTTATTTTCAATCACCTATGCTATAAAAATAAACTTTCAAATAAAGAAAAAGTGAGAGAAAAACTTGTTGGGGATCGAACCCAGGTCCTTTGCACAGTAGGCTCACGTCGTTCCCCTACACTACTCAATTCCTTAGATTTTGGATTTCCTACTTACTGCTCACATAGTACTGGTACGTAGCGAGCCCGCGTCCGTGGAATTATATACCTCTAAAGTCGGAAACACACTTAATTGTTTGCATACTTGCACAAAACATACAAACACCAAATTTTGCATACTTGTTCGTCATGGGATGTGAGTAATGGGAAAATTCCGATATCACGAAAAAGGCGACATTTTCCATGTAAATGAAGTGTCGAAATTTTTCGTCGTTTCGAAATGCTGGTTTTTAGAGTAGTTCCGCACACCATAGAAACGTCATATTTTGTCAGGCAGTGAAGCTAGGAACATAGTTTATGATAGAAAAAAGAGCATTAAAATTCGTTTTCGTTTCGCGGCGCAAATCGAAAAAATGTGAAATTTGTAATGGCTGTATCTAGGATGTTGAAATTTCGAGGTGATGTTTATTCTGATGCGTAGTTTGCGAATCCGCCCTTAAACTTGAAAAAAATGGTCATGTTCAGTGTCAGAAAGTGCTAGGAATGTTATAAGGGGGGTCTAATTCTACACAACTTGTAGATATGGTGGAATCACGAAATTGCGTTCAAGTGTGTAGAGTACAGCTCATGTGAGGGGAAAAATTCGACATGTTGGAAAAGTCGTCATCTTCGATTCAAAATGGCGTCTCAAAAATTTGTAACCATGAAAATTGTAAGTTGTGCTCTTGGTAGGTAAGCCAGGTTTCGCTATGTTATTAAGGACGTAGTTCAGTTTAAGTGAAGAAACAAATCATTGGAGAAATTGCCATCTTGAATTCAAAATTGCCATATTTTTGAATTGCTTTCATTTGGCCTCTTATGTGGTATATTGAGTAGAATAGAACAAACAGAATTCAACGTAGCAAGTTAGCTCCGCAGTAAAGTGTCTGCTTTCTAAGTAGCAGGGCTGGGTTCGAATCCCCGCAGACCATGTTTTATCTTGCATTTTTTTTTCTTATCACGTTGCTTCATTTTACCAAATAGTTTCTGTTGGCATTGCGTGAACAAAATATTTTCGTTATTACAGACAGACGGAAAGGATATATTTATACGCTAACTGTTGGATGGTCTCGAAACTAGGCAGTATTTTCTTGTAAAGTTTCGAGACGATACTGAAGTATTTAAAATCAAACATATGTAGCTTTGGAAATGGAGCATCACCAGTGTCTCTATCGGAAGCAATGTTCGGGGGGGAGTATTACCCCGGGGGCACTGCTGATAACATTCTATTTGTTATTGTATTATAAACGTATTATTTTGATCTCGCCAGGGGCGCTCTGAGGAGGCAGTGTCCCCCAAAAAGAGTCTGAAAGAAACATTGGGCATCATTTTCACGATATAGTGTCCATACAAGACAACAATACGTTTTGTCTCGCGACAACAGTGTCTGCTTCAAACCGGAAACGATTGCAAAATATCTCTCTCCCCTTTTATGTTCCTCGTTAAGATACATGCGTATACCAAATTTGAAGTGAATACCACAAATGGAAAGTATAAAATATTAATTTTAAGGAAATACACACACACACAGGGACATACGCAGGGGGTGGGTCCTGGGGGTCCGGACCACCACCGAAATTCCAACTTTTGAGTAAATTTAGCCTAATTTTTGGGACAAGTTTAGGAATTTCAATATAAAATACACTGATATTGAGTTTGGCCCTTCCCGAAATAAATTCCTGCGTACGCAACTGCGCACACACTAATACACACACACACACACACACACAAATGGGCACCTTTGAAAATTGTCTCGTCGGCAGCGTACATAATTTTAATATATAAGATACGTGGAAAAGTGCCCCTTTCGATTTAATAGTTTTAGTTTCGGGTCAGGTTGGAATGAACTGCCGTATATAATAAAGTCAAGCTTATTTTCAATCACCTATGCTATAAAAATAAACTCTCAAAGAAGGAAAAAGTGAGAGAAAAACTTGTTGGGGATCGAACCCAGGTCTTTTGCACAGTAGGCTCACGTCGTTCCCCTACACTACTCAATTCCTTAGATTTAGGATTTCCTACTTACTGCTCACATAGTACTGGTACGTAGCGGGCCCGCGTCCGTGGAATTATATACCTCTATAATCGGAAACACACTTAATTGTTTGCATACTTGCACAAAACATACAAACACCAAATTTTGCATACTTGTTCGTCATGGGATGTGAGTAATGGGAAAATTCCGATATCACGAAAAAGACGACATTTTCCATGTAAATGAAGTGTCGAAATTTTTCGTCGTTTCGAAATGCTGGTTTTTAGAGTAGTTCCGCACACCATAGAAACGTCATATTTTGTCAGGCAGTGAAGCTGGGAACATAGTTTATGATAGAAAAAAGAGCATTAAAATTCGTTTTCGTTTCGCGGCGCAAATCGAAAAAATGTGAAATTTGTAATGGCTGTATGTAGGACGTTGAAATTTCGAGCTGATGTTTATTCTGATGCGTAGTTTGCGAATCCGCCCTTAAACTTGAAAAAAATAGTCATGTTCGGTGTAAGAAAGTGCTAGGAATGTTATAGGGGGACGTCTAATTCTACACAACTTGTAGTAATGGTGGAATCACGAAATTGCGTTCAAGTGTGTAGATTACAGCCAATGTGAGGGGAAAATTCCGACATGTTGGAAAAGTCGTCATCTTCGATTCAAAATGGCGTCTCAAAAATTTGTAACCATGAAAATTGTAAGTTGTGCTCTTGGTAGGTAAGCCAGGTTTCGCTATGTTATTAAGGACGTAGTTCAGTTTAAGTGAAGAAACAAATCATTGGAGAAGTCGCCATCTTGAATGCAAAATTGCCATATTTTTGAATTGCCTTCATTTGGACTCTTATGTGGTATATTGAGGAGAATAAACAAACAGAATTCAACGTAGTAAGTTAGCTCCGCGGTAAAGTGTCTGCTTTCTAAGTAGCAGGTCTGGGTTCGATTCCACGCCGCACCTTGTTTTATCTTGCGTTTTTTTTCTTATCACGTTGCTTTGTTTTATATATATATACGCACCTTTTGATAATTTTCTCGTTGGCAGCGTATATAGTTATATTATACGGGATACGTGGAAAAGTACCTCTTTCGGGTCAGTAGTTTGTTTACAGTACCGGTTGGAGTGAAATGCGTTTTATAATAGATTCAACCTTATAGGCAAACAATATATGCTATAAAAATAAACTTTCAAAGAAAGAAAAAGTGAGGAAAAGATTGTGAGGAATCGAACCCAGGTCTCCTGGCCAGTAGGTTCACGTCAATCCCCTACACTACCGATTTCCTTAGATTTTCGAGATCGTTCTTACTGCTCACATAGTACTGGTACGTTGCGGCCGGCATCTGTGGGGAATTACACCTCTAAAATCGGAATAGTAATCGGGTGATATATGCGTTTTTTAGTATCGTTAAGGAAATGATGTCTTGTTATTTAATTGTAATAAGAAATGAGAAAGACACAATTCTAATACACTGTTATACTACTATGTAAAAAGTGGTTTGTTTAAAATGCTATAAACAAATTTTCAAAAGCCTCCAATAATATTCATATTCTAAATTACTTAGTTAATATCCGTCTTCATTGAAAATATGAGAGTAAAGATACACGAAGACTCTATGTAATTGCCCAGTGTATATAAACATTTCAAGAAGTCTGGCTGCCCAGTAAGTACATTTTTTACCAAAGGACACCATTATAATAAGATGTACTACGTTACACTGCAAAAACTAGTGTTGAATCAAATGTTATGAACTAATGTTTAAAAAGCCTTAACAAAATTCATTTTTATAAATTACCTACAAATTGTAGTCTTTATTGAAAATACAAGACGAGACATACAGGTTGACTGCAAGAAATTGTCCAGTAAATATGAAATATTTGAAAAAGTCTTGCTGCAGGTAATATGTACCACTATGCCCAAGGTTTACATTATAATCCATTGTACTACATTACAGTACAAAAGTAGTGTTCACTCAAATGCTATGAAAAGAATTTAAATAATTTCCAACAATATTCATATTTGTAAATTACCTAGTAAATTGTAGTCTTCATTGTAAATACAAGAATAAATATGCAGGAAGCCTGAAATATTTTCGCACTCTTATATCACAGATGTGAATTACTTTTAGTGAAGGTAATATGTACAATTAACAACAGGGACACTATTATAATACATTGTACGTACTAAATTACACTGCAAAACATAATATTTAAAAGGGTGGAAAAATTCACATTTGTAAAGAGTGAGTGTTTTCGGAAAATGAAATGTTTAATTGGTAGGCTATTGCAAGACAGTTTCCGCTGTTTATGTTTCAGAAAATAAATTCTGTTATTGTCTCTAACATGTATAGATGTGCGCAAAGTGTATATAATTAGCCATGTACATGATTGCCAGAATAGAAGTAGTAATAGAGTTCTTTCTTATAAATTGTGTGTTTGCTGTCCAAAGTTAAATGGAAGAAATAATACCGGTTCGATTGAAGTATGTGTTGGTAACAGGTGTGTGCTGTAAAGGGAAGTGAATTCCTCAAGGAATAGTTTTCTAGAACTTGACACCTTATGGCAAAGCCATGATCGGGGGTCTGGGGGCGGAGCCCCCAGCGAGCATTAGCGAGTAGTAGTATATAAGTGAAAGGTTGCTATTAAAGGTGATGAAGATCCCGCTCAATGCCGTGCCATGTGGGAGAGGCGCCGAAGTAAGTGCGATGTGGGCATGTGCACAAATATAAAATGAAAGGAAAAATGTAATGAAAAGTGCTCAACATCAAGGAAAAGCAGGGTTTACTTTTTAAAATTTTCTTACCTTTCGCGGCTGGTCCGTCGACCTCACTCGCATATATGGGAGTTCCTTCGTATACACTCGCGCCAAGCGCTGATTTTCCACGACACGGCACTAATCCTACTGAAGATTTCGTAAACTGAACTATTGATGTGTATGCAGTGAAGAAACCAAAGCCAATATGTTTGATTTAGAAGCAGAAGTGTAAGAAAGAATGATAACTTTTTGTTAAGATATTCCTATATATGTTTGTTTTAGGACAAAAAAAATTGAGTTAATTTAAATCCTTTTAAAAACTTCTACATTAGTAACAAACAGTAACTACTGAATATAGGAAATAATAACAAAAAAAGCTACTGTAAATAGCAGTTAAAGTTTAGTCTAAAATATTTTTACCAGTCTTTATTTAATGTTTTAGATAAAATTAAAGGATTATTTTTTTCAATTGTAATCTCACAAAATATTATCAGCAATTAGTCTCACAAGGTACATTCGCGAAGTGTCCCCTCGGGATTCATGTAAAACTGATTTAAATGCAAAGTTCTCCATGGTCTAATGTGTATTGTACTAATTTTAGCAGCCCATATGGGTAATTTGCATATTTATGAGCCTTCATATACCCGGACTTCAATCACACACTACTATAACGCTCGGTCACAAAATTGCTTTTAGTTTCTTTAGATGTAAGTGAACATGAATGTGGGCATATGGAAAACAAATAGGATCAAGTACTGCTTCTCTGGCACGTGTTATCCATACCAGCCGCCATCTTGGATCCGCAATATTGAGTTCAACTTTCGTTTTTTCAAATGGGAATAGGTGCATGTGATACATCAAGTTCATATAAAATTTTCTCGAAAATTCATTGGTGTAGAGAGTTTTACGGTAGCTTGTACCATTTGCGAGGTATTACATGTTAAATTCCTCTAGGCACTTCGCGAATAGACATTACGGAGTAATGTGAGTTACGCTTACGTTTTTGATGTTGACAAATCAAAACAGTTTCTAACTGGAAAATACTGTAGGTATAAAACAAACTCTCTACAACATTGGTGTCATAATCTTACAACATTTCTGTGAGTGATTGTTATTACTTCCATGTTTTTCTACGAACAAGGAAATATTGTATTACGAACATAATGCCTAATGTAAATCTAGATACGACCAGATTTTGGTGAAGATATACCATATCCTATTTACGTCTGTGTGTCTGTATGTATATACGTTCAGAAGACATTTCGTCAACAATGAATCACGTAAAAGATCACATATTCATACGAGACCCTGCACAACTTTTTAATGGTTGAATTTGTGAAGTGCCTCACATTGCACATGCAATATCTTGCAAGTGGTACAAGCTACCGTAAATCTCACTACACCAACGAATTTCCGAGAAAATTTTGTATGAATTTGGTGTATCACATGCACCTATTCCCATTTGAAAAATCGAAAGTTGAATCCAATATGGCGGATCTAATATGGCGGCCGGTGTGGATAAAACCTGTCAGGGAAGCAGTACTTGATCCAATTTGTTTTGCATATGCCCACATTCATATTCAGTTACATCTAAAGAAACTAAAAGCAAATTTTGTGACCAAGCGTTATAGTAGTGTATGAATTCCGGATATATGAAGGTCCATAAATATGGAAATTACCCGTATGGGCCGCTAAAATTAGTACAATACACTTTGGGCCGCGGAAAACTTTGCATTTAAATCAATTTTAGCCGAATCCCGAGGGGACACTTCGAGAATGTACCTTGTCAATATTAGGTAAGATGTGCATGTGAATGGAATTGTTAAATATGCTGCTTTCTTGCAAAAATACAGAAAAACAACCCTCCCCCCGAGGAGTTAACATTCCCCCCCGGGTGAAAATGTCTGAATTCAACACTGCACGTAGATAACATTTTGTGTGTAATTTCCCAACAATGGCTATGGTTGATTTAATGATTTTTAAAACTTTAGACATTGGAAACAGTAGGTCTATTGTTTTAAGTAAATGCCGTTTTGAAGTAATAATAAAGAAGTAGGTCTATTATACTTTTTGTAACAATTTTATTGTTACATGAAAGCCCGCACCTTTATCTACTTTTCTACATTGTTTCCACCAATATTAAGGAACTTACCGCATCATTGAACAACTTTTGAATACCGCTCTCATAGAAGTCTCTCGCCTGATTTGACAACCAGTTCAACACTACTGATTTGACCTCATTATCATCGTTGTGGAGCTAACCATTAAGGTGCTTTTTCAAATACAACAACATGTGGTAGTTACTGGGCGCTAGATCGGAACTGTACGGAGGATGATCAAGTTGGAGAGGATGATCTAGTCCAATGATGTGATAATATTTTAAGTTTGAATTGCAGCGTGTGGACGGGCATTGCCATGAAGCAAACTGATCCCCTTACTCAGCATACCACGCCTTACGTTTTGGATTATTCGGCGCAGTTTTTGTAAGATTTCACAATATGTCACAGAATTTATTGTGTCACCACGGGACAAAAAATCCACAAACAACACCTCTTCCTGTCCCAAAACACAGTATACATGATTTTCCAGCCTGAAATTGTTTGCTTAAACTTCAGTTTCGTGGATGATGTTAAAAGCCGCCATTTCATAGATTGTTGCTTCGATTCTAATGTAACTAAACCACCCATGTTTTGTCATCTCGTCATCTGTGACAAATTTGCTTTAAAAATCAATCATCACCTTCGTCACTGTTGCACTCAAGGAAGGTCAAAACACTGGTTAAACGTTTGCTTTTATAAACCCCAGTCAACAATTTTTGATACCTCGCATGAGCACAACTTTCGACAATTTAAGCGTTGAATCACAATATCATAAAGAACACTTCCTGAAACATAAGAAATCTTATCAGACAAGGACAAAATCGTAAAGTTATCTATTTACTTTCATGTTTGCGTCAACTTTCTGCACCAATTTTCAGATGACAGAAGGTCGTCCACTTCGTTCTCATAATGTAGAATCGTGGGGCCATCCTTAAAGGCTCAACCAATTCCCTTACAATTCTATCCGCTTCACGCCGGATTTCAGCCGCTTTCACGTCTTTAGCATTAAGAAAACGAATTACACTTCGAAGGGATTCTCAATAGGGATTTTAACTATTCACAAATAAATGTAAACACAGTCGCATGTTTCCCTGATGACGTCTGTGGATTGCTAACAGATGTAAGTACACAAGGAACATATTAATTTCAAAACAGCACTTACTTAAAAACACGACAGAAAGATTGAAAAGAGAATGTGTAGATGAGACTGTGAACGATTACCCTTTGCTGATGGCCATGCAGATCCTCTGGTGGAAAGGTACATGGCAATATTTACAATTTACCACACTGCAGCAGACCAGTTCATCTGAGTATTGATGAAGCAAATGTAGAGTACGTGACAGAATAGCTGACAGATGGAGACAAGGAAAGACGAAAAGTAATATGCATGGCGCTCTTCACTCAGAACGAGTAAGATGCAGAGGAATTTTCTGCTACGAATCGTGATATGAGATGAAACGTGGTTGCATTATTTCGATAGATTTACTAAGCCATTGGAGTATATAATCTTTAGAAAACACAAGGATTCCCTTCGTGAGTCCAAGTTTTCATATGTTTATTCTTTTATGGTACCTGTAAACAGTGGTTCAGAAGCATTGGTTCAAAATTTGATGGTACAGGCATATAAAGTATATCCTAATTACAAAGTGACGAAAGCTGAGAGAACCATGAAGTTTTTGTTAACAGATGCATCTGTGATAACTGAAACATTTGTCAGTACGTTATGATAATAGCAAATATTGTCTATTGAAAAATGGTTTAATAAAAGTAGTTATGGAAAAAGAATACGTTACATTTAAAATGACTTTCATAATTCAATACTTTGGAAGAACATGTAAAGTTGTAATCAAAGGAAACAGAGAAAAACACGAAAAAAAAATACCTAAAATAGCTAAATATACAAAAATGCTAGACAACTAGTAGCTACGTAATTGCATTACTAAATTAAGGTTTTTGGCACCTATAGTTTAGTAAATCTTACCCACAAGAAATCTTTCGTTTCCGACATACATATTTTCTTCTTCCTGCCTCAAAAATATTCTTAAATACAGTATAATCGCTCCCTCACGTGACATATATTAAAATAACACTCGTTTTGCCTGATAATATGATTAGCCTTAATCTGTGCCATTTCTGTGTGGAAATGTGGTTTTCATTCATGGATTTATTGTGGATTACTTTGAAAATGGATGTGCTCTGTATGCGTATATATGTGTTTAATACTTCCAGCTTTGTCGTGCATCAGCAAAATACATACATAATGCAAACACGTTTAGAATACCAGTGGGAATGAATGCTGTAAAGATAAGAGCAGTCGCGTAAATAAATTTTGTGCTGAGTATCACATTACATTATTTTTTTCTGGTACATGTTCATCACAATTTTATAGTGACATAACAGAAAAGTCCTGTTTCGATGGTAATGGTCCAGAGAAAACGTAAATGGTCTAGAGTAACAATTCCCGTTTTATTTCAATAAAGGATATATATATATATATATATATATATATATATATATATTGATAATAATGTATAGGCACGTAGGACTATATTTAAGATCAAATCACTTCATTTAAATAGGAGAAGGGTGAAGAGAATTAGCTGGGTCGAGCAGAAAATAAGTGAGAGTCTTAGAAATAATGGGGAGAAAGGATGAATTTTAGATATTATTAAAAGAGGGAGAGAAACTGATTGGGACATTGGCTAAGAAGGAAATGTATCACGAAAGACGTGTTAGGGGGTACCGAGACAGGAAAGAGAGGGACAGGGCTAAGAAGACTACAATATATCAAACAGAAATATATCAAACAGAAAAGTCACATGTGGAGACGAAGAGGTTAGCGGAAGACCGTTGAGCATGAAAGCTTGTCAGTTACAGCAAGTGGCCTGCCCATATTGACAGAATACCTATGATGATAATCATTCTCATAGCTTGGTACAAATGAAATGACTGCTCGAGGAACGTAATTTCCAACAGAAAATAAGCAAGAAAAAAGAAAAAGCTACAATACCTGGTTAATCGCAATAATTGTCTACAATCATATGCTTTTGTTTCGATTAGCCAACGATTGGATTTCATGGCAAAAAAAAAGTATGAAATTTGTGAAGAAGTCCTTAAATGCGTGTTGCAACGCCCAAGTTTCAGGGAAGAACTTTCATCCTAAAAAAGGATCGAAATCCTGAGAGAAGTGATAGTTGGAGGGAGATACGTCAACAGAATACGGTAGGTGAGGAACGGTTTTATACTGTACCGTCCTTCAAGGCATGAATTGTAATGAAACATGAGGATAACTTGTATGTTGATCATTGATGGATGCTGGCGGACACGCTTGTGCTGCATTTCGAAGAAATCAGGACTAAAACGATCCGCGGTGATGGTTGTGCCTCAACAAAGAAATAAATTGTAAATCACATCCATCATAATAGCTGGAACGTCTGCTGAGAGAGGAGTGGTTTAGACAGGTTCTGGACGTTGATCACGACTAAGCCACTATTGTAACTATTGACAATTGTCATAGAAGATATAAGTTTTCTATACACACGGAAAAGTGCAAAACTTCAGATGGTCATTCATGTTGGCTGGTGTTAAGTACTCATAGACCTAAGTCAAGCCTTTTCTGTTTGCTAATTATTTGAAGCTGCCGAACAACAGTAGTTAGACAATGCCTAACTTGTCTGCACTGGCACAAACACTTTTCGAAGTGTCTGCTCCCACGATGTACCTTAGGATCTTATCCGAACATGATGTCGGGCAATGCTGTGTTACTGGAACAAAATTTGATTTCGAAAGTTATACCTAGGTAGATTCGATGGTAATTTTGAACATATTATTTTTCATTTCCTATACCATGGGAACTGAACTTGGATTCGAACGGCGCGGCTTCAGTAGTATCACTATTCATCTTAGCGAACCAGAAAACTATGAATTTGACACTATATCTATTGATAACTTTATCGTGGTGGGCATCTTCCGTTAAGCTGTAGATCTACACCTTTTTTAGTCTTGTTGGTGAAAAGGACGCTAAACCACTGATGTCCATCATCCTGAGTATTTATCGAACTATTTTATACATATATTTTGACTCCCTCCAACCTCTCCCCCAGAACGAAAATCGAAAGAAAAATCGGCTTCATATGTGATTATATGTAGTAAAGATGCATCTGTGGACCAAATTTGGTAACTTCAGGTGACCCGTTTGTATACAAAAATCTGGTAATAAACACATAGACACACAGACTTCATTTCATATTTAAGTATAGATAAACTAAATTGTTAGAGCCATTTCTGAGAAGACTTTTTTTAAAAATTCATCCTGTAATAAACTATACTTATTTTAAGGTTGTAAAAAAGAAACTGGGAGAACTTCTTAAAAGAACAATAAAAATCTAAAATTTAAATTTCGTTTGGATACATTGAACGGTATAGCCTGTAGAACATAGGAATGAACAGAAGGAAAAACATTCAAAAATAACTTACTTTTTAAGGTATGGAAGGACCATGAAACATGTAACTCTGTTGAAATTTCGAATTAATACTTTCATGATCACCATATATTTTTCTGCTATCGACATTTGAAAGTAAACGAAGTAAATAATCAAGTAATAGTTCACTTCAACTACAACAAAGTGTCTAAGTAACAAAATTGTATTAAGTTGTTCTGCGTAAAAATCTAAAGAAAATGGTTACCTTTTCTGGTTTGCAGACTTTACTCTGAGGATTACTATAATAGTATGTTTATACTATATATATATATATATATATATATATATATATATATATATATATATATATATATATATATATATATATATATATTACAAAAGAATACAAAAGGTTTAACAGACAAAACGAAGCTTGAAATCTGTCTTGTGTTTTGTTATTAATAGAATATGAATGTAGAGTTGTTGGATTTATTTGTAACAAAAAAGAAGGCGGAAATGCCTAACAATATATTTCCACTTTTAATTATAAATGGTGATTATTTCTGTCTCTTTTGCATCATTGAATCACAGAGCGATTTTGTCGGTAATTGGAAACCAAAAATAATTCCATGACATTGAATTATAGATAAATACTGACTTAAAAAAAACATATTTTCAATTTTTATCACCATTGTTAATTATTACTTGAAACCAAAGTATTTAATATTCCGGAATTTCCTGTCTCTAAATTTTTAATTAATACACTGTCACCACTAATATTACATTTCATATTTGAGGTCATATCTTAGGTTGACATTTGGCATGTTTATAATTAGTTGTGTTATATTATTAAATAATAACATCAATAATAATCAATTCTTTTTATTCATTTGATTAACTACATATGTTAGCAACAAACAGGCTAAGAAAAGAGGAAAATATAATAGTAGACCAGAGTAGGTCCCATTTGAAGAGATTTGAACAAATAAATATGAGATGTTCAACTTTAAATTAAAAGTATAATGAAGTGTAATTTTTAAAGTGATGGAGAAAAATTCTTGTCCTGAAAATTTAACCAAAATTTCCTTACTATATGTTTTAAATGAGATGTCATAATGTAATGAGTCAACTTCAAGTATCAAAATGGTCCATGGCAGAATAGAATGTGAAATTTTGAGTCACCTAACTAGGAGCATCATACCTAAGATCTTGTTCAATTGCACCCTCGTTCATAACATTGATTTAGCAGAATCCAACATATTGAAAGATAATTTGTCACCTTAATTTGATACTTATGCAACACGGAGGCTATGAGAAACGGGATTTAATGTTAAAGTAAGATACGTACATAGCACTACCTGAATATTTTCCAAAATGTTACTTTCATAAAAACTTTAACAATAAGCGAAGGAAAATGTACTAACATATAAAAAAAAAGTATTGAAGATTTTAATTATATGAGAATCTCAAAACGAGAAACTGTTCAACAAGTTTGAAGACAGAGACTTCGTACAAACCGAACTTAAAGAAAGCGACGAAACAAATTTAGAGAGGAAATGGCTCGGTGTACCAGTGAAAGAGAATTATGAAGCTCGAAATAGTATTTACCGTTGGACATACATCAGGTAAACAATTACAGTCAAAATAAAGAGACCATATGAAAGAGCAGAATTAAATATGTGTAGGTGTACATTCGGCTACCTACAATGATTGGTATTACGTACATTTTATGTATAGCTAATCATAATTAAAGCCTACGATAACCAGTTACAGTGAACTTCAGAGTATCCGGCCAGGTTTTCTTTTATCGTAATTAGCTGAAGAAGGCAAGGCATTGCATTGGCAACATTGCCAAGGCATTGGAAGCGGGCGTCTGCCACGATCTTTCTACGTGTCTTGTGCAAAATACATGTTGTGACGGGAAAAGAGCAGCGTTATACTCTTTGTTCATTGTTTCATCAGTGTGCAACGGACCTCAATAGAGTACGCTTTCCGCTGTTCCTGATTACAACTGTACAGTACGTACAGTACTGTATTTGTAAATTGTTCTTGGGTTATGCTTAATGAGTTCATAGAACTCAGGCCTCTCCGGCTTTTTGTTCTCCGGCCTCCTCTTCCGCCACAGTAGACCAGATACTCGGGAATCTACTGTATATAAAAATACAAGTAGTTTAAAAAATTCACTACATCTGCTATACATGGAATAACATTACAATCTGCATATCTTATGTTTGGATCTCTGTATATGACACATTTTTTCAAATATGTAACGGAATGCATCTTTTTATGAGAACGCGTAAATTATTGTCATATATGTAGAAAGATCAAAATTTACAAAGTAGAATATTTAACTAAAACAAGAAAGATATCTAGAACCTTGTTACAATTATCCCAGAAATGTATTCTTAATTTAAAATGATATGTAGGATATAAATAAATATTCCAAGTAGAAATCAATACTCGGGTACTGATGAATTTTTAAGACAAACGAATGATCACTACAAATAAATTTTGTAGCATTATTAAGAATTATATAGTTCTTTTTCGCGGCTACATTTGATAACGAAGTATGTTAACACCATTAGGATCCAGAAACCAAACAAGAGTTTTGTACAAGTAGTAGTTTTGTACAATTATTTAATTTAAAACTTTACATTTCTTATGATGGAGTTTAATAATATTTTTAAAAATAACAAGTAAACGGCTGGGATTATCGAAAAAGATGTCGTATAACTTTTTAAAGAGTGTTAAATTATATTTCGTTTAGTGTATAGTTCATTCAGATTGGTTAATAAACGACGAAGTTATGACAATTTAAAGATTCACGTTGAGTCGATTGATTTTCCCAAATTTCGAACGCGAGTTCATTTACCGTAATAAAACATCACTGATGGATGCTGCATTATACGGAACAAATCATCTCTTGTGATGTGATCTGCAAGTCCCATTTTCACCAGAGCACAAAACAGCTTGACCGAGCCCGGTTATGTTAATCCAATATGGCAGTCATTAATTATCATCAATAAAGATAAGTCTTTTTCGAAATATTTATTGCACTAGATTTATAAACAAGTACGACAAAGTAATAACAAACATTTTTCTCTCCCCCATCCATCTGCTCCACAGAGTAAGTATGGAAAGGAATGAACTTCAAATCATGTTTCGAAATACAGTAGAGCGTCGATTATCCGAACGTCGGTCAACCGAACGACCGCTTAACCGAACTGTGTACTCGCTCGCACCTGTTACTCTCCCATCCTACCGTCCATCATCCCCCTCACTCCCAAACCAAGTTTCCCACAGTAGTCGCCGCACTGAGCCACCGCTGGCGGAACATTGCTTCTAATGGGGCCTTCATAAGGCGCTGCTGACCGGCCAAGCAGCCAGTCACTGTGTTTCAACAATCAGCACACTTCTGTCGGTTTGGCACTGGCTGTAGAAGCACAGTCCAGTACAGTGCAGTACAGTACAGTACAGTACAGTACAGTTCGATTATCCGAACAAACCAGTTTTCCGAACACCCATGTCCCCCAATTACTTCGGATAATCGACGCTCTACTGTAAGTCAAAAGAATCGGATAGAATTGAGTGTTTAAAAACTTGGAGTAATAACAACTGCACTATTCTCGAAGTATTTCCATTGAAAGTAACAATGGCGTAAATCCCGTGTAATGTTTCGGCGGGATTAGTTCGGAATAACACAAAAAGGCAAAGTTTGAGGCCCATACGCAATTCTTGTGTTACCAAGAAGTCGTCGATTCAAAATAATCGGTCTTCTTAAATTGTACAAAACACGGTTAATGACGATTATGAAGAAGCCTGAATCAGAAGAAATAGAAGTTCATAGTACAATATTTCGTGAAAGGATTTTTCGTCACAGGCCTGAGCTAACAGCTCATCTGTCTGGCAAGGAATATGTTTTACTTTCAGAAGGATCTGACATAATAAGTGAGCTGGAGAAAGACATTGATGAAGATGCTATGGCACTAAGTCGTGTTGTTAAGATGCTTCGAAAGGATATGGCAAACCACAAGAGTCATTTTGCAGGAAAATTTGAGAATCACTGTCAGGAAGATTCTGTTCCTCCTTCACTAATAACTGCTGTTAATATGTTACTTTATGGTTCATCTGTCACCCCTGATAGCAACGCAAGTCAATCAACTTCAACTATTAGTCAACTTATATTTTATAACTTCCATCAGAAAGCAGGTGATATTGAAACAGAAGGAGCAAGTCATAATGGCAATCGCGAGCCACCTCTTCCTGTCTATGTTGGGCTGAGCGTGAATGCTAAATCTCGTAAAAATCTCTCATAAATGAATTGCATTCACTAGGCAATTCGTTTACACGTGTACAGGAAATATCTTCAAGTCTTTCTCAGTGCTTGATAAATCAAAGTGACGAAATGGTGTGTCCTTCCACTCTTCGTCGAGGTGTTTTAACCGTTGCAGCATTAGATAATATTGACGACAATCTTTCTAGCACAACATCAAAGGATTCCTTTTACGGTACGAGCATTTCTATTTTCCAGCATCCTTCTAAGGATAACCCTGGCATTCGACGTGACTATGTCTCATTGGATAATGTGAATATAAAAATGAGAACTGTTCCTGCTCTCCCCGATAATTATGCTCTAGTATCTCCTGCTTATATCACTAATAAGGAACCAGTTTTACCCCAACAGAACCCACAGTTTGTAGAGAAAGTTCTTTCACGAACTGGATTTTTCGCAGAAGAAAAAAACTAGGAGTGTTGGCTTGAAGCATGCTTAAAAAATGACACTACTTGCACTTGGTCTGTACACCATGCCTCGAAAACTGAAACTCTGCAAATGCCAAGTAAATGCTGCCTGCTTTCGTTGTTTAAGGAAGACTCTAAATCTGTTGCTATGATACGGCACTAAATGAAAGTTGTACGAGAACTTACAGACAAACTCAACAAAGGACAAGTTCTTCTTGTAATGGATCAACCACTATTTGCCTTGGGGAAACGAATTCAATGGAATTGGCCAGAGTTATATGGCGAAGATAATCAAATTCTGATGCTGGGAGGATTACACATCGAACAAGCCTTCCTGCATCTTATAGGCAAATGGTTAGATGGAAGTGGTTGGGTAGAAATTTTATACAAGTCAGATGTAGCAACACCAGGAACCGCTGACAGTATATTGAAGGTAACTCACATTACAAAAGCTTGCTTTGCTCATCAGATTACTCTGACAGTTTTACATCTTTTGCTGCGTGATGCATATCAGAATTCTTCATCAGGGCAATTTTTCAATGACTGGTGCACTGAAAAGGAATCTTCGTGTCCAACGTTTAAGTTTTGGATAATATATTACTCGTGATTTTACTCTTAATTTACATCAGAGCCATATGTCAAGGAAATTTTAAGATCTACGTTGAAACACCAAAACTAATGGCAGAATTGTTTTTCGCAATAGACCACCTTAGCTTTGCTCATTGGCTTCCCGTTCGCATTTTAGATTTGAAGAAGTTGGAAGAAATATATCCTGAGATTATGAATGCTTTCGAAATGGGTTACTTTGTGATAAGAAAGACATCAAAACCTTTCTCTGCAATAGCTATAGATCAGGCTCACGAACAGAATAACAAAATTATAAAAGGTGATGGCGGGGCGATTGGTCACTTACACGATGACAATGCTCTTCAAACGGATGACAGCAGGGCCAGAAATGAGTAGACTAATTAATGAATTCAAAATGTCATATAATGAATATGATCCTGATAATAAGCACCATGAAGATTACTCGTTGATGCAAGAAAGATTTAAATCGTCTTTTGAAAAGATGAAAGAAGTTTTCGTCGAATTGGGGAATCTGTTTGAAGAAAATAATGGATTTGTTAATGTTGCTTCCAGAATCATCTATAACGGTGATATAATTGAATCTCTATATTCAGCAGAAGAAAAAGGGTCCAATATGTACAAGGAATTTGTGCAAGAAAGATTAGTAGAATGTACCAAGCCATTCTTTTCGCCCATGAAAAAATCTTCTCTAGTGCTTCATTCTTCCCTTCAAAAGAATAAAACAAACAGGAATGAAATAAAATTACTTAACATGGACGTTGAGCTATTCTCTCGCTTACTACGCGTCAGTCAAACAAGACGACTTGACTTGGATGAATTCTTTCAGCACGAGAGTCAACCACTTCCACAGTCTCTCTGCCATAATTCACAATCCTCAAAAAAAGTCCGACTTAGTTATGCTTCTAGAGAGTGAAGCCAACATCAAAGAAGATCACTTTCCTAATTCTTGTGATATTTTATTATTTGATGGAGCAGTTTTGGTTCACATTTTGCAACCATCATCAGTAGAAACATTTTGTGATTATTTCAGTGTAATTTCTTCGAATATGTTCAAAGAGAAGCAGACACATTCCATGCAAAGCGAGTGGATCTGATATGGGATAAATACTCTTCAAAGAGCATAAAATCTTCCACAAGAGAAAGCAGGGGTGTAGGAATAAAGACAAAAGTAGCATCAACTACACCAATTCCTAGGAGGTGAAACGATTTCCTTCGTAATGACGAAAATAAATAAGAACTGTTCCTTTTTCTTGGGAAGTATATGTGTGAAAAGGAATGAAGTAACTTAAAGGTAGGAACGAGCAATGGATATCACTTAGAAACTTCAAGAAATCTTCCAACATTTTCAAACAAATCATCAGGAAATCATTTAGAAGAAGCTGATAGTAGGATCATGTTACATTGCTTTGATGCAGCATGAAATGGACACAAGAAGATAGTTATCTGCACAGTAGGCACAGATGTTATAATACTTGCTGTATCGGTTTTCTACGACTTTGAGCGACACGGTTTAGAAGAATTATGGATATCTTTCGGCACCAAGAAACATCACTGATTTCTCCCAGTTCATCATATTTCAAAAGCATTAGAAAAAGAAAAATCAACTGCGTTACAAGGCCTCCACGCGTTTACAGGATGTGATACAGTGCCATACTTTCTCGGACATGGAAAATTATAAGCATACAAAACATGGCTTTTGTATCCAGAGGTGACCACAGCTTTTCTAACAATTTCACACTCTGTAATCAACATAGGCGAAGATTGTTTTAATTCACTGCAACGATATGTTGTCCTATTATATTCAAAAACAAGTGAAAAATTTAAAGTTAATGAAGCCCGGCGAGAATTCTTTTTGGAAAAGAGCAGACCTCCTACTGCGCTTCCTCCAACTTGTGATGCCTTGCTTCTTCACACCAAGCGTGCAGCATACCAAACTGGACAAATCTGGGGTCAGGCAATAAAGAAGACAGCATATATTCCCTCACCAGTAAACTGGGGATGAACAGACAATGGAAGTGAACTTTCTCCAACATGGACTTCCATTCCAGTTTTATACGAAACATGTAGGAAACTCTCTTTGAAATGTGCTTGCAAGACATGTACCACAAGTTGTAGAAGTGCAAGCGTCCCGTGCTGCTTTTTTGTTCTATGTGTAGGGTAACATGTGGAAAGATGATGGAAACTGAAAACGAAGATCTAGACCAATAAAACTTTCATGTAAGTAGCACTCATTATTTTTGAAAATTCAGTTGATCCACAGTAAATTTACACCACGTTGGAAACGTACCAATAAATAGATAAACTTAAATGTGTGATTCTTTATAGAATAGCTTGTATACAAAGTAATATTAGCTGTTCGTCGAAATCATAAAACTCTTTGTACACATAGAAAATCCAAAATATTGTGAATTTGAAATTATCAAACCAAGTGTTTGTGTTGTATTTCTGTTCTTACAATACGAAAGAAATTATTTACTTTCTAATTTATAACAATATATTGCTTTATGTAATTTCCTTATAACATCGTAAAGGATATAAAGCCAATGTCAATGGTTTAAAGACATTAATTTACTTCTTAGTCTTCCTGTGCAGTTCTCTTTCAATTCAGAAGAAACCATAAAGCTTTTCTATCGTGACGCTACGCACGTAATTTCTTAAGATATTCTTAAACTTGATTCATGTGTAAAAGTGAATAGTACTAGAATAGGTGATATTACTTTGTCCGTATTCGTTTACAAATCTAGATACTCGGGTCAATATCTCGAAAGAAACTAATTTTTATGAATCATAATTAATGACCGCCATATTGGATTCATAACCGGGCTTGGTCAGCAGGCTAGTAGCCAGCAAAAAAATGTAGGGGGGGGGGGGCGATCCAACCATATTATAGATCATCACCATATTATAGTTCATTAGCAAGCTACCGTGAAAATTTTAGAGGCCAGCAAAAATTTAGGGGGGGATCGCCCCCCTAGACCTCCGTGGATACGGGCCTGTTGGTCAAGCTACTTTGTGCTTCTGATGAAAGTGGGACTTATGAAGAATGCATCACAAGATAATGATTTGTTTCGTACAATGCAGCATCCATCAGTGGTTTTATTACGGTAAATGAACTCTCGCTCGACATTTGGGAAAATCAATCGACTCGACGCGAATCTTTAAATTGTCATAACTTCGTCGTTTATTAACCAATCTGAATAAAATATACACCAAACGAAAGATAATTTAACACTATTTAAAAAGTTATACGACATCTTTTTCGATAATCCCAGCCGTTTACTTGTTATTTTTAAAAATATTATTAAACTCCATCATAAGAAATGTAAAGTTTTAAATTAAATAATTTCTGTAGGTGTTAATTTTAGTGTTAGGTAAACCCTTTTACTAATTTATTAGACCCTGTTATCTTCTACGTCGTTTAGTTTTTGAATCGTGAAGATTGGACTATTAGTTAAGGAGATATAAGCCTCTAAAACCAACACTATGAATTCGTAGAGGCGGCCATCTTTGAGAGCCGCCATATTGGATTCTGGCCACCTGTCGGAGTGGGGCCACTTCGATTCCTGCTTAGTTGGATCAGGGGAACAACATATCCGAGTGGCACCTTTTTAACACAAAGTGCAGGTTACTTCCCCTAAGCTCCCCTACTAAAGGCTGTCACTTGGGATAATAAAAAACTCAAAGCTAAGACACTGGGTTCTTATTCTCGCTATATATTTCGCGACAAATTACTTAGAAAATCATTTTCAGAAGGACCAAATCATTAGAATCTCTTTAAAAAAAATAGATATTGAAAGAATAGGGACGAGGAAAGCTGAACGCGTAAGATGTACTTTTTCAGAACTATATTCCTTCAGATAAGGCTGATAAGATCTTTTGTAAACATTTGGGGCTCATTAAACAGACCAATTTTATTCAGGGTATACGAGAGAACAGTTTCGGAATGATGAAACGAACTTAAGCCAGAGTTTGGTCTGAATGTATCCAGTAATAGAAGATTATTCAGACGATTCACTTCTTGTGTGAGCCGATAGTGATCAGCGTTTTGTGTCTCGTAAAGCGCGAAGAGCTTTGCAAAAGAAAGAGGAAAAGAAACTAGACTTAATAGTCCTATGTAGTTGAGGATTCAAGCCAAAACAAATATTTAAATCAAGTTAGAGCAGTTATATAATCGAGAAATTGAGAAATTATATACACCTATATATTATACCGGGTGTAACGAAAGTCCGGGGCTATAGGTTATCTCCGTAGTGAATCAAGATATGAAATAATAGAAGAGACAAAAGTTGATCGAAATTAGTGGTCTTTTACCTGAAATGGCAATTTTTTCTCAATCGAATCAGTTATTTCCACATTGATGAGGCGCTCTATGTTAAATGAAAAAGCAGTGTTGCCTGTTCAGCAGTTTGTTCCATTGGACGCTCAACATAATAATAGCATCGTTGGGAAACGGATTTGAAGTTTTCCAGGGTTCTTCGCACAACAATGAATCGTTTTACTGTCTCATTTTTGCGTGTCCTTAAGTTTCGTTTGAACAGTCCGGTAAACTGGGAACGTCCCAATTAGCAAGAAAGCTTTCGGCCAGTTGGCGTGTGCTTGGCTTTTGGCTTTCTACGCTTGAGTTTGAAACACATTTTTCATACAATCTACCTTTCGTTGTACTTGTAAGCGATGCTTTAGACCCTTCGCAAAGCGTCATAGCATCACTGGCCGTTCATTAGCTATTGACTTGACTTGACTTGTTAACCGGTTGCTTCGATCTTGGACACTGAATGCAAGTTTGTCCCCATGCAACTTCGTTACTGGAATCCAGCTTGAGGCCTGTTTCCACATTTTCCAATAAAGCTGGGTGCAACCTCGGCCGACTTGCAATTCAAGCTTACAGTAAGTCATTTGCAAGTTGTCTCTGCTACTAGAGGTTACTTTTTCATTTAATGTAGGATGCCTTACCAGTGTGGAACCAAAACGGATGGTGGAATTGGAGAAATTTCACCATTTTAGATTGAAAACTTCCTACTTCAAACAACTTTATTCTCTTCCCATTTTTATGTATCTGTGCTCATAACAAAGTTAGCTTATGACCCTGGATTTTCGACACACCTCGTATAAATAAGAGTAACAACGCAACGTAGTGTGAACTGTAGTCAACTATAGTAGTTTGTTTTGTGAAGGTGTGCATTCTACAAACAAATGAAAATTATTATTTTTAATTTCATTTAAAGTCCTTTATCACTTACCCTTCACCAATTTGAATCCAAATTAACACATCTAATTGTTAATCAATCAAATTCTTTTAAAAACAAATTTATTCTGCAACATACAAATTCTTTTTAATTGGGAGAAAGCGGTTAATTTACTCCAACGCAAGTTATTGGATTGTGTAAAAAGTGTGTAAGGAGTAAGGATTATGTGAGAATCTTAAACAGTATATGCACTATATTATAACGAAAGGAATAATTTTTACGAGTTATCTTTTACAAAACAGGAAGGAGAAACGGTGAACGGGAAGTTAAAATCACCCTATTATTCTCGACTGATTTTAATCGGAAATACTAGGAACGATTATCAAGCAACAAAAATGTATATACGTCTTATTACATCAAATTTAATTAGACACGCAACACCGTTTGCAACGCTCTCCAAGTTTTTAGATGCGCCTTTGCTGGGCGTGGTACAGGTTCGATTTCAGGTCCAAGGACATTGCAATTTTAACGTACTACGGTGGTTAACAGTAGTTCTATGTCTCTTGGAGTGCTGCCAATACTACTGTATTTACGATCTACCGCGCATGCCCATCATCTTCGCCCTGGTCTGGAACGTATTAGCAATCTAGCACAGATTAGTAGAGTTTTTCGGGGTTACATGCCTAGGACCGAAACGGCGTAGGATCTAAACGGAACAGGACGAAAAAGGTATAGGATTGGAAACACTTACTTTCATACAATCAAAATAATAAACAAATCACTATTTTATAACCAAGCAATATTAAGTAACAATCATTTTCTTGAAGATTTATAAGGAAAAACTGTCATATGATCGAAACGGCATAGGATAGAGACGTATAGAATCGAAACATAGGACTGCAACGGTGTACGACCGACTCTCTGTAGAGTCAATACCGTTTGGAATAGATTCTAACCCCACAATTTAAATTTGAGGATATAGAAAAAATGTGATGATAAGTAATCCTAATAGTTGATTAAACTTTTCTATATCAACGAAATAATAATATTCATATCATACTATTAATGTTATAAATTTTTATGTATACTACGTTGGACCACACAAAATGCATGTAACTGCAATTTAAAAACGGTCGGAAATTAGCATCTGGAAATTTTTAACTTTTGAGAGAATGATCTTCTGCTTTACGACCTAGTATGTAGTATTTTACCTGGCATCTTAACAGAAAATTCTCCTTTAATATATCTATATCTGTATCTATATCTATAGGGTGTACATATATATAGGGTGTGTCAAAACAAAAGTATAGACTAACGTGGGTGCATAAATGCTTCCTTTCGGAATAATAGGCTGCCGAAAACATGAAAAAAAAAGAAATTTAATGGCCCATACCTCCAAACTATGGGATTTACCGTAGCCTGGTCAACACTTCATTTTGAAACTAGTATGGATCCTATCCAAATATCTAAGTTTCAAAATCCTGTGGTATTTTTGAAACAATTTTTATAGAGGTAGTTGGTGAGTACTTCAAATTATGTGTCCGTAACCGAACTCCCTCTATAAAAATTGTTGCGTGAGTATCTTTGGATTCTGAAAATGGATTTTTGGATAGGACACATATTTGTTCCTAAGTGAAGTCTTGAGCCGACTACAGCAGATTCCATAATTTTGGAGGTATGAACCTTTAATATTCATTTTTTCATGTTTTCGGCAGGTTATAACTCCGAAATGAAGCATTTTTGCTCAAAGCTTAGTCTATATATTTTATCTTATCTTGATGTCAGGAATCACCTCCCAAATGTTGTCGATGTTATTTTGAAACACTATATATATATATATATATATATATATATATATATATATATATATTCATACATTGCAAGAGATGTAATTTCCAATTATTCGCCGCAAGTTCTGTCTTAACAGAAAACCACTTTGTATCTGACTTTGAAACAGAACAAATTTAAAATAACGTACGAAACTGTGGAGTAGTTGGCTTGAATAATTTGTTAATCATGTGCTCGTGTGTTCAAGTCCTGAAATAGGTCTTTATTATTATTATTATTATTATTATTATTATTATTATTATTATTATTATTGCTCCTAATCTACTCGGAGACTGTGAACATTTCTTTGAATAAACTCTTTATCAACTCTCATTATCAATTCTTTCAAATTAGATCAGGAAACCATATTACATGAAATGTAATTGTAAAATGCCATATTTGAAAACTGCGAGATTTGGTGATAATTACACAGTCTTTTGTTCAATAGAATATAAATCCTCATCTGCCTTCGCTTTGAAATCTTTTAATAGAAATTTCATATAATATTGTGAGAGCTGATCAAATACATGTTCCACTTCGTCATAAAAACTATTGTTTATATCGTTACCCTTATCTATTGTTGGAACATACACATTTAGAACAATAATTTGCACTATTAACTCTTTAAGAGTAATAAAAGAAAGCCAATTATTACCAAATTTAACACTTTTAATTTGTGATGTTATTTGTTTGTGAACGAAAAAAAAAATCTATTTCTAGTTGACTTTTCTTTTCTTTTCCTAGAAAGACGGAAAATTTTACACCGATTCTGCTCTTTCCCATATAACTTCCTGGACTCCTAGGTCAAGGTGACCAGAACTTTTACTTTGAAAAACGGGACGCATACGAATCGGAGTTGGAGGGGGGAGTGTGACTTCCACATTGCATTTTGGGACTCAGCAGTGTTTTCAATTTACAAAATACACAAGTAAGAATGATAACACAGCGTTTCTAACTTAAGTACTACCCAACTACACTTTAACTCAGAATTCCCACTCAATTCCCACTTGAACCACACAACACTCAATTCTCATTTGAATATTCAGAAGTTCTAGACACGGCTGAAGCTTCCCAATGCGTGTTGGTACGGAAGAGTGTAGAATTAGCATTAACCATTTATATTTTGAATAATAATTACGAGACACCTGGGTCATGCTTGCTTAAAAACGGGACATTTAGGCGTCCCGTTTGAGAGTCAGAAGAAAACGGGACAATGGTTGAAAATAAGGGACTGTCCCGGCTAAAACGGGACGTCTGGTCACCTTGTCCTAGGTCCATACTATATTCCTCTAACTCACTCGTTACAGATTTTAATGCGCTTGTTCTCTGAAGATTTCTTATATATTATGTTCCAATTTCATGCCCATTTTAGCGTAACGCGATTAGCGTTTCAAATAATTATAACTGCTATGCAGACTATTGCAAACTATAAAGCAGATTTTGCCCATACCGTTCATGCAAACCACTATGGAAGAATGAGGCTCCAGGTCCGAAGGTTCCGTGAATTTTCTGAAGGTTTTTTTTCAGTATAAGGTTGTTAGCTTCACACTAAATTCCCACACTAGTAGACCACCACTTAGCGTGTATAATTATTCAGTGTATTCACAGCTAACCTCATATCTAATTCTTCTGCTTGATATGGAACGTAAGGACGCGCAACGTAAAACCATGTAATATCTACACATTGAGAGGAATTCGAACGAATAATAGACACGCCTTACAAATCGCCACTGATAAAAGAACTAAAGAAAAGTATTTAAGGAATTATGTCAATCACATTAGAAATATCGATTTGATATTTCACAAATAAGAATCTTAATACTGTCTTTTAGACTCGACAATAACTTTTGTTTTAAAAATGGAAGAGGTGCCAAATACTACAATGCAACTTTCTATCACACTTTACTCGTATTATTCCCACATAGCACAAGTACGTCCACGGGATGTCCGAGACTAAGCCCGCAACGGACGACGGGACATCTCGGGATATCCGAATGTGCTCCCGAGACATCCACAGGATATCCGCGGGAGATCCAGATGTCCGCTAATACCCCGGGATACGGGATATTCAACGGGACCACGAAGGGATGTCTATTTGTTTTCCCTTGGACCTCCTGTCCCATCTGGGACGTCCCGTGGATATCCTACATGGGAATCCTTCAGGACGTCCCATGCAGGACGTCCATGGGATATCTTCTCATTGTCCCGATAATCCCGGGAACCGAATGGGATGATTGGGATCAAATTGGGACATCCCAGGGACGTAGTGTGCTATTTGGGATTGTTATTTACTAATGCGCGTAACATTGGTTGTTTAGTTGTATATTATTTTATTAATAAGTTTCATGATACAAACAGAATACCAATTTACCTAAAATTAACATTGTGTGAAAGATGGAGAGAAGTTTTTCAAAGAAAGAAATCGACTGTAACGTATATACATCAAGTTGTACAATCTCGGTATTTGACTGGTGAGATCAAAGGTGTTGAGTTAAATCCAAATAACGGTAGCTGGTTGTGTTGGTCAGTAAGAGGTCCAACGCCTATGATTTTAAAACAACACCAAGACAAAGATAATATTTTTTTGAAAAGGGACTACACGTTAGGACTCTGAGTTGGCCAATTTACTTTTCGAACTTCGTTCCTAAGTTCCTGCTGCCAGATGACAAGTGACACTATCTCTTGAAAGGGTGGTGAGGGAACTTGAATAAGCGTCTCTTTCAAACTTGTTTAATTGGTCTGAAGTTTAGCATTTCTTTTCAGACCCAAGGCTATAGGAGACGTGAACCCACTACTTAATTTAGAATTCGAACCACATGAGGTCCTACTGAGAATCGAACTCATGTCTCCCAACAAATGGCACGTACACTAACCATATAGCCACGAGAAAGCTTCCTCTTAGAAGGGTGCTTTTCCACTTAGCCTTATTATCATTTCATCTAATATCTTCTCAGCTGTCATTTATGTACAAATAAAAGTTACATCCATCATTTTAGATGAAACAGAAAGTCACATCTAGCCTAATTCTTATTCCGCATAACGATTTTATCAACGATAAAATACTCCTTATGTTATTTTGCAGTATTTCAAATCAGTACTGAAACCTACAACTACATGTCCATCCGCTATTACGTTCAGCTCAGAAATGACATAGTAACGTTAAGTTCTTATAAACATGTTCATCACATGCTTTCTGAACTAAGGAAACAGTATGTTCTAAACTTTTAATACTTCATTTTTGTAGTTACATTTTTTTGTTCTTTAGGCTAAAGAATTACGAAATTAAATTGTTTGTGCTTTCCCACCGGGAATCAAACCCATGACTCCGTGTAACAAAGGTGCAGCTAGTCACTAGATTTTCTTTATGATTGTTTATTTTTATTCGGAGAAGAGTTAAAAGCTGTTACAGCATCTAACTTCGTATATTTAACACAGAGTGATACTAGCGGGAGGGGCTTGTTCAAAACTTTTATTTTATAATACATTTTATGTTTTACGATGCTTTTCTCCAAACGGAACAGGTGTTTTTCTAGGCGTTGTGCCGAGGTATTCACTTTTATTCAGCATTTGCGGCTAATTATTCGAGCTTGGAAATCGTACTGTGCACAAGAATCGAGGAAGGAAAGGTTGAATGTTAAGATCAACGTGTTAGAAAACAGATCCTGTTTGCGAAACAAATACATTGGTTTGTTTCCTTCTATCGATGCTATATCATATTATGTGCATATGTCTGACTAGGAAATGTTTATTAGGTAGAAATGAATATATTGTAATTTTTCTTTTTTAATTTTGGAAACAAATTATTTTTTCCTTTTAATGTTTTGTGATGTAACACTGTGTCTTTGACGAAGGCTGACTATGGCCATCTCTTACTAAAGCGTTGTGTGTTTATTACAGGAGGCGCCAACCGAAAGTGTACGTGTCACCAAAAGTTCAAAATTGAGATTTCAATTGGGCAATATTTTCTATTTGGTCTAGGAATTAATTCGTGCGGGTGGACAAGAGATGGCGCAACGAACGGAGCGTCCCACAGTTCCGTGTATCCACACATGTGTTGCAAACCCCTGTCATCGCGTATCGTTCGTAGTATAGGGCAGTGGATTAAAGCGTCAACAACACCAGTTTGTAGTTAAGTGAACATGGCGCAATTTGTGCCTGATAAAGTGTTTTTGCGAGGTGTCCTGCTGCATTACTTGTTTTGTTTAGTTTGTTGCTATTAAACAAGTTTTGACTACAGAATATGTGAGGGCGTACTTGTAGCGGTACACAGGGAACATAACACATTCCTTTTGTTAATATACTCTTGACCAGCTTGACCCATATCTAGCAAATGTTTACCCAGCAGATGCCTCCAAAAGACGGATAAATAATCACTGTTCACCGGTTTCCCAGAACCAGTTCCTTAGACGTTAATTTCGTATATCCATAACCCGGACACTCTGGCTCTCTTCTTGTTTGTACGAAGTTCATTACGTCTTCGAGCTACTATTGCTAGATAAAATTAACTCAATTAACAAATATCATTTTTGTTGACATTTATCTACGCTCCTACGAACCATCTTGAGCCTAAGAGGGTCCTATTTCCAAAGATATTTGGGCAAGTAAATCATTAGCAAGTGATTCTATATATGTTTGGCGACGGAGACACAGGTTCTCTATTACTAGACACCTTCGTTCACTGTTCTTGAACAGTGTAACATAGACTGAATTGTGATCTGAAAATACTTATTCTGTACTAGGAGAGTGTGTTTCGTACCTGGAAAGACCATAGTCCAAGAATTCAAATTCACAAAACATTTATTGGAAAAACTAAAACTATACCAAAAGTACAAAAAAGAATATTACCAACAAAATATCTATTATTGTTACATAAACTTGGTCTTAACTCATGAATCGATCAACGCTGTCACTACCTTCTGAGTACATAACTTCATCGGTGTAGTGTTGCAAGACAAGTCAACTGCTATACGTCCATGCCAAGTTAGAAAGTAGTAAAATTCCGAAAATAACTCTCAAAAATAACTTGTTTTAATCGAAAACACTGAAGTGATTACTTAAGTGAAGGAGGAGAATAGGAAGCTAGACCGAAGTAGCTGGTCGACTCTCTTTGAGCGGTATGCTTGCCGCTTCATTCGGGGACGACGTTCACCGAACTAAAACTGCAGACACTGTTACTCATACACAGTTAGCTGAATCACTTTATAATGCAGAAATGAAACTTTCCATTGATGAGGCATTTTCATGAGCATTGTCCAAATTAACACTTTTCTACCGGACGCTTGGGCGCAAAAACAGGTGCAAAAATAATATTTCTAAATTCTTATTTATTTCACAGTCTTTCCTACAGAGCTATTTAGAGGTTTCTTCCTGTTTAGAAAACAAAACTCCCTACCCATATCAAGTGTAATCACAAGAAGCGATTTACTGATTTGTTATGATCGAGTGAGGGAAAGCTTCAAGTTATTTCCTGCACGCTCCACATAGGTGGCAAGAACCTTTACCTTTATAATGTTCATATGACCAGTGACATGTCTTAGAGCCACATTCGCACAAAGTCTTCTCTTTTGGTCTGTTTGCTAAGGCGAGCCTCGACTTGCCACTATATTTCTCTCAACTTTAAGCTCTGTTCTTAGTATTTCATTCTGTTATTGCTATATTATCATACTAGATCTCCGAGTTAACAAAAATAAATAAATTCCTGGTATGCGTATAGCGTAGGAATATCACGCTTACATGTTACAAACCTTTTAAGTCGTAACTCAAAGAAATACAGAGATATGGCTCCAATGTAGTTCTTGCAAAACGTAGTACCATTAATGCTACGCAGATGGAGATAAAACTTACTACATTTGGATTTACTGTGAGCGTGATAATGTATGGAAAAATTGCTTTTCGTTTGTTCTTTAGCATAATATTTATTTCAATATTATGCCATTGACGTTAATATTAAGAGAAACTCAAAATTGCGATTTGAGTAGTTTCGCTTCAAGTCTCTTAGAGGGTAACCCCGAGATATCCGTTGGGAAAAATGCGAAGTTTCATTCACATTCCAAGATCCTAGGGTTTGATTTTGGGCGGGAACTCTTTTGTGATTCGAATTCCACGTTAAGCTATAAGTTCACGTCTCATAGATTCAGGCAGATGAACAGGATGCTAAAATCAAACTCGATATCCCTATACCCGAGATCTCTATGATATGTGGATAGCTTAACTAGGCAAAAATCTCTTCATAAATTTTAATCTCAATTCATTGTTTTCTAATTATAGAGCTCTCTCGTGGTTATATTAGCAAACGGATAGATGGATAGGGGTTTGATCGTCAATAAGAATTCATGTTATTTGGATTCCACATCAAGGTGTAGATCAACATCTCATATAGCCTCAGTGCTGAAAGGGAAAATAAATTATAATTACGACCAACCTTTTGTAATTATTCATTCACTTACGAAATTGATTACTGTGAACTTCCTCTTTTCAATTCTGTAGACTTCGAATACAAATTATTTACTTGATTAAGCACTTTCCTACTTACAAGGGACATCACCCAATTGTCCGGCTCCGATTTCAATGATTTTTTTCTAGCTGATAGAGGACGTATATGTATTATTTGTGATGATAGAAATTTTTGCCATGGTGCAGGTTTTCTATTTTTTTATAATTTTTAAAAGTTGTGATGTGGTTATTAGAGATTACTGCAGAAGTCCTTTGCTAACCTTTGTAAACGGAACGTTAATGAAAGAACAACCATGTAGATACATATAAGGTCTAGGGGGAAGTTGTACGGTGGGTATGACCTTAACGGAAGCCATCTTGAATTAAGGTTAAGTGTTTTAAATGGGAATAGGGTAATATGATACATAATTTCGAGCTAGAATTTAATCAGGAAGACAATGGTGAAGCTAGTTTTGAGATACATCTATTCGGGCAAAAATTACAGGCATTTAATTGTTCAATTACTACGTGCGAAAGTCCCTTATCTCCGCTTCTAACCCGCGTATTAATGATAATAAGTGGATAAAAGCTTCGGTAATACATATTATGCCTCGAGTGAAGTGATAAGGTAAAGGTAACCTTGACGGCAGCCATCTTGAAATCCGCCATTTTGATGAAAGTGAAGTATGAAAAACAAAAACCATAGCATGTGACACCTCATTTTAATAGCAAATTTTCCCAGAAAGCCAATGGTATGCTTATTTCTGTTCTATATTTAACCAGTATGAATTTCGATCCTTCAAATTGGCAACCAGTAACGTCCATTATTCGATCCTTCAAATTGGCAGCACTCCTAATTTTCAACGCATGTTTTAAGATTCCAACTGGCACTTAGCAATTGTTGCCATGGCACATGTTTTCTAAAATTTATTACATTTTCTAAGAGTTTCGATTTGTCAGTTCGTGAATAGTGTTGGGATAAGCATCAAGCAATCTTTCTGAATTTTGAAGACTTGCCATGTAATTATTTATTTCCTATATCTGTCCTTCAAAAACTCGTTTACTGACATGAATCATCGCACAAAGAAAGATCTCCAACTTTGCATTCAGGTAATGCCGAAGACGTAGCTTGTATAGTAGATGAGGCAAAAAATCAAATGATAATTCACTTCAAAAAGGAAAACGAAATATGATTGTTGTGTAAATCTAGGGTCTTTTGTCTTGTTTTATATTTATTTCTTTATTGTATATTTATTTTCTATAAAATTTTTAAGCTACTCAGACATAAAAGTCATTCATTTTCTAGCGATTGTTGTCGATGATTCATGTTTGTAAGATTTATAATCAGTATTCATCTTGAACTCAATTAAGTTACACGCCTTAGTTTCTATCATTGGTACTGTTCTTTTAAAGTTGTTTTTATTAAAAAATATTTTTTTGTCGTTTGGGCAACCTGTATGCTACATTTCCTCATAATGTTGTGTTCGTATAACACCAATTTGTTATAATTTCATTTGTATTTCTTTATGTCACATAGGTCTATAGGTTCTTCATGTACTCTCGTTTAAAATAAATAATTACATGGCAAGTCTTCAAAATTCAGAAAGATTGCTTGATGCTTATCCCAACACTATTCACGAACTGACAAATCGTAACTCTTAAAAAATGTAATAAATTTTAGAAAACATGTGCCATGGCAACAATTGCTAAGTGCCAGTTGGAATCTTAAAACATGCGTTGAAAATTAGGAGTGCTGCCAATTTGAAGGATCGAATAATGGACGTTACTGGTTGCCAATTTGAAGGATCGAAATTCATACTGGTTAAATATAGAATAGAAATAAGTATACCATTGGCTTTCTGGGAAAATTTGCTATTAAAATGAGGTGTCACATGCTATGGTTTTTGTTTTTCATACTTCACTTTCATTCAAAATGGCGGATTTCAAGATGGCTTCCGTCAAGGTCATACCCACCGTAGCTAGAAATCAACTAGAAAAAATTCATTGAAATCATAGCCGGACAATTGGGTGATGTCCCTTGTTAGTATTTTACACCTTTCTTCTATTACCTATCTTGTGTACATTTTATTAAGGCTTTTTTATATATGTGTGTACATCGTTTACACTGTAAGCAAAGATTGTCATTTTTTCTCTCGTTACTAATTATTTTCCACATTAACCGAACGGTTTGGCGCGTATTCCAAGTGTTCCACGTACCCGAGATTAAGAGCCACTGTTATTGATATACCGGTACTTTAAGTTATATGCGTCTTATCTTCATGGTTTCAAAATAATAATAATATAAATAATAACTCAAGTTGACAACGGATGGTTATTTATTATTGTTTCTATTCCAAAGCAAAAAGTTACAAATTTTTCGAGGACTATCCTTAGAAATACGTATCTTGAGAAAACGGCAGTAATTAATTTTCATTTCCTTTTTTCTTTCCAATAAAATCCAAACATGCCTAGTTAAAGATGAGATGTATACTATAAATTGAAAACCTTCATTCCGTGCATGAGCAGCCATTAATTCTATCGGTTTCTCCACAGTGATCTTCTTGTCGTCACTCAACTTCCCAAAGTAAATGTTTTCTTTTTCCAAACTAAAATCGCTTTCCTCATTGCGAATGAATTGTCACATGTGTTTACAATGTTTTTTTCCCTACAATTTGCTTACAATTACTCTTCAAACATACATTACATACAAGTTACATTTGAAATACAAATAATAGAAGCAACAATGCTTCGCTTCTTTACAATATATTACGACATTAGTATAATATGAAAGAATATCATGCTGTTCCACATGTGGTAACTCAAATTCATAAGGAAAGCTCTTCTTTTCTTAAACAAGTGTTAATCGTTGAGGATTCAAAATTTCATTGGAGAAAGTCGATGATCCATCTTCATAGTTCACAACTTGTCTAGCTCAATTGTTTCTTGTTCACTATTTCGTAGTATTTAATGTTTAATATAAAAATTAGATTAGCTATTTTTCTATCAAAACATTATCTTCAGTAATATGAGCCAAGGCACTGCATCTACAATTAAAATTTTCTTCTTTTCTTCTTTCCGAAATGTGTAAATAGTGGCATATATAGGTATTTCCGATTCAGGGGCTTTAAGTTTAATGTGTCAGCTGGAGATGTCAGGTGCTGAAGTCTTCCCTGTTAACTGACCTCTGTAGATGAAATAGAGGCTCCAAAGCACATTAATCCTTTATTAGAAACAGCCATTGAAGCAGCAGAAAATATAGCTCCACCATGACTTCTTATTTTCCGATGTGTCTGAATCTGTGTCGAAGATTATTCCGTCGAGTTCTGATTCTGGAATATCATCTAGAGAGCTCCCTTCAGTTGTTACAGTTCTGCTATCGTCTGAGTCAAGGGTGGTAAGAGAGTTAGAAGTATGCAGAAAGTATAAGAAGGTATTGTTCGACGGTAATTCATCAATTTCTTCAATTTCGTTACCTGCTTCATCTGTAATTAACGAGCTCGAAGATTCATCGCAGTGTAAAGCGAAATAGTCGTCACTGGCATCCAGTCTGTGTATTTGAACAAAAGATCTCAAGTCAGATCGAATACTAACATAAGGAAGTATTCCAGTCACAGACATTTCTTGTGGAGAAATCCAGAAGACTGCGTACGCTCGCAGAGTGAATATGAAATATTTTGTGACTACTTCTTCGTCGAACTTAAAGCTCCAGATAGTATTACCATTACTGTCCTTGCTTTGATACTCCGTACACCTTCTATCGCAACTGATGGTATCGATAATATCGTCTATGTAAGGAAAATGTGCTTTGTATTTCGCAATGAAAGAACTTTGAAACCAATTCTCCATACTTATTTACGAGCGCTTTCTATATACGTTTTATCGATAATACCTAAGTCGCACCACTGAATTTTCCTGCTCTTAGCAACTACAACACTAAGCACAAGAATAGAAACTATAATTTTATCAACAATGATTTAGAATATTCTGTAATAGGCATAAAATCACAGATTAAACAAAAAATATACATTAAAAAACGAGCATTTTAATAGTTGTCTACCGATTGTTCACCGAGCTAAGGTGATGATGAGATGGTTGATTATAGTGGAATAACGAAAGTAAGAGGAAACAGGAGAACTCCGAGACACAGTTCATGTCCATCACAAAGCTCATTTAACGGAAGCTGGGACCGAACCAGGTACCTTACCAGGGGTAAGAGAGTATGGATTAAAAATGCAAGTGTGAGGGGTTAATATGAAAAATAATATTTAGGTATATTTAAGAGGTGCCTTATTTTAAATTCATTTTAATCTTTTCATCAAAATGCGAGTTAAAGAAATGCACAAAGTTGCGTGTAACATAGCTACGGAGAACACATATCATTTCAGTGAAATGTTATGCTAATGGCAACTCCTAAATGGCATCATAGATAAAATGTAGCAAATGGAATTGAATAAAGACAATCGTAATAAACGGAATGGCGCGGAGCACACACCTTTTTCAAAAGCCGAAACTTACATACCGGGTGCCAAAACCTGCGAGTTCTGACTGACGTTGGTACCTTCTTTTTGTATAATTGGTCGGGATTTTAGCATTTCTTTTCAGCACCAATTCTACATAGGAGATGGACCTACAGATTTACGCGAAATGAAAACCACATGAGCTCTCACCGGGAATCGAACCCGTCTCCCGTACCAAAGGCGCGTATGCTAACCATAAAGCTACGAGTGACTAATAGACTTTCTAGTTGTGTTTATCTACTCTCTTGGAGCAAGCAAGTGAAAATAAAATTGAGAAACCTAATGAGAAGCAACAAGAAAGATGAGTTGATTTTGAGTTTAACGTTCGTTTCAGCAGCGAGGCTATATGAGACGGAACCTACTGATTAACATGAAATCTGAACCACATGAGCTTCCGCCGGGAATCGAACTCGGATCTCCCCTGTCAAAGGCACATACGCTAACCGCTTAGTTACGAAGACCAACAAGGAAGACGTTTCCTTTCAAAACAGCGTTAGCGTAAGTAGTTATTTTCTTGAGTTATTAGATTGATTGGTTGAGTTGTATTGCAGTTTGGAGTCCCGTTCAGCAGTGGGGCTATATGAGTCGTAGATTTACAGAATAACGTGAAATCCGAACCACACGATCTCCTGCCGGAAATTGGATCCGGGATTCCTGCGCCGAAGACCCGTATGTTAACCACGAGGGAGCACTAATTGAAGAAAATATGTATTATTGAGTTTTATATATAATCAGTGTTAATGTTGAAAACAGGCCTCAAACGAAAAATTTGAAAGAAACTGTTACTTTACCAGCAAATAATGCTACTACACTCTAATTGTGCAATTATATATGAAAATGTGAAACTATAGTGAGAGAAGTTCACTTTTCGTTTATTTTTCGATTAATCTTGTATAATTGGTCAGTAGTTCTAGTGCCTGTAAATTTAGCCTAGAACACATAATAAAGCATTAAGCCTTGCAGCTCGCCCAATGTCGATCCTTATAGTTTTACCACAATCGAACGTGTTCTGACTCTTTCTATCAGTCACTTTGCCACTGGAAAGCTCTGATTGGTTCATTCAGGGACGAATTCCATTCCACTATCGATTTATATATTTGGGAAATTAATAAAGATATGATATAAAGTAATCTTTAACAAACTTCCTACTTTGATATATAAGACAAGGATCAGAACGTCAAATACGTATTGGACAAATCTTGGGAGATAAATAAATAATTATAGAATACAGAAATGTGTTCACTACGCAGAAAATTAGTATGTTAATAGCGTTTATATTGTTATTACTCTTGCCTCCCAGAAAAACGCTGTAGCCAGAACACTAAGAAAGGGGAGAGGAAACAAGAGAGTTTTTGTGAGGCTAACTTGAGTTCACTTTGCATTTCTGACTGCCTACTTTTTAATTATATATTTACATATAAACAAATGAAAGTTTCAGGGGGAATTTAAGATTGTAGGAGGGGCTGAGCCCCCGTGGAGCCTCCTCACAACTTATTCTTTTGCTTCTGTAAAACATGAAATGACTAATTTGCAACATCTACCGACTACTACTTCGGATTGGGAATGCGAAAATTTAGGGATGGCTTTCAATCTACTTCTGTACGTAGTGTTGAAACTAAATGTTATAAAATGTGATGTGTATTTAGCTCTCATTATTGAGTAACGTAAATAAATATGTAATACTTACATTATTCTATAACGGAAATTAAAAAATAGCAAACTTCTTAGAAACTGATTTCTCTTGCGGGTAGGTATTATCTACAGAAGTTTAACAGTATATTCTTGTCAAATGTCTCTTAAACAAATTGGCATTGTTACCAGAACGTCAATTGTGGGATGAAACGATTTAAAACCTGTTTGTCAGAGTAAAACAAAGCGTGACCGATTGGCTTACACTGTAAATACGAATTACGTGGTGAATGGCGAAACGAAATTCTCCCGTGTTCTTCTCCTACTCATTTGTCAGAAAGAAATTAATGTGTGTGTTAATTCAACACATTGGTTTGCTTTTAATCTTGGCTCGTGCTTGATAATACTTCAAATCCATCGTATTTTGGAGTAATCCTTAAAATTGTAGTATACCATACTAGTTAAATTGACAATCTGACATAGTTACTTGGACTTGTTTTGTGTACAGCTCCCAAACAACTATTACAGCTACAAGAAAAATATTTGTCTCCCTTAGTTTTGATGCATAATCGTGGGAAGATAAACTAATATCTGTTATGAGCAGTGGCGGCGGTTGGACGTTAAAAGTGAGGGGGCAAGACATGATCTGAATATTTGTATATAAATGTTAGTTTTCCTGGTTGTTTCTAACATTTTGTTTGACGAAAGGTTGTATAACTAATAGGATACTATATTTTCAGTTAAAATACCGTATATCGTATATAATAGTTTATTAAGTAAATTGAGAAGAACAACGCACGTAGATACTAGCCCTTTGTACTCTTAAACAACGAAAGTGTAAGAAGAGATTTGATTCCTTGCTCATGAACATCTTAAAATTCTGTCTGGAAAATTGTGTGATCAGATTATTTAATAAATTTGCAAAACAAATAAATAGAAAGGGTAATATTAATCATAGTAATGAATAATGATGCTTGTTTTGCAAAAGTTATATTGAAACTGAGGATTAATGAAAAACTTAATATTTAATTCCACACATGCTATTAAATGTATGTTATTACTCTTAGAAAATGAAAGGCAGTAAATACTACAAGCATATGCTACGACATTTAAAGAAATATTTACTTTTGCAACTTCTTGAAATATGTTCGTTGCCATTAGGTGCAGTTTTCACTTTCTTGGAACACATCAAAACACAACAATACTTAGAATCAATCCACACTTCAGTTATACAAAATAAACTTAAAACCTAGAATTATGTTCAATTTACTAAATTTTATTGTATATACACTCGTACATCCTTAAACACAACACTTCACTCGTATATTACACTACAAAAAAATGGAAAAGGTAGAAGTTGCTTCTTATCACGCTCTTTTTAATCGATATTCCTTACTTTAGAAAGACGAAAAGACATTTTAGGAACTGTCAATTTTTGTGCAATTAAAGAATAACTTGTGAAATAGGCCCTACTTTTTTGCATAATGTTCTTTCGATTAGCTTCAAAGCGGCTCACTAACATATCGAGCCCTTGTAAGAAGAAATGAAAGTATGCTGAAATTGTGCTCCAATAGGTTGTTTTTTGGGGTTATTTTCTGTAGCGATTAAAACGCAATTACTGTAGCTTTCTTTACTCCACGGGAAGACAACCAATACGTATTCACGCAACAGCAAATATTATATGGCAGCATTTTTTCCTATTAATCAGTAACACATACAAAATCGTTACATTTCCAAATGAAACTATATACATTAATTGGTTACTTCAAAAAAGTGCGGGGGCAACTGCCCCCCTTTGCCCCCCTAATCGCCGCCCATGGTTATGAGCGATAATAAAGGGTGGCATAAATTATTTATAAGCAGTTACAAAGAACGAAATATAGTCGCGAGGAAGAGGAACATAATGCTGGGATTTATCAATCAGGCTTTCTGAATGAAAGGAGAACATGGGGCCATGAAAGGAGAGACCAGCAAAGTAAATAGACACGGTGTCAAATTTGTATGTTTAGCACTATTTTTAATTATTCGTGGATTTAAATATATACCAAGAATGTGTGTAGAAACATCCAAAACAGATTTCGATATTTCTCCTAACATCAATTTTGCCAGAATTCATATACTGAGAAACGTATTTTTCGTGAAAGATTATATTACAGTATAATACCTTGTTCGTTACTTGGAAAATATTTGCAATTGATATTTATTGCTATTGATCAAATATTTGTCAACTTGACAGTTTTGCTTACAGTGCAAAATGAAAATTAATCCAAATTTTCAACATCAGTAACTTAGATTCTTATGATATCTCAAGCTAATAATTACAGTGTATGCCATATCAGCGAATAATGTCTGACACACAGGATTTTGAGGCGACTGTGATAAATTTGCTGAGTCATTCTTCTTAGTAAATGAAAGGTTTGCCTAATTGTTGACGAACAATATTGGTTATCAACATTAGTGGCTAGTAATCGCCATACGAGCTGCTGTATTACTTACAAGACAGGATATTGAACAAACAGCGTGGTGCTGTTCCTTTTTCCACGTTCCTTCTTTCATTGACCTACGAAAGTGCTAAAAAATGACTCTGTCTCGAAAGGGTTGCGTAGCAATGAGACCTGAAGGTTGCTAGAGCAACCTACCTCTCCTCACCTTACGGTTACATGTTTTTCAATAAAACTGAAACCTTACGTTTTAGTAGGTCCTCATTATTATAAAAACCACAATGAAACATTTGATCCCGGGTTTCAGGAGGATATGGCGTTCATTGGATAACATGATCCGAACCATACAGGTTCATTTTAGAATGGAGAACTGTTTCGTGTCACCTACTCTAAATTTTACCTGTATATACACCTGGATTAGTGCTACCAACTGCTCTAAGTGCCGAGAAAACTTTCGTGTAAGTTGGGTTGTATCTGTCCAGGCTTTTTGACTACTGCAAGTGATCTGAACACCAAAGAATGGAATTAGAGCACTCAGCGGGGGAGGGGGGATACGGTTTGGGTACAAAACCTCGCGGCCAGAACCTCGCGGACCAAAACCTCGCCTGGCCAAAACCTCGCCTCCCAAAACCTCGCGGGACAAAATCTCGCCGGACCAAAACCCCGCCTGGCCAAAACCTCACCGCCCAAAACCTCGCGGGCCAAAATCTCGCGGGGCCAAAACCTCGCCTGGCCAAAACCTCGCCACCCAAAACCTCGCGGGCTAAAATCTCGCCGGGCCAAAACCTCGCGCCCCAAAATATCGCCATACCCAAAATCTCGCCTGACCAAAATGTAAATGTTCCAACAGATGATAAGGATGACGGTATAAAAGACGCTGTTTCAGAAGAAGTATCACGGGTATTTGACCAAGTCCCTCGATTCCATATGAAAATTCTATTTCTGTGTTAGAGGATTTCAATGTGAAGGTAGGACGACAGGATGTTTTTAAACTGGTTATAGGGAAGGAAAGTCTGCATAAGGAAAGTAATGACAACTAACGAGGTTAGTTTCGTGAACTTTGGAACATCCAAAAACTTAAAATTTTAACAAAAATCTAATAAAATCTATGAAAATATGAAATAATATATGAGTTTTTACGATGTCCCTTGATTATGTCCTGTAGGTTAAAGGAGACGTAGATGACCAGGATGAAGGAAATAATCGAATAAAGAAAGTAGGAGGAAACGGGAATAACCCGAGAAAGCCCACGCACATGATGTTTTGTATCTTCTTCTTCTTCTTCTTCTTCTTCTTCTTCTTCTTATTATTATTATTATTATTATTATTATTATTATTATTATTATTATTATTATTATTATTATTATTATTATTATTTCTAATGTGGAATTGCATATTAAGAAACACATTGGGTAAATTTTAAAGAAAAGTTTCATTCGCGGCGAGGTTTTGGCCCGGCGAGATTTTGGACGGCGAGGTTTTGGCCCGGCGAGATTTTGTCCCGCGAGGTTTGGGGCGGCGAGATTTTGGCCACGCGAGGTTTTGGGCGGCGAGGTTTTGACCCGGGGAGATTTTGTCCCGCGAGGTTTTGGCCGGCGAGATTTTGTCCGTATCCCGGGGATACATATGTTGGTGGATGTATATACATAATAACCACTTGCGAAGCAGCAGCAGTACTATTCAAAATGGTGTTTGGCCCATGCTGTCGTTATTGTGCATTGCTAGCAAGCAAACCATTTAATAGATTTTGTAATTATTAACATTATTGCAATTTCGCATTCGTATTGCTATAATTTTACCCAAGTGAGTTAAAAGACAACAATGTTATGTTAATTTGAAACACATTAAACTGAAAATTTTCCTACTATAAATAAGCTATAGGATTAAGTCCATATATAGCGTGTTCAATGCAAAAGGGAACCAAGTACACTTTTTGCTCATTTTGGACCATTTAATTTTTAAGATCTCTATCGAAATTTCCTTTTAGAACTTAGAAAGATCCATGTTCAGATATTTAACACCTTATGATGTAAAAAAACGTGTTCACTTTTACATATTCTTACTTAAGCGTACTGTATTAACTTTGTGTCCCTTTTTTCCTCAACTTGGTAAATGGGCTTTATTTGCATGTGCTCTGAATATCTCATATGATATTTATAAAAAACTAACCATTCAAGGCCTCGCCGCAAGGTATCAGGAATTTTGCCTTTTTCAAAAGCTAAAAAAAAGTCAATTACTATTTTCTTTTATAGGCCTATAAACAGCACAAAATAAAATTTCTGTATTTTAGATTTTAGATATAGCGTTGTTATACAGAAATGTAAAATATAAAGGTAAACTTGGACTCAGAAAGTTTCGGAACCTCTGTTCCACAGTAAAAGAAGAAATCTATATTTGAAATACAATTTTAAAAATACTAAACCAAACATATCTAACGACGAAGTGTAATTTACTTTTGTGTCCCTGGGGTGTTAGTTATGAACTTCAATATTTAAAGAAGATAATTAGAAATGACAGAGATTTTCAAAAGCTCATGTTCAATCCGCTTCTAAAATGAAGAACACAAAAATGTCACAAGCAGGTGACAAACTAATTACCGTACAAAAAATTCTGATGGTTTTGTTTTCTTTTTCTTTTTTTTTAAAAGAAAGAACATCTGAGACGGATTTCTTTCTTTTTTCCTTTTCTTTCTAATTTTCTGTTTCTTGAATATCTCACACTAAAGCTGATATATTCCTCACACTAGAAATGAATATTATGGAATTTCGTACTTGGATATACTGTACATTAGAATATCTGTATACATTAGTGGTCCTCCCATTGGTCTAGGGAATAGCCCCGGTCTCTTTGGTGCACGTGATAATCATGACACTAGGAAGACAGAAGTATATAGCATGATTAATGAGTAATAACTTAAAATTATGATTAACTCTTAAACTTTAAGTTTTGCATAACATGGTCCAAAGATAAGATATATATAATAATCGATAGATCATATCGTGCTAAACAAAATTATATGCTTTCAAGATTAAATTCTCATGTGGAGATTTCGAGAAAAATCTGTTGCAGTTGGTAAGTTTCATCCTCCTAGAACATATTTATGTACTGTATAGGAAAAGATATACACATTCTTAAGTGGCAGATTACATCTATTGATGTCTGATTTCTCGTAACAAGAATACATTGATTTCTAACAGTGAGACGCAATGACTAAGAATAGTAACGCATATACTACTAGAGAACATTTTAGACTTACCGAGTAGTAAGGATGAACTCAAAAGGGGATTGTTTGGTGAATATCTCTATTGCTAATCAATTATTCTGAACGGTCAAAATAATGGTGTATTTACTTTGAAATTGTATTTTCTAAGTTAAAGACAAACGACTTTGACAAACTATACGTATAGTCATGAGAGCTAAAAGCAGTTTAGAAATTTACCACTCGAATACATCAAATACGTCGTATAATTTCCAAGCTTTCCGATTGCACAAATTTTTTGCTGAGTTCACTCTTAGTATCTAGAAAGACTCTACTGAATTTTCTAGATTAATTAACATGCAATGTTACGTAGATCGGAACTTTTCGCTTTTCTGTCTCTGGTATAATTTATATCAATAGTACATACCTCTCCAACACATTATTTTGTGTAATAATTGCGAAATAAGTTATGTGTTTCTCCTATGCCAGGGGTCGCAAAACTAAAGAAGCTTTTGAGCTACCATACCGTTTTTAAATAATATTGTGAACTACCAACCAAAAGAACTAGGGTGACTGGGCTGGTAGTGGACACCCTTGAGGAAATTTTTATTTTGATATTTTTGTCAGTTGTGTTTTAACGTTACAGTAGTGGTTTTTATTCAGCTAAAGGAAAACTTTGTTCTCTTTCAATGCAACCATAGCTTTCATTCATTAGGGGAAGCAGTAAGAAAATATGCCACTTTTTCACTGGTAAGAGCAGTTTTGCTAGTAGTGACCACTTCTTTCTAGTTGGGGTCACTTTTATATTCAGTAGTGGTCACACATTTTGTGACACTTATTATAGGCTACTGTGTTTATTCGTATTACATTTTCTTGGTTTTCTCCAAAACCAGTTCGTTTCTCCCCGAAAACGGTTTTGGTTTTCTCCAAAATCAGGTTGTTTTTCCATCGAAACCTGTTTCGGTTTTCTTTAAAAACCGATTCGGTTTTTCGCCGAAACCCGTTTCGGTTTTCTCCAAAACTGGTTCGTTTTATCACTAACCTGTTTCGGTTTCCTCTGGTTTTCCTCAAACACCGATTCGGGTTTTCAACGAAACCGGTCTTGGTTTTCTCCAAAACCGTTCGGTTTTCACCAAAACTGGTTCGTTTCCCCCGAAACCAGTTTTGGTTTTCTACAAAAACATGTTCAGTTTTTAACTGAAACCGGTTTTGGTTTCCTCCAAAATCCGGTTCGATTTTTTTTGACCGAAACCGGTCTTGGTTTTCTTCAAAACCTGTTCGTTTATCACTGAAACCGGTTTTGGTTTTCTCGGGTTTCCTCCAACAACCGGTTCGGTTTTTACCGAAACCGCTCTTGGTTTTCTCCAAAACTGGTTCGATTTTTCCACCGAAACCGGTTTGGGTTTTCTTCAAAAAATGGTTCGGTTTTTCACCGAAGCCAGTCTCCATTTTCGGCAAAACCTGTTTCGGTTTTCACCGAAAGCAGTTTCGGTGAACAGAAAGCTATTTCTGTGGAAACAGAGTCGGTTTCCGGAGAACAACGAAACAATATTCTGGTCAGAAGTAGAACCAATTTTGAAAAAAAAACCGAAACCGGTTTCCAAGGAAACCGAAACCAGATCCGGTTGAAAACCCGTTTTTTGAAATTTTTTGAAAACTAAAAACCGAAAAACATGTTTCTATGCTCACCACTAATTTTTATTTTGTTTTTTTCTATGCCCAGTACTGAAATTGTGCTTTCAATTATGGTCACCTAGTGTGACCGTTACTAAAAAAAGTAGTCATTTTTATATTTTAGTAGTGATCACCCCTTCAACTCACGTCTGCAACAATGTAAGCGTAAAAAGTAAATATATTTTGAAATAACTGATCATTATTGAATTCTTACATATTAAAAAGATTCACAATACTCATCAAATAAACTAGACTTAGTTGAATAAATCGAACGGTTTGCTTACCTTCAAAATTTGGAGATTGGAAAAATTCTCCACTTACACAGAAAAAACCTCTTCTAGACTCGTACTCTAACTAAAGAAAATGCTATCCATTAGGGCTGCAGTATACAGAAAGGGTAATAGGTACTACAGTAAAAATGAAAATCTAAAGCTTATTGGCTAATACTTCAAATTTATTGTCCTAGATGGCCACTACTGAAAGGGTGACCACTACCTTCCCAGTCACCATACCAACTTTTTTAAAATCTTATATTTGTTTGTTGCCTATAAGATTAGTTTCTAGTAAATATCAAATCAAACTACCCAAGTTAGGAAATATCTAATACACAAACGGAATACATAACATGCACAACCCCACGCGTATACAATCAACTGTGAGATGAGGCTGTCAATGCCAGTTGCGCGGGAGAAACAAGCAGTTGTCGTCAGCGCTCCCTGTCGTTAGCGTCAACTCAGTGGAGGAATCAAGGTTAGTCAACCGGAGCGTTAACTCGATCTACGGAAAATGTCCCCGAGAGCTGGTAGTAGCTCCCGATCGACGGTTAGGCGATCACTGTCCTGTGTGAATGAAAACGATACTCAAGTAGAACCATTTTTTGAACACGAGAAAACATGAAGGGGAATTGTATCATCAGCAATAGAAACAATTGTAATGAAATATTAACTTAGTCAGGATAAAGCACAACGTCATTATCATATTGCTGCATTTGGTTAACGCCCATATAATCCACCCTCGACTGCATGATCACTGATGGGGTAAGAGAGAATAGTTTAAAATACCATAACAAGTTTCATATTGTCAAATGCGAAAGATATATCGTGTGTTGCAAAATAACTGTTTCAACTCTTGGGAGGTGACTCCACCCACTGAGACAAGAAAAAAAGTTCTCTTGAACTTTCGATTATCGGTCATAGTTTCGGATCTACAATACAAGTTGCCGGAAGCGTGGGAAAATGACTTTCGGACGCCAATGGTTCGAAAACTGTAAGACGTAAAGAGGACGGGTAAAAAATTCACTGAAGAATTCATACCTGCTGTATTGAATTTTGCATGTTTCACAATCCTACCATGCACGCGCAAGGGATTCCCCAATGAAACGTAGGGAGTACCGGATAATCTGCCAAATGAAAATTGCTCTAAATGGACATGAATTGATAGAGTTTCTACCAGGTAACAATAATTCGTTTGTATTAAGTCAAATCTGGAACAAATACAAAATGGCGGACACTTTCATGCCCGTTGTGTGTGGTTGCATAATCGCCAGGTACGGATGCTGGCCAACAGTGACGTTCTGAGTATTAAGTGTAGCGAATTTATACTCAAATGCTCTAGAAAGACATCTGGAGTGTCGGTAGAGCACAACAGATGAAGCAGGGTGATTCACATGTGTGGAAACACTTAACGAAAAATGTCCAGAAATGCACTCGTACTCAGTAAACGTGAGTTCAAAGCATCGGAAATGTAAGGAATATCATCAAGAACATGAAAGCCATTGCCAATTCACCAATAATATTCCATCAATCCGATGCAATATGATCTGCACGGTTGCATACCCATAAAGATGCAACAACTGAGGCCAAGTTGAAATTGTGCAAGGGGACTCACAAAGAAACTGGGTAAACTAAAGGAATGTCAGTAGTGGGATCGTATGATCGATATTGAAATGTGGCCAATGTGTGTGTTCATATCAACATGTAGCTAATGGACAAATTTCAATATATTCCACTACTGCTAGGACACTGTCCCACGTGCGAAAACTAGGAAAATAACGTTGTACATTCTGCTATTACATCTGGTGCACTTTTTGGTAGAACGTAACTAGAACACGATTGTATCAATGTCCCTGTTTGTTTGGGACATTGTCCCACAGTCAACACATATGAAAAGAAATCTCTTAATTCATGTTTCAAATTCTGATAGAGCGTGAAAATAACAAACTTGTATCATGTCCCACGTCTTCTGGGACATATGACGTACTCGAAATATATGGAAATACATCCAGAAATTCGTATCTTACACACAGTGCATATGCCAAAACAAAGACGAAACTGAACCAATTTGACACATGTAACACTACTGCTGGAATACCATACATATGGAAAATAAAACGACATGAGAAATAGGAAGAAACGTCTTAAAGCTCTGATTGTTTACAACTATGCAGTAGGAATAACACAATGAAACACACGAGTATGTCAGGAGGCTGTACAAGAGCGCTTGTCAAACAAAGTGGGTACTCCTCAAAAAAAAATAAATACAGAGAAAGTGAGGCTCCCTCGAAACCTCAGCGCTAGAGCAGTCGCTTTCGCTTGCGTGGTCGCAGTTTCCAATCTTACTGGGAGCCCACGTCCTTAGATTCAAGAGCCGAGTAGTTATTTTCCTATTTATCGCAAGTGGGACGGTGTTCCAGCAGTAGTGGGATATGTTGACATTTGTTCATTAGCTACATATCGATATCAACACACACATTGGCCACATTTCAATATCGATCATGCGACCCCACTAGTGACATTAATTTAGTTTAACCAGTTTCTTTGTGAGTCTCCTTGCACAATTTCAACTTGGCCTCAGTTGTTGCATCGTTATCGGTATGCAACTTTATGCATCATATTCCATCGGTTTGAGGGAATATTATTGGTGAATTGGCAATGACTCTCATGTCCTTGATGCTAATCCTCACATTTCCGATGCTTTGAACTCACGTTTACTGAGTACGAATGCATTTCTGGACATTTTTCGTTAAGTGTTTCCACACACTTGAATCACCCTGCTTCATCTGTTGTGCTCTACCGACACTCCAGATGTTTTTCTAGAGCATTTGAGTACAAATTCGCTACACTTAATATTCAGAACGTCACTGTTGGCCAGTATCCGCACCTGGCGATTATGCAACCACACACAACGGGCATGAAAGTGTCCGCCATTTTGTATTTGTTCCAGATATCGACTTAATGCAAGCGAATTATTGTTACCTGGTAGAAACTCTATCAATTCATGTCCATTTAGACCAATTTTCATTTGGCAGATTATCCGAGACTCCCTACGTTTCATTGGGGAATCCCTTGCGCGTGCATGGTAAGATTGTGAAACATGCAAAATTCAATACAGCAGGTACGACTTCTTCAGTGAATTTTTTACCGGCCCTCTTTACGTCTTATAGTTTCCGAACTATTGGCGTCCGAAAGTCATTTTCCTACGCTTTCGGCATCTTGTAGATCCGAAACTTTGTTCGATAGCCGAAAGTTCAAGAGAGCTTTTTTTTCTTGTCTCAGTGGCTGGAGTCACCTCCCAAGAGTTTTAACACTTATTTTGCAACACCCGATATAGGAATGCCTTATTCTATCTAATATGCTGTAAATAGACATCAATACAATGCTGCATCAGCTTATAAATTAGAATTAAATCTGTATTTCAAATATCAAATCATAACGGACGGGCTATATTGCTTTTTGAGGATGATCCTGGGTTCTATATCTAATGCGAGCACTAGCATCAGGTAAAAATCTAGTAGTGGATTAGATCCGACTATAAGCGGCATATGATGTCGATTCCAAAACTATAACTTTAACACCAGTCAATCAAATTAAATCAATGTCACATCTTACTACAATAACTATGTAAATTTACGAACACTGAGAGTAGTAGTCTCTTACAATATAATTTTCAAGTTAAAATTTGGGTTCCAACGTTTGTTTTTACAACATACTATGTTGCAATATACGAAAATAGTATAATATTATGTTGATATGAGAAGTATGTTCAACATAAACGCAATTTGCAGAAATTTAGGATATATATTATTACGTAGGTTAATTTAATACGTTTTGAAAGATTATTCAATGAGTTATGTCCAGATCCAGTTATGAGAATAGAGATTAACTATAGGCAGTTAATCCCGTTAAGGTGTCATATGGTGATATGAAGAGCTGTTACAATTAATGTCTATGAACGAGATGATATTGCAATGTTCTTTTTGGTACAGTCTTATACAACGAACTCAGGATTTAAACCCATAATCTTTTATTATAAAAAATAAAGTCTTATAACAATTTTACAAAGTTCTTGTAAGTTTCTAAAATGTTTTCAAAGTTCAATAAGATTCTCGGCACAGGAAAGTGGCCTCGGAATAAAGGTTCAATTGTCTTTAGATTGTAGTCAGGTATGGATGATAACTCCTTTGCTCATTGCACTCTCAGGAGTAGTTCGTTAAAGAATATCTCTTTTGCTCATAGCAGCCCCGGGAAAAGATGATTAGAGGATATCTCCTTCGCTCATTATAGCCTCATGAAATGGTTTCAAAGGAATTTTCCATAGCCTATGACTGCCTCAGGAAACGGTATTGGTGCTTGAGTGGTCAGTGATAAACTGATACCTTTCTCTTCTTGAGGTCTTCTTTTATAGGCTTCTTCTTGGAGAGAGGGCCCATGAGGAAACCTTCAATACTGACACACGTATAACTTGATATCATAAAGACAATTGTGAAAAATGACACGGATATGCAGTTAATTCTAATATTGACAACTAATTTGAGATACCGAATTAAAATGTGTACTCGAGGCGTATAAATATGTAAGCTATTCTTTATTCTTTTAGTTTTTATTCTTTTATTTAACTTTGTATATCTTCAAAATAAGAGTAACAGACGTCCTTTCGTTCCTCTATCTTCCTAATATTGCATCCGGCTCTTTCACCTTTCAGTAGTGATTTCCATGTATATGATTTTTGTCTTCCCAGGTGATTGAAATAGGAAAAGCGCCTGAGGACACTCCAAGTCTGAGTCTTTCAGGACACTCCGAGTCTTTGAGGAGTATATGATTGTGACAGTTGTTTGAGAGATAATTTAGAGTGGACAGTTCTGAGCAGCTCATCGATTACTCCCGAAGTGTTTATTTTGTAAAATGTGGAAGTGCATTCGCTACTTTGGCAAGCTAAATTAGTAAGTCGTAAATTTGCCTAAGGGTAACTAATTTCAGTTGCAGATGAATATTTACACATTTTCATTGTCCTGGATGTGACGGCAACATTTTCATTGTCGTTTCGACTCCACCTTTCTCATCCATTTACCACCACGTCTATATTCTCTTATGATAGTTGAATACCTACTATTACAACTTAGGCCCTATCCCAGTGCTTAAAATCCTAGCACGATAGTGTTAACTATCATTCCCATTTAGCTTCATTTCAGAGTGTAATCTCAGCTTAATTTGGATTAACACTAACCATTTTATTTTAAGTATAGACCTATAATAGAAGAAAAGTAGAAGAATGCTGTTGTGTGAAAATGGACATGGTATATGGATTTTTTGTGGAATGGAGAACTTTTTCTCTGGTTTCGAACACGAGACAATAGAGTTCGAAGAATTTCTGAATAGAAGTGTGGATTCAAGCACCGAAGTTTCTATCATTTAAGGGCTTCTGTATATATAACCTAATATGATAAATTTTTGTTTCATCATAACATTTTGTTCAAGGGGTTTCAAACCTGGAATCCACTCTCTTTGCTTACACCACTCGCACAGAGTACGATTTTAAAACCATTAGAAGAGACATATTGTATTTACAGTAAGGGATGCATGTATACTGTAATTTCGGTCAGATAAGAAGAGTCAAAATCTAGGTGTGCAAAACGTAGCCTCAGTTAGAATATGTATATATCAACATCACATTCAGAAATATTTCAGCAATGACAAATTATATTCCTGTACCTGCTGTTGTGATGTATGAGTCTTACACTCTTACGTGAGTAGCGATTTATAGCCATACGTTTTATATGGCGAAATGCTATTGTAAGCTTTTATGATTATGGTCGACGCAACAAGTGTGTAATGGAAAGCATAACATTTTGAAAAGAAAGTAATACCATATGTTTAGTTTACGAGAAGGAAATGAAGAACGGAATAATCCTATAATTGCAATCTCTCTTTTTAGTTGTTCTCTTTTTACGAGAATGTTAATTTTGCAACCGTATAGATGCGAAAGAATCATATAAAATGAAGGAAACTCTATTTGTGGATCCTTGAATAAAAAGTTAAGAAAATTATTCTCAAAAAGTTTCGTGTGGAGTATTATACTCTTCACGGTGGTAACATTGACATTATACACAAGCGATGAATAGTACAACGTTTGGTTTTCTAAATGTGAGTGTGAAGAAGAACGGTGATAATTAGCTGGGTCGAACGAAAAGCGAATAACGAAACGTTACAAATAGTAGCAGAAAAAGAATTTAAATATAATATAAAAAGAAAGATAATCTGTTTGAGACATTGGCTAAGAAGGAATTGCATCATGAAGGATGTGTTAAAGTACGGTGGAAGAAAAAGAGGGAAGGGAGAGAGAGAGAGTACAATTGATGGACGATGGAAAACAGAAGACGAAGAAGTTAGTAGAAGACCATAGTGCACTGAAGTTTCTCAGTTTGGAGCAAGTAACCTATCAACAACGTCGACTATGATATATGCGTTTAATATTACATCCGGGTTAAATAATTTTGCGTGTTAAGCGAAAATTCAACTTGATAATGTGTCTAAAGTTACATTGCAATCACATACATATCGTTTGCAACATAGAGGAGATATTTGATTAGGTATATATTATCTTTTCGTTTTCATTTTAAATGAATATACGTACTCAAGATCTCTTGAGATACACAGACTTTTCGACAAAATTTATAATTCGAGCTTCTTCGTGGCTAAGCGGTTAGCGTATGAGTCTTAGGCGTGGGAGTCTCGGGTTCGATTCCTGGCGGGAGCTCAGGTGGTTCGGATTCCACGTTAATTAGTAGGTTTCGTCTCCTATAGCCTCGCTGCTGAAATGTACGTTAAACTGAAAATTTATAATTTTTTCATGCCGATCATATGAGTAGTCACTTGGTACCAATGAAGTTAGTTGAGATATGTAATACAAGTTTCTTGTGGAGTATTCTACACACAATACGAAGGTAAAGACGAAGAGAAAGTACAATTCTCAGTCAACATTAAAAGCCTCGAACAATCAGTATGAGCATTTAGTTATTAAATAAATAAATAAATAAATAAATGTATATTTTCATACATACTTCCTATGTTTTATTTTATTAAAATCAATAAATAGCTGCTGCATAACAATAATATAATTAGGACTACTATAAATATTTCGCATAAGAGATTATCTATAAAAATAAGTCATAAAGACAGGTATTTGGAAGTTGTGATAATTGTTCGTCACGATTTTAAATAAAGATTGAACCGTAGACCCGTTTCGAAAATAGTAGACAAAACGGAGCAGAAATAAATACATCAATTCATTCTATAAATAGGAACATGGAATTGTAAAGATACCGTGTTGAACATGATAAATGATGTAGTTTGTGAAACAATAATAATAATAATAATAATAATAATAATAATAATAATAATAATAATAATAATAATAATAATAATAATAATAATAATAATAATAATAATAATAATAATAATAATAATAATAAAAATTTGATGTTTGATATATTGGACTGAATTTATTCTAAAATAACGAACGTTATGCATTTGGTGTGTTAGATAATAAATGATCTTAAATCTGATCGATTTTAACTTATACTTTTACATTTTATTCAGTAGAACTAGCAGTTCATTCCCGTTCTCACATATAAATGAAATCCTATATTGTGTTAAATATTTCTTTACATGCATTTATTAATGAGTAAATATACACATTGCTCCTTTTATCCGCACACATAAGACCACTTTTTATGACGTGGATCTACACGAACAAGATTTAATCAGCCTGCCATCAATTCAATGACCGATGCATTTGATCAAAACGGCAGGAAACGTCTCCTAGAAAAGAGTTCGAAGACAACTACGATATAGGAAGGTACACTCCGTGATACATGATCTTCGGCGCACAGACTTTACCAAAGTTGAATGGGGTAACACATTTTAAGTTACATACTATTTTACAAACGACAACTATAATTTGATTTTGGAAGTATTTGTATTGAAAGCCATTTCTCGCTCTAAGTTTATTCTGGCTGTGTTGCCTCGGTGCTGAGTTCTGTTTGAAGCGGTCTTTCCCTCCATAGCCCAAACTTTATGTTCCAAACTTGGATATCAATATACTGAAATAATCGTTCGTGAAATACAGTCATTAAAGTCTGACAGGTACTATGTATATCATGTCTATTTCCTTACGAACATTCGTTTCTTTCTCACTTGTTATTTCAACTTGAACATCACAATCTGTTTCTGTTTGAAAAGTGTTAAATTTCATTTGATTAAGCAAGATAAGTCACGATACCATCACCTATTCTTTAAAGTTTGGTTTACAAAATCCTGTGATGGGCCTGTCAATTCTGAATTCCAAAGATATTCATTTTCTCATAGTTTTAACGACAACTAGGGCTGACAAAGACCATACTCCACAGAACTATTGTGTAATCCTTATCATTTCGTTAATTAGTACAGTACATCATGAAACGAACTCATTTTTCAATTTGAAACTAGTTCTATCAATATAATGGCACGTCCAGAGAGTTGTAAGATTAGTCAATTTTAATTTCATTTTACTATAATTACAAGCATCATAACATGTCATTTTGACCCGTATAGAAGATTAATTTGTCATAATTTTCAGATCTTTGTGTATATTGCTACTGAAGTCTATGAATTTCAATATTTCAAGGACATTTATTTTTCATTTATAAAACCGAACACGTAACTTTATTTTGAACTTTACATAGAAACATCGCAGGAGATATTTTCCTCACTTGTACTTGGAACTTTTTTCGTTTGGTACATAAATTTTGAATTTAAAAAAAAATTAAAAATAGTTCTGTGGCTGACAATATATTACAATCTAAGAAAAATTATTACATCACACTGCTAATAATACATTTGCACGAATAGTCTAGTGAACCTTGAATGCTGAGGAATTGCTTAGGAAGAACTGCGAGAAATTTACTCTCCTCAGGAATGTGGTTATGAAAATGAGGCTAAAACGAAACGTGATTATATCGATTTTTTACTATTATCAAAAGAAGACCTATTTTTCGTCATTTATAAAGAACTGAGAAATAGTACTACAGATAATGCAAGTATAATAGATGGATTAAATGCAGAAAATATCAAAATCAGAGATATTAGAATTTTAGGTGGGCTTCATTCACTTAAGAATAAATAAAAAAGAATGATGTTAGCGTATCACTTCATATAAAAATTTTAATAAATAGTGTTTACGTAACTTTTTGTTTTATATAAATAATAACCACGAATACTAAAATTGTACATCGTGTCATATTAGTTTTAACTAATAGTAAGTACTTATTATCATATAATACTTAATGATAATAGAAAAAACAATACATAATATTGCTAAATAGTATATGTTAATTACTTAGCAATACTAAACGTCCCATGATTACGCTCTGTAGGCTAAAGCATTCGGGCTCTTTTGTGCGAGCGATCCCGAGTTCGATTCCCAGTGCTGATATTCGGTCGAAAAAGAGTAAGAACGTTTCAGCCCAGCCATTCTAAGTGAGGTTTTCCTGAGTTTTTCTCATTCACACACACAGGAATGATACCTAACACATCAGTTTCAGGTCGTTTCCTTCCTTCTCCAACCCTTCCTTCCTTCTCTTTCCTCGGGTAGTGGGATCGCTGAGGAATGTCATCTCTCAGACGTGACGGGTTAACATGGCCATAGATTCCGAAAGCCCGGAAAACTAATTTCTAATCTTAATCCTAAGGCACATGGGTGATTAATAAAAGAATTGGTGGAAAATGATGAGGGAGAGAATGGAAGAAGACCGAAGGAACTCGCAATCACGATGTTATTCACTACAAAGTTACATTGCTTGGGATCGAAACAGAGACACTTTATATCAAATGCGAGCGCTCTACCATTGAACCAGTTGCTTTTTCTGTCTTTTCTAGTATAAATGCAATTTTGATGCTCCTTGTGTTAAAGAAAACCTAGATTAATACATTTTTTTACTTTATCCACATGAGTGGACTCAACAGGCAATCTGACAAATACTTGGTGAGCCATTCCCTGATGGTGCTGCACGAAAGTATAATTAATAAGGACTACACCTAGGTAAAATGAATGAATCTCTATCAAATATTTATCTTATTTTTTGAAATACCACACAAAATAATTTACCTATCTTGTGAATCTTTGTAACTTTTCAAGACAAGTAAGGTAAATGACAAAATACCTCTTCTCTATCATATCTGTATCACTACGCCTTATTCATAGAGCAATTCCACACATACTTATTCAGTATTTCATTTCCTGAAGAAGTAAGCTCCATTATTTTAGGATGGTGAATAGTTTGTCCCCAAATAAAAGAGGAAACGTTATATGACATGTCAGGGCTAATAGTTCGTTTTAGAACAAAATTAGGAAATACATCTTAGGGAGGTGAATAACAACCTTACTGACTGATATTATTTCAAACAAAATAGGATATAATATGACAATTTCTTTTTGAGGTAACGAACCCTTGGAACTCTTAAGTCAAAGAGTGAGGTAAGTTGCCTCTTGATTTTGAAGCCTTTTCATTTACCCTACTTCCTGCGGAATTTAATTAGATTCTTTAAATTAACTTATGTATGTGTGAAAAATATAACATTCTCATTCGCCATTATTGGCATTCATGAAACTTTCAGGATATGAATAGATAATATTCTAGTACTGTTTCAAAACAGTATGTTGCGAAAAATTCAGTAGAGTTTTCTGTAACTGGATGATAATGTGTTCAATAATCTTTCTGCTATAGGCGTCACTAGAGGGTCTAAGATTCTCTATAATACCGCTCTTGTCCTCCAAAATTTAACTGAATGATAATAGTGTAATAAACTTAGTCATTTTATGGAAAATCATTTAGTGTTACATTTTGCTTTGTCATATTTGATGGTTACCTTATAATGTCTCCTACTCCGATTTTTTCCCTATTTGGCACTGATGCCTAGGTGTAATAAAATCGTACCACTTCGTTGAGATGGTGCGTAATAAACGGACCTCGCCAACTGCACTACATACTTTTCATTGCATTTAGATGAATGTAAAGGCTCGACTATTATCGCTAATAGGTTACAACACCAGTGTTGCCAGACCAGCCAGTTGGAAAAGCAGGAGATTCGAAGACAAAAGGCAGGAGAAAGCAGTAGACACATATAGTAGTGACGTTTGGATGTAAATCCGGGGGGGGATAAAATTTGCCATTATTAAGGGGGCAGTAGTCAAAACAAGCAGTCCAGAATTCATTTCCGATGAACTACGTTGAGCAAATGAAAGGGAAAAGTCCCGATTTATATTATTATTTGATACACACATGTGTGAAGTAAACCGTAGTGAAAGAGCGAAGGGGAGTGGGAAAATGTCTTTTCATGCACGTAGCGATAATGTAGCTATGTTGTGCAGTCACACGTGACCGTGGCGTAAGACGATTTCTTGCTGACGATCGTGGAGAAACGATCTAAGCCACTCTTCCAACCCAAGTCCCAATCTAAACAACACTTACTTGTAAATCTTCCAGAAAGTCATAAAAACGCTAACCATAATGCATATAGAAGATGACGTACAGTTGTATTCTTTGGATTCATATTATATACAGTAAAGCTCTATAACTATATGCTCTATAGAGCTTTGTGTATTATAACAGAGAAATTACGTCTTTTTATGTGAGGAAACATTGAAAATTCAATATTGATAATAATATATTTCTTTAACTTCTTGAAGTAAGGAAAAAGCAGGAGATTGTTCACTTTTCATTTTTTTTCGCAGTAGATCAGTAGAACGTAGAAAAAGCAGGAGATCTCCTGCAAAATCAGTAGATCTGGCAACAGTGTACAACACATTTTCCTTATCTTTTGAATGCATTGTTTGTGTAGGAAGCGATAATATTCAATATAATTCAATCCAATTAGAGGGATCAAAATTCAAACTTTGCCAAAAACAGAGTGAATTGTTAACCAGGGAATATCCCATGTAATCTTTTTATAAATATTTTGTTTCCTTGCTTTGTTGAAAGGATTTCATTATTGTTAATCATGTTTCTGAAGAATAAAATTGTCTTCTCAAGAATGAACAAAAGAAAATAATTAAAACTGCACGGATTGGCCTTGATTATTTATTCAACTTGTTTTTCGACATAGTTTGAATATTCATTTCCTGAATTTAGATGAACTAGATATAATACTGTTCTTATTTACAAAATACACTAAAAATATAGGAAAAATGTGTTTCCATCTATTGGTTAATAGCGTTACTTTAAACTCAAACTTATTTGCAATTATTAGTCTTGTACTTTTACAAGCAATTAGAATTGATTGTGAATTACTATTTAGCATACTATTATTTTGTTTATATACAGGGTGTCCAATAAGTAATGGTTAAAAATGAAACCACAGATTCCTCTCACCACAACAATAAGAAAAGTTTATATGACCTATAGTCCGGAAGTGGACATGGACGGAGATAGAGAGCTTCGAATGTGGGGAGAGGAACTTCGCACTTGGGGAAAGGAGCTTGTCGACTTACAAAACCGCATTGAAGATGCGTGTGAACAGCTACGGAACACACTGGGAGTGATAAAATGCATTCGAAACTCACGATTAGCACGTTGCATAAATATGGAAGGACAGCACTTTGAACACCTTCTGTAGGTACCTTTATTGTTAGCGTGTATGACTAGTAGTTTGTAGTGCTATTCTGTGTAAGATACTACGTTACAAATAAAGTACGTCGCTGTGTATTCTGTCTGTTAATTCATTACATTACACGACTAGTTATACTTGTTCTTATTTCTACCCTCTATCTGCCAGTTTCTATCTGATATACCACTTTCCATTGCCCTCTAATATTATGCAACACCTAAGTGGTCTTTGCTTTGACTCCCATTGTACATGTGTGTGCAATCGTGCCACGGATGACATTTTTTCTGTATGGTCTCCATCTTTACTTCACCATCTCAATACCCCTGCCGTACAGACATTCGGTGAAATCCTAAATGACGTATGGAAAATCTCTGGTGCAGTTACGTAACATGTGTTTAACATGTCAAAATGATCTTTATGTATTTATGAACCCCCTTCCTATCTTCTATTACAGTATTATTCCACCGGCAGGTGTGAAGTTCTTTTCCCCTCACATTTGAAGCTGTATAGCTCCGCCCCTGTCCACTTCCGGACTATATATCATATAAACTTTTTTCTTGTTTTGGTGTCAGGAATCTGTAGTTTCATTTTTACCATTACTTTTGGGACACCCTGTATATGGAAAGGTAATTTATTTTTTATTGTATCATCTTAGCTGAGTACATATGAATATGCTATATAATAATAATAAAGATTCTTAGATGAAAAACTATTGGGCTATACATTCAGAAAACAAAAGAAAGAAAAGAAAAAAAACGAATTCTTGCGCTCCTGATCCCAAACGACGTTAAACTTTTAGATTCAAGCACGTCCATGCACACGTTACTATTTAATAAAGCTTGTATTACCCCTCGACCCTCTTTTAGCTGCTGTTCGATCCTAAGTGTGCCTTCACATCTACCTGGGAGATCAACCATCCGAGATTCGTTCGGTAGTCGCACGACTGTAGAAAAATTCTGAATGTAATGGACTCTTTAGGTCTATCCTGATAAAAATCATCTGGGCACTCGCCGATCCGAATGTCGCACGATATTCGGATCTGAGGTTTATTTGCGCCCAATACGATTGTTTTAATTTCTTCATATACATTTTTCTTAAATCAAGAGTTTCCTGTGCTGGTGTTAACAGTTGATTAATAATATACTTTTACATTAACAGAGGTACCTCAAAGGTGTAGAGAAGAGTAAAGTTGCGACTTGGATGATTTTCATTTATTTTAGGAATGTGATGAGCAAAGAAAATCACTTATTCAATGAGGATATATGTGCCGTTGTCCGTGAAGTTTTATCATTCATTCAGTAATAATTTTTGGAAAGTATTAATAAAAATGTCAGTTTGTTACTTACGCTTGTGCTATGGAGTATTTGTTAATGAACTTTGAAGACAAAGCGTCAGGCCAAAGATCTTGATATTTTTTTTTTTTTTTTGAGATTTTGCAGATTCTATTATTGTTATTATTATTATAAGTAGTAGTCATAGTAATTTCAGAATAAGGAGCCACTTCTCCTAGCAAAATATCCTAGTTAATCCAATGATTTCTACTCCTTCAATTTCCTTTCAGAAGCCTTTTATTCATATCCAAAGCGGTAAAATAGAATTTATTTAAAAACCTTAAGTTTCCAATATACAGTGTATTTCAAAGGTACGTGAGTGAGCAGAGTATCGATATTATGGTTGTGCATACAAATTAGATTAGTTATTTGGTATTCAACCATAATTTTTGATTGCATGGGTTGATATATTGTAGTCTCATTAATAAATTATACTGGAGGTTGTAAAACTAGTAATTTTTCCTTATTTCTTCAGATCTGATTTTATTTCAATCCTTAAAAGAAATATTTCTGTATTTCGGTAAGTCAAATATCAAAATCATCAGATGATAAGTTGTCTAAATAATAGTACAGTCTAGTAACCATCTAAGATACCAAGCATTCTCAACTAAAGCATTCTAGTTGAAAACATAAAAAAATAAATAAATAACACGATAAACTACATACTCATTGGAATTTGTATTGATTTTCAAACGGTTAAGTGAATGCCTGTATATGCAAGTACCGTCTGTTGAGGAAATGACATTAAGAGGAAATTACACTCTCTTATCTAGATTCCATCAAATATTTAAATAGATAAACGTAAGATGATATAAGTGATGGTCCCTCGTACATGAACTCTAACAGTACTCTAATTTCTTCTATGGGCTGTTAATATTCTATTTCGAAAATTAGAAGTGAATTTACATTATGTATCGTTCCTGCTTACTACACGTAATGAACATTGCAACAGCTAAGAAAGAACGTGTCAAAGCTACTTTATAAAAACGAGGATTCATGAATTAGCGCTTTAAAATGTTGTATTTTTAACAGTATAATAAATGTTAATCTTAAATCTGAAAAAAAAAATAAGTTTATGCCAAATATTTAGTGCAACAACTAACAGAATACTTTATGCATTTCATAGAGAATAATGTGTTATACCTTTTCGAGAGTTGTAGCAAAAAAATCAAGCCGAATTTTTAACAAAACTTTCAAATTTCTATTTTATTGATAGCTGAAAAACATTTTTTAAGAAGAGTCACATTAAAAATATATTAATTTATAATAACGGGTATGTCTGAAAACGACATACATAATATCTTAAAGCACGGTAGTTTCTGTAACTTTTAGAGGTGGTTTTGTTTATTTTTCTTAAGAATTTACAAACTAGTGAAGAGTCTTCTGATTGAGGAAAAAAAATCATTCCGCGTATGCTTCAATGATTTTAGTAAATCTTTATTATATTATGCACTCCATTTGCTTGACCGTCTCCATTAGCCTAAAATACATGGCCATGAGACGATAACTTGAAAATAATTAATTCCATTTACTTCACTTTTAACAACCAAATTTTAACCTCAAATTAACGATAACCAGGTTTGTTCCAATTATAGATAGAACCAGGTTTGTAAGTTCTAAATGATTGGACTAAGTTTCATTTCAAAATTTGATTGTCAATAACTCAGGAACCAAACCTATACACGAAATTACTCGATATACAGGTGATAAAAGCAAGGCAATAATGTATTTTAATTAAATAAAAGACAGAAAAGTCTTTAATTATATTACTGGAAAGTAATTCATTATATAATCACCTTAATGAATTTTTTGTAGTTTAACATTTTGAAGAAAATATTTTACATTTTGTCATTATTAAAGAAAGCGTGTTATCGATTCAGTTTTTTCACCAAAATTATCCCTAACTATTACTAACTGTTACGATGAGTGTATATTTAGTTCCCAACTAATTAGCTATATATATTCAAGTACTAATATAATGCTATTTATTATGACTCTGAGTTAAATATTTATTTAGTTAACTTATTAATTTATTTAAAATATGATTAAGAATAATACTTTATTTTTAAACTAAACTAATTTTTACAATTGGATCTCTAATGCACTGGGTGATGATAGTATAATCATATTTTATAGTTATGCAAAATTAGTCTTAAAAATACCTTATATTGCTATATAATTAACTCAGTTGATAGTTATGTAAGACATAAGACCAATAAATTAAATGTAAATAAGAAGAAAATTAAAGAGACAAGGAAATGTATACTATACAAGAGTGAGAGATAGCCCATTTTCAAGGGGTGGCATTCTTTGTAACTCCAGAAGAAAGAGCATCTCGGTATCTTTGAATTCTATGCTCTACCTTTCCTATGACAGAATAGAAGATCAAAGAGAAATAAATAGGTATAATATGTAATAAAAAATAACTGTAGGTTTTTCTTCACTCTAGGGACAATGCCCTTCGGAGCTCCGGAAGATTCATCGTCCTGGCGATTTCTAAATCTAATCTTTACCGTTAGTAATTTTACTAATGATACACATAATAAAATAATGTGTGTGGTTATCATCAACTTTTCTCATAGAAAAGGAGTCGCTTAGAATCATAAAATTTTATACACAGACATATTTTCACCGAATTTAACAGGAGTACGAAGATCCGTTTTCAATTTTTAGCTTGGAAAAGTGATTGGTGGAAAGTAAAAATTTATGTACATTTCTGGTTGTTTTTAAGATTGTTTTGCCTGTATGCAACTAATATTACATATTTGCTATGCCAGCGTACATAACAGCACGGCTAATTAGCTAATCGATGTAATGCTTGTAAAGTCATCCTTTAAGGACACTCTTTTTCTTCTCTTTTTATCCAAGTTTTGAATTAAGATCAAGAAACGAAGTGTGCTTGAAACTAGTACATTATAAAGAATTTCCCATAAGATATGAAACTTATAAGCTTTGAACTGGAATTTTAACTGTTGAAGTATTAATTACACGTAAAAGTGCTTTTAAAAATTTGGAATTCCCAAACGTATAAATGAGAAGTAACTTTAAATATGAATAATATCCGTCTTTGATTTCATCAAGAACATTCCGATTTTCATGAAACCGTTCTGTATAATCTCTTTCGCAACAATTCTAAATCATCCCACTACGCCAGTATTTCTAGTGATTAAATTGTAAAAAATATCAGTCAATGTGTTTACCTCAAAATATCTTTGTTGACCATTTCGAGTTTTTGTATATATATATATATATATATATATATATATATATATATATATATATATATATATAGTATTTTTAAAGCACAAGATCGTAAGAGCTAAATTAGTATATTATAAGAAGCAGAATTTTATCTTCTAATATTTAATCCGTAACATAGCATACTTTAATAATTTGCATAAATGTTCTCTCTCCTCTTTTTTTTTAAATAGCGCAGCTTTTTTTCAAATTGTTCACAAACTCATTAAAACTGACTTATTGGTCTAATGTTATTTTTTTATTACAATTTAATCCGAATACAGTATATAACTCAAAAATGAAATATATCTGTTTAACCTCACATGTTTATGCCCTTTAGACTAAGGGAGACAATGATTAAAACAAGTGAATGATGATGGAAGGATTAGTGAAATGAGAAAATGGGTGGAAACGGGAGTACCCCGAGAAAATTTACAGGCACGACGTTGTCCATCACAAACTTACTTAGCCGATAATCGAACCAAGGATCTCAGATATATTCTCAAATATGACACTTCGTTTTGAGATTACTAGCAAAGCAACATAGAATGTGATGTATACATGTTTGTTGAAGACTGTATTGCATGTAAATCGTTAATACAAGACTTAATTACGAATGCCATTCATTCATTTCTTTTTCATTTTGAAAGTTTGGAAGAAAGTACATATACCTATTTTTTTTTTCAAAAATCAAAATGTTAATTTTTATGCTTCTTCTTTTGGAATTAAAACGTGTGCCAACGTGCCAAATAACACTCAGAAAATGTATCTCTAAACAAAGTCGCTTGTAATGTGTCTTCTATTGAATTGCAACAAAAAGCGTACTTGGCCTTAAAAATAATATAGTTTTGATACTATAGTAATATTCTTATTAGACATAAAATTACCGAAGGAAATGGGATTTATGTCTATTGATGCTATAAAGTATCAAGACACTATTAGGCTACAATTTACAAGTTATTGCTTTCTTTGTAAAGATATGTTTAGGTACTATTTTTCAGGTAGTGACCGTAAGTTCAAGTAAGATTTAAATTTCGAATAAATGTTTCTTAAAATGATGATAATTAAATACAATCCGAAAGTCTGTTATTCTTATTATTTAGTTTACAATTGTTGTATGTTTAGATCAAAAAGTAGTAATTTTATACATTCATGAAATTATCCTATATATATATAAACAGCATTTGATGTTATAAATGTTTAAATCATATTTCAAATTTTTAAAATGATAATTTTTTCTAGGGTACTATTAAATATTTACATTTCACAATAACTTGCTGGAAATTTATTGGTTGTATTTAATCGTATCTTACAAGTAGGATTTGTGTATTCAGAATTTAAACATTAAAAAGAAAAGTGGTACGGAAGATTTTCTTTACCACTCTGAAGATCTGTTTTAAAAACCAGAAACGTGTTCAATAAACATTCTGAAATTAGATTATATAATGTAGCTACTCAATAAGCTTCAAAACTTACCTTTATGCCGTCTTCTATGACGCTAAGAAATCTTTACTTTGGTAATCTTTTTCACCTATGTAACACTGTAAAAGAAAGAAAACAGAGATAACTTTGTCTGGTTATATATAAATAGGCACTTAGAACGCATCAGAAGCCGAACTGTTCACACGCTAAGCGTTTTTCAGACTGTCAAGAGCGAGCGTCGATTTTGGCGGGAAACCTATCGTCTCGCGCGAGGCTGCTGGAATTACGGTTGGAGCGCATCGTCCTTGTTGCTATGGAAACTTGTCTACGGTAAAAGCGCATGGCAGACAGAAAGAACGATCTAGTTGAGACAGGAATAGTCCCGGGAGCAGAGGGTTACACTTGAACCCAAGGTGAAAGGTCTGGGTTAAAACAAACATAAATGAATTGGAACAAAATTTGTTTAGTTTTCGCGCGTGATATTTTTTCTTTTTCTATGAAATATAAAATGATAAAATTTAATTAAATGATTGATACTGAATCTAAAAATTTGGTTACTACTGTTTCCTCCGTCCATTTTGAATACTATTTGTTTAACTTCAATTGAATTGTAATATATTATTAGGTTATTCAATATTCAATACAGGTTTTTTGAAATCTCAAATAAATTAATGATATATATACTCATATATATATATATTATAGTGGTTCAGAACTCATATTAAACTGAATCTCTTTTCCTATTTAGCCAAGCTGATGACAAATGCTGCAAATAAAAATCACTTACAGGAGGTTCCGTGAGGAAAGAGTAATATTTTGATTAGATTATCTTAGGAATTATATTTCTGAGCTTTCGGCATCTACCTTTATGGCCACTTTAGCCCGTTATGTGTAAGAGGTGATTTTGAAAAGAAGAAAATAAGAAAGCGGCTTGGAATTATTATGTAAGGTATCAATCAGGCATTTGCGTGATATGAATGAAGAAAATCCAGGAAAACCTCATTCAGAATGGCTGACCTCAAAAACATCTACAATTTTTCGACTGAGTGTGCCCACCAGTAATCGAACCCGGAACCCCTTGCTCCAAAGGTGAGAGCGTTAGCGATTGTGTTATGCAGGGCCACAGTAATATTTTCGAAAAGGAAGTTCTACAAACTACAGATTGAATTGTTTTCGTTTTGGAGATATCAACACATCGATTAAAGGAACAGATATGTAATTTTGAAGTTAAATATATCTGAAAGTAGTGAAGATAACGTACTACTAACTTAACCATATTTTATTTTTTGGTTTAAAAAAATCTCAAAAATAAAATAACTTCTACTTTTGTCGCATCAAAACTCAGGCGAGAAACATTAATATTGCTAAAATTTACGACAAGAAATCAACACTCAAAGTACAACATCGTAAAATAACTAACGTAAGTGTGCAAAATTACATCAAGAGAGCAACATTAGAAAAGGAGTAACACTGTGTCAAAGCAGAGGGGAACACTCCAAAATGAAAGAAAAAAAAATTCTCGTTAAATATTATAACAAATTTCCCACTTCAATGGATTTGGCAATATGTGTAAATAAAATACCTTTCTGTCTTTCGGATATCATCTTCAGAATTCTTGATACGAAGGACTGTAGATTGCTGTCAATTAGTTTTTCTCGTGTGTTCACCTATAGACAATATATTTAATCTAATTCAACATGTAAAAGTTCTTTGGTGTATGGTGAGGTGAATAGTGTGGCTGAAGAGTCCTCCACAATCGATCAACCTATTGGAAAATGGTACACTTAGATGATTCAAAGCACTTGGCAGTATATGCTCCCCCTGTGGCATGGGATTGCGCTTTGTCATTTATTTATTTATTGTAACAACAGCACAACAGGCGTCCTGCCCATTTACAGTGTTTGTTTACATATATGGTAAAATATCATTATTTTTACAGAAGAAAAACATACAGAAATTTTTATTGTTTCATTAATTAACTCAGCTCATCATACTACAAATTGTGTTCCTAAACATTTTTTCAGACATATTGAATATGTCTATCATTTCACACTTTTCTTCAATATTATTGTAGTGAGAGCTCATTCTCCATAAAGGGGATTTATACAGGATGTCAGTGCGTGCTTTCTTACAGTACATGGTACTACTATTGCTTAACCTCGTTCTAGACGTCGGAACATGCAGAAATATATTAGAACTTAGTTCAATGCAATCAATTTTATTATTCATTATTTTATGTAGAAAAACTAAATCATTAACATACCTACGTTGCTCTAATGTCGGTATATTGAAATTGTTTGTTAGTTCTGGGTATGATATGTATGCTGGGTACATTCCAGTTTTTTTATACATTAGTAATCTCAAAAACTTACACTGCACTCTTTCAATCATTTGGATATATTTTCCATTATGAGGAGTCCAAATAACAGAAGCGTATTCCAGTTGGGATCTGATATACGAATAATATAGTTTCAAAATTGTCATGTGGCTACGGAAGTCTCTACTTACACGACAAACAAATCCAAGACTCTTATAAGCATTGTTTGCAATAGTTTCAATGTGATTTGCGAAAGTCAGTTTTGGGTCGAAGGTAACACCAAGGTCTTTAACAGTTTCCGGCCTACAAAGATTTATACCGTTAATAGTATAATCATAATTTATGTATTTTCCTTTTCTAGTAAATGTAATAGCTTTACATTTAGTTATGTTTAGGCTAAATGTATTCACGTGGCACCAGTGATTTACATTTTCCAAGTCTTCCTGGAGGTTTTTACAGTCTTCAAGTGATTTAATTTGAGTATATAATTTTAAGTCATCTGCAAACAGTAAAGTATGCGATTTCTTGATGTGCTTAGTTATGTCATTGATAGTGATGAGGAATAATAAAGGTCCAAGGTTTGATCCTTGCGGTACTCCCGATGTAGCATTAAAATTTTTGGAGATATGACCTTTGTAAGCTACAGATTGTTTACGATCACGTAAGTATGATGTGAACAGTACTAATGCTTGCTTAGAAAGATTCATAAGAGCTAGTTTTTCAAGCAAAATGTCGTGGTTAACTAAATCGAACGCTTTCTGAAAGTCTGTATAGATTACATCCACCTGCCCTCCTTTGTCTAGTTCTGAAGCTATAAAGTTTGTTATAATTGTCAAATTAGTTGAAGTGGATCTATTCTTGAGAAATCCGTGTTGGTATACAGAGATACTGGATCTAACATGATTAAGTAAGCGATTGTGTATTATATATTCATAAATTTTTGCAAATGGGGATAGAATTGCAATTGGTCTAAAGCTTTCTATATTTTTAGCATTGCTAGTTTTTGGAATAGGACATATCAAGCTTTCTTTCCATCGGTCTGGAAAAACATTATATTTTACGGACATGTTTAATAGTATATGTATAGGATGTTTTATATCAATAGTTCCCTTTATTATGTAGGGTGGGATACCATCAGGGCCACACGCTGTTCTAGATTTCAACCTTTTAATGGCATGTTCTATTTCTGATATTGTTATTTCAGTGATTTGGAAAATATCGAGTGATATACTTCTAGGTTCGTGTGACATTAGAGCATCAGTGTTATAACTCACAGGTTCATGATTGTAAACAGACTTAAAATAATGTGCAAAAGCCTCCGCAATATCCCTGTTACACTGTAGACTTTCACCATTATACATAAGGGGGCCATTAGTCAAATGCCTTGTTTTATTTTTGATAAAATTCCAAAAGTTTGTTGGATCATCTACTATGCAATTCTCGGAGTTAGCTACGAATTATTTGTATGCTTTCGCAATTTTTGTCTTTACCTCCGTCCTTAAACTACAGAATTTATCACGGTAATATGTATTGTTGTCTATTGTGTTCTTCCACTTTTTGTGATAGTACGATTTTTGTTTGATTTTTCGAATTATTTCTGAGTTAAACCAGACAGGAAAGATTTTATTACTGGGATTCTTTTTAGTTGGAATGCATTGTTTAAATACGTCGTCAATTAATTGATAAAAAGTTTCTACAGCTTTATTTACGTCATTTAAATATGAAAGGCAATTAAAATTAACTTTTGAAAGTTCTAAATACAATTTATGATAATCGGCTTTTCTGAAATTAAAACCAGATGATCTATTGTTTACTTTTTGTTTTGGAAAACGTTTAACTGAAAGCGCTATAATTAAGGGGGGATGGTGATTGTCTATAGGTACCAATGGTGAATTTTCACGGTTTACTTCAATTTCGCATGCATTCGAGAGTACTAGGTCCAGTGTACGGTTATTGGTATTTTGTATATTATTATACATAGTTAAATTATAGATTGACAGGAAATTGAGGAGGCTTTTACATTTAGTTGAGGAATGAGTGAAGTCAAACATAGAATTGCTAATTTCCGGGAGGTTGAAGTCCCCAATACAGAGAATAGAGCTACCCACTGGGCAATTACTTTCAATGAATTGATAGAAGTTTTCGTAAGTGCTTATTTTCGATTCTGGCCCTATATACAAAGCACAAATATACACAACTAATGATTTGTTTATAAGTTTGATTAGAATACATTCAAATCCTGCATCATATGAATTAACAAACTGAACATTGAAATATGAATGTATTGCTATTATTACACCCTCCCTTTGATGTCCCAAATAGTTTCAAGTTCCTGTCTTGACGAAATACCGTGTATCTGTCATCAAAATATTCCGAATTATAGTAACCCTCACACAACCAACTTTCAACAGCTATAATAATATCATAGTTAGAAGATAAAACATTAGTATAAAATATTTCACTTTTACATCGTAAGCTACGACAATTCTGGAAATATGTTTGCAAGTTAGTTCTACCTATTTGTGTTAACGTGTCACTGACCTTCTTTTTTAAACATTCTGGTACATGCATATTTGTATCTATTATCTTACTTACAGATGGAGAGTCCTTGATACACATTTTTCATTTGACTGGGTTTGTCACAATAAGTTGGTTCTTGGACGAAGAGGGGGAAGATAAACTCTTCTTCCTGCTCCTTGTGGCGCCTTCGGAACTCAGCTGTTGGATTTCTTTAGCCCCGGGCTGTTCAGGTGGCACACTATCACTTTGGAATGCAGTCATTGTTGTTTGCTGCTGGTCTCTTTCTTTCAAGTCCCAAAGGGTGAATCTCTTCCCATCTATGAATAAAAATCGAAATTGCATATACGCGAAGCTTCCTTTCCTTCTAGCCTCATCTAGGTAAAATTGAAGTTGCTTCCGTTCGTCACGCACCTTATTTGAATAATCCTGGTCGACGTATATTTTAGTGCCTCGAAGTTTGCTCCTATTTTTTAACACAAGTTCCTTCTTTTTATCACTAATAAATTTGCACACAATAGGTCGGTTTCTTCCTGGCGCTTTCCTTCCCACTCTGTGCGTTCGCTGTAGGTCTTCGTCTTGTAGTTCAATATGGAGTCTATCCTGAATCACTGTTCTCACTTTGGTTTCGGTTTCTTCCCAAGTTTCTTTTACACTTTCTTCTATGCCATATATCACTAAATTTTGTCTTCTTGAATGGTTTTCAAGATAGTCGATTTTGTCTTCTAAATATTTCGCATATTCTCGTAAATCACTCACTTCACTAGACATGTTTTTTAACTGTAATTCAACGTTGTTGAACCTGCTTGTTAGTTCACATACACTCGTTTTTAATTGTTTTATTTCTACGACAATTTGCTCGTTGGAACTGCGAACATTGTTAAGGATTTCCTTGATATCTGCCAATTCAGATTTGTGAGGGGTCCCTGGATTGCTTTCCACACAACCAATTATAAGCATCGTAACTAGAACCAAACCGTATACAAAATATGCATTTTGGCGTTTGGTACCCCTTTCACACTGTACATCAGAACTGTTTTTCACTAACGCAGTAAAAAGGCCTATTCTGGCCCTCCACGCACTTATTGTATCTCCCATGTTACGCTTAGTCGCACTCCGGAGCTCGCTGCAGACACGTCTTCACTCTACGAAGGCACGCATTCACTGGATATACATGCTGGATGTACATAAAAATGCGAGTGAAATATTAATAGTAGTTGTGGAAATTTATTCTGTAAAATCTGAAGAGAATCTCCAGTACAAAATTGGAAGTCCTAGTGAGAGAGCATCGAATACATTACAGAGTTTTAGACCACAGTTTAAACTTTACATTGAAGTGCTCTAATTCAATGATCGTATCTGACTATACATGCTCAAAAATACGAGAGTTACATATATAGATATTTACTTTCCGTCGGAACCTCTTGTATCAATTTGCGTCTTACTCAGGTGTTAGGCGTCAATATTCTTCACATAACACAATAGAAGTTCACCTGGAAAAGACTCTTGCGCAATAGTCGAAAGCTTTCCTAAGATCCAGCATTCTTCACATTGAAATTGAACTTCACACAAAGAGTTAAACTTTCCTTCCCTCAGGTCACCACCTCAATCCAGCGACTGAGAAAATGATAACATCTGTTTGTTGGTATGGCGTATAGAACAACCGCAGAATCAACATGCACGGCAGTGCATGGCAGCCAAGTTCCGCGAAGAAAATGAAAATTGTCCTGCACTGCCGTAAGCATATTATACAAGAACAAGAGTTTTCGGTAAAATCGCCGATTTCGAGGCTCTGTAAAAAGGGTTCTATTAAGGGTAGAAACATGAAATTTAGAATTCAAGGAGATACCCGAGATATATACTCATATGCCTAACCTCACATTCCTACCTTCAACAATGTTCGGGTACTGGACCCCTAAAATATGCAGTTTTCAGGCTCACTGACTCACCGACTCACTCATCAAATTGATTAGATACTTCCCAATGAGATAGAGACGTGAAACTTTGCATAAAGGCACTCTATAATGACTTGAGTATGGAAAAAGTAAGAAATGTGAAGAATGTGCTATGAGAATTTAATTATGGGCGAAAAACTGTCTTAGCCAGGGAAAAAATCGTTTCACTCACTCACTCATCAAATTGATTAGATACTCCCCAATGAGATAGAGACGTGAAACTTTGCATAAAGGTACCCTCTAATGACTTGAATATGGAAAAAGTCCGAAATCTGAGGAATTTGCCATGAGAAATTTTTCATGGACAAAAAACTGTCCTTAGCTAAGCAAGAAGTCGTTTCACTCACTTCGATTCCCAGCGGGAGCTCATGTGGTTCGGATTCCACGTTAATCAGTAGGTCCACGTCTCATATTGCCTCGCTGCTAAACGGGACGTTAAACTCATAATCAACTCAACTCAAAACTCGTTTCACTCACTCACTCATTAAATTGATTAGGTACTTCCCAATGAGATACAGACGTGAAACTTTGCATAAAGGTACCTCACAATGACTTGAGTAAGAAAAAGGTCCGAAATCTGAGGAATGTGCTATGGGAATTTTTTATGGACAAAAAAATCCTTAGCTAAGCAAGAAATTGTTTCACAAACTCACTTATCAAATTCATTAGTTACTCCCCAATGAGACAGAGACGTGAAACTTTGCACAAAGGTACTCTCTAATGACTTGCGTAAGGAAAAAGTCCGAAATCTGAGGAATGTGCTATGGGAAATTTTTATGGGCAAAAAACTGTCCTAAGCTAAGCAAGAAATCGCTTCACTCACTCATTCATCAAATTGATTAGGTACTCCCCAATGAGATAGAGACATGAAGCTTTGCATAAGGGTACTCTCTAATGACTTGAGCATGGAAAAAGTCCGAAATCTGAGGAATGTGCTATGGGAAATTTCTTATGGGCAAAACACTGTCGTTAGCTAAGCAAGAAATCGTTTCACTCACTCACTGATCAAATTGATTAGGTACTTACCAATGAAATAGAGATGTGATTCTTTGCATAAATGTACCTTATAATGACTTGAATATGGTAAAAGTCCGAAATCTGAAAAATGTGCAATAGGAAATTTCTATGCACAAAAAACTGTCCTTAGCTAAGCAAAAAATCGATTCATTCAGTCACTCATATAATTGATTAGGTACTCCCTAATGAGATAGAGACTTGAAACTTTGCATAAAGGTACTCTATAATGACTTGAATATGGAAAATGTTAGAAATATGGAATGTGCTATGGGAATTTTTATAGGCAAAAATCTCTCCTTAGCCACGGAAGAAATCGTTTCACTCACTCACTCATCAAATTGATTAGGTACTTCCCAATGGGATAGAGACATGAAACTCTGTGTAAAGGTACCTTATAATGACTTGAGTATGGAAAAGGTCCGAAATGTGAGGAATGTGCTATGGGAGTTTTTTTATAGGCGAAAAACTGTTTTTAGCCAAGCACAAATCTGTTCATTCTCTCAGTCATGAAATTGATTAGAAACTCCCAATGAGATAGAAGCGTGAAACTTTGCATAAAGGTACTCTATAATGACGAGAGTGTGGAAAAACACCGAAATATGAGGAATGTGCTATGGGAATTTTTTTATGGGTGAAAAACTCTTTTTAGCAAAGCAGAAATCGATTCATTCACTCACTCATCAAATTGGTTAAGTACTTGTTTATGAAATATTGACGTAAAAGTGTATATTGGTACCTTATAATGACTTGAGTATGGGAAAGGTCTGAAATTTAAGTAATGTGCTAAAGGAAACCTTTTATGGTTGAAAACTGTTCTTAGTCAAGCAGAAATCGGTCCACTCACTCACTCATCACATTGATTGGGACTTCTCAATGAGCTAAGATTTGAAACTTTGCATAAAGATATCTTATAATGACCTGAGTATGGAAAAAGTCTGAAATGTGAGGAATGTGCTATGGTAAATTTCTTATAGGCGAAAAATTGTCCGTAGCCATTAGGTATTTCCCAATGAGATGAAGATGTGAATGTCTACACAATGGTAGTTTATAATGGCTTGAATATGAAAAATGTCCGAAATTTAAGGAATGTGCTATGGAATTTTCTATGGGCGAAAAACTGTTCTTACTCAAACAGAGTTCGGTTCATTTACTCACTCATCATTGATTAAGTGCTTGCAAATGAGATGGAGATTTGAAACTCAGCATAATAGTACCTACCTTACGTAATGACTTATGTAAGTAAAGGTTCCAAATTTAAGTAACGTACTATGGGAATTTTCATGGGCGAGAAACTGTCCATAGCCATTAGGTACTTCTTGATGAGAAAAAGATTCGAACTTCTCCATGAAGGCACCCTGTAACGGCTTGAGAATGAAATTTGAGGAATTTGCTATGGAAAACTTTTCGTTGACAAAAGAACTGTCCTTAAATAAGAAATCGGGAACGATTCCGTTATTGAACACATCATGTGCATAGTGATAATGTTGTCAATCGTCCGAGTGGTCGAGTTGGTGCCCTCCTCGCTGGCTATCACGTGCGCCTTTGGAGTATGGGGTCTCGGGTTCGATTCCCGGTGGAAGAGGCTTTGGAATCTTAACTCTCCTCGATGTTTCTGTGTTCGTGTCCCTGTCGTTCTAGGTTAATAGAAAAACGAGCTAAGGTCACAGAGAAAAATCCGTTATCCGGACAGCGGTATATTGTACAAATATACGGGATCCTTATGTTTACTACAGAAATCAATACTACATACGTTATCTATATGCTACATACGTGCTGGCTTCTTTCCCGCTTAGATGTTACACAATGTCGTTACAGGATGTCTGACATCTAACAGTCTTCCGTACATTACGTACGTCAACTATAAGTTACAAACGGCCATCTGTATGTGAGATCCTGACTGCGTACATATAGTTCTTTCCTTCGTGCGGAAAGTACGTTTATCGAAACACTTATACGGAAAGTATGTTTAAAATATACTTTTTCAGTTATACTTTTAGTGTACGTTAAGTCCAAAAACTACAGGATTTGCACATGTAACACACTTACATCTTTCTCAGTGTGCGAGTAAAATAAGTGATATTTAGTAATAAGTAGTTAAGCAAGTTAATGAGGCACATTCTGAGAATCTGTGCCTCGTTTAAAAACGTTAGCTAAAACACGTTTATACTGCCGTAAATTTCGTGGTTGGAAACCCAGACAAAGAAAGCCAATAATTTTTTTCTTTTTTGGTGAAGATTTTTCCTTTATTGCAGTCATTGGTATTAAATAGATATTGAAATTAATTTGATATATAAGAGGATGTAAAGGTGAGGACATTTAGAATTAACGAAGTTTCCGAAGAAATGAGAAATTTAATTGTTCGAGTTTATGTGAGACTAGCAACAAAATGTAACCGATTTCGTAAATATATCGGCACCACGAGTTATATTATGGTTACCACAGTCATTATGTAAAAATGTTCTTGATGCTTCGTGTCTTTATCTGTGAACAGTGTGAGAATCTCTTACGTATCAGCCTTTTCATCAACAATGAATTTCGTGCCTTTGCTCTTCATATTTCCTTAATTTGCCCACCTGGGGGTTAGCCCCCACGCGCCCGCCTTTGCTCGGCCTACTTCCTCACACCTCCTAAGCTCACAATTCTACCGAATTTCAAATTTCTTTCCCTATTTCAACTATCTAAAACTGTATCCCAGGAAAACGCCTATTTAAATAACATGGGGATTTCTTCATCTCCCTTTAGACTCCTTAAAAATTAAAAATATTCACTTTTAGCAATTTTCTTATAGGTTAGTTAAAGGAAACTAAAATCTTGCCAAATTTCATCATTCTAATCCTGCCGGAAATGCCTAAACTTTTTGGGGTGCAGAAGACGTCCAATATAAATAGCATGAAAAAGGTTCCTCTGTTCCCCATAAAACCACTCTAAACTTGGAATTGTTTATTTTTACTGGTTACTTAGGTAATACTAACGAAAACGTAGAAGCATACCGAATTTGAAGTTTTTATTCCAATTCGAAGTGCCTAAAACATGAAATTATAGATAAAAATGACCCTTTTAAATAACATGGGGAAATTCTTCATCTCCCTTCTTCATTTCAAATTTTCACGTCAACTGGAAGCACCTCTTTAATTTATGTCAGTTCATGCAGTTTTATATACAGTTAGGATATGTTGGTGGCAAATATAATTAAGATTACAAGCTATTTGAAAGGTGTATATCATTGGAAGGAAAACTCGAGGCAGTATGAAACTGCGCAACATGCGCGTCATTTAATGAATTCCGTAATTTCGCAATGTGAAAAGGTAGAGAACAATTAAGTATATTGAAACACCAGCTATGTCTAGTGATGTAGCAGCGAGGATTCAGCATCAAGGGTTTTGGGTCCTGTTGATACTCTTCATATTTAGGTAATAAAAATTGAGATGTTAGCGATCGTGATTTTGTAGTTCGGATAAATGAATTAGAACCTCAGGAACATCAACTTCGCTAAGGCGCTAAGCCACATATACAGTATATTGCAGTAAGATTGGTGGTTTGAAACCCAGACAAGGAAAACTTATATTACTCCACGAAGTGTCAAGGTAAATGACGTTGACGAGCCTTAGGGATGGTGTTTGTGAGCATGGTGGATTTGGGGGTCACCACTAGTCTTAGGGCTGAAATGTTCCTGCCGTAAAACTAGGAACAGACATCTTAATGTATTCGAATTGTTAGACACCTCGCGCCAAGTTTCAGTGTTCGTTTCAGATGCAGGGCCAAGAAACTTGGCTCATCCATCCTCATCTCAACACTTTTTGAGGCTGACGAACTTGGCTGCACTTTTTGCACCTCTGGTGTTTTTGTTCATATATAAAATTACGGAGCTCTTTCGCGGCAAAGCGGTTAGCCTATGCGTCTTTGGCGTGGGAGACCAGGGTTCGATTCCCGGCGGGATTTCATATGGTTCGGATTCCACGTTAATCACTAGGTTCTCTCTCATACAGTCTCTCTACTGAAAAGGATGTTAAACTCAAAACTCAGCTCAACTCAGAATCACAGAGATAATCATTAAACTGACGACGTACATGATATAAATTTCACCTAGTTCCTTGCATAATAGCTGATGAAGTATGCAAATAAATGGAATCCTACAAATAAAGTATAAAAACAATAATATTACATTCCTGATCTATATATACAACAGTATAACATATTATATATGCACCGGAATTCTCAAGATTGCAGTCCAATCTCTACGGCAAGTGAGTAGATTTCCTGTAGCACGTAAAACGTACAACTAGTAGCTGACAAGTTGAAATTTCATAACACCATGTAGCAGATGATGACTAATGGACTAGATTACGATTGTATTATGATCAAGCTTTAGATATTTGATAATATCCATATTAACACTTAGCCATATTATAGTGTTTCCTGTGTTTTCTATAATATAGTTTCAATTAGCTACCTGTGTTTGTAGTATTGTAGTTACAATAAATTTATACCATAAAGCAGTAGTGATTTTTAATGGTGGTAATAACAGTTACGGTTAGGATCGTAGAAGCGAAACAATAATTTGAATTTCGTTTCAAATGCAGTTATAATGGAGCGCCTATTCTATACTTGTACCAGTCTGTAAATAAGTGGTATGCTCCGAAGATAGATTATGTCGTATAGGTGAGCATGGTAACCAATAATTGTGACATAATTGAATACTGACTCATCATTTGTTTCTCGTTTTAAATGTTTCTTTCGATTCCAACTTCCACGAGTTTCCAAATTGGTTGCTTCATACCACTGCAATAATGATTTCCAATATATGAGCTACTTAATTAATCACAGTTGCCACAAAATATATATGAAATAAGCAACTAGTAGTATCACGTGTACACCACGTGAAGTAGTTTGGTTAGTAGTTTATGATGTTTTTTCATCTGACATTGAAGTCGGAAATGGTAGTAGATTTCAACCACTCCTGGCTTTAGTACAGAGATTAGATTGAAAATGGAATAGCTATCTTTTTGCGACCCTCAATTGACTGCAGAATACAAATTACCGCTATCTATTATTGATTTTGCTCTATCAAAGTTAAAATCAACATTTGATCAGTTAAAATCAGTATTTGATTTCTGTTAGAGGTTTTAAGAGAGATGAAGGCACCTATTCTTAGAACGCCTCACACAACACAAAAACTCGCTTTAGGCTATCTCTTATTGCCGGAAACTACTCCCCACTATATATTGCATTTTGTTCTATATTTATCAACTATAAAACCAGAAGATCTCTAACATTTTGGGTTTGAATGTCACCTGCATCAATGAAGTAGCCTAGCCAACAATTAGTGCTCTCAACGGCTCGGGCGGGTTGGGTTCAAGACCGACCCGACCCGACCCGACCCGTGACCCGAATTGACTAACCCAACCCGACCCGAGTGACTCGACCCGTGATCCGATCCGATTGACCAGACACGACAACCCGACCCGAGCTGACCCGATTGATCCGACCCGACAACCCGACACGAGTAGCCTGACCCGACAACCCGACCCGAGCTGACCCGACTGACCAGACCCGACAACCCGACCCGTTTGAGAGCACTATGGTCACGACACTGGGTGAACGCCAAAATGCACTCCCTTTGGGAATTAAACCCGGACCACGTGACCGAAGTCTTACACGTTAACCACTAGCTAGATCAAACGCGGGTTTTGTATATCCATCTTAATGAATATTTGGCACTTTTGAGGTTCGGTTATTTCTTTTTTATAACTGATACCAGTGTCCGACGTGGGAGAAATTTATTTTTTTCTTGTTTTAGTTCTATGTGACGAAATTTTTATTCAAGGTCAGTGTTCTCACCTGCTCGGACGGCAGGGGGTCTTCTCGGAAGGCAGTAGCAAGAGTCTCTTTGCGGAGACAAAAAGAAATCGTTTACTACAATGATAAGGGTTGAGGAAACTGGAGAACACCTGTGATTTTGCCAACCCTTCAACTTTCATTCCATAATAGGTTCTTATGATTCCAGGACCCGCGCCACTTTGACTTTTCTTTCTCGGTAATTAAAACGTATTTTACAGTATATACAGTTGCAAGTAAGAAGATACATAATATGAATTTTGTAATTTAAAATTTAAAAATACAGAATGATAATTAGTTATAAAGTACTAATTTTATTTCATCACTTTCAGCCCAACAAATGAAATTCAAACAATTCGCACCCTGGATCTTGGTCATCAATACTGCGTCTTATTATTTGTCTTGCACAGTCAAGTCTTGATCCTACATTTCGTAGTCTTGGTGGTCTTTCATGCTATACAAGAGCCAAGAATGCTCGCCTCATCGGTACAAATGAAGACCAAGTGTGATTTTGATTATGGTCTTTCATACTATACGGAAAGGAAGAAAATATGCTCATCGCTACTTCGTGATCACCAAAACAAGGCCAAGAGCAAGATTACTATGCACTTCGTCTTGCATATCCAATCTTTATCTTGTTCTTGCATCGATGTTCTTGGCTTTGGTGAAATAAAAGGAAATATTCAGTTTAAAGTCCCTCGATTCTGCACCTAGGCTAAGGGATATAGTGACCATGAGTGCAATGGTGGAATGAAGAAAGTGGGAGGAAACAGGAGAACCTCGAGAAAACCTACTACACGGCGTTTCTCCACCGCAAAGCCCACTTAGCACAAGCTGGAATCGAACCATGGACACCATGTATCAGAGATGAATTCTCTACCACTGAGCTACCGCGGCCATGCTTGGACTTGGTCGTCCATTTCCAATCTTCCTTTTGGCCTTGCTTAAACAACTTCTAGTTTTGTTCTAAATCCAGACTCCATATTGGCGTAGATATTAATATTACAGTCGATTGGTAAAATCAATCTTCCACATTTAAAAATTAAAGTACACGCAAGTACAAAAATAAGCATTTACCATAAAAACACTAGCTGCATGTGTTCAAAATAGATTTATGGCTTCTATAAAATCAATTGAAAATTGCTATTTTTAATTAGGCAGCTAGTGAAAAACAGCAGCTTTCGACTCCAGCCGAGTTTAAGCTCAAACTAAACTCAGTTGATCAAAGTGAACCCGAGTGACCCTACTGACCCGACCCGAGCTGACCCAATTGACCCGACCCGAATAACCCGACCCGAGCTGACCCGATTGACCCAACCCGGCAACCCGACCCGACAACAGGACCCTATCTGACCCGACTGACCCGACCCGTAACCCGTCTCGAGCTAACCCGACTGACCCGACCCGACAACCCGACCTGAGTTGACCCGACCCGACCCGTTTGAGAGCACTACCAACAATGATGGTGATTCATCATTTAGTTCTTGAAACCTTTTTCCTGGACGAACAAACACACAGACATGGCAAATATATAGACATTTTCTTGATAAAATAAAATACTTTTAGAAGATATCGTAATAATGTTGCTCTTTCCTTTTTACTTCCGTCATCCGTTTCTGATTTTAAAAAAAGAAACTTTCAGATGTCTTGTAAAACTAACCCTTTCTTTATGCCTGGAACCCTTTCCAATATGGAACCTGCGGTGTACTCTTGTAATCTAAATATTTTAATGACAAGACGTAGTGCTGAGAAAATCCTGAACGAAGTAATATTCATGATGGTAAGTTCTCATACCAAGTTTTCAGAATTAAAAGTCTACACTGAAAAAAATGACTTGTCAGGAATACCAAATTTGTTCGGTCAGGACATTTGGTCACTTTATTTGTTTAGTTTAACCAAAATTTGGTCATTTATACCAAATATGTTTGGTCATTAACACTATATTTTTGGTCAGAACATTTGGTTGATTAATTTTGATATGCCAACTAATCTTAAGCTATTTTGTTTTCCGGACCAAAATATTTAGTTACAAGGTCACGTGTATCTACTTGACTCTGGGTAATCATGAGAATCAAGTGGCAACTGGACTAGTGGTTAATGGGTAAATGTAACATTGTTTTATATGCGTAGAAGAATCTCAAGGAACAAAGAACTATATGTTTGGCTGCGGAGAATGTAATCAACATATTAAGATGGAAATTACTGCAGATAATCGACCCGTTAAAGATAAACTTACTTTTTTGTATATTACTTTACTATTATGTAATGTGTATCGGTTATTTTAGTGGCCGTAAATTTGCATGAGTAAAACTAGTAAAAATAATTGTTCATATTATGGTATACGAATTTTCATCCATCCTACAAGTAATATTTCCATATGTACTAACTTTTCATTTGCATATTTAAGAATTTTTGGCTTGTTACATTTTCGTTAGAACAGTTTCCATGACAGATAGGATAACCATCATATTATTTTCAATTTAGTACCTGTAACCAAAGTATTTGGTAATTGCTACGAAATGTTTTGGAAAATCTTGTTTGGTATAGGACATTTGGCTGAATTCACTAAATGCAGGTTTAGTATTTACAACAAAATTATTTAGTTCCAACAACCAAACCTGGATCAATTTAACCAAATATTTTGGTATTCCCTACCAAATCCTAAATATTTGGTCAGGAGTACTTAATGCATATTTGGCACTGGTAACCAAATACTAGGTTGTTGCAATCAAACAAATCATAACCAAATAATTTCGTGCCGGTGACCAAACGTTTGGTTGATGCTATATTGACCAAACGATTTGGTCACCAGCAAAAGTTTTTTGTTCAATCTGACCAAATCTTTTTTTCAGTGCATGAGTGGTTTAGAGGAATTTTTATAGGCTACACTATTCACACCATTCACCATAAATACTAAGAGGTGAAGTTTTTTCTCATCAATCCGGAAATCATGGATTTGAATCAGACGACTAGCGTTCCTGACTTCTTTGTGATAAAGTTTACTTCTCTTCTACCAGATAAATGTTTTGGTATTCAGGCAACAGATAACTTCTTCTAGAAAATGTTCTATTCATTTTCAATTGCTATTTTCAGTATAAAATGGTTTCCGGTGTGTGTGGTGTACCTTCAGGATTTAGTTAATTAAATGTCTTCGCTTCTAATTTGTCTAATCTCATTCAAGCAAGTATGTGTCTCTTTCAAGCAAGTAATAGTGTTAAAGATTTATCCGTGATACTTGTATATTGTTAAGTGTCTACATCAGTTTTACTTATAATATTTTAAAATAACATATACAGAGTGTTTTAGATAAACCATACAATGCTTATAAAACACAAATGGCTGAAGATATGTAAATAGATTAAACAAAATGTCGGATAGAAAAATGTGATAGGGCGAACTAAATGGACCATGCTGTTCTCCCCACAGGGCTCCTTATCATGAGGCACTAGGGTAGACTCAAAATTTTTAAATGAGAAAGTATGTAATTTAAAATATCATTGAAAAGATCATCGAAAAACAAACAACTTTTATAGGTTAAAAATTTCTGTTTAGAACCGTTTACGAAATGCACACTAATTATATGTGAATCCTTGCACAGCTAAATCAAACGTCCTGTGATGGTCACAAACGGCTGAAGCTAAAGAAATGAGACAAGTGAGAAAGGAATACGTCTTAAGATGCATTGAATGAACTGTGCTGTTTCTTTCACAGTGGCACTCGAAAGATTAAATGAAAATATATATTAGTCAAAATATCATGAAGAAAAAACAACTTTTGTAACATTGGTTTCTGTGTGTGTGCGGAGGTATTGAGGAGAAACTAAATTTTCAAGCCGTTTAAACGTGAGTTCTTGTACAGTCAGATACAATGTTCAATACTTATAAATTAGAAACAGCTAAAGATAAAGAGGTCAAACAAAAAGTGAGATAGGAAAATGTTATAGGGCACATGCTATTTTCCCCTCTCTTCATGGGGCGCTGTGGGGAGAGTAATTACCCGAAACTTTTAAATGTGAAGGCGTATCATTTGACGTATCATTAAAAATATCAGAACAAACAAACAACTTTTGCAGTGTTTTTCTTGTAAAGCACCGTTTGAGAAATGACCAATTAGTAAATACGAGTTATTGCCCAGTCAGATAAAATGTTTCATTGCTAATAAATTAGAAACAGATAACACAAACAAAAAAAAGCAAAGTGATATATTTGGTCTAGGAATTAATTCGTGCGGGTGGACAAGAGATGGCGCAACGAACGGAGCGTCCCACAGTTCCGTGTATCCACACATGTGTTGCAAACCCCTGTCATCGCGTATCGTTCGTAGTATAGGGCAGTGGATTAAAGCATCAACAACACCAGTTTGTAGTTAAGTGAACATGGCGCAATTTGTGCCTGATAAAGTGTTTTTGCGGGGTGTCCTGCTGCATTACTTTAACATGCAGAAAAGTGCGACTGAAAGTCATCGTATTTTGGTGGAAGTGTATGGTGACCATGCTCTAGCTGAGCGAACGTGTCAGAAGTGGTTTGCACGGTTTAGAAGTGGTGATTTCGGCTTGGCAGACCAAGAGCGAGCTGGACAGCCAAAAAAATTTCAAGACGAAGAATTGACAGCATTGCTCGAGCAGGATTCGTGTCAAACGCAGGAACAACTTGCAGCAGCATTAGGCGTTGATCAAACAACAGTCTCCAAACGCTTGAAAGCCATGGGAATGATTCAAAAGATGTCACATTGGGTTCCACATGAATTGAAAGACAGAGACGTTGAAAGACGAATAACCATTTGCGAATTGCTGCTTCAACGACAGAGCAGAAAGGGGTTTCTGCATCGAATTATTACGGGTGATGAGAATTGGATCCATTACGAGAACCCTAAACAAAAAAAGGCCTGGGTGAAACCAGGTGAACCAGGTCCATCACAACCAAAACGAGATATTCACTGTGCAAAGGTTATGCTGTGCATATGGTGGGATATGAAAGGTGTGGTGTACTATGAGCTGCTGCAACCGGGTGAAACTATGAATGGAGAACGTTATCAACGACAATTAATGCGTTTGAAGCAAGCTCTGGCCAGAACACGACCAGAATGGGAGAACAGACATGATAAACTTATTGTTCAACATGATAACGCTCACCCACATGTCGCAAAACCGGTCAAAACCTATTTAGAAAATGTCGGATGGGAAGTTTTACCCCACCCGCCGTATTCACCAGACGTTGCTCCTTCGGACTACTACTTGTTCGATTGCATGAACAACGATTTGATTGGACAGCAGTTTACTTCTTCAGAAGATATCGAAACATGGGTCTCTGACTGGATCGCTTCCAAGGATGAGGACTTCTTTCGCCACGGAATCCGTACATTGCCTGACAGATGGGCGAAAGTGGTGGCTAGCGATGGACAATATTTTTCTTAAGGTATTTATGTATTTTGTGTTTGTACTACAGCTTCAATGTGTGCGTACCAACCGCACGAATTAATTCCTAGACCAAATAGAGAAATCTTGTAAGGTGCATTTAAAGGACTGTACTATTTGCAGCATAGGGTTCCCTATAGAAAGTGTGGAGGTTTGAAATCTTTGTTATGAAATATTTCCCTTATATCATGCGTTAACAACTACTGTTCAGGAGATTACATTTGAATGGTGGCCATTACCTAAACAGTGTTCCACAGGGGAAAAATTCCTACAAAAATTGTTTGTTTTCCGTGGTCTTTTCAATGATATATCAAATCGATTACTTCTTACTTAAAATTTTGGAGTGACCTCCGTTGCTCCGTGATAGGGGGCTTTGTGGGATAAACAACAGAGTCCGTTCAATTCGCACCATGAAAGTTCCTTGTTTCACTTTTTGTTTTATATTTTTACATTCACCAGTAATTTATAAACACCGGACGTTTTATCTGATTGTACAAGAAGTATTTAAATGGAGTGGTCATTTCGTTAACAGTGCACACATGACAAAAACTTTCTTACAGAAGTTATTTGCTGTAGCGTGATCGTTTCAGCGATATATCCTAAACATATATAAAATTACTTGAGCTTCAAATGGTATAAAATCCTATTTAAAATTTTGGAGTGGCTCCTTAATGGTAGGGGGCTGTGTAACAAATAATACGAAAGATTAAATTCACCCTAGGGCATTTCCCTATCTTATTTTTTATTTCATCGCTCTATCTTCAGCCGTGTGTAATTTACAGTGGACGTCTTCTCGTATTCGCCCTTTCTACTTCCATAATACAAATTCGAAATATAGGAGAATTTAAACTGTATTTATTACATATTTGTTTAATATTTTAAACCAACAATGTGATGATTGCTTCTACGGAAATAAAGTTTTACAGTGAAGGATAAATAAAAGAGGAGACGTAAGTGGAAATTTTCCCTAATGATAATTAGCATTTTAGCAATTAAGTTATTAATATTTTTTAAATGTAAGTTAAATACTGATTTTCATATTTTATTAAATCAAAGTATAGCGTATTTACTTTTGAGAACGCAAATGAATAGTACATGTCATACATGATGGATTTTTAATTTTAAAAAATGGTAGTTGAGTTTGGAATTAACTATAAGGTACAGAAAAGATGAGAATCCTGATATAATACTATGCTACAAATTTTTATATGATGAACAATCACTTTTGAAGGTAGATACTTCAAACAATTTCATTATATTTTAGTCATAAGTTTTATCCATGATTTATTTTGATTTTGCTCTAATTTTCTTACTACTGTACTTCCTAAAATTGGTTGTAAATCTGTTCAGTCCATTAAACTATGGTATAAAATGCAGGGACTGATAACTTCTCTCTAGGAAATACAAAATAGTTGAAGATCAAAATAAAAAGTGCAGTGAAATAGTCCATCACTAATAGTAGCACTGTGATTATATTACTCATGATAATGCTTACATCCCTGGTCCATCTTGTAAGTTGTAATACCTAGACATATTGTTAATGGTCATTTTCATATATATGTAAATATTACTAAGATCTCACTATGGTATTCGGAAGGAACCGCACAAGTGGTAAGAACAATGTCATTGAAACACGTTACTTATTGTACAGCAATTCTTCACTACGGAAAGCATTCCTGTTCCCTAACTACTATTATCACCGGATTTCACTGTGCTACATTTGGCTCTTCTCTATTTTGAAAACAGACTAAAATAAGATTATTTTCAACCATGGAAGATACTAAAGTAAATGCAGTTACCAAATTCCTGTAGCTTTCTAAAGAAACCTTCTTCCTGTTTCTTCTAGTATTTTCAATAGTCACAGAATCATGCAAGTATGAGTGTCTGTGCGTTATAAGGATCCTGCTTTGAAGCCATCAGGCACACGCTGCTTATATTGTATCATTACACTCTATATCACATTTTTATAACTGTTTGAATGTTCAGAGTATTATTCATACGTATGATTAAATAAGAAAGAAAAGCAGTAGATATCTTAATTGAGTAAATTCTGAACTTGTACTCGGGGATGCCTCATGAATTAGTAATTGAGTAAAAACGATACAAGCGTAGATCTTCAAAACGGATGTTCATGTGTAGTCGACGTACTAACACAAAAGTAGTCTTCAAAAATTGATATATATACAGGGCCGGATCCAGAATTGTCTGAGGGGGTGCACCTATAACTACCAAGAGAGAGCTTCTACAAATGAGCCCGTCCTATCTTGCAACTATTGTAAGGCCCACAGCTATTGAAATTATAATTTTATATTTAAATTTTGCTATATAGGGTGACACAACAATAGTGAGGATTTTCATAGAGTTGATAAATGCCTTTTTGAAGAAGATTCACAATTATTTTTACATCATTACAACATGTGAATTGTTCAGTTTAAGAAAGCTAAGTTTGTTTCTGGCGACATATCTTCTGATTGGGTTGGTAACAGTGTTCGCGTAAGTATCTGTATAGCGTGGATTTTGGGCTGGTCGAGTGATAACATTCTACCTCTTACCAAGACGAGAATTTAAATGCCGTGATAGTTAACAGAGTAACGTATTAGACACTTTTTTTTTGTATTTGAAGGAAAATGATACGAAACGCAAGTGTTTCCAAGAAGAAGAAATAATCCCCCACGAGACGATTTTCGTGTTGCGTGAGAAATTCCTTGGCCGAGTCGTCTTCTGAAGTAATGATAAGAACTGGGCAGCTAGGTCATGTGACCTTACTTCTTGCTTTTACTTCACGGTGGGTCTTCTGAAATATCAAACGTTTACACAGACAAACCCAGAACAGAGCAAGAACCTGAGGGAGAAATTGAATGTGCAATCAGCTACATCAATAAACAAGTATATGTAAAAGTAATTATACATATAGTCTCGGTTCAGAAGAGCAGAAGAGTCTGCTGCGGGCCCGCAGCAGAAAACTCTGTTGCGGACCCGCGCGAGCCAAAAATACATTGGTCCTTAGCATTCATGCCACACGAGCAGACTTTCCCGCGCCACTCTGCTGCGGACCCGCAGCGGACAAAAATTGAGTTGCGGGGACTGCTGGCTCGTAGCGAGCCCGCACAGATGTAGCGGGTCGGCAAACTATTGCTGGCAATGAGTCAAGCCACACGAGCAGACTTTTCCGCGCCCGCAGAAATGGAAAGTGAAGAACTGGACATAGAACTATTCATTAACGAAATACAAATATATTCCGAGATATGGAATTTAAAGTGTGAAAAATAACGAGACAGAAATAAAAAGCAAGAGGCATGGAACAAGATGTGTGAGAAGAAGAAAAAACAACATTGATATGTATTATTATTACTTTTTAATGTGATAATCTAATATTCATGTTGTGTTACTAGTGACATAGTAACACCTTAAAACTAGAGTCAAGATATCGTTAAATCTTAATTGTTTTGTTTTTCGTTTCTTTGGTTTTCTTTTTGCTTTCTTTTGTTTTTGTTTATCAATCTCTTGTCTGTGGTTGTCTCTGACCTTCCCTTCCTTTTTTCTCCCTTTTTCATTTACTTATAAACATTCCCAATGATGATACCGAGCCAGTTTTGCATGTTCAAGGCACCGGCTGAGAGTTACTCAGCTGAGCGAATGTAATAATAATAATAATAATAATAATAATAATAATAATAATAATAATAATAATAATAATAATAATAATAATAAATTCATGTAGTCGTTTAGCATCCCGTTTCAGCAGCGAGGCTATGAACACTTTATTGTGATATTAACAATAATAGAGAACAAATAGGTTTGGAAAACGAGCCTCTATTGTTAATGCAGTTCCTTGAGATTTCTTATATCACTCACTCCGGAATGAATGGCCACTTGTAACAGAACATTATACTTCAGGCCGAGGTTATGTATTATATAGCCTCTGTGCTGAAAATGGACGCTCAAGTCCAAAAAAAAAAAAAAAAAAACATCAACATAATAGGAGAACAGAAAAGAAAGAAAACAAACATCGTTTTTCGGCTGACAATTTGTCCATTGTTAACGTATTAAATTTTAAAAATGTTAGATTTAACACGAAAATTAGTTGGACATCAGGGTATTCATGAGGTTTAAAATACGTGCTGGATGCGTAAGAAAAACATTATTGGTTCTCGTATAATTGATAAAATTGAGCACTTCGTTGCTATTTTAGAGATAGCAACTGAATGTTTCTTGACATAAAGAGCAACTTAAAACCTTGCCATGAAACTCTACCTATATAGCTTACGAAATAATAAGCGCATCTTTTTCTGTTTTCGGTTGCTGCATTACCTCCTTGTGGTGTGCTACACATATTGGGGATTTTCTCAGATCCTTTTATAGTTATTCTTAAAATATTTGAGCCACCTTCCCTGTGATGATTGCATTTCAATAAAAGTGTAATTACAAAACCCCATTATATACTCTATTTTTGGCATAAATTTTGAACTCCCCTATCCACTTAGACTGTAAATAAATGAGTGGAAATTTTGATATTATATAAATGACCGCCCTTCCTCTTTTAGCAGTGGAATATACGAAAGCCTTGAAACGTTCCATTGTTTTATGTAAGAGTTCATATTTGGAATTCACATCTTTAACTTAAGAGACTTTCACACACGGCACAGTGTGAATAAATAAAAGGAAATGTTATAATTATAAAAATATTTCCCTTTTCCCACCTAAGAAGTGGACTATTCGGAAACGCTAAATCCAATACTTTTATTTAAGAGTTTACATTCGGAATTTCACATCTCCAATTTTAGCGAATCCTCACATTGAACACTTTCTCAATATATAAAGGGAAATTTCACTACTATAGAAATGAGATGAAATCTTTGAGTTTACGTCCTACGTTTACGCCGGGTATGCTAAAGGAAACGGTGAGGATGAGAATGAATGAAATGGTAGATTGAAGAAAGTGGGAGGAAACAGGAGCACCCGAGAAAACCCAAGCACACGGTGTGTATCCATCACAAAGCCCATTTAATGAGAACTGGGATCGAACCAGGGACGCTACGCACCAGAGGTGAACGCACGACCACTGAGCTATCGCGACCCTAGTACTTAGAAATCTCCCTTCTCCTCTTCAAGAGAAAAAAAAATATAAAACGCTGGAACCTGTGCTCCATTATTTTTATTTAGGGGTTTATATTTCGAATTTTACGTCTCTAACCGAAGTGAATTCTCACATTCGGCTCTTTGAGAATAAATAAATAGAAATTTTACTGTTACTGAAATGACTCTCTTACCCTCTTAGGAGAGGAATATTTGGAAACGCTCAAATAAGTGTCTAATTTTTAATTTAAAGTTGACAACATATGCCAAAAATTGTAATTAGTCACGCGGTAATTAAACCACGCTAGTGAAAATGAATAGGTCCCCGGATTTCTTACTTTCTGCATTCATACAAACGATAGTTAGCTAACATAATTAGCTTACATTTAATATAAGAGCTAACATTTGAATTGGTGGTATCAGAAGTCTTACTGATAGTACATTCTGCTTTAATTTTATCACTTAACTTATTATCGTTAAGAGTTCATCAAACGAAGTGCTGATCATGCGAAAATAATTCAAAGAACTTCTTTTGTCATTGCGTAAATCAATAAACATGGAAGACAATTGTAGCTGAAAATAGAATAAACTATTTTCTATGTTTGACTGAAACGCCCGCCCGAGTTCATTGCGAGTCCGCAGCAGACCTTTCTGCTCGTCTGAACTGGTTGATCTGTGACGCCCGCACGAGTCTGCTGAGGGCTGGCAGCAGACTTTTCTGCTTGTCTGAGAGTGAAGTTATGAAGAGCAAGTCATAGAGGACATATGCCGAATGTCATCTTTCATTCTTAAATCGAAATAATACCCGTTGTAATCATGTAGAAATATTTACATTTTGTAAATATAGAGTATTTTATAAGCACATTAAATCTGTTACTTTTAATAAGACACCCTTTTGCTATTGTAATTTAATATGTTAACTTTCAGGCAATACCCTAGATATCACCTAATTATTGGTCTAAAGGAATTAATATATTAGTATTATTCATATTTCTCTGTACAAGTATATGTTCTTGGTCTCATGACTTACTGTATTTGTAGGTCTCAATTAAAATGACTAATTAGGGAATAATGACCTATTGTGCTGATATCACTAGTTAACAAATTTAAACTTTTTGTTTGTTACATGAGAAAAATCACCTGATCTTAAAGGAACTTTTTTGCGCTGAATTCGAATATGCACTCGGTTTCTCTCCATCACGTACTGTTTTCCCGTAACAGAGGGATTTTCGGGAAATTCCCTCAAAAATTTCCCTTTTTCAGATATTTTATTCCCCTAGCTCCTGTCCCCTTACATATAGTAACATAGAAATTATACCTAAGTATACCTTGATTTATATTTAATAAACCCTAAAAGTTTCGTAAAAATCGCTTTGTTCTTTCTAGAGAAATACATATATTTGTATGTATACTGTGTGCACTGTTTATTGCACCTGATAGTAATGCTTTCAGATCTCCTGAGTTGGGGTAAAAACGATTTGCTTTATTACTACAAACACAGACATAAAAATGAATATTTACAATAGTCAACAACACACTTGTATTGCTCTCTGTAAATTAGAAACGTGTATAAAAATAGAATGTACTTCCAACGTATATTTCTTTTCTCAATGCAAGATAATGTGTGCGTATGCACGGATATAAATGGGTTGATGGCGGAGCTAGGAATTCCTTACGTTCCAGAAGAATGGAGGTTATTTATCGACGCGTCAAAGGTCAGCCTTAAAGCTGTCCTTTTACATAATGGAAATAAAAAACCTTCTATACCACTTGCGCACTCAGTGAAGATTAAGGAATCCTATGACACCATGTCTAACTAACTAACTAACTAACTCTATGGCCTATGGAACCCGGAAGTTCAGTGCCGCGTTCACAAAAGCTCTCCACTGACTTCTATCCTTAGCTAATTGCATCCAGTTTCTACTTTGTATTCCTATCTCTGCGAGATCCATCTTAATATTGTCCTCCCATCTTCGCCTAGGTCTTCCTAATGGTCGTTTTCCTATGGGTCTACCAGTCAAGACTTTGAAAGCGTTTCTACTTTCTTCCATTCTAGCTACATGACCTGCCCACCTAAGCCTCCTAAACTTGACGACCCTAACAATGTTGGGTAAACCGTATAAACTATGTAGTTCCTCGTTATGAAGCTTCCGCCATTCCCCATTCTCGTTCCTCTTGGGTCCGAATATTCTTCTCAGGATCCTGTTCTCAAATACTTTCAGTCCATGTTCTTCCCTCAGAGTAAGCGACCATGTTTCACAACCATACAGAACAACAGGCATGATTATCGTTTTATATATTTTAAGCTTCAAATTCCTCGACAGAATTCGCGACGACAAGAGATTTTGAACCGAATAGTAACACGAATTCCCTGCTTTTAGTCGACATTTAATTTCTTCGTGAATATGATTTTCGTCTGTTAATATTGATCCTAAATATTTGAAAGTATCCACTTTATCAAAAGTATTATTTAATATTTTAACGCCTCCACAATTTGCCGTATTACGGTCCCGACGCACTTCCATGTATTTAGTTTTCTCTGCATTTACTTCTAAACCCATGTCCCTGCAAGCGTTTAATAAGATCTCTGCATTTATTTCTACTGTTCTCCTATCATCCCCTATTAAATTTACATCATCAGCATATGCCATAACCTGGTGAATGCCGTTCAACTCTAGGCCCTGGTTGCTATCTTTGATTTTCCTTATGGCGTATTCCAGCACAAAGTTAAATAATAATGGCGACAACGCATCTCCTTGTTTCAGGCCATTTTCGACGTGGAAGCTCGTGGACAAAAATTTTCCTACCCGGACTTTACTTTGGGATTCACTTAAACATATCTTAATTAATCTAATTAGCTTTCTCGGTATTCCAAGTTCTGTAAGAACGTTGTATAATGTTTCTCTCCTAACCGAGTCGTAAGCCTTTCTAAAATCAATAAATAGTTGATGTACCGGGGTATTGTATTCCCACTTCTTTTCGAGTATTTGGCGAATGGTAAATATTTGGTCGATAGTTGATCGATTTCGTCTAAATCCGCACTGATAATCTCCAATAATTTCATCTGCGTATGGGGTCAATCTTGCTAACAGAATATTTGAAAGGATTTTATAGGATGTTGACAGAAGAGAAATGCCTCGATAATTATTACAGTCAGTTTTGTCGCCTTTCTTGTGAATTGGAACAATGATTGATTCTTTCCACTCTTGTGGCAATTCTTCCTTGTTCCAGATAAGGAGAATGAGTTTGTGTATCTTGTTCCACAATTTTTCGCCTCCAGCTAAAATTAACTCAGCCGGAATTTCATCTACACCCGGAGATTTGTGTTTCTTCAATTTCTTTATAGCGGCTTCCACTTCTATTCGATTGGGTTCTGGAATATACGGTTCTGTGGTGTGTATCTCCTTTTCTCCACGCACATTAGTTTTTGGCTGCGTGTTCAGCAAATCGTCAAAGAAATCTTTCCATCTATTTAAGAGGCTATCCGTATCGGTGAGAACTGTTCCGTCAGATTTCTTTAATATATAAGCACGAGGTTGATAGCCTTTCTTAAATTCGCTGATCCCCTTATACATGTCCCGAATATTTTTATTTTTACTATTATCTTCAAGTTCCTTAATTTTAGCTTTCAAAAAATCCCGTTTCTTTGTTCTAAAAGTTTTGGAAGTTTCCCGCCTGGTATCTGCGAAATTTTGTGTAGTTGTTTCATTCGGATTTTGTAGCCACCGTAATTTTGCCTGTTTTCTCTTCTCTGCTAGTTTAATGCATTCTTGGTCGAACCATGGTTTGTTCCTACGTATTTCCGCGTGTCCCAATTTTTCTATTGCTGAACTTTTAATGCTATCTCTAATTTCAATCCAAGTATCCTCAACACTAGTGCACTCCGAGTCTTCTAAAACCGCGAATCTATTCGAAACTTCAATCTGGTATTCCTCTCTTACCTGGCTCTCTTCTAATTTCTTTAAATTAAATCTCTCCGTTTTCGGACATTGAATATTACCTTTATTCAACGATAATCTCTCCCGTATTATCGCTACTACTAGGTAGTGATCAGTGTCACAATCAGCCCCTCTAAACGACCGGACGTCAATTATGCTAGATTGTCTTCTTCTATCTACTAAAACGTGATCAATTTGATTATGTGTTTTTCCGTCTGGTGATGTCCAAGTGTATTTATGAACGTCGCGATGTGGGAATTTTGTACTCTTCACGATTAGGTTTTTGGATGTTGCAAAGTTCACGAGTCTAACACCGTTGTCATTACTTTCCTTATGCAAACTTTCGTTCCCTATAATCGGTTTGAAAATATCCTCTCGTCCTACCTTCGCATTGAAATCCCCTAATAGAATCTTCATATGGTATCACGGGAGTTGGTCAAATATCCGTTCCACTTCTTCGTAAAAACTATCTTTTATATCGTCACCCTTATCTTCAGTTGGAGCATGTACATTTAAAACAATAATATCACACCACCGTCCCTTAAGAGTAATAAAAGAAAGTCTGTCAGTAACAAATTCCACCCGTTTAATTGCTGGTAATATTCGTTTGTGAACGAAAAACCCTGTTCCTAACTGGTGATTTTTATTTCCTTCCCCGTAAAAGAACGTAAAATTTCCGGAATTCTCAGATCCATTTCCTTCCCACCTAACTTCCTGAACTCCTACTACGTCCATCCTGTATTTCTCTAACTCACTCGTTACAGATTTCAACGCGCCTGCCCTATAAAGACTTCTAATATTCCATGTTCCAAATCTCATGTCCATTTTCTTTTGCTGATGTCGTGCCAAGTTATCAGTCCTTGTCCGAGGCTTTTGTGAATGTTTCTGAACAAGTACCTTTTTTTACAGGATGAGGGTGTTAGCCTTACCCAAACCCCCAAGCTGGAGGACCACTCCTAGTGGTCTGTCCGCGACTGCTTATTCAATATATTCGCAGCTAACCTCTATATCTAGAGGCCTTCTCCTCGATCCGCAACCTGAGGACGCGCCATGCCGTGGTGACAGGAACCCACGTTACACGGATGACACCATGTCAATTTTGCTAAATCTTATAAATTACAAGGACCATTGTTGGCAAATATGTTGTGATCTCAAGGTAGTTGGTATTTTATTAGGACTGCAGTGCGGTTACACGAAGTACCAATGTTTTTTATGTTTATGGGATAGCCGAGCTGATGACAAACATTATGAAGTGAAGGAATGGGAACCTAGAGTGAATTACGTACCTGGAGAATGCAACTTCAAATACGCTCCTTTGGTAGATCCTAATAAGATATTACTACCACCACTTCATATCAAGTTAGGACTTATGAAAAACTTTGTCAAAGCCATGGACACATCTGGTGAAGGTTTCAAGTATTTGCGAGATAAGTTCCCTAACCTGAGTGATGCTAAGATTTCAGCGGGAGTGTTTATTGGTCCCCAAATTAGGAAATTAATGCTTGATGATAGCTTTGACAGCAAGTTAAACAGTGCTGCGCTAGCTGCCTGGACAGCATTTAAGTGTGTTGTGCGCAACTTTCTGGGCAATAACAAAGCTGAGAGTTACACAGAAATCGTACAGGACATGATACAGAAATACAAAGAGTTGGGTTGTAGGATGTCTTTAAAAATCCACTTTTTGCACTCCCACCTCAGCTTCTTTCCTGCTAACCTAGGTGCTCTCAGCGACGAACAGGGGGAAAGATTCCACCAAGATATAATGGCAATGGAGAAAAGGTACCAGGGACGATGGGATCCTTCAATGATGGGGGACTATTGTTGGGGTCTTGTTAGAGAATGCAACATTTCTTACAAAAGAAGGAAGTAGTGTACGTTTTTGTAACCCAATGGAAGTTTCATATATTGTGATAGTTTTGATTGTCTTTTCATGACCTTTTGGTACATTTGTATTATTGTTTATTGTAAATTGTCACACTTGTAAATTATATTGTATTATATTTTATATATGTGTTTGTGGTAATAAAGCAAAACGTTTTACCTCAACTTAAGGGATCTGAAAGCATTACTATAAGGTGCAATAAACAGTACACACAGTATACATACAAACATATTTATTTCTCTAGAAAGAATAAAGCGATTATTACGAAACTTAGAGGGTTTGTTAAATATGAATCAAAGTATACTTAGGTATAATTTCTATGTTAGTATATGCAAGGGGACAAGATCTTGGGGTGTAAAATAAACGAAAAGGGAAATTTTTGAGGGATTTTCCCGAAAATCCCTCTGTTACGGGAAAATCGTACGTGATGGAGAAAAACCGAGTGCATATTCGAATTCAGCGCAAAAAGTTCCTTTAAGAACAGGTATTTCCTTTTATGTAACAAAACCTTTGTTAACTAGTGTATTCTAAAACATTTTTAATATCTTTTAAAACTACAAACTTTCATTTTCTGTATGTTTTAGGAAGGGTGGCAGCAAGTCATTACAATAGTACACCAACTTCTCAATAAACGAATTTTTGGTCAACTATGTCATGACTGTGTACATACACAACTGTGGCTAGGATTGCAAATCTCACTTTTCGTAAACGAAAGAATATAAGATTTTTTTTTTAACTTTTCGGGCATCTTCTTAGGTGATGGTTCCTTCAATGAATATAAGTCATACATATCATGAATATTTTGATCTACTCTGACCAACATTCTTGCTTGTGTTCCTACACCACTTAGAGAATGAGCTACTGACGATTGAAATTAACTCTATGAAAACTGTTATTGTTTTAATCTTTAGTATTTAGGACCTTACTTTCTGACACTGCTTGGTCGACTGAAGATTTAAATATTAATATTTATATTCTATTGGTTGACAGATTATATGCAAAGGAAGTTGAAAATGAATAGAGTGCGACAACCATTGACTCTGCAAGAAATACTGTATGCTGAACTTTGGGAAAAAATAGTGGCGAGTGTTCCAAACTCGAATAAAAATGAAGATTACGCAGGCATCAATGAAGGATTTCGATTTGATTTCGTCGGAAGTTTCTTACATCGTATTTCCAACCAAGACGCAAATACCGTCAACGAGAAGAATGATATAAGTACCGTATGTAAGCAGCTTCCCGATGTCCTACGTACATCACTCCTTCAATATACACAGCGGATGCAGAAGTTAACTGGAAAAGTTAACAACTTACAGTTAACATTGCATATTGCCAACTTACTTTATTCTGAAAACACAGATCAGTTTACAATCAGCATTCCAGAAAATCCAGACTTCTCCTATATTAGAAGTATCTTACGTTTAATTTCTTCTAGAAGTGGATGTGCGCTCAAAACACTTCAGATTGTAGGTCCCTTTAAGCCAACATCTAACATCAGAATTGATATGTTCCTTGTAAGAAATGTGATAATGTCATCTAAAATGTTAGTTCGTTTGGATTTGAAGAAATTGTGTTCCGACGAAATCTTGCGAATGATTGGTCAGCACTGTCCGAGCCTGCAGATTCTTGACGTATCTTGTTCTCCAATATCTGATTATGGACTGTCTTACTTAACACTAAATATTGCACAAAATTGGAAATTAAATAATAGTGATAATGTTCTTCTAAAACAAAAAGTATATTGGAATCTTGAAGGTTTATTACCACCATTGTCAGAATTAATGGCAGCGAGAGGTATAGAAGACAGCAATAACTATATGCAAAAGCGCTCTCCTTTATGTGATACGTTGAAGGAACTGCATATTTGGGGCACATCAACCGTCACTTTTAAAGCAATATTTGGAGTAATGGAGCTCGTTCCCAAATTGGAAACGATTGGTTTCGGATTTAGTCCTGGATTCTTTGATGAGCTGCACACTCTTTGGAAGAAACCTGGGAACCATCCGCTTACTTCTGAACTAAATATAAAAAGTTTTCAATATGTTTTGTTATCACAGTCTACGCTGCAGGCAATAAAAGAAACGTGTCCATATCTAAGAAAATTATCGTGCGTACTGCCTGCGGAAACTCCATTTCATGCTATACGTGATTTTCCTGATCTACAATACCTCGACTGTTGGCAACATGACCAAAGGATACAAAACAGCTTAAGCTTGCACTCGTCCTTGAATAAATTTTTGACCACTTCTGGTAACCAGTTGAAGCATCTAAACTTGGAATTTCACGTAGAAGATAAGTTCAATATAGCTTCAATTGTGGAACAGTGTCCAAACTTAAGTGAATTATATTTAACTCCACACTGTCTTATTACATGGGAAGGTAAAATGGGTAACACACCACTGAATACACTAAGGAGCGTCATTCTCTCCGGTGACGTGGTATCTTCAGTTGTGACAAACATAATCTTATGGGCACCGTTTCTCGAAGAATTCCGTATTGAGAATGTTGTTGTGAAAGTTTCTAATTTTATTTCGGAGCTTTGCGATTTGCCTTTACGTCCCATGTTGAAAGTTTTTATAGTGGGAAATAGCACTATCTTTGAAAGCACACAGATGTTGACTACCTTTCTACAGAGATACACAGGTGTCAAAATAATACAGGAACTACCTTCTCACATTTCACTGAAAGATACTGGATTTGCTGATGATGTCAGAGAAGACGTCTTCTTTACACCACCGTTTGAAGAATATAACATGTTTGATGAGGGCAATGATGGTGAAGACACATATGAAGATACAAGCGAAACTGATAGTGACTATGACTTATGAAACAAATTATCTACAGTTCTCTTTAGCACTCATTTTAGAAACTAAAATTGTGCTACATCTAAGATAATTTACCAATATTTTTTGATTGAAAAGTAATTCAGTTTCTTTGTTTGCATCAATTAAATTATTTTGAATAAATTGTAGAGAATTTTGAGTTTTCCCAATCGTTTGGAAGCATTCTTTGTGACTTTTTTTTTTATTAGACTAGTCAAAGTGCGAGGATTAATTTACATTAGATTGCCACTTGGCGTCTTTTTCCGATGTATAATGTAACAAAGATATGCCTTCTAGTAACTATTGGCTAGATTTCCATCTATCCTTGTACAGAGGAGGACAAAGAAGAAAGGTTCGCCTAGCAGCGCAGGGAAACGTCTGTAGGCGTAGGAGCATTAGCAATGGTGGGTATGTCGTAAAATAAGATTGGTTTGTAACGTTAGTGTTTGCGTAAGGATGCCCACTGGCAGTGTTAATTCTAAAGTTGACACTGAATGGGAATTTCCTACCTAGGTTTTATGATATTAGAAAACGATTTCTAGGACAATGGGTAGTCCTCACATGAAGGCATTCGAGTTCTGTATTCATGCTAGCATGCTGGAAGTGAAAGTAGAGAGTGATTGGCGCAATAATTCTTTCTTAAGTATTGGAAGATTATTTTCCCAAGATAACAAATATATATATCATGTGTTCTAAAAATGGCGTCCACGGACCACAGAGCACTATTCTACAAGTCATAATAAAGCAAAAAATATATATACTTATGTACCTTTCGGGTCCTTGTCTGGAGACACGAATTGCACTATGTGGCAACGTCGCAAATGAAGAACTATAAAATAGATCTACTAATCTATCAAATAGCTGCATTGATTCTTTCCAGATGGCAGATAAAATCGATATAGATTGATACTAGCATCACTTGTAAGTGTAGCAATCAATTTAACTCCTTGATGTATTTGTAAAGTGATCCTAATGGTTCCAAGTTAATATGCGGCATTGCCACTGTAATATACATACAGTATCCTTGTGCAAATCATGTTAATCTTGTTTATGCATATCATTATTTTTAATCTAATTTGCGTATAAAATATGTTGTTGTCGTATAATCATTTGCATTTAGTTAGGTAATAAGTAAAGGATTAATTGTGGAAGTAATAGTGTAGAGTTAATTTCAATTTTATGTGTATTATTATTATTATTATTATTATTATTATTATTATTATTATTATTATTATTATTATTATTATTATTATTATTATTATTATATGTGTTTTATATCATTGTCATATTTGAAGGATCGAAATAAGTGAGAATTTTAATTAATATTGATCTCAAATGATATATGATCGTAAGGCGATGCTCTAGAAATCGTAGGAAGTTGGAACTTAGCTCGCATGAAACCCAGCACATAGAAAAGAAAAGAGAGAAAAGTTTGAAGACAAGATTCTTTGTCTGCAAGCAGAGAACACCCATGAGATTGAAGCAACTGGTACATCGTTGCTAACTCTATTGTTCATGGAGTAGATGAATATGGCTGAAATTTAAGTATCTAAGGGCACATAAAAGATATCGACGACAATGTTACTACAGTCGGATACGGTGACAGCTGGAGACACCGAGCCGAGAACAACCATTGTTAAAAACGCTTGCTGGAGTTGAGAGGTATATGCGAAATTTTCATATACAAAGAAGTGTTAACTTTTGTCTATCTGACCAGTTTTCAGACCTTTTTCTTGGGAAGCATCATCTCCAACGAAATTTCCGCCAGCTCAAGACAGACCTAACAATTTGCAGCTCCCGTCACCTCACCGGAGCAAAATCAAGGAAACGAGCAATCCCTGTAGAAGCCTTCACCTTGTAAATAGTTTTACTTCCACAAGTAATTCTTCAAGTGTTGTAAAAAATTTCTTGAAGTTTCGATATCGTAGTATGTAGGATAGGTTAGTCGCTTTATAGTATGATTTAGTAATTGAATAAAGAAAGGTTTATTTCGGTTCAGGACGGCAAGTCCAACAATCTAAACCTGGGAGGATGCATAATCAATATAAGAGCGACAATGTTGTTGTCGGCGATGCAGACGTCCTGGGGAGAAAAAACAGCACCTACATCGAACAAAATGATGAATTATTGCGTTTATTCGATGTGACAGCATGTAATGCGTTCATGTCAGGTGTATTAATGTATGTATATTATTTTAATGTGTTGTGTGCTGACAAACATTTCTATCACCGAAAAACAATGAAAATAAGTGAAAATCTCAGCTATAGCAATCCCTCATGCAGGTGAACCGACTAAAAGTAATCCCGCTAGGAGGCAGCACAGTGAAAGTGAGTGAGCGGAAGGGGTTAACTCGAGTGCAATGCATGTACATTTTGTTTAAAACTAATTTATACATTTAATAGAGATAATTTTAGTGAAGTGACATATACTGAACGAAAGCGTAACATTTCCACTAGACAATGCAAGCAATCAGATTTTAAATGGTGTCAATCAGTTTCGTGTAATCAACATGAGAACATGGCAAAGTGTGAATTGAGGTCAGAAGGTACAATGACCTGTGGAGGAAACCCTCTGGTACCGCACTTCATCCCCGACATAAGATTTGCAATAGGTAGAAAGTGAGCCCAGACTTTTGACAAGAAGAGGGGTTTGTTAAAAGAGAATAGGCGGGAGGAATGAGGATAATTCGTGTCTTGACGTCCGAGCAGAAAAATCACTCTTCGCGCTCTTCGAGAATTCGTATCTTGTCTTCGGTGAACAAACATTAGTCTTCACGTGTGTATAGCATATTTACTATGCATCGTCAGCTTTGGTGCTTGTTCGCTTATATTAGTGATGTGTGCTAGCGGCAATGGTATAGACATTGCAAGAGACATGAAACATTTGTTATGTTTTAGAATGTTCAGCGTTTGAACAACATAAACTTCCATCATTTTTGATTCTGTAAAAGTTGATCATAACAACTGTGTCCGTAGGTACAGAACAGTAATTTTCGTTACGTTTTGAAATGAGCAGAAAACTTCGAGCTATTGTTGCGGAAGTTACTTTCGAGTCAGTGTCATCTTCCCTTTACTATTAGGGTGATGAAATTAGATAGTCCCACCATAGCCACTTAACAGGCTGGATCGCGCTAGTTTAGGCGAAACGAGCGGTGTCCAGAACTGACTTCACTACGGGCATCAGTCACTGGGAATTGTCAATTGTTCCCTGAGCTGACAAGTTGTAGGCGAAGCAGAAGTGCAGTAGAAAATGTCTTGTTCCATTGGGAAGAGGAACAAGGCCCTCGTTGGACCGATGTCCCACTAAATGGGAAGATAGTGGGGCCAACGTTAGCAGAGGACATGGGACTCATAGGAGACACACAGGACTTGGACCAGTATATGCATCATAACGTGCACGGATTCTCTTTATAAAAATAAATTAGGCCTAAAATGTAATACAAACATTTCGGCGAAACAATCTGAAAATTCTAAATTTAAAAGTTTTTCTTTTCTCTTTACTGTAAATTCAGTGCATAGTGATATTTAACACGTGTGATTACACCGTATTAAATTTGTTCATCCAATGAATCTGTGCTCATCATTCTCCACAGAAAGTCCATTAAGGTATGTAAAAGGTGTGCCATTATTATGTATTCTTTCCAGCTGTCCTGGAGTTGTCCGAGTCCGGTACAACGCGGTTGACCAACTTCCATATGTTGTTGCGTGAGTGGGAGATAGTGTTGATTCTTTATACCTGGAGTAAAACACGTAGACTTGAAAATTAGAGTCTCATCTTTGCTGAAAATTCTTATATAGTTTAAATTCACTTTGTTCAACATAACCGATTTATCAGTTAAAATTAAATTATTTTGCTCTACCGACATTTAAATCAGCTCTACCGACTTTGCTAGTAAATTTGCATATAATTAAGATCATTTTCTTTGCATTCAGTAATAACATACATTAACATACATTAACAAGGTATTTAAAATTCCTTGTATTTACATATTCATATTTCACACCTTGGCTCTCTCCAGTTACACCACATTGTGAAATTTTGATTCCTCATAGCAGCTAAACGAGGCCCCGTAGGGCAAACCATCATATAACATTTTCGCTTTATTTTGTCCTGTAGAATAGTGCTCTGTGGTCCGTGGACGCCATTTTTAGAACATCCGATATATATATATATATATATATATATATATATATATATATATATATATACCCTAATAGAATAATAAATAAATGAATAAATAAAATTGAATATATGAGGGGTGAATTGTGGTTGTATGAAATATTTATGATGAAGGAAGATTAAATACATTGCTTGCACGGTAGTCGCATATTATACAGAGGTATGTATACTTTCGGGGCGACTCGAAAGTCATAACAACAAGGGGTTTAAGCATGTATTTTTAGCTAGCCCGAGCGTAGCATCCATTTAGAGGGCTAAGCCCTCTTTATGTGAGAGAATTGAAGAAATAGTGTGGTAGAAGAGTAATGGGTGATGAGCTAAGAGGTGTTTATTTATTTATAGTTGTAACTAAGACACTGTGATCTTTTCGACCGTAATTATAAATTATGGGTAGATTGAGATTTTTCATTTGGATATAATAATATAAATGAAGAACTGCTGGCAATATACAAAAAGATATGCATTAATAAAGATAAGCCAAAAGATGAGAACAAAGTGGAATTAGAAATTAACATGGAGAAATAATGATACATATAAAATGGAGAAAAAATTGTATATTAAGAATGAAATCCATACACATATGTACGATTGTTGATTTAAATTTAATTATTTGGTCTAGGAATTAATTCGTGCGGTTTTACAAAAGATGGCGTAACTAGCTTATTGTCCCATAGTTTCGTTGATCCAAACATGCGTTGAAAACTACTGTCATTGAGCATCTTGTTTAGTATATGTCAGTTGCTTGAAGCGGAAACAACAACATTTTTTCTTCAACTGAAAATGGAGCATTTTGTGCCTGATAAAGTGTTTTTGCGGGGAGTTATTCTTCATTGCTTTAACATGAAGAAAAGTGCTACCGCAAGTCATCATATTTTAGTGGAAGTGTTTGGTGACCATGCTCTAGCTGAGCGAACGTGTCAGAAGTGGTTTGCACGGTTTAAAGGTGGTGATTTCAGCTTGGAAGACCAAAAGCAATTTGGACAGCCAAAAGAATTTGAAGATGAAGAATTGAGAGCATTGCTTGATCAGGATTCGTGTCAAACGCAGGACGAACTTGCAGAAGCATTTGGAGTTGAGCAAACAACAGTTTCCAAACGTCTCAAAGCCATAGGAATGATTCAAAAGATGTCTTATTGGGTTTCACATGAATTGAAAAGAAAGACGTTGAAAGAAGAAAAACCGTTTGCGAATTGCTGCTTCAAAGACAGAAAAGGAAGGGATTTTTGCATCGAATTGTAACTGGTGATGAGAAGTGGATTCATTACGAGAATCCTAAACGAAAAAAGGCCTGGGTGAAGCAAGGTGAACCAGGTCCTTCACAACCGAAACGAGATATTCATTGTGCAAAGGTTATGCTGTATATATGGTGGGATTTGAAACGTGTGGTGTACTATGAAGTTCTGAAACTTGGTGAAACTATTAATGGACACCGCTATCGACAACAATTAATGCGTTTGAAGCAAGCTCTGGCCTGAAAACGACCAGAATGGAATAACAGGCATAATAAACTTATTTATCAAGATGATAACGCTCGACCACATGTCGCAAAACCGGTCAAAACCTATTTGGAAAATGTCGGATGGAAAGTGTTACTCCACCCGCGATATTCACCAGACACTGCTCCGTCTGACTACTACTTGATCGATTGCATGAATAACGATTTGATTGGACAGCGGTTCACTTCTTCAGAAAATATCGAAAAATGGATCTTTGATTAGATTGCGTCAAAAGATGAGGAATTCTTTCGACACGGAATCCGTAAATTGCCTGAAAGATGGGAGAAAGTAGTGGCTAGCGATGGACAATATTTTTGTTAACGTATTCATTTACTTTGTTTTTGAAATAAAGCTTCAATTTTTATTAAAAACCGCACGAATTAATTCCTAGACCAAATATCTTTAAGTGACTTACTATCAGATTGAATTAGAGCACAATGAAGATTATGGATAGACCGAGATGCGATATATGGAACAACACAGGATGCATTAGTAAAACAAATGAATACATATTCAGCTAGGGGCTGCTCTAGGCTGATGAGAACGTAAGAAGCTTAGTTAGAAACAAAATCTTTCACTGTGCAGTGAACGATGGCAAACTGTAAGGTAATGAACCTAGGGTTGGTAATCTTCCTATAAGAGCAAGTCTAGATAATCAGGTGGCACAGTGTAGCAGTATCAAGTGAAAAGAAGACAATAAAGAATGGGCTTAAAGGGCCGATAGAAAGAATTTCATGATGACACATAGTGTTCACGAGTAAGAGATGTTGAGAAGTATAGGGGACAGTAATGAATATCTGCCTAAGAGACTCAATATGATGTGTGATATTAGGGAAAAGGATGAGATGGTAGAAAAATGAAAGAAAATGAAATCTTGAAGTTTTACGTCTCATGATTATGTCGACTAGGCAAAAGGATACGGTGACGAAGAGAAATGAATGAAATGGTGAAATAAAGAAAGTGGAAGGAAATGGGAGAACCCCGAGAAAACCCACACACTTGGTGTTTGTCAATCACAAACCTCACTTGACGCGAGTTGCGCTCATACCATCCTCCTCTTTAGGACATTGATACCGAAATGGATTCTGCTTTCATGTAGTGTGTTCCATTAGTGACTCTGATGTTATGACACTTTTATAGATATAACTTGTCGCGAAAAACAAGCATTACTCAGGCATGTTTAAAGAAAATCTTAGTGCCCATATGCTTTACCTTTAACCCTACACAAGATTTCAAGGCATTTGTTATACAGTGTATTATTCGTCTTTTACAACCCTTATTCTTTACCGAACATCAGAATTTAGTATCTGCGGTGCGAATAGAGAGCATTAAACAAGAGAGTAGGTGTTTTATTATTATTATTATTATTATTATTATTATTATTATTATTATTATTATTATTATTATTATTATTATTATTATTATTATTATTATTAACAATATATCGCTCCTGTTTAGTCGCATTGTTAGCGTGCGCGAATTCGGTATACTAACCCGTGGTTCTATTCTGGCTGGGAACGGAGCACTATTTTTTTCTGGTATTAACCGAACATCATAAGGCGATTGGTGAACTACCTTAATTAAGATGTAGCAGACTCTGATCTAGAATGGCAAAAAATAAGGGCACCTGGAAATTTATCACTCAGTTGAACGTGAATCATCTGACTGGTCATAGCTTTTTATGGACTGTAACGTCAGGAATTTTAATTTAGTTCTTTCAAATTTCGCCAGCATTTCAACACTGTATAACTAAATAAAACTTTTAAAAAAAGTAATGTTTTTTGAATGTGTCTTGCCTGCATTTCGTTTCACCTCTGCGTATTGAAAGAAGACCTAAACTTCATGGGAGAAGACATATCAGCCAACGACTCCACATATGCTTGGTGTATGGGTATGTGCCTGTGTAAGCGCACATCTTTATAATAATTATTAGCGCCCTCTGTGATATGTAACACTTAGTTGCCAAGTAGCCTAACTCCAAAACTGAAATTTTTCAGAAGCAATATCTAAAGTTCAATATCATAAACAATTCATATTTCTGTTATATTGGCAATCAAAACCATAATTATGTAATTTCTGGTTTTATAATTTACTGTTTTTAAAAAATTTTTGTTTAAAAGAAAGTACCCATCAATAGAAGTGAATAAAAGTATTAGTCCAGATTTGGCATCCTATGTACACTCATGTCCAAAATTACTGTCGCATGTCTATAAATATGTTTTTCTAGGAATATAATTTGATAACGAATTCGCCCGTTATCTCTTATAATGTTAGTGTGTGTATAATCGGCAAAGACATGTATGTGACAAATTTCATGCCAAAAGAGCAGTAAATAAGAACAATAAAACAAAAATAAAATTTACTTGTCCATTTAGCAACATTTTGTTTTACTCATTTTAATTTTCGTATTTATAATTCTTTTCCTATGAAATTTACTACAAATATGCATTTCGCGATTATACACATAGTATCAGTATTAAAAGTACCCTGCAAAATCATTATCAAATTATATTCTTACAATTAGATGTGCGATAATAATTTTGGACATGAGTGTACGTATGTTTCTGGCTATGCCACCTATCAGTATAGCTGTAATTACTGCATTTGGGAAGTTTGTAATTATTATAATGTCCTGATGTGGAGCCCATACTACTAGAAACACAATATTATGACAGGAAAACTCGTTTTGCCATGAAAACAACGAATAAAAAAGGATTTTTAAAAAAATATGTATCCTAATGGGGGTTTAAGGGGTGTTCAAATCTTTTTTATCTAAGAACGAAGGAAAACATGAAATGAAATCTTTAAGTTTAACGTCCCAGAGTTATGCCCTTTAGGCTAAGGGAGTCGATGTTTAAAACAAGTGAATGATGATGGAAGAATTGGTGGAATGAGAAATTGGAGGAAAAGGGAACATCTTAAGAAAACCCACGAACACGATGTTGTCCCCAAAAATTTATTTGGCCGGGGATCGAACTAAGGACCCCACGCAAAGAAGTAACAAAGAGGGGCGCTCTAGTACTGAGCCCCCCAAGAATGAATGACACATTAGGAACACAAAACTTGTAGTATGAGCTTCTCATCAAGTTAAACAGATGGAAATCTGTATTTAAACTTTATTTGTTTTTAAAATATAGAAAATTATAGGAAACATGTTTATCCAATTCGGCTTGTAGTAGGGAAAGGGCGCAATTTCTCTAATATTCAAATTTCTGATTCTGTATACAGAATAACTTGATCTCTTTATAAAAGAAAACTTCCTGAGTAAGTGAGTGACTAATCCACACCCAGTCGAAACACTTAAGTTAAACATTTTAAATTTTCACAATGTAGAGGATTTGTGGTGTAAGGTATCACTAAAGCAGATTTTTTGAAAATTTGTCAAGGGAAATAGGAAATAGAAGTTGCAATTATTCCAGTAAAATGGCAATATTTTCGAATCTATTGAAGGGTAGAGCCAGTAAATTTGCTATATGAAATTCCCATTTAAAATAAGCTGCTTATTCTGTTATTTCACTGTTTCTTGATATTTCAATTAGAAGGGAAAGAAAAAGGCGGAAAAGGGTATATTTGTAGGGTTATAATTGTTATTACAGGATGACCACATCTTGAAATCATTTAACCCTTATCCGGGCAAGACATTTTTGTAACGTAAACGGGCAACCGGGGCCTGTGAGGCCCAGTATATATTTTAAGTGCAGAATACACAAAATCAATGCCTATTGTCACTTACTGTTCAGACTTGTCTAGAATGTATCGGTATATATACTTTTGTCAAGTAGCGAAACTTCGTGTCACGCTTTTGTAAGCCAAGCAGAATAGCAAATCCGGTCCAGACATTTTTGTAACGTAAACGGGCAACCGGGGCCTGTCAGGCCCAGTATATATTTTAAGTGCAGAACACTCAAAATTCAATGTCTGTTGCCGCATACTGTTCCGACTAAAGGTTACAATAGTCACGTGTTCAATATATAATTATGTGACAATTTGATCTAATATTTGACAGGAATTTCACTAAAGTTATACGGGGCTTCCTAGGCCCCGGTTGCCCGGATAAGCGTTAAGATTTGAGAAATGAAATTTGTTATTTAGACTTGTCATTCAAAATAATTAAAAGTGTCTTTTAACTCTATATATATATATATATATATATATATATATATATATATATATATATATATATTTGTCTGTAAGCAAAGAAATAGCGAAAACGAAGAAAGGGGGTTACAATTGTTAAAACTAAATGGCCATATCCTTTAAGGTTAGAGACATGAAATTTGATATATGGACTTCCTATTTAAAATAATTAAACATGTGTTTAAGCGTTTTTTAATGTTTATCCCTAAAAAGGGAAGAAAAATGGGTGGGGTTATAATTGGAATTGCCGGATGACCATATCTCGAAATCTTTTAAGGGTGTAGAAATGGACTTTGTTATTATCTTTTCATTTAAAACAGTTAAAGATGTATTTTAACATTTTTATTTTAAATATTTGCCCCAAAAGAGACAAGGACAGGTGGGAAGTAAAAAGAATGGGAGTTGCATATATTGTAGTTAGAAGGCCATATCTCGAAATCTCTTTATTTTAGAGACGTGAGAATTGGTATTCCGTGTAACATGGGTTCCTGTCACCACGGCATGGCGCGTCCTCAGGTTGCGGATCGAGAAGAAGGCATCTAGATATACAGGTTAGCTGCGAATATACTGAATAAGCAGTCGCGGACAGCCGACTAGGAGTGGTCCTCCAGCTTGGGAGTTTGGATAGGGCTAACAACCTCATCCTGTTAAAAAAAAAAAAAAAAAGCACTTGTTCAGAAATATTCACAAAAGCCTCGGACAAGAACTGATAACTTGGCACGACTTCAGCAAAATAAAATGGACATGAGATTTGGAACATGGAATATTAGGAGTCTTTATAGGGCAGGCGCGTTAAAATCCGTAACGAGTGAGTTAGGGCGAAAAATACAGGATGGACGTAGTAGGAGTTCAGGAAGTTAGGTGGGAAGGAAATGGATCTGAGAATTCCGGAAATTTTACGTTCTTTTACGGGTAAAAATCACCAGTTAGGAACAGGGTTTTTCGTTCATAAACATATATTACCAGCAGTTGAACGGGTTGAATTTGTTACTGATAGACTTTCTTTTATCACTCTTAAGAGACGGTGGTTGATATTGTTGTTTTAAATGTACATGCCCCAACTAAAGATAAGGATGACGATATAAAAGACAGTTTTTACGAAGACGTGGAACGGATATTTGACCAACTCCCGCGATACCATATAAAAATTCTATTAGGGGATTTCAATGCGAAGGTAGGACGGGAGGATATTTTCAAACCGATTATAGGGAACGAAAGTCTGCATAAAGAAAGTAATGACAACGGTGTTAGACTCGTGAACTTTGCAACATCCAAAGACCTAATCGTGAAGAGTACAAAATTCCCACATCGCGACGTTCATAAATACACTTGGACATCACCAGACGGAAAAACACACAAGCAAATTGATCACGTTTTAGTAGATAGAAGAAGGCAATCTAGCATAATTGATGTCCGGTCGTTTAGAGGGGCTGATTCTGACACTGACCACTACCTGGTAGTAGCGATAATACGAGAGAGATTATCGTTGAATAAAGGTAATATTCATTGTCCGAAAACGGAGTGATTCAATTTAAAGAAATTAGAAGAGAGCCAGGTAAGAGAGAAATACCAGACTGAAGTTTCGAATAGATTCTCGGCTTTAGAAGATTCGCAGTGCAGTAGCGTTGAGGATACCTGGATTGAAATTAGAGATAGCATTAAAATTTCAGCAAAAGAAAAATTGTGACACGCGGAAATACGTAGGAATAAACCATGGTTCAACCAGGAATGCATTAAACTAGCAGAGAAGAGAAAACAGGCAAAATTACGTTGGCTACAAAATCCTAATGAAATAACTACACAAAATTTCGCAGATATCAGGCGGGAAACTTCCAAAACTTTTAGAACAAAGAAACGCGATTTTCTGAAAGCTAAAATTAAGGAACTTGAAGATAATAGTAAAAATAAAAACATCCGGGACATGTATAAGGGAATCAACGAATTTAAGAAAGGCTATCAACCTCGTGCTTATATATTAAAGAAATCTGACGGTACAGTTCTCACTGACACGGATAGCATCTTGAATAGATGGAAAGATTTCTCTGACGATTTGCTTAACAAGCAACCAAAAACTAGTGTGCGTGGAGAAAAGGTGATACCCACCGCGGAACCGTATATTCCAGAATCCAACCGAATAGAAGTAGAAACCGCTATAAAGAAATTAAAGAAACTCAAATCTCCGGGTGTAGATGAAATTCCGGCTGAGTTAATTTTAGCTGGAGGCGAGAAATTGTGGAACAAGATACACATACTCATTCTCCTTATCTGGAACAAGTAAGAATTGCCACAGGAGTGGAAAGAATCAATCATTGTTCCAATTCACAAGAAAGGCGACAAAGCTGACTGTAATAATTATCGAGGCATTTCTCTTCTGTCAACATCCTATACAATCCTTTCAAATATTCTGTTAGCAAGACTGACCCCATACGCAGATGAAATTATTGGAGATTATCAGTGCGGATTTAGACGAAATCGATCAACTATCGATCAAATATTTACCATGCGCCAAATACTCGAAAAAAAGTGGGAGTACAATACCCCAGTACATCAACTATTTATTGATTTTAGAAAGGCTTACGACTCGGTTAGGAGAGAAACATTATACAACGTTCTTACAGAACTTGGAATACCGAGAAAGCTAAGATTCTGTTTATTTTTTAATTAAGATATGTTTAAATGAATCCCAAAGTAAAGTCCGAGTAGGAAATTTTTTGTCCACGAGCTTTCACGTCGAAAATGGCCTGAAACAAGGAGATACGTTGTCGCCATTATTATTTAACTTCGTTCTGGAATACGCTATAAGGAAAATCAAAGATAGCAACCAGGGCCTAGCGTTGAACGGTATTCACCAGGTTATGGCATATGCTGATGATGTAAAATTAATAGGGGATGATAGGAGAACAATAGAAAGAAATGCAGAGATTTTATTAAACGCTTGCAGGGACATGGGTTTAGAAGTAAATGCAGAGAAAACTAAATACATGGAAGTTCGTCGGGACCGGAATAAAGCAAATTATGGATGCGTTAAAATATTAAATAATACTTTTGATAAAGTGCATAGTTTCAAATATATAGGATCAATATTAACAGAGGAAAATCATGTAAGAAATTAAATGTCGACTAAAAACAGGGAATTCGTGTTACTATTCGGTTCAAAATCGCTTGTCGTTGCGAATTCTGTCGAGGAATTTGAAGCTTAAAATATACAAAACGATAATTATGCCTGTTGTTCTGTATGGCTGCTAAACATGGTCACTTACTCTGAGGGAAGAACATAGACTGAAAGTATTTGAGAACAAGATCCTGAGACGAATATTCGGACCCAAAAGGAACGGGAATGGGGAATGGTGGAAACTTCATAATGAGGAACTACATAAGTTATATGATTTACCCAACATTGTTAGGGTCGTCAAGTCTAGAAGGCTTAGGTGGGCGGGTCATGTAGCTAGAATGGGAGAAAGTAGAAACGCTTTCAAAGTCTTGACTGGAAGACCAATCGGAAAACGACCATTAGGAAGACCTAGGCGCAGATGGGAGGACAATATTAAGATGGATCTCGCAGAGATAGGAATACAAAGTAGAAACTGGATCCAATTAGCTAAGGATAGAAGTCAGTGGAGAGCTTTTGTGAACGCAACATTGAACCTCCGGGTTCCATAGGCCATAGAGTTAGTTAGTTAGAGAATTGGTATTTTAAACTATTTATTTTAAAATAATTAAAGACATGTTTCAATAATTTTTGGTATTTGCTTTACAAGGGGAGAAGAAAGGATATGCATTAAAATGGTTATAATAAAATGAGTATATCTCAAAACTACTGAAGATTAAAGATATATTAGGGATATGAAACTTGGTGTATAGACCTAAACTTCTTATTCAAAACAAATGGCCATATCACCAGTGATGAAAATTTTCCCGGAAAATTTTCCGATTAATAAAAGCATACTCCACTTATTCCTACATCGTTGTTTAATCGAGATGTGAGGTGGAAAATTTTCTTCCATATTTTTCCGGAAAATTTTCAGTTCTTAACAAATATCAGTGATCAAGTAACAATTCGTCAGTATTCATAAAATTGATTGAATTCATATATAGAAACGTTAAAAAGTGAAAGATCGTTGAAAGAATCTGAAAATTTTCATGGCTCAGACAATTTTCAGTACGATGTAGGAACTAGTGGAACAATTTTTCATGAATCGAAAAATTGTCTGTCCTGTACAATGAAAATTTTCCGGAAAATTTTCCGATTTATAAAAACATACTCCACTTATTCCTACATCGTTGTCTAGTTAAGATGTGAGGTGGAAATTTTTCTTCTATATTTTTCCGGAAAATTTTCCGTTCTTAACAAATATCAATGATCAAGTAACAATTCGTCAGTATTCATAAAATTGATTGCATTCATATATAGAAATGTTAAAAAGTGAAAGATTGTTGAAATAATCTGAAAATTTTCATGGCTTAGACAATTTTCAGTACGATGAAGGAACTAGTGGAACAATTTTTCATTAATCGAAAAGTTGTCTGTCCTGTACAGTGATGAAAATTTTCCGATTCATAAAAACATACTCCACTTATTCCTACATCGTTGTTTAGCCGTGATGTGAGGTGGAGAATTTTCTTCTATATTTTTCCGGAAAATTTTCCGTTTTTAACAAATATCAATGATCAAGTAACAATTCGTCAGTATTCATAAAATTGATTGAATTCATATATAAAATGTTAGAAAGTGAAAGATCGTTGAAAGAATCTGAAAATGTTCATGGTTTAGATAATTTTCAGTACTATGTAGGAACAAGTGGAACAATTTTCCATGAATCGAAAAATTGTCTGTCCTGTACAGTGATTAAAATTTTCCGGAAAATTTTGAAACGGAAAATTTTCCGATTCGTAAAAGAATAGTCCACTTATTCCTACATCGTTGATGTGAGGTGAAAAATTTCTTCTATATATAGAGAGAAAAACTGTGGTACTCCAATTATTTCCCAACTTGAAATACAAAATTTTCCGGTTCCCGAAAGCTAATTGGAAAATTATAATTTGTTGCTGACTAACTTTCCTCTACTGAAATTCAATTTTGTAGCTCTATGTGCAGTTAAATATAGTGGAAAATTTTCCACCTAACATCACTATACATAATATCCAAATTTGTCAGGCCTATGAAAAGTGTTTTCCACTTGTTTCTACATCGTGATGAAAATTTTCCGATCTATGAAAATCCCTCTCACTTGTTTCTACAGAGCAATAAAACTTTCCGATTCAGAAAACAGTTGTTTTACTTCTTGCTTCGAAATGATGAAAACTTTCCGACTCATAAAAAATTCTCCAATTTTTCCATATAAGGCAGGAAATATTTCGATTCATGAACAATTGTTTAACTTGTTCCTACATAGTACTGAAAATTGTCTGAGCCATGAAAATTTTCAGATTCTTTAAACGATCTTTCAGTTTTTAACATTTCTATACATGAATTCAATCATTTTCATAATTGCTGAGGAATTGTTACTTGATTACTGATATTTTTTTTAAAACGGAAAATTTTCCGGAAAAATATAGCGGAAAATTTTCCTGAAAATTTTCCGAAATGGAAAATTTTCCGACTCACATCACTACATATCACTTAGGATGAGTTTCCGAAAGTATCGTTTTTAACGAGAGAATGGAGATAATTTCTATTTTTTCCTCAGTATATATAATAAATGACTTCGAAATTGTCAGTTTTATTATCAGGGGAACCAAGTGAATGATTTGAAGCAAATTTTTGAACATAGCACTTTGTTGAAATCGGTTTTTATTATTTCACTTTGATTGAAATGCACATTCTAACTTAAGGCCGAAAGAGGTTTAAATTTTTCGCAAAGAATAATGCCGTAAACGTGTTCATGCCCTGCGAAGAACAGAAACAAAGTCTAAATTATGAGAGGTGCGGTGGAGTCCGAGTAAATATGGGGATCTTTTTGAGCGAAATTTCCAGCTAGCCGAAGACTTGTGTGCGTATATGCGTTTAAGTTGGAGTTAGGAAGTCTGGTACATAAAGTACTAATTAAACTTAATTGAAACGTGTTTCAGTCTTTTGAGAAGTTCGACTTTTAAAGGAGATAATTTCTCGTATTAAAATTTTCGATTCTTATGCTTAACAAGAAAATGTTTAACATAAGCACGCGTTTAAGTTAGAGGTGTGAAATGGAATATAGGAAAAAATGAGTGAATTTATGTTGCAACTCACTAATTTTTTACTATGAGCTTACATATTCAACGTGAACGTTTTCGAAAATTCCACTTCTAAAATGGTAAAGAAGGGCAAATTTTATAACATTAAAGTTTCTGGTTCTATGTTCATTAAACTTTACTTTACCCTTGTGAAGAATGGATACTTCTTTTCGTTCTATTATAAGCATTTATCATTTGTTCTAGTAAACCTCTTTAAATAAACACTCAATAGTCGAAATCCATTTGAAGGGGGGGGGGGATTTGGGGTGGATCTCTAGTTGCCCCCGTGGTTATACCCATGTATAAGTTTTATTGAGATTTTCACATAATCCTTACTCTTGCAGTTAAAGACCATCAAATATCAGGACTTACTTAACTCCCTGCCCCCCGAAGATTTAAGTAAAAAATCTATAATAAACTTCACAATTTGGTCGAAGATGGTCTATTTTTATTGAGAATTTCTAATTGTCTCAATTGCTTGAAGTATAAATTGGCAAATGATGGAGGGACGCGTTGTCCAGAATTTTACATATTTTCTTGAATATTTATTAAACATAGTTAGATTTTTATAGTACATTGTGTGTGTTTTGTCGGGGATCAAATATTTATTCCTATAGTTTGAGGTTGAAATTGTGAGAGGGAGGATCGCTCGCTTGAAGAATGCACAGCGTTGCTAGTTACTATTACTATATATTTCGGTCTAATCTACAAATAGAAAAAGGGAACACCAAGTTAAATTAATCCATATAGTAACAGCCAAATGAAAGATTTTTCCTCGGGTTTGAATGCCACAGTATTATACTTTACAGACCAGATGTTCACATGGTTAAATATAGAGTAATTGGAGTATTATTCTCTTATACGTAGGCTCTATCGGGTTAACTTAAAATTCGTGGGTTGGTTGGTTTTCTCGTCCGTTGGTTTTCTCGGTGTACTTCCGTTTCCTTCCATTTTCTCATTCCACCAATTCTTCCATCATCACTCACCTGCCTTAATAATAGCCTAAAGGGCATAATCATGGAACGTTAAATTGAAATATATCATCTCCTTTCATTTTAAATAAAAATCCATTATACATAGTATACACTGAGGAAAACCGAATATACAGCATTGGAAGCGAATAGACTTACAGCGTTTATTCACGATTGTTCACTTAGGTTAAAACAAACGGTGATGACGAAATGGATGATAATGGTGGGTTCACGAAAGTGGAAGGAAACGGAAGAACCTCGAGAAAACTCACGCACACGGTTGACTTGTATCACCGTCTAGGATGTGTGCTATTATTTCTGGTTTTCTGGAAATTTAGGCAGCTCCCTAATTCAATCATGTACTGGATGAACACCAGAAAATATTAGAAGCAGGAACCACATACAACAAAGCCATTCGTGCTAACACCTCGGTTAAGTAGGAGCTCACTAAAATAACCAATACTTACAAATTCAATTGCTTTTTAATGGTTTGTATTCGCACCAGAAGATGGGAAAGTTTGGTTGTTAGGCTAACAAGAAGGAGCTATAAAGTATGAAGAATAACTATATAACTAAGTTGTTGAGATCTTAAGCAGAGTTAAACATAGAACTCTTGGTAAGTTAGTGTTTTTAACCTTATTGTATATACAATACTTTTTTATATTTTATAAATTAAAAAATGTCGAAACATGCGAGTCACAAATTGAAATGGATGCAAGCAGAATTTACTTTTGATGACGTTCTAGATACTTTGTGTACGCCACTGGAAGCCATTGCAAAAGAGTAAAACGTGTGTATATATATTATTACCTATCAGTTCCAATATTAAAAAGAAAAAGAAGTCGGTTCATAGTGAAATGCGCACAAGTAAGAATAATTGCAGATAATGGAAATGAGACACAATCCACTGTAATAAACAACATGAGATACACTTTATGAATATCCTTTAAATTGAAGTGATTTATTGGACAACAAGGATAGAATACAAACATTTATATTGGTTTAGATAAGTGCATTTGTGTGTCCCGTAATATCTTATTTAGATTGCTTTCCCATAATATGGTATTAGAACAAAAATCCTCTTTGAATTTAGCAAGCCTGAAAAGCTTAAGGAAAATGAACGTACAAATGCAAATCTTCCCTGGACTCAAAAGCCAAAACGCACGTTAATTAGTTATACATAAGTCAACAGAGGCGTGAGACAGAAATAGAATCTATGCATGAATTTCCGTCTTAAAGCACGGGGTCAGTCAGTAGCCGCTTGAGTCACCCAAGCTTTTCTGCTGATTGTTTGGAAGCGAAAGGGATCTCGTAGAGCCTTGCAACACCTAATTCATAAGGAAGTACCTCTGAGGCTCAGAGCACGACGTCAGCGGTGAGGTAAATGCAAGGATAAATTTTCTCTTTAAGAGCACGCAACAGAATCGTTACAGGAAATCCCCTTCTTCGTGCATTGTAGTTCATGAGGGTTTAAGTAGGTTTTCACAACTTCAATCTTTTTTATTGAATTAAAGCATCGATTTTAGTTGCTTAATTTTTAAAATTATGTTAATATGGAACTAAGGAAGTATTTTTACATATACAGTAGAACATAGTTATAACTTTACCAAAGGGACCTAAAAGATAGTGTTGCTATAAAGGGGATATGTCCAAACTCGTAAGCCTGGCTCTCGGCTGAATCGGCTCCGAGCTGAAAAATTGAGGATAAGCACTAGTGAGCGCAAACGCTATAAGAGGCAAAATCTTAGTTTGAGCTAGAGGTTAGTACACACGAGCGAGTTTGTGCTATGTTGATGATATAAAGCCCGATCCCTTAATGCGTGAGCCCAATGTAGTAAATGAAAGTGAGTTTGAACCAGCGTGAATCTTTTAGAGAATAGCAACTCCGAGCTTTTGCGAAGGTAAATCTGAGATAGCGTGAATCGCTTCGAAGTAAGTGAACGCGAATCCTTTGATTATAGTGAGCAACCCCGATTGCAAATTAGCCACGTCAGTTATAAACGATGGGAAATTATTAAACTTTTGATCGTTTGATATAAAAACTATTCTTTCAGCGCTTCTTATGAAATTATGTTTCAGACTACCTTAAGAATCTGGAATACGTAAGCAAGTTCGATATTTGGGGTTTTTCATCAACTCAAAGTTCATTTGATAGCGTGTATGAACATCTGTAATGTGCTCATTAAACATGAGGAAAAGTGTATTTTCTTGAAGCAACTACTAAATGCTGATGAGAAGTTGATTATTTAAAAGAACGTAGCGTGCAAACGGTCTTGGTTCCGATTCCAGGTGAAGATTTACGACCTCAAATGGCTTGAGAAAGCAAATATTCACAATATGATAATAGGAAGGTTATTCTTTCAGTATGATGGGATTTGAAATATGTGTTTTTCAAACAAATACTAATTTACTAACAAACTCATTTTAGTATGTACTATCAGCAAAAGGACAGTTTGAAAGAGAGACATTCCACAATCCAGAGACATTCGGAGCTCGTTAATCGTAAACTAGTTGTGTTCAATCTGACAATGCGAAATTACATAAAAAGAAGTGTTGGCTTTCCCGACGAATCAATAGTATTTGGTTTAAAGTATTGCATCCGTCTCAATTTTGAGGGACAAAACCTGAAATAAAAGCTTTGACTTTTACGTAACACGCTTATGCAGGCTAGGCTAAAGGAGACGGTGATGTTGAGAAATGAGTGAAATGATGGAATGGAGAAAGTGGGAGGAAACGGGAGAACCCCGAAGAAACCCACATACACCGTGTTTGTCCACCACAAAGTTCACTTGGTGCGAGCTAGGATCGAACCAAGAACCCCATTCATCATAGGTGAACGCTCTACCACTGAGCCACCACTGCCCTCAATTTTGAGGGACAACTTTCATTTAGTATTCAAATTCTATCGTAGATTTTCTTTATTAAATTATTGTTCAATGTTTAGAAACTCTGCATCACGATACGCCGAACATCAAACATATTGTGGTGTTAATGGGAAATTCCTACGGGCAAGAATTTGAAGCCGATGAACCAGTGTTTTTCTCTTGATCTGTGCTGAGCACTCGGCACTCTCCAAAATTCAGCAATGGTACTTCCATGCTTAAACGTGTATCAGGGCGAAGATTTTGCTGATTTGGTAAAGTTAATTATTTGCTTTTACTGCGTCAAAAACCTTCAAAATATCTTCCATTTTTCTTTGTTATGGTAGATCATTGGAAGTGAAGAATTCGGCAATTAGTGTTGTTTCTTAGTAAAAGAAGTTACTATATGCAGTTTCTAAATTTTAGATTTCTTGCATCATCTGTAACTACCAAAAATTATCTGATCTCATGATAGACACACCCAGAAATACTATAAGAAGTATGAGCATCACTGTTATAAGAAATCACACAATAGGTATTACCTATTACTTAACAGTCTATAATTTTCATTTGGAGTACGGTACATAAAGAAATAAGTTAACAGTTCAATGGAGAATAAAAACAATTAACTGGATCACAATTGCCAACGAACGACGTATTTCGTAACACCATAACGATTATTGTTTCTCAAAAACTACGCATAGGTATTTACCCTTAAAAACGTATTTTGTTCAGTTCGATGTGATATATCGATTGGTATATGGTTTTATCTTAGGGAACCCTAAAAATTAATATTAATTTTATTACAGTCACTACACAGGCCCGTAGCCAGACCAAAAATTTAGGGGGGCCCAGTCGAAATTTGGGGGGGGGCGATCCAACCACATTATAGTTCATCACTATATTATAGTTCACTTGTAAGCCTACCATGAAAATTTTAGGAGGGGCCAGTAAAAATTTAGGGGGCGCCGGCCCCTTTAGAACCCCCTGGATAAGGGGCCTGTCACTACATACTATCAGGTTGTTTGCGTCATCATGAAAAGCTCCATGAGAGGGTGTACTCCACTATTAGTTTTATCTTAATGCATGCTATAGTGCAGCTTCAATATTTAGGTATACAAAAAGCTTTTATTTTTCTCGATTTTCTCAAAAATTGCGAATGAAAACTTACATTCACCAATATCAATTTGCTCGGCTTAATGAAATTTGTTGATTGGTATATGACTGATCGTTGGACATTTTCCCGCTAAACACGAATAGTATTGTTGACTTGGGTAGAGCTATTCACAGTTAAGCACCAACATATATACACACGTGGAACTGATGAGCCTGAGTGGAAACTCTGCAGATAGTCGAAAATAAAGAGATCAGTTGAATTTAGTCAATAGTGATGCTTCAATCAGTTCAAGAGCGTGTCGCTTGTCAAGACTCAAGTTCCATTCGCACTGTTCTTTCTTAGTGTCCTAAATTGAACTGTTCCTCTTTTGATACTTTTCAGGCTGTACATTCAAACTTGTTGTTGGTGTTACATGAATTATAGATCCCTCACACTATTATTTCTTTAATTATACAATAATAACATTTTTCTTCAAGCATTTCCACACAGCTTGTACAGAAATCCGGTTCAAGTTCTCGTAGCCACTATGAGGCAGCGGTTCTGATATCGCCACATGACAAATAATGGCCAATAATGTTCTGATTTAGAATAAGGAAAAGGTAAAAGTCGCTGGGGACTAGGTCAGGGATGAAGGGAGGGTGTTATAATCGTTTCCAGCGTAAATGTTGAATACGCTCAACAGTTCTTGCGCTGAATGTGTATTTCGCATTATTATCCAATGGAATCATACCTCAGCGGAGGAGACCAAAACGTTTAAGTATCATGGCATACTGCAAATTCGGAAGTGTTTTGCAATATCTTTCAACATCCACAGGTTCTCCCTATTCCAAATAATCGATCAATAGCACCTGATACGTCCCAGAACACAGTGCACAAAACTTTCCTTTACGAAGCAACCACTTTAAATTTTATGCTTTTGTGCAGAAGATACAGGCTTCCTTGAATGCCCGCTTCCTTGATGGAGCGAACAGGTACAATATTTTTTCATCACCAGTCACCACCCGGTGAAGAAAATTTCCCGATATTAGCTTCCACTCATTTCTCACACTCTCCCCCATACTAAAGACTAACCTCGATGTTCTGCACAACATCATATGATATTCTCACTGAGCTGATATTAAACGTAATGTTCTTCTTTCCACACGAGCATAGTTCACCTATTCAGCGGTTGAAGTAATGTGTCTACCACTGTGTCGATGGTTGTCATTAATAATACTAGTCTATCCTTCTATGAAGGCATGACATCACTTCGCCAGGTGTTGCCTTGAAACTGATCCCTCCCCATACACCTCCACAATCTGCCTATGAATGCCAGCAGGTGTAGTACTTTGGACTCACAGTAACAGCACCACTCATCTTACTTCTAGTCATGACTACTTTTCAAGAAAAGTTACCATTTTAAATGTTCGCTTTTTAGATATAGAGAAGACCGGCCCAAAATGACATACATCGACTTTATGTTTGAATATTTCCTCAAAGTAGGTTTAAAACTTTCCCATTTTTTGTGAATGTTTCTTTGGAATGTTAAGTATTGGTGTGGAGATCAGTAAGACTGTTTATTGTTAAAGTTCTTATTTTTACATTTTTAAAAAATGTTTCGAAAATCCATTTTACCCGCGTAGGCAGGGTAAAATGACACGAAAGTAAAGTGAATACTGATTGTTAGAAAAACACAGAATGGCTGAAGGAACATTTTTGAACAAATCCATTTAAACATATCAATGTAGGTCTAAACTTTATTTGCAAAACAATGTAAAAATTATTAAACAATTCAGCACTGGGAATATAACTTATCACAACCTCTTCAGCCTTTCTTCTTGGTGCAGCCCTTTCACCTGAGGCTACAGGTAACTTGTTAGTCGAGAAAACTAAAAAGTTAGATTTTTTGTTGTCACGTCTGGCCCTAGTCTCAGCACATTCAGCTTTTTATCTTCTTCCTGAGTTGTTCTCCATGCCAAGACTAATCTATTTTTTTACGCTGTTCTTCCTCTTGGCGTGAAGTCGATTTGCTAGAGAAGTTTGACACTGTTCTGAAAAGTGGACTAGAATCCTTACTCAACTGTAACCTATTCCTGGCGGGAACTCATTTGGTTCGGATTCCACCTTAATCAGTACGTCCACGTCTCATATAGCCACGTCGCAGAAAGGGACGTTAAACTCAAAATCAACTCAACTCAACTGTAACCTAAATAGTAACACATGGATACAGGCCTCCCTTTCAGTTGATTCTGGAGGTCTTGGTATTAGTCGGGCTGTCGATTTGGTGTATCTTGCATATTTATCGTCGTTCTATGGATCCTAACATACTATTGAGATACTCCTCGATAAAAAAAAGGAGCCTCTTATAGAATTTGATGTCTGAGATTGCATATCTGGCTGGTCTAAACTAGTTCGTTTAAGTCCTCCTAAAATAACTGGGAGAAGTTCACGATCAGTTTGGAACAACCCAATCATCAAATTGCATCAATCAGTGTTACTACAAGAAGCAGACAGACAAGAGGACAAGGCCATACTTCTCGTTTCCTCATCTCCAATTTCAGATGCTTGAATACAGGCATTACCTTCACACAACCTAGGACTACATCTTTCAAATGAAAGTTTTGCATTGCAGTTGCACTTCGCCTAGAGGTAGATATAACTGCTCTAAATATGGTACATCAGTCAACCAGGAAGGGCTAGACGATCTCTCTAGCGTAAGTAGTCCCGGAAGACATGTGAGTCATTCGAACGTCAATGACATTATCTGAAGAGCACTCACATGGGCGGAAGTTCCATCTGTTCGTGAACCTCCGGGATGTAACAGATCTGACGGCAAAAGACCAGATGGCATGACGCTGGTACATGGAAGGAGGGAAAGATTCATCTGAGATTTCACCTGCTGTGGCACTTTCGCGCCATTCAACCTCACTCTTTCGTCATCACGAGAATGAGCTATTGAGCCCGCAGAGGATGTGAGAAAAGAAGAAAATATAAAGAACAATTTGATAGGTACATGTTTGTGACTGTCGCCATTGAATCGAGCGGCAGTTGGGTCCTCTAAATTTCATCAACGAAGTAGGGCAACGTATTGCAGACGTTACTGGTGACAAACGGGCTGCTAATTTTCTGATACAATGTATCAGCATAGCAGTTCAGCGAGGCTATCTGGCTTCCATTTTAGGTACATTACCTCCTGGAAAATTATTAGAAGTTTTCCTTTTATAACTAAGCAGAATTTGTTGTTTTCTCGTATCATTTTCCTTTCTTCCTTTTCTATGCACTATCGTTTTATCTTTTTCTTTTTCTTTATCTTCTCTGTTTTTATTTCGTGTCATTCACAATTACATGATTTTGTATATCGGGAGATTATACTGTATATATTCTAACTATTTGAACTAACATAAATTAAAGGGGTACTCCGGTTGACGTGGAAAGTTCAAATTTGGCATGGTTGTGTGTTTCCGGGACTAACCGACAGAAAAATTGACAAAACTGAATATTTTTTATTTTTAGGAGGAGATGAAAAATTCCCCCATGTTATTTAAATGGGTCTTTTATGGACCTAAAATATCATGTTTTAGATGCTTGGAATTAGAATTTAAACTTGAAATTCGATATGCTTGTACGTTTTAGTTAGCATTACCTAAGTAAAACAGTAGAAGTGAAAATTTCCAACTTTAGAGTGTTTTTATGGGGAACTGAAAAATCTTTCCCATATTATTTATATGGAACACCTTTTATACCCCAAAATTATTGGGCACTTCCTGTAGGGCTACAATGATTAAATTTGACATGATTGCAGCTTTTTGGAACAAACCCATAGGAAAATTGCCAAAAGTGAATATTTTTAATTTTTAGGGGGTCTAAAGTGGGCATGAAGAAATTCACCACGTTATTTAAACATTTTTAGGACATATAATCTCATTTTAACAAAATAGACACTGACCAAAGCTTAAATCCACTTTATTTTAAATTATAATTTGTAACTGTTTCGGATATCTAGCATATCCTTCTTCAGACACTATCTAAAATAAATGAAAATACAGACATATATATAAATATTGTTATGACAAAGTTTAAATTCTTTAACCGTCATATATATTTGGTATGATTGTAGCCTTCGGGACTAACCAACAGGAAAATTGCCAAAAGTGAATACAGAGGTCTCTTTTTTATAGAATACCAAACAGTTATAATCAAGTAACAACTGATGTGGACATTTTTTCGAGCTACCCAGTGTTTGAAAGGGCAATTAAACGAGCTTTGACGGAATAGTTTTACTTTTACACTCTTTTTTTTCTATGTTGTTGTTATTGTTGTCTTGTTTTTTTTTCTTTCTTTTGTTAGCATGTCCCTGTGTAAAATGGCAAAGTTATGCTGTATCTGGGAAATTGTTCAACAAATAAATAAATAAATATATAGTCATTGTTATGAAAAAGTTTAAATTCTTTTAACAGACATATATATAGTCATTGTACTTTTTTATTTTTGTTTATTTATTTACTTATTTTTTCTATTTACTAAGGCCTTCAGCCAATTCCATAAGTCTTCGTGTTCACTTTCCAATTAATCACGTTCCTTCATTTTTGGTTTTTATAAGGGCCTTCTTTTTTTTAATTTTCTTTTTCTCTATGCTATTCAAACTTCCTTGCCATAATTCATTAATAGGTAAGTCCCCTGTCCAGTTCATCAGTTTATCTCTTCCTACCTTCTTTATCCAATCTGCTTCTTTCCACTTCTTTATTATCATTCTTTTCTCCATCTCCAATACTTCCGTCTTATCCCAATTAATTCCGTGATTCGTCTCCTTAACATGTTTGTATATGGCATTGGTATCTTTCTTCCTCCTAACATCATCTTCATGTTGTTTTATCCTTTCTTTCACTCTCTTTCCAGTCTCTCCTATATATGACATATCGCATAAAAGTATGGGCGAAGAAACGGAGAAACTGAAGAAATTATTGAAGAAAGGAGGGGTCAAGACTTATAGAAAGAGTGGAGAAACTTTATTAAGATCAATTAAGAAGAAGAATAGAAAAGGGACTAAAAAGATTGATGAAGAGGAAGAAGGAGTCATCTACAGGGTATGGTGTGAGGACTGCGATGGAGATGGAGAAAAGAATGATAATAAGGAAGTGGAAAGAAGCAGATTGGATAAAGAAGGTAGGAAGAGATAAACTGACGAACTGGACAGGGGGCTTACCTATTAATGAATTATGGCAAGGAAGTTTGAATAGCATAGAGAAAAAGAAAATTAAAAAAAAGAAGGCCCTTATAAAAACCAAAAATGAAGGAACGTGATTAATTGGAAAGTGAACACGAAGACTTATGGAATTGGCTGAAGGCCTCAGTAAATAGAAAAAATAAGTAAATAAATAAATAAAAATAAAAAAGTATAATAGATTTTATAGAATATCAAGAAAGGAGCATATAGTAGGACTTTTGGTATATAATCATTAATCGAAAAATAAACTGAAGAAAATCTAAAAAAAAAGTACAACAATTATATATATGTCTCTTAAAAGAATTTAAACTTTTTCATAACAATGACTATATATATGACGGTTAAAGAATTTAAACTTTGTCATAACAATATTTATATATATGTCATTTATTTTAGATAATGTCTGAAGAAGGATATGCTAGATATCCGAAACAGTTACAAATTATAATTTAAAATAAAGTGGATTTAAGCTTTGGTCAGTGTCTATTTTGTTAAAATAATCAATCCAAAGCCATGAATAGTCTTAATATAATATCATATTTTAGGTACTTGAAATTGGAATAAAAACTTAAAATTCGGTATGCTTGTACGTTTTCATTCGCGTTACCTAAGTGAAAATAAAAATATCCAACTTTACAGCGGTTTTGTGAGGAACTGAAAAATCTTTCCCATGCTATTTATATGGGGCTTCTTCTACACCCCAAAATATTTAGGCACTTCCGGCAGGATTAGAATGATGAAATTTGGTATGATTGTAGCCTTCGGGACTAACCAACAGGAAAATTGCCAAAAGTGAATATTTTTAGTTTTTAAGAGGTCTAAAGGGGGATGAAATTCCCTTTCTATTTAAATGGGAGTTTTTTTGGTGGGTACAAAATCTTATCATTTAGATAGTTTAAATAGGGAAAAAAAAACTTAAAATTCGAGAGGATTTTGAGTTGAAAAGGTGTGAGGCCGTAATCCGAGCATACATTGGGATCTGGGGGGCGGAGCCCCCAGCTAGCCAAAGGCTAGTATATGTATAAAGTGTGAAACGATTAGTGATGAGCGCAAGAGTCTTGCGTGCAAGACCAAGACCAAGACCAAGAGCAGGAATTCCCTTGCAAGACCAAGACTAAGACCAAGACCAGGAATCCCGATGCAAGACAAAGACCAAGACCAAGGGGTGCAAGAGCAAGACCAAGACCAAGACCATACCTGCAAGACCAAGACCAAGACTAAGACTCTTGCGCAAGAGTCTTGCACAAGTACCGGTAGTACATGAATTCTTTTATAGAATGTAAAAAAGAAGGGAAAAATTACATATTTCACTTGAAATTCTTGGCTTCAGTAAAAATGCCGCTGGAGTGAATGTGTTCCTATTAGTTTATGCAATCCGTGTAAGTCAATCTGCCCTTGTAGCATATAGCTACAGCATGTCGTTTTCTGAGTTGGTTGTTCGCGTTTTCTGTAGATATTGCTTGTTTTCAAGGGACACAGGTGTCATCTTGTGTCATGTGAGCTATTTTAGTGAACAAACACCGTGTGTGTGAGTTTTCTCACGGTTTTTCCGTTTTCTCAGACTTTCTTTATTTCACCATTTTAGTCATTTCTCATCATCACTGTCTCCTTTAGCCTTGGTGCATAAACGTGGAACGTTAAACTAGTCATTTCAAAGCATATTGGTGGTGTTCTTCTTTCAAAACTAAAGAGAAATGTAGTATTGAACATCGGTAATTCCGTACACCAAAGGTACCGAGACTCCGGCCTCCGGTGAGAGGTTATGACCTTGGCTCCGAGACTCAAGCATACGTTGGAAAATTTTAATGTGTACTCATAAAATTAATATCGAAATAACATTTTCATGTTATTGACAAAAAATTTAGTGCGTATGACCGCAAGTTTGATTTCATGGGCGGATGCTTATACGTTGAATGATTGTTTATCAATATAACTTTTAGCCTCCTTAGGTATACGGCACACCGAGGATTGGGCGATATAACATTATACTACAACAGTAAATCTATATTATAAAATTCAAAGTGACTATGTTTGTGACTCCTAATCTCTTGAACCACCCGCTCGATCTCGACCAAATTTTCAACACAGAAGAGGTTTGGGCCAGGGAGTGATTTTATCATTTCACTTTGACGATAAAACTTAGGGGAGTGGAGGAGGAAGTTATAAAATAATAAATAAAATGTAATAACTCTTGAACTAAGCGATTAATCTCAATCAAATTTTTAACATAGATGAGGTTCAAGCCTGGAATGTTATTCGTCAGTTCAGTTTGATGGAGCAACGTATGGGAGGATGAGGAGGGGTGATACACAAAAATCAATATAAATAAAAATAAAAGTGACTAAGTTTGTGACTTAATAGCTCTTGAACCACCCAATCAATCTTAATCAAATTTTCAACATAGGTAAGGTTCGGACAGTGGGTGTTTTTTTTTTTTTTTTTTTTTTTTTTGTCATATTACTTTGACGGTAGAACTTAGAGGAAGAGGAGGGGAGTAGAAGTGAACAAAAATATATAAAACTTAATAACTCTTGAATCACCCAACCAATCTCGATCACATTTTTAACATAGATGAGATTCAAACCTGAAATTGGTTTGTGTTATATCACTTTGACGGTACAGCTTAACGGAGGGGGAGGGGAGTGATATTTAAAAATGATCGAAAATATCCGATATTAGAGTGGAATCTATAGTTTTGCTGGTCGCTGAGATAAATAGTGAAACTTTCGGTGCTGTTTAAATCCAAATTCAGCCCCATAGCTTGGCGGAGGGGAGGGGAGGTATATAAAATGATCGAAAATGACGAACTTTAGTGTCGAATTGGTAGTCTTCGAGATCGCTGAGTGAATACTGACACTTCAGATACCGTTTGCGACCAAATTCAGCCCGTAACTTGGGGGGTGGGATACATAAAAATGATCAAAAAATGACCAAATATTAGTGTCGAATCCATACATTTTTTTAGTCGCTAAGGTGAAGAGTGATAGTTCCGATCCCCTTTAAATGCAAATTCAGCACCACCACCTGGGAAGGGGGAGGAAGGAGATATTTAAAAATTATCGAAAATGACCATTATTATCAATGTTGTATCCATGGTTTTCAAGGTTATTGAGATTAACAGTGACACATCCGATTCCGTGCCTTGCAACATGGGGGAGGAGGAGATATATAAATTTATTGAAAATAACCGATATCAGAGAGCGCTTTAGTAATAGTAAAAAGTGACTGACTAACGAAATATATTATTATTTTTATTTTAAATTTAACCCAACGAAGTGGGTAATTGATGCTAGTAATCCATATTCACAAATGAGGCTGATTTTGTACAGTTATTTCAAATAACTTGGAGTTTGATGTCGTTATCTTGTATTTCTAATATAGGTCAAAAGTATTTATATAAATTGAGTTTACACTAAAGACATAGACAGTTGAGTCGTTTTCAGTTTTCACTCAAATTATTCTAAAATATTAAGAGTTTTGATTATAATAACTATTATTTTAATTTGTCTCTCTTTTTTGGTGAATATTCCTAAACATAATCATTATCATAGCTATTCTGTCATTATTGGCAGGTTACTTGCTATAACTGAGAAACTTCGATGTACGGTGGTCCTCAGCTGTTTCTTCGTCTTAAGGTAGTAATTTTCTGTTTTAATACTGTACCTTCCTTCAACTACAGTCTCTTTCGTTCCTTCCCTCTCTTTCCTTCCATCATACCCTCTAGCACGTCCTCATCCAATATCCCAACTAGTTCCTCTTTCTCCTCTTATCAATATCTAAAATTCTTCTTTTTTTTTCCCTGTTGCTAATATTTCTAACACCTTCTCATTCGTTTTCCGTTCAACACAGCTAATTCTCTCCTTTTTTCTCCATACTCACGTTTCGAAAGTCTTCAATTTTTTCATCGCTTTTGCGTAATGTCCATGTTTCTGCCCCATAGAGTACATAGTGGAATCAGTAAAACAAAATCTCAATATTTAATTGGAAGTTTGTTTAATACAAGAATTAGCTAATCGTGGTTGAAAAAAAATCTGACTCCTTTAGAGTGTAAAAATAATTTTCCAGTACATGGTATCTCAATAATCTGTAACGTCTTGATTTTCGTTCATGTGTCTCAGGGGTAGACTCCCCAGTTTGGGAACCAGTGGAGTGTTGGATCTGTTAAAAAATGTAAAAAGATTAGGAAACATTGTGATTTATCTTGTAAGTAGTGACACGTGGACACCCATTAAAAAAATAAGTCATCGTACACTATCGCCATATTTACACAAAGGTAAACTATGTTACATTTAGAAACATACATTGTGTTTCTGTTAGTACTGGCACATTGTAGAATTTATTATCCCTTATGTTCAGAGTAAAATTTACCTATGAAAGGTATAAGGTCTTTTGAAAACAAAACTTGCAAGACTCTTGCAAGCAAGACCAAGACCAAGACCAAGACTGGATGTGCAAGACCAAGACCAAGTGTTCCAATGCAAGACCAAGACCAAGACTGGATGCAAGACCAAGACCATCCCGGTCTTGGTCTTGGTCTTGCATTTGCTCATCACTAGAAACGATGTACTGTTATCAGACAGTATTGTACAGAACACATTACCGAGGATAGTTCTTTTCTATCGGATTGAAGTTGCGAGTTGAGAGAGAGCTTAATTCATATACCAAAAGGTAAATTAAGTAATATATTGTTATCATTTAAAAAAATGTAGGTCTATATGTATTCTTAATATTGAAATGCAAAAAATGACTTAAAAACTTTTACCATCCAAATTGTTTTTATATTTGTATTAGGCATTAATTTGTTTGGCTTGCCAGAGACGCCAATTTTTATTATAAACTAGTTGAATATACCCATGCTTCGCACGGGGGCTGTATTTGGAAGTCAACGCCTGTGAGAGTATTCTCAGCGACCGCGAAAACTATTGATTTGATACTAATGTCGGTCATTTTGGGCTATTTTTTTCATGTCTTGGTATCCCCGCCCCCGTTGACTCCCGCCCGCATACAATTGTAACTAAATTTGCAAGTCTTCGCTAATGGAAGTGTCACCATTGATTTCAGCGACCGCAAAAACTATAGATTTGACACTAATATCTTGATTGCCTTTGATTACCTTTATATGTCGTGGTATCTCACCCCCCCCCCCGTGACCCCCCAGCCCGGAGCCGAATAGCGTGACTTTGGGATTTAATGCGATCGGAGTTTCACCATTAATTTCAGCGACCGCAAAAACTATAGATTTGACACTAATATCGGTCATTTTCTACTACTTTTACATGTACCGGTAAACGCCCCCCTGAGACTTCCTGAGAAATAAATTAAGAAATTTGAATCACCTATGTTAAAGTTAGGCGTGACCATACACACAATTAGATATTAGCAGCATTAGTCATTAAGAAATTCCATAGTGTAGTTCCAAACATTATTATTGTATCCTTTTGAAATTTATACGGGACCATTGGAAAAATATTACGGGAAATTTATACAGGAACAAGAGAGAACATTCAAAGTTGATATACTTGTTTCAAAGTTATGCGTGAACATAAACACATTGAAATCGGTTAATTAGAGTTTTCACACTTCACCTGTTGAGGTTTCCGTGGCCTACTTCCAAACATTTTCATTATATCCTTATGAAATTTATATGGGAGCATGGTTAAGGCACATCCTTTCAAACAACAAACAAATATGAAAATCACTGAATCTGTCGTAGCAATGAATGAATATACCACAACATATACAGGATGTTTCAAAACAACACGGACAACGTTTGGGAGGTGACTCCTGACACCAAGATAAGACAAAAAATATAGACCACACAAATGCTTCCTTTCAGAGTTATAGGCTGCCGAAAAAATGAAAAAATTGATTTTAAAGGTTCATAGCTCCAAAACTATGGGACCTACCGTAGTCAGGTAAAGACTTCACTTAGAAACTATTATGTGTCCTATCCAAAAATGCGTGTTTCAGAATCCTGAGGTGCTTCCATAACAGTTTTTATAGAGGGAGTTTGGCTACTGGCATATAATTTGAAGTACTCTCCAACTACCTCCATAAAAAATTTTGCGGAAGTACCAAAGGATTCTGAAACTTGGATATTTGGATAGGGCACATACTAGTTCCTAAGTAAAGTCTTGATCCGACTACGGTAGGTCCCATAGTTTTGGAGGTATGGACCTTTAAAATTCATTTTTTCATGTTTTTGGCAGCCTATAACTCCGAAAGGAGGCATTTGTGCAGCCAGGATGGTCTATACTTTTTGGCTTATCTTGGTGTCAGGAATCACTTTCCGAACGTGGTCGGTGTTGTTTTGAAACACCCTGAATATAGGGATGAACGAGTTGAATTGAAAACGTCCTCCTTATTTTAAGTCAGTTAAAAATGGTAATACATAGTACTGTGCATTTATTTTCCGCTTGCAGCGGACAGTATCGGCAAATGATATTGCAGTTGGCCATCAGGTCAGCTTGGACCCCTGTTTTCTCGAAATGCAATTCCGATATATATTTTAACGAATATAATTTCAGTGAGACATTACTCACTGTATGGATTAACTATCAATAGAGTGAAAAAATAAAGAACGTTAAACCGTATTAATTCATTACTTTAATTTTAGTTAAGATAGACAATTTATATTCTGTATATATCATAGTTCTTCTACAGGGCGATGCAGGGAAACGGGAAATTTTGAGTCTAGAATTAGCAACACTGTATGACAGGCATTTGTTAGGGAACGATAATATTAAGAAGACTTTGTCATTTAGAAACAATGAAGTATTGAAGTTATGCGGAATGGGTGTTTGCTGTGTAAGAACAGTGACATTTTATGGCCTCCGAGATCCCCTGAACTCAGTGTGTGCGATTTCTCTCTGTGAAAAATCTATGAGGACATCTAGAAATCAAAAAGTATAGTGCATGTCCTGCAAACATCGTTCAGAGTTAAAGAGGGACTCACTGGCGTTCCTCAAAACGTAATACACTGAGCATTCCAGCGAATTTCCCAAAACATGCTCGTATGTGTATGCCGAGAAGGAGCACATATCTCCGACGCCCTCTTCAAGAAATTTTCCTGATGTTCTCTTCAAGTTATATGCAAGTGTCATTCTTAATGGCATATTTTCTACATGCATTTGAATCATTAAATTCATTCTTTCCTGTTTGGTTTAGTGCATTTTACACTAGTTAAAATTTTCCTGTTTTCCTACGCCGCCCTAAATTACTTTTAACCTACCCTAACCACCATATTGTTCCTTTGGGCTTCCCCTGCAGCACTTACCATTAATGCGCTGTGCTTATGACTTCAAGCGGAAAAAACGCACAGTATGTAGGCACTATTAGCAAAGTTCTCCGACTTGCAACGTTACGATCGTTCCTAACTAACAAACATATTTTCTAATACAGGTACTTCTTTTGCACGAGAGGATTCGGTTATATATATTTCCATAGTTCGAATACGGTAAACACATAGAGAGTAAGATGCATGATAAAGAAAGACAAACTATACTGAGTACAATAATGTAAAGAGTTCATTGATGCATCATAAGTGTAAACGTAAAATAACTGTTTTTCTGAGAGAAATTCATGAGCAGAGTTTCATAGTTCACCTGTTGGATGAAGTGCCTGTACTGAAGAATCTGTTTTGGAAATTACTATGGGGATCCATCAGGTTCATTTAATTCTCTAATTAAAGGAATGCAAGTGAAACAATACCTAGGAAGTGTCTTTCCCAAAACTTAGTAGTAGGACAATCAAAATGTATATATATATATATATATATATATATATATATATATATATATATATATATATATATATATATTATTTGAGAGAGAGAGATAAGAGGCAAAGAAATAAATTAGTGATGAAGTTTAGCTATAGAAATGCTATTTCAACTAGCCAGAAGTAAAATTTATCTTCTCGGTCAATTGCACGAATGTTCTGTTACCAGATGTTATGAAACAACTTGCATTAGGAATTGGGAAAGTTTTGCTTGGAAATTGAAATTTACTGCCTGCTTCATGAGACTCAAATATCTAGTTTCGTATAGAAGAATTCAAAAATCGTCTCAATGGCGTTTGGTTACATGATACAAAAAGTTAACTTACTTTCAATGCAGGGTTAGTTTGGATAACTTATTAGATTTTAATAATTTGTGACTTTTAAGGTATATTCGTCTTTCTTTTTAACGAACTAAAAGGTAGTAATAGTACTTCAATTCTGCCCGGTGTCCGTAAATCCCGACACTATGTCTGGAATGGTTAATACCTACAACCATTTTACTAAAGAAAGAGAAAAATTATAGTGCATTATTTTAATCAAGTACACCGCCTATTTGGCAGTATAAAATACATAGTATGCTGTAAACGTAAACAGTAATACAGTAAATTCAATGTGTGTAGTTTAAAAGCGGGACTTTCAGACTGAATCGGCAGACGGCAGCTACAGATTTTGTAAGTTGCTTCCGAAGTCCGTTAAATCAAAGAATGAGTGCATTAAATTTAGAACAATAAATAAATAATTACAAAAAAGTGTTTCAAATTTTGGTTACGTGGCACACTTATGCGGTAGTCTAAGTTCAGTTTGCACATGTTATTACATTATTATGGTCATGACAACACATGCAGCGCAGTCCTTCAGTTCATTTAGTACTGAAGGAGAAGTGAAAGGTAAACATCCTCTTTAATATGTTTCACAGGAAGGAAGAAACCACAAATCGTAAGGTCAGGAACTTTACGGAAAATGTAAACAACACAAAGTCATCCTCCGTACCTCATTCTGCCCAGCGTTGTGGGAGTTCACGGTTCCTGTAGCGACTCAATTATAAATGGCAATGTGAGTAACCCTATTCACCAGAAAACTGAAGTTACCAGAATCCATCTGCGACTGTAGAAGTAAATACAACCGTAATATATTCAGATAAAACACACCCGTTACTGTTGCCTAATCAAAGAGAAAGATTCCGTCCATCTTTGTTTTTGAGATTGGACAGAAAATGTTCTTTTTTGTGGAATTCGGTTGACATCAGAAACCGGCGTGAGGAGTTTCCGTGCCCTGTACCGGGACATCGTGACAATTAACTGTCACACTAAAATGAAAATAATCTTGTCTAAAAAGAAAAAAACAAAACAGAAAAGTTCCTCAATTGTATCTTGGGTGAGATTAGAAAACTAAAATCTTCATTTAGTCGTAAAATATGAAAGATTAAGAGATTTTTCTATCATAATAGCAGTTGTCATCATCATCAAAATTATCCAACCAGTTGTCTGCGGGATTCTAAGCTCATAGTTCTGAAGATATATTGACTTTATTTGGACTACGAACGAAGGTCTATCTTCTTTCACTGTTTTGCTAGAAACGATTGGTCTTGCAGAACCTACTTCTCCTTGAACTAGTGAATAATGTCCTTGAACTAACTGTGCTACTTCAAAGTGTTTTGGTGGAATGCTAGATTTGTTTTCTCGGAGTAAACGTTGTCAGGTAAAAACCGATGAACTCTCTTACTTTAAAGCACAAAGTACGTTTTACTTTTTATTCACAGCTTGTGATGCAATTTCGAGTGCCAGAAAGTAGTTAGATGCAATGGAAAACGAAATGAAATGATATATTTTATTTTAACGTCCCTCGATTATTCCGTTTAGGCTAAGGAAGACGGACGATTAAGGATAATAAAATGAGGATGGAAAAATTGGCGAAATGAGTTCTGGGAGGACACGGGAGTAAGCCGAGGAAACCACAGAAAAAATGTTGTCCACCACAAACTTACTTGACAGAGGATCGAACAAGGGATCTCACGCACCAGAGGTAAGAGTTCTACACTGGGCTTCTCTTAAGATAAACGGAATTCTAATATTGTAACACCATAAATACTTCAATGTTCTTAATATATAACACTATATACAGTGGTGTTCATATATATAATTTACACTGAAAATTTAAGAACAAAGCAATAATTTACACTGAAAAACTAAGAACAAAGCAATAATTTACAAGCAATAATTTACACTGAAAATTTAAGAACAAAGCAGCAAGGTTCGTATATTAAAGTATCCAGGCATTCATCTGGTAGAACTAGCAGAATGCTTGGGATAAAATTCGAACATAGGAATTCGTAATTACGAAGCACCAAAACTAATCACTAACTAACACTCGCTCTGTAAATGTTATCAACTTACTTTTCTGTAATTGGTTTTGTAACATATTTATTATTTTCATGGAGCAAAGGCTGAATTTTCTACTTGAGTTGATAACTATTCCTACTATGATTTTAATTGACAACTAATAATTTACGTTCATTATTTATATCCATTTTCTACACATAACTTTCAAAGAGTATTCAGAGTAAATGTTTTATTTTAGTAATGTTTCATTAAAATATGGTCATATGTTAATTAAAGTTTCAAATATTGAAAAGTTTCCCTTTCCGAGTATTACAATGATTAGAAATGAAGTTTCTTCTTTTTATAAACTTCACGATAGTTTCTACATTTTTAAAGACGTACGAGTAATTCTGAATTATTTTCAAATATTCAAATAGACTAGAATGAAGAGGATAATATCAAAAAGCATTTTTGAAACAAAAGATTATTGTTTAACGAATTGTCAGAAACAAGCTTCTTTTTTAAAAGAAAAAATAACAGTGTAGGTTATGGGATATTATGGAACTTGAAAGCTGAATTAAAATTTGTTCACTTGATAAATCCATATAAAGAATTCACTGGCAGAAAATAAATAACTGCTACGCATATTGTGTGGATTATTTCTATTTAGTCGTTTGTTTACGTGTAAAATGTGCAATACCTAGGATTATAACTGAAACAATGAGAGATTTATGTTGTATTTCTAATAAAATAAGAAATTTCCTCTCTATTTGTAAATTTTGCTGCATATTTGCCACGCATATGATACGAGAACTCAAAATTTAGCATTGACAATTTCTGAGATGTCTTTTTGTTTAGTTATAACTTTCTTGTTTTTAAACCATTTCTTGATTTTCTTTTGTGAACGTGTGTTTTCTTTAGTTCTCCATTTTCTCACAAGAAAGAGAGTATTTTTTTACTTATTTATATCATTTCTAGCGACATTTGGAACAACTTTTAGACACGAATTTACGTAGTATATACTATAGCTGCATACAATTACCAGATGAACTATGAGTAATCTAAATTTGTAAAAACCCCTGTAACAGACACATATCATTTACAGACAAATAATCATGTTTCATTTATGTCTGTTATTTCGTGGTTCCACTATACGTGAAATGAAATAGGAAAACATTCATAACACCGATATGCAGGTCTTGGCCTTAGCTTCTTTAGAAATTGTTGTAGCTACGAGAGGAGTAGTTTTGGAATTAAGTCCAAGACGTATTCAAGCATAGGTACCACCTCACAATTTTCTATTCTTGCCCCGAAAATCTATCATTCTGTCCCTTAAATTTACAAATCTCTAATTTGATTTATTATTTTTTAAATGAAAAATTATGTCCCTTTAAATTATCTTATGGGCGGGACCTGAATCCGAAAACTCACCTGTGGGCACTCCTGTATTCAAGATAACTTACCAGACACTCAGTGTCGTTGTTTGCTTAAACTGCTTTATAACCTGCATCTACAAAAGCTAAACAGGAATAAAAAAAAAGTATTTGCCAACTCCAAGTATGTTGTCATACTATTTACATTACCGTAATTGGATTGCCTTGCATCAATGTTTCGATTCTATATAATTAGACATATGCAGATGGAGCAATCCGTATGACCTATATTTCATACATACATACATATATGTCTAGTATTAGGTATGTATGTTACCTGTCCTGAGGCATAGAAAACGATTAACTAGATGTACATTGGAACTGAACTTCAAGTAATCATCCTAAACACAACAAAGCTACAAGCTTACATTTATCATCACGGTCCCTCGTTCCCAATTCCTGTGTTTCTCGCTGTTGTTGTAAACACAGTGGAACTGATACTCAAAGCACCATCGTGTTAAACAAAAGCGTCGAAGATGAAAGAGATACGATAGCTTATCTCACATTGTTTCTGTTGTCAAACGATAATGGCTACAAATGATTTACATAGTCCAAAACCATTATCACCAAATATAGATTTTTCCTTTTACGGTTATCTTTCAATTTCATGTTGACAATGTACTTATCTCAGACAAAATGAATTAAAGTGTAGAGAAACCAAAATGAAAATATGTTACACGTTTAATTGTTTCACATGAAAATTTCGCCAATACAGGGTGATTTCCTGAGAATGCTAATAGTACTATACCTTTGTGCATGATTTTAACAAAGTCGGCTGTAATTGGCTGAGAGAAATCTAGTGACCATATTATATGGTATGATATTATAAGAGTCAATGTCCTCTTCATTTTTGCAGGAGTATCTTGGCTCAATCCTAAAATTTTGGGAAAGATGCATAGCACATCTTTAAAATTTTGGAAATTACTAAAACTAAAGTTTGGTATGGTAGTATATGGCCCAGCTGTGTACTTCTGAAAGCTTGATTGATTCATATCGCTTCCTTTTCTAGATAAGCATTTTCAAAAATTCAAAATTGGGAGGTTTTAAACCATTCTTATTCTCTTTGGTGGTTTGATCACGTTATGTTTGTATATAGTTCAGTACAGAGATCGATTTTTCTCTAATGGGACATGGGTACAATGATAAACCTCTTCAGTATTTTGAGAGGGATGCATAGGCCCACTCCTTAAATTTGAAAACTCTAAAAAAGAAACGATATTGGTAAATGTTTTCTGGGACGTAAATATTATTTCTGTAAGTTGGGTAGTCCTGCTGATCTTTCTCAATGGGTAAAAAATTGATTAACATATACGTGATCAATACGTGTTATCACGTAGAAGATAACGTAATTCATTCTCATTGATGATGCTTTATTGCTTTATACAATTACATCGATGAGTACAGTTAGTCCATTGTCTTCCATAGAGCATGAGTATATTATATACTTTATTAAATTTTGGAAGGATACATTAATTCACCCCTTAAATTTGAGAAATTTCAAAAATTAAAAAGAAAAGTAGTAAATCTTCTCTATGATTTGAATATTGGTTTGGTCCTGCTTGCTTCATGGGTTTAAAAAATTCAAGAAATATACGTACGTAAGAGGATGAATCGTGAAAAAATAAAATTATTTTTGTAAAATGTTATAGTGTGGAAGAGTTGCTTCTTCTTATAAGAAGAAAACTACGCAAAACGAAATTCTAAGGTCGAACACTATAGGTTGTAATGTCCATTTCATGGTTTAGTAATGTCATATAAATTTAAAAATAGGGTCCGCAGTGACTCAGTGGCAGATCGTTCACCTCAGGTCATGAGGTCTTTGCTCCTGTCCCAGCTCGCGTCAAGGAATTTTGTGGTGGACAAGCATCATATGGTGGGTTTTCTATGGATTTCCCCGTTTCCTCCCACTTTCTTCATTCCACCATCTCCATTCTCATCATCACCACCTCTTTTAGTCTAGCCGGCATAACCGTGGTACGTAAAACTTAAAAGAGAAAAGAAATTAATACATCATTAATATTTTAAAGTTTTTCAGTCTCACAACGTGTTTGAGAAAGAAGAATTTTCTAAATTTTTGCAAGTTTCTTAGTGCAGCTCTTCGCCCGTTTTGTCAGAGCAAAATGCTCCAGAATTCACTACGATGAAATAAGCCTAGCTGAACGTCGAATTCCATCCACACCCCATCTAACCAACCATCCCAAGTAGAGGTGTATTACGAGTATTTGCATTGCATTTTAGCACAATTTACAACAAATTTGTTGATTCGGTGGTCCACTGTTACTTCCACAGTTTTTTCAATATGAACAAGTTTAAAGTCTCAATTTTGAGAAAAATTAATCAGAAACGTTTCTCATAACGGCGTAGATTTCAGTTAAAACTTAGCGTACCTTGATAACAGTGTAGATCACGAGACAGTGTTAAACTATGCGCAAGCGGTAAACTGTGATCGATTTGCATTGTCCGATCGCAAGACATCTGTCATAACTTCAAGTATACTGCAAGGCATAAGAATAACAACCGACCGATTCTTCCCATTTGGTTGGCAAATGTAAAATCAGAAGAGAAACAGTGTCGTGTCAGGACTATTTCGAAATGTACGCGTAATGACGATAGTTTGTTTGACGAAAGAGTGAACGCAAAAGTTTTCGGGAAGAAAATAAAAGAAGAACATTATTCTTTGATTAAAAAATAATGGATCAGTTTACATTGATCTTATTTCTCCGTCCTCCACCTTGACAGTTAACATAACACGAAGTATTATTTGTCATCTGTCAGAATTTTAAATATCGCTTGGAAAGCTACCATTAATCTGGTGTTGATGGCACTGTTACTAACACGGCTTAAAAGAATGCCGTGATACGTCAGCTAGAATTGCAACTAGAGCGTTGTCTAATGCACTGCTGCAAACTTCCTTTCGGCGGATAGATGGTGGTACCACAGAACCAAAATAATATTTTGAGGTTGCTGGATACAAAAATCTCTTTATGGTCAAGTATGAATCTGTCGATTGTTTGATTCCAGAAGTAGTAGAGCGTTGGCTTCTCATTCGGGAGGTAGCGGGTTCGAATCCCTCTGTCGACCATCCTGACTGGAGTTTTCCAGGGTTTTCCTCAGTTCTACCAGGCAAATGCCGGGATGGTACCTACTAAACACGCCCTGGCCGACACCTTCCCAAATCCTTTCTATTGTTGTTGTTGTTGTTGTTAGATATCCAGTATAAAATGGCCTCTGAGCTGTATATGGTGCTTGTTAAATAAATAAATAAATAAATAAACAGGAATATGCTGAGCAAAGACCAGCAGTATTTATTAGTCATGTCCAAAGCAATAAAGTTGGAACATTGTCCAGCGAATTCGAGATCCTGACTCTCTGCCACATTCTAGATGGGTAACTGCGACCAATAGAATGCTTAGGTTGTACACAAATTTGCCAAATCCTTTTGAAAATTTGAAACATATATATGTCTTCAACTTGAAAACATATGTGTGGTTCGACATCAAGAAGAAAGAATCTTAGAGCTCCTTCGTGGCTAAGCTGTTAGCATACGCGCCTATGGCGTAGGAGACCCGGGTTCGATTCCCGGCGGGAGCTCATGTGGTTCGGATTCCACGTTAATCAGTAGGTCCACGTCTCATATAGCCTCGCGGCTGAACGGGACGTTAAACTCAAAATCAACTCAACTCAAGAGAGAATCTTTTACTGACTGTCCTGAACATGTTTATCTAGAAACTCAAACATCGCAGTATTTATGTGACGACCTACTTCAAGTTTGGAACACAGTAATTAAGCTCATTGTGTCTTTTGTACTCCTGAAAATGTACTATTGCCTATGTAAATTGTTGCTACAGAACATAATGAAGAGTTTGAACATAAAAGAATTTTAAAAGTAAGATAATATACCTGTAGGAACACTGAACTTATTTACCGAAATACTTGTAAGTTGCATCCTCCCCCAATGTTACAGAAAGGGTGTGATAATTATATTAAATCAATTATTAATTCCGACACAAGGCCTTCATGGCCTCACAAAATTCCCATATCACACCCAGGCAGTCTAAAAATGTGTCAAACTTGTTAGCAAGGCCTCCATTAAAGAATCTGGACAAGAAGATAAAGATGAATACAACTGGTCTTCTGCTATGAAGATCGGTTAATTTCTCTCGAAAGTCAAATTTCAAACTTGTTTATATTGGAAAGAAACCGTAGAAGTACAGTGAACCACTAGATTCGTCAATTTGGTGTAGATAAAAAATAAATATAATGCAAATATTATACCTCTACTTTGGATGGTTGGTTGGATAGTGTGTGGATGGAACTTGCTCTTCAACTACTTCCGCGTGGTTGAGTTGAGTTGAGTTGAGTTGTTCTTGGCGGGTTTTAGTTTTCTAAGTTTCGAGCTTTTGCTCTTGCCTTCCATGTTGAGTGTTCTTTTGGCTTGTGTTTCTTCTTCCTATTTGTGCTTTTGGGGCTGCGACTGTCGCGAGCCCTTCTTGGTGGCGTTGTAGGCTAACACATTCCTACGGAGGTCGTGGCATTCGAAATGCTGCTCTTCGGGGGGCGATTGTTCCTATGGCTGCAATGTCGTCGTTGGCGTGATTGTGGACTGTTGCCCAGAATCTGGCGGAGAGCTGTTCCCTGACTTCTTGAAGGAATGGGAGTTCCAGGTCCTCGTGTGTTTGGGCGGTTGTTGTGCCGATTTCGTGTCGAGTGATAGCTCTTGCCGCTTTGTTCTGGACGATCTGTAGTTGTTTGTGATGAGAAGGTGCAGCGTGCTCCCAGGCCGGGTGTGCGTATAGTAGGATCGGTCGTAGGCAAGTGGTGTAGATGTTCCTCCTTGCTTCATGTGAGAAGCTGGCACTAAGCAGGATTGCCATCAGTGCGCCGAGTCTTCGTGTTGCTTTGGTTGCTGTGTCTGACAGGTGGCGTCGGAAGGTCAGCCGGTGGTCCAGGATGACTCCGAGGTACTTGGCTTCGTTGGAGACTTGGAGTATGTTGCCGTGCATCATCAGGTTGTAGGCTCTGACCCTGTGTGCCCAAGTGAAATCGACCAGTGTGGTTTTGTTTGGATTGACTTTGATTTTCCACTTGTGTGTCCACTCTTCCAGTTTCGTGATGTGGCGTTGCATTGCCCTTTCGACATATCTGACGTTGCGGTTCTGCGCGAAGACAGCTGTGTCGTCCGCGTAGGTAGCAAGAAAGGTGCCATGGTCCGTCGGGATGTCAGCCGTGTAGAGTGAATACAGAAGTGGAGAAAGGCAAGATCCCTGTGGTACTCCTGCCTGGATCGGTCTGCTCTCCGTGAGATGCCCTTCTCGGAAAACCTTGAAGCTGCGATCTTGTAGGTAGCTCTGTATGAGTTTCACCTGATATTGAGGGAGTCCTGCCTGGAGCAGTTTGTGGACAAGTCCGTCGTGCCACACCCTGTCAAAAGCTTTCTCAATGTCCAGAAAAAGACCCAGGGTGTGACCTCCTTCATTATACTGTAATGTGATCTTGTCCACAACTCGGACCAGCTGGTGGGTGGTGCTGTGGTCCGGTCTGAATCCGAACTGATGTTTCGGGATGAGGTTGTTCTGCTCTGCATGGTCCAACATTCTCCTGTGTACGACTCTTTCTACTATCTTCCCGAGGTGGGAGAGGAGACTGATGGGCCTGTAGTTCTTCGGCTCTGTCCTGTGACCCGTGGCCTTGGGAATCATGATGACACGAGCTTCCTTCCATGATGACGGGAAGTGGCCAGTCCTCATGATCCCGTTGGTGATTCGTGTCAGGAGTACCACTGCCTTTCTAGGTGCACGTTTCAGGGCGAGCGTTGGTATGGCGTCAGAGCCTGCTGCCTTGCTGCTGTGAAGCCGTTTGATGATTTTTGTCAGTTCCCTCGGTGTCGTCAGAGCTGTTGGCGGAAACTCGTACTCTTGTTGCAGGGTTCGGAGGCTTTCCTGTACTGCTGCTTCCGTGGGGGGATCAGGTGGAGTGGGGTTTAGCCGGAACGTTTCTTGCAGGTGGTCGGCAAGAACGGTTGCTTGATCCGCTGGGTTGTATACAAGTCCGTGCTGACCTCTGAGTGGTTGGGTGCGTGGAGGTCCCGGTGGGCGTGACACTGTCTTGAGAAGTTGCCAAAAGTCCCGCGACGGTGCTTCTATGGCTCGAAGTTTCTCATCCCAGGCGGCGTAGGTCTGTCGCTGGAGGCGGTTCTTCACCCGTTTCGTCATCGCATTCCACAATGTTTTGTATTGGGGGTGGCGGGTCTTCTGCCAACGGCGTCTGGACCAGCGTTTGATCGCGATCAGCGCTGCCGTGCGGAGGTCTTTGTTTTGGTTTGTCTACTTATGACAAAATGGACGAAGATCAGCACGGTGAAACTTGCGAAAAATTTTGAAAATTCCTACTATTCGAACACGTTATGAAAGGTAAACATTAATATATTAACGTTATTTTAATTGATTTAACATTAACTATTATTGAACCATAAAATAAATACCACAATCTAGAGGAAAGGAGGACAAAGCGGACCACTTAACTTCAAGGGCCTCAAGTGGCAATTAAAATTAAGACTACGAAGTTTTGAGGAAATATTTTATGATTAATAAATTTTCAAATAACAATACAGTAGTAACGAGAACTGCATATACATAAATGATATTACTTAATTGCTGAACTACTGCAATTTATTCACTTTGCCTCACCGGTCGGGCAAAGCGGATCATGATAGTGGAGGAAAGTGAATAAGCAAAAACTCATACATTAAAAGTCAGGATTTAATACAGATATGCAAAACAGAAATTGTATAGAAGAACAATATGTATATACACAGTCTAAGATAATAAGAGAATGATACCTAAATGAGCTGCTTTACATACCAGAAGATTAAAATGTTTAACATTTTGTGAGTATTAGCCTAACACAATTAAATATAGAATCAAGTCTAGACTAAGCCTGCATACACATGATCCCTAAATATGTTTGAAAAGCACAAGTCCATAGAAGTCTTCTTTCTTATCCAGTAGGCATCTAGTACCTAGTTTCTTTCAATCTATAGTAATCCTAGTGAGTACAATCTACGTAATAGCAACGAGATTGAAGAAAACAATAATAGGGCTTAGGGCTGAAAATAATATTACATCACACGCTTGGTTTGCACAGATCAGAAATGTAAATGTCTTGTCCCTCATAATCAATGTAGTTTTCGTGAAATCATGACAGACAAATAGAACACTGAACACAGTCTTCAATAGGTGGATCTGAATAATATTCATGACAGAACTTGTATTGGTAACTATCTTCTCCTTCTGATGATTTTGAATGTTTTTTTTTCTTTGTAATTCCAGATGTACTTGGTAGATCTATAGCCGCAGCAAAAACATTTCTTCTTGCAGGAGATACTTGATTGGTACATTCCCTACTTTTCCCTTGTAGTTCCTTTATGGAAGGTGCACTAGTACTTGGTTCGGTAGACCTAGTAGACTTGCTTCACTTCTTCTCACTCTTCTGTTTAAAAGATTTCTTGACAGGGGTACTTTTGAGTTCCTCTGCACGTAGAGAACTCGAGCTTCTGCTGACAACTTTTGTTACGACAGTTTGAGGCAGTGGACGAATATCACATGGTAGAATTGGAGAACTATTCATACTACCAACCTCCTGAGCATTATTTGTCGTATTGTCTAGGTTTTCTGTAGATGTAATCGTAGTGAAGTCATCCTCTTCTGCAATGTCAGTAATGGGAGGCATTCCTGAAGCTTCAGATGGCGCAAAATCATCGTCTCCAAATACTGTAGGGTTCAAGGGCATCATAGCGGTAACTTGAAAGCCGCTTACTGCATTCTTCAATGTGCATGAACGCATATAAGCATTCCCAAACAATGAGGCTATTTCGTACTGAATAATAGCCCTACCTGGATGCCCCTTCTGCCACAGGTCAACGTCAATTTCAAAATAAGTGCTCAGAGGTCCAAGCATGGAATGATCTAAGGGTTGTAACTTGTGTGTGGTGTGGGGAGGAAAGGACAGCATAACCACAAAGTTTTGTTTTGCATATTCTATGACTTCTAAAGAAATATGTGATTCATGATTATCAAGTAAAATCAAAACTGGATTTTCTTTCGTTGGCCTAGTGTGTGAAACAAAATGTTTTAAACACAGCACAAAGATCTCCTTCGTTGTCCAACTGCTATCTGAACACCACCCGGCTGTTCCCGTAGTAGCACCATCCAATTTTTTTCAGGAAGACGCTTGCGAGAAAATATTAGACCAGGTGTTAGAAAATTTCCAGAAGCACTGCAATAACAAATGGCTGTAACTAATTGATCCTTCTCATTAGAACTAATACTACCTACCTGTCGCTTTCCTTTGGCACTTATCACTTTTGGAGGCTTCGATGATGATGTTCTAATGCCTGTCTTATCGACATTGTAGATGTTTGCCGGGTTGAAATTGTGTTTTTCCAGTAAGTTCATTAACAATGTGTAAAATCTGTTGACAGATTCCCAGGTGAAACCTCGAGCTCGAGCAATGCTGGTAGATTGTGGAACGCGGAGAGACAATGGAGGATGTCTCTCAAGAAATCCTTTAACTCAAGCTTTCCCAGCTTTAGGCGCCTTAAAAGGATATTGTAGCTTGTTTCTGTCAGCTAATTCATACGCTAACTGGGATAAATCTGACATCGTTAGACCAAAGAACACTTGATCAACTTTAAGAATGTATTCCAGTAAAGAATTTTCTAATTCTTCAGAAAATACCGTACGAAATCCTCCTAATTTATTTGAAGTGCTACCTGATTTTACATGTCAATACAAGGTCGCGAATGGGATATTATATTTGGAGGACGCTGATCGAATAGACGACTCCCTGGCCTCTTTAATGGCATTCCTCATCATTTAATCAGACCAGTTTGCTTGCGTAGTTTTTCGTCGATAATTGCGAACCATCTGGAAAGACACAGTTATAAATAAGTCACTTTATATTTGGATAGAATTGAATACATGTAAAAGTGAGAAAATTAACTAAAGTTTAGTAATTTTTGGACTTTAATTTCTGAGTTGACAACAAAGAATGTAGTCATCGATAGATACTGAATATGTGTGTGTAAAAATTGAAGCAAATCGGTGGAGTTGAACAGGTTCAAAATGCAATACCATAATTTTATTAAAGTAACCACACAAATTTTTACTGTGTAACTCTGGTATTGAAAACTGAAGGTATATTAATGCATGGCTCTATATTTAATGTCTGTAAATTGAAGCAAACCGGTTAAGTGTGTGTGGATAAAAAATAGTTCCAAATTTTAACTGGCAAGTCACATTTTATTAAAATAGTGTAATGCTTGTGTCTGAATTGAAAATATATTGTATCCATGGGCGTCGGTATAGGCGGTTCTCGAGTCGTGTCTCCACCCCGAAATATATCAGATCATATTATGTATGTCTGTATTTAATATGCTGTCATACACTATAGGTCACTCATTGGCTAAGCAGTACATACTTTTTCTCAATCCCCCTCCCTGAACAAAATTTCACCGTACGCTACTGTAGTCATTAATACTGAACATATGGAACATTTAAAGTAAATTGATTTAATGGAAATAGGCAAAAAGTAGAGAAACAAAGAACTGAAGTTAATTAATATCATTTTAAAAGATGTAAAATGAAATTAATAGTTTCTTAACAGTGTTATACAATTACATAGTTTAATATAGGATAAGTTGCGTTAATAGCCGCTGCAATTATTTAACTAAACTCCTATCTAACCCAGCTTACTACTACAACTACTGATGCTACTCTACTACGACTACCATCATCCCTCCTACTATTACTACAACTATGCTTTTGTTCGTAGATTGTTAACGGAACAAATTCCTTAATATGAATTTCAATATTCAGTTTAGCTATGTTGCAACGTATACGTACAGTCAATACCACATTTAGTGTCAAACAAATGTTCTAAAACAGTACTGCATTATACTTGGGGCAAAGTGAATCGCTATTCGCTTTGTCCCTTCTAAAATTATTCTCTTTGCCCCACACTACAACATGAGACAAAAGACTGTCTACAGCATACGGACGACGTAGTTACTATAATTCTCAAACATGATAACAAAGGTAAGATCTCATCCTATCCATGCATGGCGTTATTCACTTTGCCTCATATATCCACTTTGCCTCCCCTTCCACAAAATTCCCATATCACACCCAGGCAGTCTAAAAAAAGAGTCAAACTGTTAGCAAGGCATCCATTAAAGAATCTGGACAAGAAGATAAAGATGAATACAACTGGTCTTCTGCTATGAAGATCGGTTAATTTCTCTCAAAAGTCAAATTTCAAACTTGTTTATATTGGAAAGAAACCGTAGAAGTACAGTGAACCACTAGATTCGTCAATTTGGTGTAGATAAAAGTAAAATATAATGCAAATATTATACCTCTACTTTGGATGGTTGGTTGGATAGTGTGTGGATGGAACTTGCTCTTCAACTACTTCTGCGTGGTGTGTTTTGGTTTGTCTACTTATAACAAAATGGACGAAGAGCAGCACGATGAAACTTGCGAAAACTTTTGAAAATTCCTACTATTCGAACACGTTATGAAAGGTAAACATTAATATATTAACGTTATTTTAATTGATTTAACATTAACTGTTATTGAACCATAAAATAAATACCACAATCTATAGTGTGTTGGTCGCAGACTTTCAAGTCATATTAAGAAATTAAAGAATAATGTTAATTTTAGTCAATTTCCATAAATTTGAAGTACGATACGTAACCGGAAGATATCGACTATTTTAAAGATGTTTTACGTTATTTTCATCTTATTGCTGCCATAATCTTAAACTTTGGCGTTTAGAAATCCGAAATATTCCAAGCAGGAAGACACGAATGAAACTAACGAGGCACAGCCCTGTCGTCAATGATATACTGTCGCTGTTTTTTTCTTTTTTGAGCTGAATATATGCAATATAGTAATTTATGAACCTAATAGGTGTGTAGAGCCATTTGCACTTGAAGAAATATTTATTTATTAAATTAATGTCGATTTAAATACAATTAAGAAGAAGTATATTACCGATAATAGCGAGCAGGTCCATTACTTACAATATAAGAGTTCACACAAACAAAGGTTTTATTTGTTCTTTATCTTGCTTTTTGAAAAACGTATATCCTGTGTTTTTGTCTTGAACTTTTTAGGGGATCCTCAAGAGAGTGGAGCCCTAAGCTGTAGTTTATGTAACTTATGCGTAAATCCGGAACAGATCTTCTCTATCCACTACTTCGTTTTACAAATCATCATCGTTCCTCTGCTTTTCGAAAACGAAAACAAAAATCACTTCCATTAATCATCCACTTCTTTCAGCATAAAGAGGATAACTGTGGGACGTTAAAATTGGAAAAATGTTTTTTGTCATATTCAGTAGAAGCTGCTCATAATGTGTTATCGCATATGAATTCACATCAGATAGACAGTTATAGAAAAGAGACCGCTGAATGCAAAGAGACGAAGATGGGAAAATAATATAAGGCTGACCGCCAAGAATCTCGAGGTATAAAAATGGTAATTGAATTAAATTAGGTTGTTAGTGACAAGGATCCGCTGGGTAACTTCGGCTTCGCCTGCAATAAACATCTAGGTTTCTTGTGTCATGAGTGACTAGAATCTTTATGTATAATTAAGAGACGCAGTGGTGCATCTGTACAATTATAACAACAGAGAAGTGTTATATTCATTTTACTGATATCCAAACTTGAAATTTTCATATGTAAAGGGAATCTCTATCATCAGGACCGGTCTGAATCTCTCAGTACCTAAAGCTATATAACATTTGGTAGTGGATATTTCAAGAATTATCGCACGTAGCACATTCCAACTTTTCATAATTGTTTCAATGACTAATCTCAGGGATCTAATTATTCAGTTGAACGGATATTTTGTTTAGTTATGAAGTTGACCTTTATCAATGATATTCCCAGCCACATATTTTCTTAAATCCCATATGGGTTCTGTTAATTCTTTGACGCGAGTACAAATTTACACAAAGGCAACAATTTGTTAATTGTAATACTACTATTATATACTGAACTTTCTGCTACTATAGAAATTTCACGTTGTTATGATAATAAGTTTCCTTAAATGAAGTATTTCAAATTATCGATTTAAACGATTTCGTAGTAGACACAACTTTAAAATATTTTTGAAGTACAATAATACAGGACGGAGAGCCACAGTTCTTTAACGCAAATCGAATTTTACTGAAGCTATATAAAGATAATCATTATTATTATGATGATGAATAAGATGATGAAGGGGAACCTAATAGCAAGAAACAAAAGACTGATGATACCGTATATCATGATTTGATATTTACAGAAAAATTGAATTCAATTTTATGCTGCATAATTTGTCTCAAGCACTCATAAACTATAAATATGAAAGTGTTCAATGCCCAGTTTGTAATTTACATTTTTAAAAAAAAGTATTTAGAAATTTGGTCTTAAAGCAGTTTATCGGTTAAATTCTTCAAAACGGTCAGTTCTGTGGCAAAGATTTCCCGTACAACACGACTAGGAAACATGTGATGAAAGAACGACTATTTTTATTTGTAAAAGCATTGATTGCGATTGGAAAGGACTATTTTGTCAACTACAGAAACACCAGAACATTTGTGTACATGGTAAGAACAAGCGAGTGACGTAATGCATGTTTTGAAAGAGGCTGACAAAAATACATTACATTACAAGACCAATGACAATCTATTTCGCGAATCTTTTCCTATCTTCTTTTAAACTTAGTTTTCTCGAGTTACAGTTGACGTCTGCTATAGACAGCAGCGAGCTAGTGTATGGAACTGATCTACGTAATGCTGGTGCTATGAAATTGACTGTGACAGTATGTATCACTAATGATATAACATTATCTACAAATAAAGGTACTATTGCTTGAAATACCAGCTAACTCTGTATGGAATACCCAAATCATCGTTTCAGATATCTTACGTTGGCTTCAGAGGGTCATTTAGTAACATCAACATTGATCGTAAGATTTATAAGTTTACGATTACCGAGACTCGTAACTATACCCCATTTCGAGATCTTTCTCTAATCGACCTTGAGGAAGGCAGTAAAGTTACCAAATCAATATATTTTAGATTCTGTATATTTAATAATTCATAATAATATGTGGGAATTTTGCGAAACCTTTGTTTCAAATAATTTACGTAGTTATTCTGTCAACATTTTACTATACCCTCTTTGCTTTCTGCGTTTATTTAACTTTACCTTGAAATATTGCTTTCAGACACAATACTTTTTGAATATTTGTGATAAGCTATTGTTATTGTGAAATTAATATATGTAGATTAGGTTATCATTAGCATAACTATTCTGTTTACTGCATTTGAAATCCCCGTAGTTAAAATGTTACTGTTTTCGTCTTTAGTAAAAACGATTTGGTGATAGTACAGCAATAACACAGAAACATTTGATGATGAGGTATTTTCTTATTGTTTTACGCATTCGGAATATCCCTGAGTGCAATTAAAAGTCTATTTTAGCCCTTTATTGGATTCTTTAAAATAATACGAACACTATATATAAAGGTAACCAAGAAAGTTCTGTTACTTTTTCACCACCACCTTCGAACATCGATATGTCATCTACGACCTTTTCCTAACACTCTGGAAGGCCATGGATTCCATAGCGGTAGAACTTGGTGGGCCGTGAAGCGAAGAAGGTGTCAAGTGCCTTTTGCATTCCTACCAGGGATTTGAACTGGCGTCCTCTAAAGTGATTGGCCAAGGAATGGAACAGGTGATAATGGGACGGTGCAATAACCGGGGAGTATGGCGGATGCATACTGTTTCCCATACAAGGCGTAGAATGGTGTCCCAGGTCATCCTAGCCACGAGGGGCTTGGCATTGCCCAGTAACAGGAGGACCCGTTTGCGATTCAGAAGTACTGGTTCCAGAGTTTTGAGTTTTTCTTGAACACGTCTCAACCGCTGACAACAGACAGTTGCATTGATGCTCTGACCAGCGGTAGCAGTTCTCGTTGCACGATGCCCCGAGCAGTCCACCAAATACACAGGAGAACCTTCTCATGCAGTGCTATTTTTGGCTGTTTTGGAATCGGTTCATGGAATGCTAATCACTGATGACGGCGCTGTGGAGCTTCGCACAGGATCCACTTCTCCTCACATGTCAACACTCTGTCCACAAATGGCTATTTCCTCAGATGAGACAGCACAGAAACATAGGGGTCTCAAGCGTTGCCTTCTGGCCCGGAATCAAATTATATGAGACCCAGCGACCCAACTTGTAGTGCTTCCCAAGTTGATAGAGGTGCTGCCGAATGGTTTCTCAACTGAAACTGAATTGTAGTCCCAGTTCCTGACATGTCTGGCCACTGTTCGCCTAAATTGCTGCTGAAGATCTTCATTTGTACAAGTGATGATCTTCCGGCACGTGGTGCGTCTTTGAATGTTTCGTCACCGTCCTTAAACTTGTTAAAATCACCGCTGCACTATCCGCGTAGTCACGACACCCTCACCAAAAAGTGGAATATCTTCCGGCCCGCTGCAGCGGTGTTTGACCCCAGTTTGAACTTGTACAGCATATGTCGCTCTGTTGAGATCCCATGTTCACTCTGTCTTTACAAAAGTTCACTGTGTACCTGAATTGTCACAACCAGCTAGTATGTTGGATGCACCCACACCAACGACTGACCTTCGCCTTATCTTCATTCACAGTCAACTCACGATGTGAGGGCCAATTGAACACAGACTTTCACAAAAAGCGACAGAACTTTTTTGGTTCCCTTTATGGACATATCGGATAACGGAAATCACCTGATCAGGGTTAAACGTTGTATGTTGTTAGACCTTGAGGAGCGTAGTATGCTTATGAAATATTATTGTGTGTACGCCTTTGGTTCTCGATTTATGGATAATCAAACTTAGGATTTAGACTTTTTCAATTTTTTATAAAACCAATCCTCTAATTCTATTTAGAACGCTGTGTATTGAAGAAGCACGTTATAGGTTAATTTAAGAAATAGAGATGTAAATGGTGATGCTGTTGATTAGCTATATTGTAAATGTAGTCTGTACTTATAACAAAACTTTGCTAAACCAGCAAGAAGGGCGAATTGCTTTATAGTAGAGAAATGTGATAGTATCATTGAGAAAAACAAGTTATCAATTTGTTTTAATTGCATGACAGTATACGTAAGTGATTCTTTTAGGTATAAATGTTGCAATGTCTTTAAAACTGGAATAAACGGAGTACATTGGCTGGAGATGATAATATTTACACTTCTTAATACTGCCAGTGAATATGAAAATATTAGATTGGTCAATTGAGATGTGTTTGATTGTGCTAGGTTTCAGGTTGTCAACTAATTTCCAAGTTACTCCTAAATTTCACTATATCATGTACTCGTCAAGACACAAGTAAATGTTTCTCGGGGTGTTGAATATACTACTACTACTACTATTACTACTACTACTACTACTACTAATAATAATAATAATATTTAAATAATAATAATAATAATAATAATAATAATAATAATAATAATAATAATAATAATAATAATAATAATAATAATAATAAACTCTCTCTAACTGCTTTCTTCTTAAAGGAAGTTTTACTACTCGTTCTATGTTAGCTATCTAACTAAAATCATTTACTTTATTGTTTGGGTTTTCAGGTTCACTAAACATGCTAAAACAATAAGCTCTTGTCATGAATTTTCATCTAATATGTAAAGTGCCTAGTTTCGAATTTAAGTAATTGTTTTCTATTATTCTGATAACACTGTAGCGAAATACTTAAAATACAGGATATTGTTTTATTGTATATGAACTCATTAATGTGTAAAGCTAGAGTAAGTGCCTAATATGTATATTGAATAACTAGGCTATTATAAAAAATAAGCCCTACAATCTAACACGAAAATTAAAACAACTTTGTAATACGAATGTCACGCTAGATAGAGAGTCTGTTGATAATGAATAAGAACCGAGGTTTAAAACAAGGTCTAACATCATTCTTAACAAATTTATTCTCCCTTTCGTGATGAAGTTAAGATAGATGAGAAAAAGCAATCACCACACCTTTTCCAAAACACGCCTATTAGCGTGATAACGGTTCACATGGAATAATTTTGCATGTTATCTACAACAGAAATAAAACGTGAAATCATTAAGGAAATAAATTTACATCGTAGCAAACATTACTAGTACATTTTGTATACTAATGTTTCAAAGACAAAATATATAATTCATTGTGTCTATATTTTGTCGCTGTAAGTGATTTATCGAATAGTGTTTTTCAAAGTTCGATACATGCAATAATACTGATGTGGGAAAGGAAATTTAAAGTCTACTGCATATTTAATGAAAGTTTGCTGTATATTGAACAAACTTCTACCTAGATATGTGAAGGACATTGGTCATAGGACACATCGAAGTGGTAATCAAGTTTGAATCATGCGTTTCGTATCATTCCCAACTAATGACTATCACGTCAGTTTTGATATGTTTCCAAAGATTTATGAGTGTAGTTAGAGTAATGTGTTTAAAGCATGGCCCTAAACATAGTATTTATACTGTAGACACAAACACACACAAATGGTTTTCTTCACCGTAAGAAAACGTTCACCACTCTTGTTGCTGCTCGAAAGAACAAAAGCAGTCTTTCAAATAAACCCTCTTTTTTCATTAGCGTTTGCAATTTGTACAGGAAGGCGTGCTTCGATATTGGTCATTGGGTTATATTCCTCGTAGCGCATTGGACATTTGGCGCCCACAGTTGACAAAGGAATCAAGTAAACTTCAGGTCATTTTTCGACCTACAGTCTTTCGTTTTTAAGATACAGTAGACTCACGATTATCCGAGTCTCGGTTAACCAAGACTCTAGATTAACCGAGGCTGTTAAAAATGCAGATTACAGTTGTTGTAAGGGATGGTGTGTGGTCATATTGGGAGTTGCTGAACCACTAAGATTCAAATCTTCGGGCTCAGCCGTCTGTCATCGTGTATTGTGTATGGCAACATCAAAGAGAGCCAAAATATGTCCCAGAAAACAATCACTGACTTATTGAAAAGATAAGTTTTGTATGGTACTGTATGTATGTAAAAAATCGTTTATTGTAAATTTTAGTACATTGTAATAAACAATTCCTCTATACAAAGGTTGTTTTGTCATTTATAGTACGTACTACTGTACTTTTTAACTTTTAAAAAAAAAGTTAATAAATAAATAAATAAATAAAGTAAAGTAAAATGAATGAATGAATTAATTGTTGTAATTGACTATTGTGTTTTGTACGATGTTCCCTTTCCTTGAGATTACATGCTATGTTGAATGTATCACTGACTAGTGACGCCGAACCTACTGGGCCCGTATGGGCTCGTCATCAACAGTCACTGATACACTCACCAAGCCAATCATCTACGGAAAATAGAACTCAAATCCGGCCCGAAATATAAAGCTTCCAAACTCTCTTCCATCTCGACTCACAGTCCGATATCCAGGCCTGCAGTTCATCATTCACATCCCATCCGGAAATAGGTTGTGAACCACGACTACAGACACAGGACACCGACCTACGAGTGGAGCTGGCAATGAGCACAATGAAGATCTTAATGTTGTCTGTGAAAGCCCTATCTGAATTAAAAAAAAAAAAAAAATATCTCGAAACAGAATTTTGTAACTTAAAAAAAAAAAAGTCCAAACTAAGATTTTGATAGAAACTGATAAAAATGAGAAATTTTATACAGATTCGGTTGTTTTCAACTCGGTCACACTAAGGAAAGTCTCTTCCCTGAATTTCACAGCTATTTCATTTCCCCAGTAAACTTATTCTGTATGTACTGCTCTTTGCTTTGATCATGCTTCGCATGCATACCAAAAACATCAACTCCATATTTCTATCACTTCTTAACATTACAAGATAATTAGATTTTTTTATTCGAAAAGAAAGATGTTTTCACGGCTAGTAAGTTTTATTCTTTAAAATATTCATGAATGTAGTGTTGGACAAAATATTCGATAACAGGAAAATCTTTACATTAAACTGACATACCCATCTAAGAAATATGATCGATTTCTATATCTTTCAGAGCCAAAACATTCTTTACTTTTGCTCATATTCCCAAAATATTCATATTCTTTAACATTCATTTAATATTCTTGCCTTCCAGAACATTTACATTGAATCGACACGCAAAAACAAATAAAAGGACACAATATAAATACAATACACTACTGAAAATAATACTTCACTGCCTACTGTTGTGGTTAGCTACTTTCACTTTTGTTTATATATATACTTTGGTGCTTAAACTTCTCTGTGCATAGAGATTGTGGCCGGCATAGAGGATTTACGCTCTTCGCGACCTCTCTTACAGCTCGGACCCACTAAACAATCTAGCACAGGTAAACATTCACTTACATATTGCCATACTTAAACCTAAATCCCTATTCTAACTATACTAACTTAACCTAAACAAGCATATATATATAAAAAAAAATCACACATATATTTCATAAAGCACCATCCTTATTTTGCATTTATATTTTGTTTCTGTTTCGCTACCACATTCATACCGAAGACGCAGTGGTTACTTGCATTAGTGTCGCTCTGAATATATTGAGTTTCTTAAAAAAAAAGGAAAAGGTATTTACTAGTAATTATTAAAAAAACTGAAATTTCTAAACTTGATGGGTATCAGATTTAAAACATTACGAAGGTTTAGCCTATTGCCGAAAGTTTTCAGTTACCGGTACGCAAAATTCATGTACCCTTGCACTTAACAGTAGCCGTGAATCTGACACTTATTTACAAGAAATCAACGTTTAGAATCATTTTGTTTCAAAACCAAAGAAAACATGCCAAAATAAATAAAACTTAATTTCGAGCAGTGTTACCGAAAATGAATACTTTCAAGATTTTTGGGGAATCTAAAACATCTTTTCTTCACTGGGGGAAAATGTGTGTGTGGTACACACATTTTCTTGAGGTTACGACAATCGCTCTGTGCTGAGATTCTAGCTTTCTTTCCCCCCCCCCCCCCATCGAATGAAATCACGATGTCACATTGCCCGAATCTGTATGTGTGCGGCGTTGAGGGAAACTTTACGCACTTAACACTTCATATTATGGATTTTACACGTACACCAGAAAATATATTCACACATATCTGTTTTCTCGAGACAAGGAAAAGTTAAAGATGCCAAATACCTGGAGTGAGTTTCACTTTCACTGGTTCTTACTTACTCGGATCCGCTTCTTAAACAGAGACTGAACTGATATAATAAAAAAAATTCCTGACGCCTTCTCCACTTGAGTTTTCTGGGAAACTCTTAAATTGTGGTCTCAAAACAGTTTAGGATATCAACTCCTGCAGCACCTATACGGAAAAACCCATCGAGCGTCGCTTGACTTCTTCTTCCTCGATGCCTGCACAACGACTCAATGTTTCCTCTCCGTCACCGTCTCCTCTGGATTCTCCTATGTTCTCTGGCTGACCGAGAGCGTAAAATTTGCCAAGGAGCTCATTCCGTAACACCAGACATCTACCATGCTAGTATCCCTTATGAAATACGAAATCACTTCACAATTGGAATATTACTGGATTAATAATTTTGTTGAAAACACCAAACACAGCACGTTTATCTCTGCTGACAATTTCCAATATTCGCCAAAACGAAGAATTTATCACAGTTTAACGTAACCACAAATTATTCCACAATTTCTGCAGACGCTAAACACTGCACGTCTGTCTCCTGAAATGGCTGACGCCGTAAGACAAAGAATTACATGAAGATGATCCCTAATTGGAAGATAATCGTGACGTAACTATCGGATGATAGGCTTCTGTGCGAAGATCAAAGAAAACCGAAATCTCAGCCGCAGCTGTGATTGTGGATTATCCAATCAAATAATTTACTTCGAAACAAAGAGATGCACCAAGAAGAAATTATGGCTGACTTTCTTAATTTGGAATTTTGAAGAAGATTTTACGAAATAAAATTTTTAGCTTTCTTGAGAAGATTCCCTATGCCGAAATATGAATAGAAATAAACTGAAAACCATTGAAAAAGCTGGAATATACACTTATTTGTCTAAAATAATGATATATTCTTGGATAAATGCGTAAAATATACAACCTATAATTAATAATCATGTAATCTTCATATAATATCCATTGAAACGATTTGTTTTACTAAAATTACACAAAATCTTCGACCTACGGTTTTCCTACTATAAAATAAAAGTTTCTCTTACATTCTAAATAAAATTTTAAAATTTCCCTTCCAATATACAAGGTGCTCAAAAGCACCGGGCCATGTTACGTTATGCTGAGCATAAGGTAACATCCTCCGGGAGCTTCGGAGAAAAAAAAAAATCTGAACTTATGAGTTCTTCTTAAGTTGTTTTTTTTTTTTTTTTTTTAAGATTCAGATAGGGCTTTCACAGACATTAAGATCTTCATTGTGCTCATTGCCAGCTCCACTCGTAGGTCGGTGTCCTGTGTCTGTAGTCGTGGTTCACAACCTATTTCCGGATGGGATGTGAATGATGAACTGCAGGCCTGGATATCGGACTGTGAGTCGAGATGGAAGAGAGTTTGGAAGCTTTATATTTCGGGCCGGATTTGAGTTCTATTTTCCGTAGATGATTGGCTTGGTGAGTGTATCAGTGACTGTTGATGACGAGCCCATACGGGCCCAGTAGGTTCGGCGTCACTAGTCAGTGATACATTCAACATAGCATGTAATCTCAAGGAAAGGGAACATCGTACAAAACACAATAGTCAATTACAACAATTAATTCATTCATTCATTTTACTTTACTTTATTTATTTATTTATTTATTAACTTTTTTTTTTAAAAGTAAAAATTGGCGACTCAGCCTTAGGATATGGTTTCCATGAGCACGTAACCGTTCTCATAGCAAGCAGCCTATTAGGAAGTTGTGATACAAATTGCCAAAATCCCGAGGGTATTCGTGATTGTATGTGGAATATATTTGAGATGGTAGTCTGGGAACTAAAAGTGTAGCAGAAGATTAAGAAACATGGTGCGCGTACGTAGAGTTATCAAAGGTAATGGTGTGGTAGTAAACATTCAAAAGAATATTGCACTGCAATCTATAGTGGCAGATGATGTTTTAGTTGTTAACAGTAGTGAAGGTTCAAGAGATGTAAATATAGTAACAATAACTGGAATTAAGTATGATAATAGAAGTGAGGAATGTAGGTTCTTGTGCAAAGACAATGCTGTGTGTCTTTCAGTGGACATCAATCAGAATGAGCGTGATAGATGTGTAAGCGAGTATGATAAGGATGGAAATTTCGCGAAACTTGTTGAATGTTTATTAAATACCAGAGGTGTGGTTTGTGAACCACCAGACAAGGACAAAAACCAAGATGTATTTGGAAACATGTCTTTAATGTCTAGTGTTTCTAATGTAAATCATAGTATTGTAAATGACGATACATGCGAGTCTCAAGTTTGCGTAAAAGTCCTTCAGGATAATACAGAGGTATGTTACAAAGGAGCTAACGATAGACTAGGTGTATTTAATTTCAACAATCGGATTTTTGGCCAGCACACGAATTCAAACTGCAATAATTACAACCATGAAAGGTCACAGTTTGCATTCGTGAATCAACCTGTAGACAATCTATCACAAAGTGAGGTGGATCAACTCAGTGAGCGATCTAATATAGAGTGCGCGAACATTGAAAGAATTTCGAGCGTGAAGGAATGTTTTCGAACTCCTGCAAATGTTGGGGATATGAAAACTGGAATGGAGATCGATAAATGGAATTGTGTTTCGACTTGTTTCGATGCGGAATATCCTGGGACGATTTCTATTTCAGTTTGCATATCAATGATGATGTCAAAGGGAACTGACACGAGAGATAACAGTGAGGAGTATTTTCGTTCATCAGTGAGTTCTAAAGGTCGGATTCTAAGTAGTAGATCAGTATTTGAGGTTGATTCAGGTTCGCTATCGTGTAGTCGGGTGGACAGATTTTGTTATATAGAGTGTATGCAGGATAATAGGCTGGAAAAGGAAATTGAAATAACAGGATCAAATGGTGAATCGCAAATGGGAAATGATGGTTCCATCTCTTCTGTACCTCTTAATTCGGTATTTACGGTACAAATGAAACAGATTAGCAACACATCAGATAACGATTTACTACGAGAGAGAGGAAAGGGTGAGATACGAGTTCCGCATTTCAGATCCCTCAATTCGGTGAAACAGACGAAAAAGGTAAACTCTGATATGTCCGAAGGGAAGCAATATTGTGGTTTCAGTGGCGGATACCACCTACCAATAAAATCCCGTGTGAACATAAAGAAAACTGTAGGGTTGATAGAAAAGAGTGATGTAAGGTGTTTTGATAAGACAGTGTGTTCAACAAATCATGAGACGGGACATCAAATGATGACAAACAACGAACACGATGTGAGTCATATAGGTATATCACATGTGGAACTTGATACTCGGCAGGAACACGTAGGTTATGAAGGGTGTAATCCATTAGTAAAAGGAAAACAAAAGCGATTCAGTGGCGTAGCATGCTCTGGGAAGAGATTTCGATCTCACATGACAGAATTTTGTGTGAAGCGGAGAAGTCAAAGGAATAGAGTGATGAGTTCAGGAAAACGAAAGAAAAGGTGGAAAGTTAGGAATCAGTATGCACTCTCCAAGCTTCATGGTCAAAGATTACGAGTGAAAAGACACAGGCATTTCATGCTGAATAGATGGTCAATACCAGGCAATTGGTATACCAGTGGACCACCGATGGTAACTGGACTAATGTCATTGAAAGTAAGACATGCAGTTCCATCAAATCAGAGCTTCTGTAGACTTGTGCGGAAGAGGGAAAAGAAGAAAAGAAATTCTTCCAACTGGTATTTTCCAGTTTACAGAATTTCTCCTGTTCGACCAGGAGGATGTAACATCCCAGTTGGATGTTCCAATCTGGAATATACATGAAGCATTTGGAATATTTCGAAAAAAAAAAAAAACTGCTGAGAAAAAAGAAGTGAGTAATGTCAAGCATGGCGCATGAGAATATGCTCATGTAATAGATATTGATTACGCAGTTGATTTTATTTCTTCATATTAGCATTTTTTAATTTTTATTTGTCATTTCAATATTTTGTTTGTAGGGGAAAGGTAGTGTAGGATTTGTTGTAATAGTTTATTATTTCATACAGTTTGTAGTAAGGAAATTCGTTTCAAGGATGGTACTTTTATTATTATTATTTTATTTGCTTAGGATTTTCGAAGGTACTAAGAGGGAAGTAGGAAATGGATTGAACTAGGTAATAACCGAATTTATTTTAATCTTCAAAATTTCTTGTTCGGTCATATTTAATATTTTACGTTCTTCGAAAACATATTTCTTTTCTAATTTAGGTATCCAATAATCAATTAGACTCTAGAGGGATAAAAGAAAGGTGTTTAGATTTAATTGGTTTTCAGTTACGTCATCATGAAAACAATTCTATGATTCGCTTTTAATTACCCATGGTTCTGTTGTAAGAGGCTTCTAGACGCTGGTATGGCGGGATGCTGTATCATAGGAGGGACCCGTATTGAATGGTTCCTGGAAAACTTTCAAGAAAACGATTAAATCCGTGATTCAACCCTCAAAATAACTAAAATTATGCTTTCAAGATGTTAGGGGAATGTCTACATTTGAATGTAAACTGATTTGTCAGTGAGGGTTGTGTAAAACAGTTCTGTCATCTGTTTGAACGTGATGTTCGAGGTTCACGGCTTGGCGGATCCATGTTAATGTGGGCAGTTGGAACAATCGCTATTGTTCATGATAACCTTGGAGTTTCTTTTGGAGAGGTAAAGTATGGCAGATTACATCCAGATAAAACATGGCTTTGGGACAGTTCAGTTGGACTTGTGATTTACCTTGTAGTAACGAAGTAACCAGGAGGCTGGATTACTGTTTTCTTGGAGTGATGAGGTGTCAGTATCCTAGTTATTCCAACTAGGACAGCAAGTAAGTCTCATTCAGATTAATGCGTGTCTTGTGAACTACGGAAACTTTCGTCAGTGGAATCTACAAGAATTAGTGGATTGATTATGTGGATTTATTTATTTTTTTTAACGGAATCTTCAAAAGTGATAACCTTGACTAACTCTTTGGCTAAAATTTCGTATGTGCAAGAATCATAATGGCAATGATGGTGTTGTAAGCTAAAGTTCCCTCGGATACCTTCGATAATATATTCCACATGTAGTTCGAAAGTATACCTTTTGGGGTTAGGGGGGAATTTGTATCGTAACTTCAAAATGTGATGATCATAGTTTGGCTACATTGATATAGATAGTCTTATTTCAGAAATAACAACCTTCCAAATTAATATCTTAAATAATTGGCTCTTAAAATTACTATTGACATTATTTTTGTGGTATGATGTTTCGATATTTCAATATAAAGTAAAGAAAGAAATCAGAATCTTGTACAACAATGCAATTGGGTGCTAGAAATTAACGAGGTTCGATCGTCATTTGTCTGCTTCCGTTCAGCATAACGTAACAACTTAATAACAGCTGATCTCCGTATTTATCTTACGAGGAAGGTCCATAAACCGTGAGAGTTGAATTTTGACGAAAATTTGTGACAAGATTCAGTTCGAGTTGCTAAGTAACGTAGTAATAGTCACTCGATGCGCAAATGCTTCGTTGAGCTACTACACCGACGCCATCTTGTAATCCAGTAGGTAATGACCAATAATACCCTTTTGGCACAAAAATGTAAAAGTTTTTGATAGATATGACTTCAGTATTGTAAACCAAGGTAGAGCATCTATATGTAGGAGTACTTGCAGTGCATGATCGCCATTTTGAAAGGCGCCATATTGAATCGCGGTCAAATATGATAAACGGCAAGGGTGTCATGTGGGGTATCAAATAGCACTGGAATTTACTCCTGAATCCATTTCCGCAACCAAAGTTTACATATCTGTTTTCACTTCAGAGTTAAAAGCTCTCTTACCCACAGGAACCGGTCGTGCGAGCACTTCAGGGTTTTAACTAATGCAGTAGTTAATGCAGTACAATAGCCACTATACCAATCAGATCTTGAGACTAATAAGAGAAATCGTTAATTAAATTGAATTTCCTGTAGTGAAAAATGGAATAGCAGCATGCTACAAGTTATACGTATTTCAAAGTGCGATGGAATCGACTGCTCGTCAATGAAACGCATGCCTAATAGTACTGACGAGCAGAAAATACCAAAGGGATTGTTCGGATATACCGTATATTAGAAAATGATATAAACTGGTGAATATTAGTTGAACGACCAAAATTGTTCGGATTCCACTATAATCAGTAGGTCCATGTCACCTTTAGCGTAGCAGGCATAAATGTGGGACGTTGTACTGAATCAAACCAAAAATCTATTTTAGGTAAAAATCTGTTTTACATGGTCCGTTATAGTGTATTAAGTTTTCTTCTCCAATCTTGAAACCTTAGGCAAAGACCATCATTGTTGCAGAATGTTGCGTTCTTTTATAATACTCGACAACCTATAATATACCGTGCATATTACGAAGTTAAAATATTTTAATGTAATTATTGCCAGTTCGTCTAAGTACAATCGATTTATTGCTGACGCATTGAACAATGAAGAGGATTTAACTTATCAGTTCACAGCCTATTCTTATAATATACACCTGGAAACTTGGAATTCACTTTTCTTGTGTCTGTTCTGCTATTAGTGATAAGAGAATGCTTACACATCTGCTAAGAATAGATGGCAATAAAGATTGTTACACGATTGAATACCAAGTTGCAATCCATAAAACAAGCCTCTTTTTTGCTTTTTCCTTCAATATTAAATAATTAAATATCTGAAACTTTCCACCTTTAACGATAAAACACTTGCTTATAATAACGGCAAGACTAGTTTTCATATCAAAACTGTGATAAATAACTAATTGTAGCAGGTGTTCGCTTGTTCGGTGTACAAGTTATAAGGCAGAATTTTCACAATGAAAATGTATTCTGTTGTGTATCGTCAATTTTGTGCGCCAGTCCTAAATGACATGCTTGCATATGCATGGCAGAAATGTGGGTATGTCATAGGAGCAATAGTTGGTTCATTTACAAATGTTCTGGAGCAGTGCCGGATTTACGTATAAGCTAAACAAGCTATAGATTAGGGCCCCATATTCTTGGTGGTCGAAAAAATTCAAGGAAAAAATTGAATGTACATTTTCAAAATTTAAGAAAAACAATAAATAAAGTAACATCTACATATAGCAACAGTGCTTCGTTTGTGTAGACCCCTACGAAGCAAATAATGGGGCCCCTTCTGCTAGCCTGCATCGTAAAATATCACTGATTTCTTCATTTCTGTATATTGGGTCTTACGTTCATCTGGACATATAAAGGGCCCCATTATCTTCAGTAGCTTAGGGCCCCACCAAACCTAAATCCAGCTCTGTTCTGGAGACTATAGAAAATAGTGTATGTGGTCATGAAGATTGTGACGAAAGTGCATTTGTTAAGTGTTTGTACTGCTCCACGATACTGTGTGCTAATCACTTCGTTTTGGATCTCCATCATCACAACTGAACAGCAAAAGATTAGTAGGTTAGTATTTGCTTATGTGCATAAGTTTATATTATTTTTATAATAATTTTTCTATTAATTTTCTAATAACTTGAAGACATACTCTTGTAAAGTCATACGTGCCGTTGCACCTAACTTATATTACAACATTTAAATGCTATGCATAATCGCAACACATATAGACTCATGCATATAGCACACTTTGAAATAGGTATAAATTGTTAGAGTGCTGCTATTCCATTTTTCACTACAGGAATTTCAATTTAATTAACGATTTCTCTCTCTAGTCTCAAGATATGATTAGTATAGTGGCTATTGTACTGCATTAGTTAAAATCTTGCAAGTGCTCGCACGACCGTGTTTCGTAACACAAGTCTAACTCACACAGTCTTTATATGTTCCTTTGGGTAAGAGAGCTCTTAACTCTGAAGTGAAAACAGATATGTAAACTTTGATTGCGGAAATGGATTCAGGAGTAAATTCCAGTGCTATTTGATACCCTACACGATACCCTTGCCATTTATCATATTTGATCGCGATTCAATATGGCGCCTTTCAAAATGGCGATAATGCACTGCAAGTACTCCTACATATAGATGCTCTACCTTGGTTTACAATACTGAAGTCATATTTATCAAAAGCTTTTACATTTTTGTGCCAAAAGGGTATTATTGGTCATTACCTACTGGATTTCAAGATGGCGTCGGTGTAGCAGCTCAATGAAGCATTTGCGCATCGAGTGTCTATTACTACGTTACTTAGCAACTCGAACTGAATCTTGTCACAACTTTTCGTTAAAATTCAGCTCTCACGGTTTATGGACCTTCCTCGTTAGTTTCAGCGTATCCGAGACAGGCTCAGTCCCAGTTACCTCGAATAATTGCGAATATGGTGTATCTAACTCAAGTTTCTTTCAGAGTTTTATCCAGATATTCTTAATAGCTCTTATCATGTAAAAAATGCCGTGGTACTTACTTTTCCATTTATTTAAGCGTACGGTACAAACTTTATGTCATTTTCTCACAACTTCGGGAAGTATATTTAATTCCCTTATGCTCTGAACACCTTATATCATATGTGGTAAATTATTTATTTTATCTCTAGCCAAAACACAACCATACTGTTGGCTTTAGCACGCCGAACTCCTTGCTTCCTCCTTAGTTGATTTTCTTGCACTAACAAGTAGTGTTAAAATTCTTCAAATATTAGCTATTCAAATAATTTTTACGATGTTATTTGAACATCCAAAAACTTATTTTTAATATTAAAACGAGTCAGTGGAGAGATTTTGTGAATGCAGTATTAAACCTCCAAGTTTCATATAATATAGAGTTCATTAGTTAATAATTAGAGTAATTTTACGAATATTCGAATAACAAATAACTGGAATCCATTATTATCTTTGAATCTTGAACTTCTTGTACGTCCTGCCTCACTTTTGTCACATGTGTCCTATCAGTGCTTATAGCTTTGAGACTGAATGTCATTTTCAAATGTTGTATAGATTAATATGTCTAGTGATGAGCAAATGCAAGACCAGGACCAAGACCGGTCTTGGTCTTGGTCTTGGTCTTGGTCTTGGTCTTGGTCTTGCACATCCAGTCTTGGTCTTGGTCTTGGTCTTGCACACCCAGTCTTGGTCTTAGTCTTGCACACCCAGTCTTGGTCTTAGTCTTGATCTTGCATGCAAGAGTCTTGCAAGTCTTGCATTTAAGAAATCTCAAGGATTTCATAGGAAAATTTTACTATGGATATAAGGGATAATAAACTCTACAATGCGCCAATAGTAACGGAAATACAATGTATGTTTCTAAATGTAATATACAGTAGTTTAACTTCGTGTAAGTGTGATGATAGTGTAGAACATAGGTGATGACCTTTATTTTTTTTAATGGGTGCTCACGCTTCACTACTTATAACATATGCCTAAATCACAACGTTTTTGGGAAGGCTACCCCTGAGAAACATGAAAGAAAATCAAGACGGCACAGATTATTGAAATACCATGAATTGCAACATTAGTTTTACACTCTAAAGGCGTCAGATTTTTCTTTTCAACCACGATAGCTAATCCTTGTATTAAACAAACTTCCAATTAAATATTGAGATTTTGTTTTACTGATTCAAATATGTAATCTATGGAGCATAAACATGGAGATTACACAAAAATTATTTAAAAAATTGCAGGCTTTCGAAATGTGGGCATGGAGAAAAAAAGAACTGAATTAGTTGTGTTGAACGTAAAACGAATGAGAAGGTGTTAGAAATATTAGCGGTAGGGGAAAAAAGGCATTTTAGATATTGTTAAGAGGAGGAAGAGGAACTGGTTAGGATATTGGCTGAGGAAGAACTGTATTATGAGGGACGTGCTACAGAGTATTGTGGAAGGAAAGGAGGGAGGGAGCGACGGAGACTAGTTGAAGGAAGGTATTAAAACAGAAAATTGCTACGTCAAGACGAAGAGACTAGCTGAGGACCACCGAACGTCGAACCTTTTCAGTTGCAGCAAGTAACCTGCCAATAATGGCGAGTCTTGAATAAGCTCAATTTATATGAATAGTTTCGACCTGTATTAGAAATACAAAATAACGGCATCAAACTCCAAGTTATTTGAAGTCTCACTTGTGAATATGGATTACTATAAATATACCACATTGACTTGATCCCTAGTCTTTCATTGCAAGCGCTGCTATCGGCTGAAAGAATTCCACTCGCTTTCTCTCGCTTAGCAACAGCTGAACCCTTATTGGTTCAACGCGTGGGTGTGTGAGGGTGAGCTTTAGTTCGCCTTTTTGCCACGGCTCAGGACATTTTGGCAGCACAATAGCATCAATTACCCACTTCGTCGGGTTAAACTAAATAATAATAATAATAATAATAATAATAATAATAATAATAATAATAATAATAATAATAATAATAATAATAATAATAATATTTGGTCTAGGAATTAATTCGTGCGGTTTTTAATAAAAATTGAAGCTTTATTTCAAAAACAAAGTAAATGAATACATTAACAAAAATATTGTCCATCGCTAGCCACTACTTTCTCCCATCTTTCAGGCAATTTACGGATTCCGTGTCGAAAGAATCCCTCATCTTTTGACGCAATCTAATCAAAGATCCATTTTTCGATATTTTCTGAAGAAGTGAACCGCTGTCCAATCAAATCGTTATTCATGCAATCGATCAAGTAGTAGTCAGACGGAGCAGTGTCTGGTGAATATCGCGGGTGGAGTAACACTTTCCATCCGACATTTTCCAAATAGGTTTTGACCGGTTTTGCGACATGTGGTCGAGCGTTATCATCTTGATAAATAAGTTTATTATGCCTGTTATTCCATTCTGGTCGTTTTCAGGCCAGAGCTTGCTTCAATCGCATTAATTGTTGTCGATAGCTGTGTCCATTAATAGTTTCACCAAGTTTCAGAAGTTCATAGTACACCACACGTTTCAAATCCCACCATATATACAGCATAACCTTTGCACAATGAATATCTCGTTTCGGTTGTGAAGGACCTGGTTCACCTTGCTTCACCCAGGCCTTTTTTCGTTTAGGATTCTCGTAATGAATCCACTTCTCATCACCAGTTACAATTCGATGCAAAAATCCCTTCCTTTTCTGTCTTTGAAGCAGCAATTCGCAAACGGTTTGTCTTCTTTCAACGTCTTTCTTTTCAATTCATGTGAAACCCAATAAGACATCTTTTGAATCATTCCTATGGCTTTGAGACGTTTGGAAACTGTTGTTTGCTCAACTCCAAATGCTTCTGCAAGTTCGTCCTGCGTTTGACACGAATCCTGATCAAGCAATGCTCTCAATTCTTCATCTTCAAATTCTTTTGGCTGTCCAAATTGCTTTTGGTTTTCCAAGCTGAAATCACCACCTTTAAACCGTGCAAACCACTTCTGACACGTTCGCTCAGCTAGAGCATGGTCACCAAACACTTCCACTAAAATATGATGACTTGCGGTAGCACTTTTCTTCATGTTAAAGCAATGAAGAATAACTCCCCGCAAAAACACTTTATCAGGCACAAAATGCGCCATTTTCAGTTGAAGAAAAAATGTTGTTGTTTCCGCTTCAAGCAACTGACATATACTAAACAAGATGCTCAATGACAGTAGTTTTCAACGCATGTTTGGATCAACGAAATTATGGGACAATAAGCTAGTTACGCCATCTTTTATAAAACCGCACGAATTAATTCCTAGACCAAATAATATATTTCGTTAATCAGTCACTTTTTACTATTAGTAAAGCGCTCTCTCATATCGATAATTTTCGATTATTTTTATATTTCTCTCCCCTCCTTCTATTCAAGTTGTGGGGCTGAATTTGGATTTAAACGGCATCAGAAGTGTCACTGTTCGTCTCAGACACCGAGAACTATGGATTCGGAAATAATATCGGTCATTTTCAATAAACTTATATATATATTTCCTCCTCCCCTATGTTGCGAAACACGGCATCGGAAGTTTCATTGTTCATCCCAATGACCTCGAAAACCATGAGTTCGACATTGATAATAGTCATTTTCAATATTTTTTATATATCTCCTTCCTCCCCCAAGTTGCTGTGCTGAATTGCATTTAAACGGGATAGGAAGTGTCACTGTTCACCTTAGCGACGCCGAAAACTATGGATTCGATACTAATCTTTGATCAGTATTGTTTATCTCCCTCTCCCCCAATTTACGAGGCTGAAGTTGGTCGTAAAAGGTATCGGAAGGTCAGTATTCAACTCAGCGACATCGAAAACTATGGGTTCGACACTAACATTCGTCATTTTCGATCATTTTTATATATCTTCCCTTCCTTTCCCAAGCTATGGGGCTGAATTTGAATTTAAACAGCATCGGAAGTGATACTGTTTAGCTCAGTGAACCCCCAAACTATAGATTCAATTTTAATATCGGTCGTTTTCGATCATTTTTTAAATATTTCCCCTCCCTCTTCCCTAAACTACACCGTCAAAGTGATATGACAGAAACCATCTCAGGTCCGATCCTCATCTATGTTGAAAACAAGATCGAGTTCGGTTCAAGAGTTATTAAATTTTATTTATTTTTGTACATTTTGCATCTCCTTCCCCTCCCCTAGGTTTTAACTCAAAGTGATTTGATAAAAAACACCCCAAGTCCGAACCTCATCTATGTTGGAAATTTGATTGAGATCGATCGGCTGGATCAAGTCATGAAGTCACAATGATAGTCACTTATTTTTTTTTTTAGTCGTTTACATATAGGCCTATATCCCCCTTCTCCCCCTCCCCTACGTTGCACCATCAAACTAAAAATCGCTCCAGGCCTAAACTTCCTCTATGTTGAGCATTTGATCAAGTTCGGTCGGGTGTTTCAAAAGTTATTAAGTTTTATTATATATATATATATATATATATATATATATATATATATATATATATATATATATATATATATATGTGTGTGTGTGTGTGTGTGTGTATGTGTATATATATCCCTCACCTCTTCCTCCGCTACGTTCTACCATCAAAACGAAACAAACTCTAAAAAACTGTCCAGGACCGAACCTCATACATGTTAAAAATTTGATTGGGATAGGTTCAGGAGTTATTGAGTCACAAACTTAGTCACTTCTATTTTTATTTATATAGACTTTTGTACATCTTCCCCCCTCCTCCTCCCCTACGTTGCTCCGTCAAAGTGAACTAAGAGATAACATTCCAGGCTTGAACCTCATCTATGTTAAAAAATTAATCGACATTGGTCGTTTGGTTCAAGAGTTATTAAGTTTTATTTATTATTTTATAACTCCCCTTCTCCCCTCCCCTAAGTTTTAGCGTGAAAGTGAAATGAGTCACTTTCAATTTTATAATATAGATTTACTGTTGTAGTATATTATATCGCTCAATCCTCGATGTGCCGTTTACCTAATGAGGCTAAAAGTTATATCAATAAACAATCAACGTACTAGCATTCGTCCATGAAATCAAACTTGCCGTCACATGCACTAAGTTCTTGTCAATGTCATGAAAATGTTACTTCGATATTTATTTTATGAGCACACACTAAAAATTTCCAACGGATGCTTGAGTTTCGGAGCCAAGGCCATACCCATATAGCCGAACCGATATTACCGATGTTCAATACTATATTTCTCTTTAGTTCTGGAAGAAGAACACCACTAATATGCTTTGAAATGAAATGAAGTATCTAGTTTAACGTCCCACGTTTATATATATCAAGGTTAAGGGAGACGGTAATGATGAGAAATGACTGAAATGGTGGAATGAAGAAAGTAGGAGGAAACAGAAAAACACTGAGAAATCCACGGACACAGAGTTTGCCCACCAAGAAAAGCTCACATGGCGCAAGATGACACCTGTGTGGCTTGAAAACGAGCAATATCTACAAAAAACGCGAACAACAAATTCAGAAAACGACATATTGTAGCTATATGCTACAGGGGCAGATCGACTCACACGGATTGCAATAAACTATTGGGAACACATTCACTCCTGCAGCATTTTTACTGAAGCCAAGAAATCCATCTCCTTCTTTTTTACATTCTATATAAAAAAAAATCAAGTAGTATCGGTACTTGTACAAGACTCTAGCGCAAGAGTCTTGGTCTTGGTCTTGGTCTTGCAGGTATGATCTTGGTCTTGGTCTTGTTCTTGCACCCATTGGTCTTGGTCTTGGTCTTGCATCGGGATTCCTGGTCTTGGTCTTGGTCTTGGTCTTGGTCTTGGTCTTGGTCTTGCTTGCAAGACTCTTGCAAAAACTGCAAAACCAAGACTCTTGCGCTCATTACTAAATATGTCTATGTAGTATTAAACCAGTGTTCTTCTAGATAGAAATGTAAGTGATTGTAAAGTACTGCTTATTTTCAGGAAAAATGTAGAAATAGATTTTTATAGGAAATAAAAAAGTAGAGATAAAGTTTAAAATCAAATCTTTACGCTATTTCAACCATTCTTCTACTAAATATATATAGTTTTTTATTAAGAAAATGTGCAAAATGTCGAATTCTGAAGTTTTTTCTTTTGGTTCGGAGGCAGGGTCGGAACACGGTGAACGCCCTGAATTCGCCCCTAAAATACGCACACATACATGCATACATACATACATACATACATACATACTTACACACACACACACACATACACAGAACACTTCCTCATTGTCATATCGGGATCTCAGTACAGTGAGCTCTAAAAATAGAAATATAATTTTTATCTTTTTCTCACTTTTCCGCTTATGGTTACTTGTCTATTCGATGCGAAATTAACTGGTATTATATATTTTATTATACCTTGAATGTTCTATGAAATTTAAATAATGAAAAAGAAGTGAAGAAGAAAGGTACTTAAATTTCGAATGGAAAGATTTGTTGTTAGCAATATCATTTCAGATTTTAGTTTGACGGAAATGGACAAGACCATTTAATGTAAGTGGAGTTTCACATCTTTCATTGGTATACTATTATCCTATTGATTAAAACGTATATAAATCTCAAAATTATGGAAAAACACTAAAGCCTCAAATGACACCTTTATTTGTCGTTAATGTTCGTTTATAATGTGATTTATGTTTCTTGAATATATTGGTAATTTTAGGTTAGTGAAAAAAAAAACAACATATAAACATTTAGTAACTTTGCTCCGTGAAATAACATGTAATTTCTTTAATAGTGTGGCATTTTCTTTACATTTTAGTTCTAGGCAACTCTTCATTAACATTAACAATACTGATAAATAATTTCACTTTCGTTGGTTATTATCTATCATCGTAGCTGTCAGTTTATTTTATTAATAAAGAATTTCAATATGTTATTCAATAAACATCAATTACATATTGTAATGCAGAGAATTTAATTACTGATGAAAATTACCTGACTAGTAACTTTAGCTTCTGGTTTCTTCACTACAAAGTTATTCAGATTGATTGCTCACGTTGCCATAGCCTTTCATGCCCAACACACTCGAGGTATTTAGGTATAACATAATTGCAATGATAAAGTTTGAACTTTTATAATCCTTCCCCACATCAGACTGAGGAAGCTCATTAAACTGTTCTTTAAAATTCTCAAGTATTGATAGGCAGTTTGGTTATTTCTTCGAAATCACCACACTTTCAATCTATTACAAACAAGGATTCATTTATCCGTACCGAATTCTTTGGTTCCAGTAATTGATATGATTCCCACTTTTTTGGTTTTATCATTTGATTCTTTCAAACAACGACTCGATTCTGATGAATAGAATAATCTCAAATTCCTAATGGTCCTCTAATATGAATCATCCTGTCACCCAAGCAAAGTTAAACCACTTTTACGAATTATCTGGTAAGCTATTGCAAAGTTCTTTTTAGCTTAACATTATACGTTATGCACCGAGGCTAAAGGAGACAGTGATTATGAGATTAATGATAGTGGTGGAATGATGAAAGTGGGAAGAAAGGTGGAAAACCCAGAGAAAACTTAGGTACATCTTGTTTGTCCACTACAAAACCAGCATAGCGGAGCGGAGATAAAACCAGGGACCCAAAGAGGCAGAGATGAATTTTCTATCACTAAGCCACTTTGGCTGTATAATATTGATTTTTGTAAGGGAGTGGGGAATAAGTAGAATTGTGAAGGAAATATTACCATGTTTCGAGGCATGCACTGCAAGTTGTATTTCTTCCTAATTTCTTGCTCTCGTTAGTAATATACAAAAAACAGAGAAAAAGCCAAAGAAAGAAGTTGTTCTTTAAACATTTGCATTAGATTCATTATATCTTTCCTCGCCATATAATATCTCCCTGTTTTGAAGTATTACTTCTATATGCTCCTATCTATATCAATTCATCAACTGGGTTGATTCGTCTGTTATTTGCTTCCCTCATCTGACTTCATCAACCGAATCCACCGAAGAATAGGTCTACTACACTGAATGAATCCATCATTTCACAAGTGAATCCGTCTTCTGATTCTGTCAAAGTCATTCCGATTCCTTTCAGATATTCCATTGAAGAATCCGTCCTTTTGAAATGAGTCGTTCTAGAATTGTCCATCGCTAATCTTTAAATAGTTGTATCTACAAAGCAACGAAATTTCTGAAAAACACCTATTTTGTTTCAATTATCTTTTTTTTAAATCATGCAATTGGATCAAATTCACACACTCATCACACTGTTCCGACATATTATCTATACACTTTTCACTGCAAAATATAATTTCGTGTATCTCACATGAATAATACATTGATAACGATTTATTTGCACTGCATAGTCAATGAGAGTGTAAGCCTCTAAGAGTCAACCATTATTATTAGAAAGAGTCAATTATTAGCATTTAGAAAAATCAGTATATATTCAACATACAGAATTTGTGAAATGTGAATAAACATTGACATAAGAACTATTGGAACAGCTAAAAATTAAAATGGTGTAAATCACTTAGCCCTAAAAAAAATAAAGAAGATCTGGATCAGAATAAATTAATGTGTTAACAGAAAATGTGAAGTAAGCCATTTGCATTCTGAAAATAACTGATTTCAACTGCGAAAGTTCTAGTGATAAAGGAAATAACTGCTTTGTGTATCAGAAAAGTAGTATTAGTAAGACGGAAAAATATGACTCACATCACTTTCAGTTTCACCCATCCATTTAAAAAAGAAAGAACAATGCAAACTAAAACGTTTTAAAAAATTACAATATGAAAGTAAATGAAGAAACGGACCACAGCACTAAACTTACTCGCTCCAATTTGTTAAATATAATCAAGTCATGACGCAGTTATTACTGTAACATCCATTTATGAAATAAGAGTAAAATGATAAAAGACCTTCCAGAAAACTTTGAAAAAAACTCGCCTCACAGATTATACTACACCATGTAGATTTTTCATTTGAAATGACATATATTAATTGCAGGATTGTCATTGAAATATTTATTTGTAAAATGTGAACAAAGCCACTTGAGCAAATTTTCAGCAAATAATCTCAAAATAATACTGTACATCTCATTATACCTCTTCTGGCTATTAAAAAAAACTACAAAACTACTTAGGCTACATTAAAGTATAGATAAAATACTTACTTATACAATTTTAACAAAATCACCAACTTGGTTTTGAGAGAATCGTCCGTAACATACGGTTTTGAGAATGTAACATACGATTTTACGTACGCAACATATATTTTTCCTCAGTGTAGGGTTGCTAACGGAATATCTATTTATGCACAGAAGAAATTCTGAGTGACTCACTGGTCAATGCTCAGGCCAAACCCGTTAAGCTAGAAACTTGAAATTTGGGCAGGACATACGATTTGTGGTGAAACATACCATTAAGGAAGGATTTTTAGAAATTCGATGGAAAAAGAGACAATTGGGGGTGAGAATAATTATATTTACATGTCTGTATCTCCGAATTGTTGAAGGTTAAAGACATAAAGTTTGGTTTGTGAACTTCTCATTTAATTACATACATGTTTCAGCGTTTTTTAATATTTCTCCTAGAAGGAAAGAAAAAAAGAAGAAAAAAGGTTGGAGTTGCAATTATTAAAATAAAGATTGCTATACCTAGAAATCCCTTAAGGTTCCAGGTATCAAAACTGGAATTTAGGCTTTTAATTTAAAATAATAAAAGATATATTTCAGATTTTTTCGATGTTTTCCTTAGAAGGGAAGAAAAATGTTGTGGAATGCAGTTGTTATATTAAGACGGTCTTGTCTCGATATTACTTAGAGACAGTGACATGGAACTTAGTATATAAGATTCTTATTCAAACCAAGTAGGCATATGCCACAATGTTTCCGGAAATTAAACTTTGGAAGGGAGAAAGGGGTCAATTTCTACGTGTTTCTTTTTTAAAAAGGCAATATATAAAGATGACTTCGAGCTTATCAGTTTTGTCATCACAGGAAAATGGGTGAACCATTTGATATGAATTTTTGCACGCAGTTGGGATAAGACAGACATGAGTTTTTATATTTCACTGTCATTGAATTGTGTATTCTAAGCGGAACGGGCTTTAAAGTTTTCGCAGAGAATCATGCCATAAACGTACTCTATCCGTACAAAAAAACGGAAGCAAAGGCTGAAATATGATATAGGCCTAGTAAACGAAGAGGTATGTGGGCGAATTCCCTAGCTATCCAAAGGCTAGTCCATTTATAAAGAGGAACGAATCACCTGATCCATGTTCAAGAAAATTGCCCGGAAAAATTCCACCCCCAATAGTAAACTGCCTTTCGTAGATTTTGAAATGAGATACCACCTATCCTGTAGCGTTGTATTATTGATAAACTAGGTATTTATTAATGGATTGTGAACAAAACTCACTAAGATTTGTTTGAAATTATCGTTCTTGAAAAAAATCACTCTAAGATTGAAATACTTCTTGTAGATTATTTAAGGAAAAATGACTTACGTTATATCATTAAGTTGTTAATTGAATATTTATTTATTAAACATGAACAAAACTGCCTGAACCGTTTTCAAGAAAATCATCCAGAAAGAATTTACTCCCAGGAGTACACTAACAATCCTGAATTTTTGCTAGAAAATTGAGTTACAGCATATTTGGCTGTATAGGGTTGTGAATGGTATATTAATTTAAAGGTATATCGATATTCCATTAGAAAGCTATATCTTTTAAATAATCTTTTATAGCGGGAAACTTTCGAATAAAAATCAAAGTCAAACCCAACTGGAAAACATCAATAGGAAAAGACATTTTTAGCCTAAAATTGACAGTTTTGACCAAAAGCGTAAGTAAACAGCATAGGAAACTATTTCTGAGGGACGAATTTAACATATTTTTCGTAAACAAAACAATAAACGACCATAAGGACAGAAAAAAATACATAATATAGCCGAATAATGACATTTTTGTGAAATTGTTGTGCGTGATTGCATACCCAGATCATTATCAAAACTTCAAGGTTGATGCGCGCCACCTAAACGACCTTCAAAAGAATTGAAAAATATCAGGCGACTTTCTGGCTACAAATGGCAACTTTTCTGCACTACCCACCTTAACATTTCGAAAAAAAAGTTATTGTCGATTCACCCTAATGTATAATATCCGTCCGGCCGAGAGATAAAATATCTTAGGAACTAGTCGATGGATCACCTTCAATTTTCACCAAAATGTAGAAGGGTAAAAGTTAAGAATTGGCTTCGTCGATGCAGGTGATATTCAAACCGGAACGGATAAAAAAAATCAACCATATTTTGGGTGTACGTTGATCACTACAGAGCAAAAACAATAATAGATAGTAAGAAGTGATTTTTTTTGCGATTTATTAAGCATTTCAAGAGTACATTTTCCCTCTATACTTAAGTCGCCACTAAAACCGTAACTGCTACAAATTCAGTATTATTTTCCATTACAATATTGACCCACATGTAAAATAAATAAATAGACATCTTTCACTTTTACACCCCACAGTTATGGTCGGTAAACTAAAGGGGATAGTAAAAGAATGAAATTGTTGAATGAAGAAATAGAGAGGAAATAGGAGAGCTCCCGAAAAAATCCACACAGAGATGATTGTCTACCACAAAGCCCACACGGCGCGATTTATGTTCTACATACAACAAAAGCAATAAAATCTATAGATAAGCGATTTTATGGAAGTGATTTAGTGTTATAAAAACAAATAGAATCTTTTCTATTAACTCCCTATTCAAACTGGAAATGATGGAAATCAACAAATTCCGAACTTAGCGTTAATCGGTATAGAGCAAAAACGTAATAGATAGCAAGAAGAGGTTTTCTACAATCAATTAAGCGTTCCAAGAATGTATTCTACATCCACTCCAATCTTTCCATCTAAAATAGAAGTGATAGAAAAATATTACTGCTTCTGGTTTCAATAGTAATTAAGAAAATATCACGACACACAAACCAAACTCGTTTACGTGGTGTGCACGTGATATTGTTAGTTGTCATTCTTCTAGAAGGAAAGGTGCTAGTACTCACTGTGAATATATGATTAAAGTAAGTTCCATATTTTTAACATTGTCCAACATAACCTCGTCGTCTCTAGAATCGCTTCTTGCTGCAAAATGACGACATCGAACAGTCGTGAATGAACAATTTGATAGGATTAACCTAACCTGTGTTTCAGAGCGTTCTCCTATCCCGATGAACATTAGCGAAGAATTTGTTCGTGCAGGGAGAAATGACATCGATGAAATTAGTATACAGTTCATCTAAGAGTATCCTGTTCGTCATTCGCTGAAAAATATCGCAACTGAGCACAAACTGTGACTTAGACAAAACTATTTCTTAGCATGTCCGAAATTATTTTTTCCTGGGGGTTTTGCGGAAATGCGGGATTTAAGTGAATTTGAAGGCAGGCATTAAAATCTAAACAAGTCGAGGAAATTAGCTAGTTCTTTAAACTATTGTTCGTTTTATCTTTTAACATATATACACTGAGTAGTCACTGAATTGCAACCACTCCTTCAGAAGTGTAGTTAGCAGCCGAACTGATTGCATGACCATCCCGAGTATTGTAGAGAAAGAACACACTCGAGGCTACATGTTGGCAAAGCACACTGCTATAATGGGAGGTGGGTATGATTTTTCCACATTTTAATAGGGCATGATTGTGGGTACACGAGTTATATGTGCGTCAATGGCGCAGACAGCAATACTTATTGAATGCACCTGTTCCTGTGTAGTGAACGTGTACAAGGAGTGGGAACAAAATAGGATAAAGGTCTCTAAGAGACGAAACTGCAGGGGGTACGGAAATTCAAAACGTGGGGTGAGTGTAGTGTCAAAGAGTCCGTGACAGCCAAACGAGCCATCAGTGTCCGAGAATTACGTGACCAGTACAATGGTGGATGCGCAACACACATATCCCATGTCACTATGCAGGTACACTGGCATGCATTAACTTCCACAGCAGACGACCCGCTCGTCACTCATTCTTTATGACTAGGGCTCGGAAGTTGAAGACCTAAAAATTACCTAAAAAGGACCTATAAGAAGACTTAAAAATATCTACAAAAGGACCTAAAAACTGGAAAAAAGGACGTAAAAATAATACTCAATTTAATTAGAATTAAATATTTAATGAATATAATGCTCAAGAAATACAAGCTTCTGGTAGGTTATCGATCTGTCCTCCTTTCACAAACTGAAGTACAAACTAAAGTAAGAAAACTTCCCCTTCGCTTAAGAAATATTCCACGGAGTTGTTGCATATGAATTGGCCCCATAACTCATCGGGTCTTAATCCTATGGAACATTTATGGGGTGTTGTGGAACGAGGTATTCGGACCATAACTCCTGCACCGACATCTGTGGATTCATTGTGAGATGCTATCAGGAATATATGGTGTCAGATCCCTGTGGAAATATATAAGCAACTACCAGAATTCATGCCACACTGTGTCCAGGGCGTCCTCTGAGCAAAACATGGTGAAGCAACAAAGTGTTAGATAGGTGATAGCAATTCAATGAGCACTCAATGCAATATATTCCTCTGTCCCGTCTTTAACTTGATTTGAAAATATAAAAATTAAAAATGGTTAGAAAATAACATTTTTAAATATTATAAAATAGATTATGTTTTTGCGTAAAGCCAGGGAAAAGCACATCTAATTTTTGTAACCAGTAGGAATGTTTCGGAAATCGTAATCACTAATGTTATTGCTATGCAGTTTTGTTCGGATAAGAAATTCGTAAAAAAGATAGCCAGTTGGATTACAATTCAGTTACATGGTGCTTGTGGTCATAATTAGTAATTATGGGAGCCGGAAAGTGGAGGTTCACAGTCCATTATATCTCAATATTGAGTTGAGAGAGTTCTGATCTTACAATGTTTCAGCGTCATTTTTTAAATACTTATTTTTAACACAAAATGGGGCCGCGGTGGCTCAGTGGTAGAGCGTTCACCTCTGGTGCTTGGGGTCCCGGGTTCGATCCCAGCCCCCGCCAAGTGAACTTTGTGGTGGACAAACACCGTGTGCGTGGGTTTTCTCGGGGTTCTCCCGTTTCCTCCCACTTTCTTCATTCCACCATTTCATTCATTACTCATCATCACCGTCTCCTTTAGCCTAACCGGCATAACCGTGGGACGTAAAACTTAAAGATTTCTTTTATTTTAACACAAAGTCGTCCCGGCCTAAATTTATAAAATAATGATTACCAGTGTTGCCACAGTCCAATCTCTGGAGTGGGCTGAAAAATAATAACAAATTGAAACAAAAAGGGCTGAATTCATTATTTTATACCAGTGTAATACCAGTGGCTCTATAATAACACGAAACTAAAATAGGTGAAGTTCTAGAACACTTCCACCCCTTCTCCCAAGAGTGCAAGTCGAGAAAGTACTGCCCCAGCCAAGTGAACTTTGTGGTGGACAAACAGCGTGTGCGTGGGTTTTCTCGGGGTTCTCCCGTTTCCTCCCACTTTCTTCATTCCACCATTTCATTCATTACTCATCATCACCGTCTCCTTTAGCCTAACCGGCATAACCGTGGGACGTAAAACTCAAAGATTTCATTTCATTTTTTTCGAGAAAGTACTCTTTAAAAAAATACTTTTTCAAAACATCCAAATAGGAGGAACCCGAAGAACCTTGGAAGTAGATGAAACTTTTGTTGCGCATAGGAAGTATAACAGAGGCCGCAAATTAAAAGGTAGAACAGTTATAATCTTCGGTATGTACTATAACGAAACCAAACGCGCCTCTATTTCAAAGTGACCACTAAACCAAAACGGTATTATGGCCATATATGAAAAAATATAAAACTGGGAACAAATCAATCATCTCCGAGTTCGAGTGTAAACAGTACGTTATAAATAATAAAATATTAAAATATAAATCATTGCATTTGGTTCTCGCCTATTTCACGACCGAAGGATATAAGAAGAATATAAGAAGAATACAAGAAGACTGTAAGAAGAATATAAGGTAAGTAAACTGACATTTGTAAAAAGATGTACAACCGGTCCAGGGTCCTAGAAGCTTCCCTGAAAGACATCAAAAGAAAGAGATGTAGAGAAAGTCTTACTGACAGTTTTGAATATGTGACAAGTATTTGTTAATTGGTGCTGAATTCGGTAGAATCGTACCAAATTTTTCACCAAAAAAGGCTTAAAATGCCAGCGTGGTACCAACGAGCCGACGAATGACAAAAAGGGCTGAATTTGGTACAATTGTACCAAGTGTGGCAACAGTGATGATTACTGTCTATGAAATTTTGGAAACAAGGGCGTGCGAAAATGAAAGGCTTCCAGATTTGAATCTCCTGGATAGAATTCTCCGTATGTCACTGGTTGGAAACATTTATATTTGAAGAAATTAGCGCAAACTATTATGCAGTAAATCTTTACAGTAACTCTGAACCCTCCACAAACGTTTTATATGTACAGGTTATTGATCAATAAGAGAGTACACCAAATATCTGACTTAATGTTTAGTTATATCTAAAATAGAAACATATTTTAAACTTTACCCTTGATAGGCGCGAAAGTTTCTCAAAACTATTTTTACACAACAAAAGATGAAAATTAATAATGTTTTTTCTTCTTCCCAAGATCGTTGATCCAAAATTATTCGAAACTACAATGGCCAGTAGTGTGTGACAAACCATTGAAAACGAAACATTAAAAATAAAATTTCCAAGCGAGTATCACTGAGATACATGACGCGGTAGTTTATACATAATTCTCGTATATATCAATTTAAAACTAGAACCTTTAACCCTTCCAGTTCCTGTGTTCCAATTTGTCTCGGATCCTAAAATGACGAATACGCACTTAGTTCGAAAACCAACGCCTGGATAATGAATTCTACAAACAAAATTCAAATTTTTAGTAGAACCACGATTCCATTACAATAATTGCGTTGATTACCGTGTTGGATTTGTCTCCATATTGAGTCTGAAACTGATGGACAGTGCAATGAAAGTCAGTGTTCCTGTGAAGTAAAGAATTAGACATTTACGATGTTACTTTGAAGTCACGAAGAAGTATACAGGGTGTTTAAAAACAACACTGAGCATGTTTGGGAGGTGATTCCTAACACCAAGATAAGACAAGAAGTATAGACCAACCTGGGTGCACAAATGCTTCCTTTCGGCGCTATGACGAGCCGAACATCTGTCGCAAAATGCAAAAACAGCTATAACTCGGGAAAAAAATGTCGGATCGAAGTCGGGTAAAAGGGTACTTCCATTCTTTTTAGTCGTAGATTCCATTAATGCACAACTGGTTGTGGTGCATGGACGGCGCAAGGATGACTCCTAAAGAAATTGGAGATTTCCCGGGATATTTTTTTAAAAGTTTGAAGAGAATAATAAGCAATAATCAAGTACAATATTTCAACGGCTAAGTGTCATAGTACATCGAAAAATCCTTTAAAAAACTGTTACAATTCGACAGATGGAGAGATAGAGATTGCTGCTGGTAGACATATCAATCAGATGGTAAACATGCGTAGACTGTTTCTTCTCATTAAATTTTTTCGTGACGGAATGAATAAGGCAGGTGCTTTTTATGCGTGTGGTCCTGGGTTCGATCCCTTGTAGGGTACCACTTTTCGGATTTAAACCGAGATTTTTTCTTGAAACAGTGGGAAAAATTAAACAATAATCAAATACAATGTTTCAAGTAGTAAAAGTCATAGTACATTGTTACAATTAGACATACACTTTTATAATGAAAACGAAGACGAGGTAGATATGTACGATTGATCTACTTGGTGTAAGTGTAGAAGAAATTTTCGGAGGAAAAGAATTCCGATAAATACATCGTTCAAGTGAGTTACAAATTCATTATATATATATATATATATATATATATATATATATATATATATATATATATATATATATATATATATATGAGATGGGGTCCAGAGTTTTGTAAATGTTAATTATTATTAGTGATGATCTGTCTGACTAAAAGATATTTTACTCCGGTATAATTACGTGCCGTAATTGGAGTTTCTGCATTACTTTTCTCTACACTACAAACGTTCCGCCACTTTTCCTAATATTTTTCTTACATTTTGTACTGTCGCATCTAATCTTTATGTATCTACTATAATGATATAATATTGTATTAAACTGTTCTTACATTTTTATCTTCTAAGAAATTGCTTCCTCAAAATCATAACAAATGTTGAAAATGTTTCCCGTTAACTTCGATGTAGACGTAATATCGGCACATTAATGGTGCACGTACTCGAGCCATAACGTTGGGTGACTCTTTAATACTGCCGCATGCAGCAACAATTCGAGCAACCAATTCCTCATTTGAATTTACGGGTGATTGGTACACAATAAGTTTCATATCCCTACAAGTCTGGATATCGTGGTGGCCAAGCAATAGGACTTCCACGTCTAATCCATCGCTCTCCAAAGATTTCATTTAAATGTCTAGGAACAAGTTGCGCGAAATGTGCAGGTGATCCATCATGCTGGAAATACATTTGCTGACGAATAAGTAGTGGAACGTTTTCTAACAATTCTGGTAGTGCGTCTGTGAAAAATCGTTTGTAAATGTCTGCATTAAAGTGTGAAGGCAAAAGATGTGGTCCAATTATTTGCTTGTTCAGAATACCAGCCCACACATTGACACTGAATTTATGTTGATGATCTTGATAACCGCCGCATGCGGGTTTTCTCGGCCACATACATGCGAATTCCGGTAGTTGTATACACTTCGTCTGTAAAGAGAATAAGCGAAGGAAACTAATGGAAATTGGTTGCATTGGTCCAAAAACAACTGGGCAAACTGCATTCTTGGGACGTAGTCGGCTTGTGTTAATGCTAAGACTCTTTGCGGATGGTATGGGTGAAGTTGCTGCTCACGCACAACTCTCCACACACTTGCATGCAATGTGTCAATACATTTTCCAATTTGGCGTGTACTTGTAGACGGATTATGTGCAACCTGGTGCAACACTTCCTCTTTAAAGTCCACAGATCTTGTTGTTCTTCTGCGTTTTGTGTCGAACTTTCAAACATTGAGAGATCCTGATTCTCTCAGTCTCTGGTTGCTCTGTGAGAAAGTAGAATGGTGAGGGATATGTCTATTAGGATGTTTCTGTTGATAAATATATTGTTCTTCCCTGGCATTTCCTCTTGCTTCACCATAGGCTAAATGCACATCAATGAGTTCCGGGAAGCTAAAACGATGCATGCTCACTCTGAAATAAAAAACAAGTACACTTTTTACATTTAGATTTTTCGAGAATATTTGCTCTTAAATTACACAATTTGCCATTAAACATGAAACACTCGAAATTAGAAGAGAAAACAACGACTATTTTCAGCATTTTACGCCTCACTCTTACTCCTTGTAGCAAAAGTAGATGAACGAAATTCAATCATTAGGTTTGTATTTCTATGTTAGAAACTTGCATGTGTGCTTAACGTGTACTGAAGTTAAGTGTAAAGACTTGACCATCGGTAAGAGATGGCAGCATGTTTCTAATCTCTTTCCACTGTACTTTGAAAGGAGTGACAATAATTCACTCAGCTCAACATAGTAAGAAATAAATATTCAAACTTTGCAGAAGGAAAACTGAATCTATAACTAGAAACTAATATGCTCAGTTTTTTAAAAATTATTTTCCTTTAACTACTTTACAGAGCACTTAATTTTACTCTTCAGAAGCATGCTTCCAATAGAAGTCTCGCAACATTGAACAAGACAAAAGTGCATGGGTTATTCTCTAAGTATGACTTGGACAATGTTAGCGTATTTACCTCTTGAAGTTGAATGAATTTTTGTGAATATTCTTACCCTTTACAAAATACACTGGAAAGATAGGCGAAACGTGCTGCCATCTCTTGGTACCTTGCACTCCTTTAAACTAATCTTGAAGAACAATTGCAACAGGAAAGACGAGGGTAAGTACGAAAATCAATTTCCCTGGAAGCTATGAATACCTCTTTTATGCAAAATAGATAATATACTGAGAATTACAGAACGAGGCTTACTTTATTTTTGCACGTAAGAACCAAGGACACTGCCAATTTTTCACACACTTAGAAATCTCTCTTTGAAAAGAAATTTCTATCATACATGAGAAAAGAACTAATTCACAGCCATCTTAAGTTCGATATTGGTTCCAAACTGTCTTCTGCCGACAGCTTTCTTTAATGTCAGAAAGAGATGGAAGTCGCTGGGCTCAAGATCGAGACTGTACGGCACATCGGCAAGGCGTTCCCAATCGAGGGTAGCAAGATGCTTTTGAATTGCGGCCGCACACATTGTAATGAAATTTCACATTGTCTTATAAAAGGTGCACACCAGATTTAATAAGAGTAGGTCTCTTGCTGCAAATATCAAACTTTAATTTTCTCAATGTGTGGCAATACCACTGAGCATTTGTAACCTTTAGTTACAGTTGAGGTGGTATAAATTTTCTTTGGGGTCCGAATAATTTTGATCGTACTGTGTATTATTAGATTTTACTGTATAATTTTCAGTTTACGTACGTACTTTTTTTTGTCCAAATAAAAATTAATCCAGAAGCTTCAGAATAGTTAAGAAAATTATATTTCAGGAAATAATTTTTTATTTATATATTATTTTTCCTTCATAAATTTTCTAGTATGGGCATTTCATTTGGATGATTATGAACATTTTATATTGTTATTTCGATGTAATTCATAGGTTAGCAATTGGGTAGAATTTTCTGAATTTTTCCAAGAATCCAATATTTGGTAGGATATTTACACGCTCCTTCGTTCCAAAGAGATATCCATATTCTACTAAAATCCGGATTGATCTAGTTTAAACTAATTTTCATTCATTTATATTTTCCGCCGCGAAATTTTCTGCGCTGTGATTGGAAACAGTATTCTACCTCAGTGTTCTGGCTCGTCTTTACTTGGTCTTTTTTCTTGTGTCATCCGTCGGAGCAACATCGCCGGTCTCATAGCTGAAGTAAAATTCAATAAAAAAACAAGAAATTCATTAAATTAACAGGTAACGGTAGTTGTATTTAATAAATAAACAATTTCGAAGCCCGTTGAAGTTCTAATCCGTTGGAAGTGCATCGAAAAACAAGCAGAAACTGAAATATGAAAGTTCGTGTCAGAATCGTAATTTTTGATTTCATGGACAGGTGTGCAGTGTCAGTGATTTAATTTTTCAGTTTTGTGTGATCTTCAAACTAAGATTTGGTGGTTTGAAAACGTTTAAAATATTTCCTTCACCCTCCCAAATTCAGTTAGGTTGCGGTAGCCTGCCCATATACACTTTTGTGTGTTTAGTTTATTTGATTTTTTTTAACATGGCGGTATAGGTACTTTCTGTAATTTACGAGTTTAGTTTTAAAATGTCAGAGTAAACTCTAACAGGGACTTCTATTTTACTCCTGATTTTATCCGGCTTCCAATGTAGTATGGGTTAAATATTATCGTGACGGTTCCTTTCTCTCCAAGAAAGGGATCTTCCATATCCATCTTTGATATGTCCCTCCGGGGTCACCAACAATAATATTATAATTGAGAAAATGGGTTAGGGTTGGTGCAACGGCCACCTGACCCTAACTATCCGCTCCTTTTCAGCATCAGAGTCGACTTGTTTACTGTAGATTTGTGATAGATTGTTTTGTGTAGTAATATGTATTATGTGTGTAGTTTTAGTTTCTTTGTGATGTGGTATGTATATGTGAAAGTTTTATTAACTTATTTAACGACAGTGTATTGTTAGTTTCCTTAATTATTCATGTCTTCTGGCCTAAGCTAATAAGTAATTCGTACATAATTTAGATCTATCATGATTTTGCACCATTGTTTCGTAATATACAACACGTAAGTAGCGTGTAATAGGGTACAAAGCTCGTTTTTCGAGTACAAAGTTTATTTTTATATTATAGCTCCATCTAACGTCGAGCAAACAATCGCCCGTCGTTAGTATTATGTTACCAAGAATAGTTATAGCGATATGTGATCTTAAAATTACCCCTTTTGCATGATTATTTGGAAATATATGATAGCCATAGTCCATGTTAGTAATTAAATCAATAAAATGCATTACTGGTCACCTATGCTGAAGAGTATTATACGTTCTGTAGTTTAATAATTAAATAATACATGAAATTCAACTTTGCGTTCGTCTTTAACTACAAGCCAGCATACAGAACGCTGCTCCATCGTTAGATCCTAACTTTAAAGTTTGCCTTTCTTTCCTTTCTGCTAGTGAGGAATCCCATTGTTGATTTCAGAACAGTACAGAATTACGATTGATCTTACACAGCAATTTGCGTGTGAGAAATGTGAATAAAGTAAATAATACTAATTCTACCTGTATATATATAGTCATTAGGCTGCGGAGTGTAGATATAGGGTGTTGTTTATATTGCAAGAAGTGAGACTTGGTTCATGCGAATTTTCATGTATTGGTCAATGCTCGAGAATTTCATTTAGTGGCTTATAGATTTTAATTTATAGAATGTGACTGCTTGGTCGTATTAAAAAAATCGGGTGTTTGTAAATGAATCTACGATATGAAATGTGAATAAATGTAAGTAAGTAATAGTAACACATATATAGAATATAACGAGTGTAATTAATCGATAGGACACCTTAATATATACGTGAGCCCAGTTTATTCTTTTGCCACTCGTTAAGGTAGTGTCTTTTTATATATGATAATTAATATTCGAATAGTGACCTCTACATCATAAATTATTATGGAAAGGAGTGTTGTGTACAAATGATCAACTATGTTTGCACTTCGTAACCTATTGGTTAATCGTAATTATTTAAATTGAACCGAAGAAGTCTTTTAAAGGAATCGATTAATATAATTAAGGTAATAAGACCTTTACTTACATTAGTCAAAGTATTTCAACATTATACGATTCTCTTTAGTATCATGCTTACATTCATTACATATTTATAATTCAATATACATATATTTAATTATTTACTTACAATTTCAAATTAATTACCCCGCTCAATATAGTTTTAAGGTTGCATGACTACATCATGTACCACGAAATAAACTCGATTATACGATGGATAACCACGTGATACTGTAAACATGCTTAGATCCTTACAGCTTTCGAAAGAATAGATATTAAAGGAATAAGTCAGATACATGAACAGATCTATAATAGTAAACATTTTTGTAGTTCGCAATGCACATAGTAAAACTATAATAATTTAACAATAATTCATGGGCTCATATGTTTACACAGAAAATTAATATCTATGGCACTGCGTTGAAACAAGAATGGAGACGATGAGTACTACAAAGGTGAAGGTCGAAGCAAATTCACGATAGATCTAAATTATGAACGAATTACTTATTAACTTAGGCCAGAAGAGATGAATAATTAAGACAACCAACAATACACTGTCGTTAAATAAGTTAATAACACTCTCACACTTACATACCACCTCACAAACAAACTAAAACTACACACACAATACATATTACTACACAAAACCATCTATCACATATCTACATTAAACAAGTCACTAAATATCACCACATTTTAAATCGACTCTGATGCTGAAAAGGAGGGGATAGTTAGGGCCAGGTGGCCGTTGCACAAAAGAATAACCCATTTTCTCAATTATAATATTATTGTTGGTGACCCCAGAGAAAGGAACCGTCACGATCTTATTTAACCCATACTACGTTGGAAGCCGGATCAAATCAGGAATAAAGTGGGAGTTCCTGTTAGAGTTTACTCTGACATTTTAAAACTAAACTCGTAAATTACAGAAAGTACCTATACCGCCATGTTAAAAAAATCAAATAAACTAAACACACAAAACTGTATATGGACAGACTACCGCAACCTAACTGAATTTGGGAGGGTGAAGGAAATATTTTAAACGTTTTCAAACCACCAAATCTTAGTTTGAAGATCACACAAAATGAAAAAATTAAATCACTGACACTGCACACCTGTCCATGAAATCAAAAATTGCGATCCTGACACGAACTTTCATATTTCAGTTTCTGCTAGTTTTTCGATGCACTTCCAACGGATTAGAACTCCAACGGGCTTCCAAATTGTTTATTTATTAAATACAACTACCGTTACCTGTTTATTTAATAAATTTCTTGTCTTTTTATTGAATTTTACATCAGGTATGACACCGGCGATGTTGCACCGACGGATGACACAAGACAAAAGACGAAGGGGCGTCTAAATATCCTACCAAATATTGGATTCGTGGAAAAATTAAGAAAATTCTATCCAATTGTTAACCTATGAATTACATCGAAATAACAATATAAAATTTTCATAATCATCCAAATGAAATGCCCCTACTCGAAAATTTACGAAGGAAAAATAATATATAAATAAAGATATTATTTCCTGAAATATAATTTTCTTAACTATTCTGAAGCTTCTGGATTAATTTTTATTTGGACAAAAAACAAAACGGATTTAGTACGGAAACTGAGAATTACACAGTAAAATCTAATAATACATTGTACGATCAAAATCATCCGGATCCCAAAGAAAATTTTTGCCATCTCTGCTGTAACTGAAGTTTACACAATGGTTGTTTCAGTCTCCACACTTGCCGAGTACAGAATGAGGAGCTTAGCCGCGCTTTCTGTCAGCACTACTATAGCGCTATCTGTAGGATCATGGTCGCATGTCATCAAATAACATATGATTGGCTCTCGTATTAAAAATCGTATTTTTTGCCTCATTGCTTTACGACTGCTCGGGATAAAAGGAGGGAGAAGTTATTTTCCGACTTCCTCTCCTAGTAAAATATTGTAGTTTAATACAACTTGTGCAATATGTATAATGAAAGATTACAAGCTCCAATTTCCATTTCAATTTCCACATGCTACATTATGATTTGAGAGGAAAGTAGGTTTATGTTATTACGATAATTACTCTGGTGGCTTAGATCGATAATAGAATCATAAACGGAATGATGTAATTAACACTTTTTGAACACGAATTATGTGATACCCCCTATTCGACACACTTATTGTGTGTTATAAAGTCTCAGTTAGTAATATTAAATGTAGTATAGTAACACTCACCTTATTCTACTTCAAATATAGCGTCTTAATTCGAATTCCATTTCAAGCAATTTCACGTAAATTATTTACTTTTTCCTATTCAACAAGCAGACTTCTCAAAGCGTAGACCAAAGAATTTTGCTTTTCCTTGCTCGACGAATGCTGTAACTGCCCAATAGCACATTACGGTAAATGTATTTGTGATAGCAACAGCTGTGTGTCGAATGTCCACCAGTTTTGTGAACGCTTCGAACTCCTTCTTTATACTTGATCTGTCCTTATACGCACTTGACATAAATTGGAAACACATCATCCACATTTATAGTACTAATGTTTTAATTAAAAATAAAATTTGACCAAAGCAAATCACTTTTAATAACTAATAGTGTTACAGTCTGGACAAGAACATGTAACTCTATTATTTATTAAAAGTGGTTTTATTTTTAATTAAGGAAAAGGAGTTCCGAAGCTAGTATGAGCGACATTCAGATACTAATGTCTGTTTTAAGGTTCAAGATTTAGCAATAATAAAATACACGCAAATCACAGATAGACACACTCAAAATGTTCTTGTAAAGTCTTGCCATTCTTCCTTTCCCCTCGAAATTTCGAATACAATGGGGGAAGGAATCAAAGTGTCTAGAGCAGAACGCTCACCTTCTGTGTGCGGGAGTCCTTGCTTCGATTTCAGGGCACTTGAGCTTTTGGTGAACAACATCCTATCCGTAGGTTTTCTCGGAGTTCTACTGTTTTCCCCCACCAATTATTTCGTAATGATTCCCTTTCGTTGATCATCCATTTTCATTTGGCTAAAGGGCATTAAAGTAGAACATAAAACTGAATATTTCATGTCCATTTTAGACAGTACACATGCAAGAACGTTTAAACACTAATTCAGCATCACTAGTTAGTGTCTCGTGAGACAATACATACAAAAAGGATAGCGAACAGTGGTACTAATTTAATCATGTGTACACTGCTGGCATTGTCGAAGTACAATTTAAATTAAGTAAGCAAAATTTCATATGTAACCGTCTCTTGTAACATTATGTGAATTTGTCAAATTAATACCTTTGTGAGAGACATATGGAAACAAGTGAGAGCGGATATGTAGTTTTAGTAGTGAAAGGAGGCATGAACATTTCGTAAATGGTGAAGCTCACAGCTCACATTTCGTGAGACTATATAAATTCAAGAAACATAACACTAACCTGCAAATTTAAGGTAACTAAAAAGTTTTAAAATATAATTACTGATCTTTACGTGTTTTGGTACTCTAATTCCAGAAACAACATTCATATTTCTGTATCACGTAAAATTTTTGTACAAAAGAGAGTCATAACTGAAAGGAAAACATTTTATATGTTCTTACTTTATGAAAAGTTAACCCTTCTGTTTTTAAACAAAACTCGAACAAATATGTTTACAGGTCCTCGTGTTCCCTTTTGCATGAAAACACTGTCTTCGCCAATTTCTTTTGTGGGTTGGTTGCGGAAGGTCTCTCTGTAGCATCCAACAGTGCTCTGCTAGCATATTGACGTTCCATCCTCCCTGGTACGTTCGCTCCATACGCTTGATACTTCGATGGAATTGCTCTTCCTGTTTGTCACTTACTGCCGGGAAGCAATCTGAAATTGATAAATATCATGATTTTTTTGGCAGGGTTGAGAGCATACAAAATATTCAATATCATGAAATGATTATCGTTGGTGATTTCAATATTCCGTCAGTTACAGATTCTTCTTATAACTTTATGCAGGGTGGATCTGTTTGTATCTCATTAGCAAATTTTTTGTCTTTATATAATTTACAATCATATAACTCTATAAAAAATGATTATAACAAAACTTTGGATTTAGTGTTATGTAATGTGAAGAGTGGCATTGCAGTAAGTCATAATATGTGTCCTTTTGTAAAAGAAGATAAACATCATCCTTCTCTTACTTGTCAATTTTATATCAAGGAGCAGGTTAAGAAAATCAACTGTAGTCCGATCACTGTATACAATTATGCGAAAGCAGACTTTTATAACTTATACAAGGGACTACAGAGGGAAAATTGGAATAGACTAATTATAAATAAGGATGTTAATAATGCTCTAGATTGCTTCTATAATATTTTCAACAATATTATTGATATATGTTCCAAAGAGGACGTTACATAAGAAACATTCATACCAATGCTGGTTTACTACAGAAATAATTAATATTTTAAAAGAAAAAGAATATTATAGAAAACGAAAACTGCATTCAGATTATAATCTAAACAAATTTAAGGAATTGCGTATAAAATTAAAAAGTATTATGGATAAGGCACATAAATCGTATATTTTTCAAACTGAAAATATGATAAATACAAATCCGAAAACCTTTTGGAACTTTATCAACAACAAAAAAGAAAATAAATTAGCAACTAGTAATATGACCTATCGAAAACAATCTCCAGATACCAACAATTGTATTTCCAATGGTTTTGCTGAATTCTTTAAAAGTGTATATTCTCAAGATCCTGCTAATTATAATATAACCGATTCGGTTAACTTGAAGGTATCTCAATGCTTGAATATAAATTTTGTTACTGAAGAGGATTACGCAAAAGCAATTAGAAAGTTGAAACCATCAAAATCCTCGGGACCTGATTTAATACCAGTTTATATGTTCAAAGGCTGTGGCGAAGTATTGATGAAACCATTGTGTTATATTTATAATCTTATATTAAGAACACAAGTTTTCCCTGAAACTTGGAAGATTAGTAAAATCCGCCCAACTCACAAAAAGGTAATCCATCTGAAGTTGAAAACTATAGACCGATATCATTAATTTCTACTCCGACTAAAATATTTGAACAGATTCTTTATGCTAAAATATATAATCATGTGAAATCTTATTTATATATATACCAGCATGGATTTTATTCCAGGAGATCTACAGTGACTAACTTAATTAATTTTACTCAATATCTCTCTGATTCACTTGATAGCAAGAATAATGTAGATGCCATCTATACAGATTTCGCTAAAGCCTTTGATAAATTAGATCATGACATACTGCTTAAAAAGTTATCAGCTTTTGGTTTATCAGATAACCTTTTAATATTAATTTCATCGTACTTAAAAGGCCGTAAACAATTTGTGATATTTAATCAAGTCAGTTCCCAATTGTACGAAGTTAATTCTGGCATACCTCAAGGATCGAATCTTGGACCTGTGTTCTTTTTGTTGTTTATTAATGACCTGCCGGCAGTAATAAAACATTCTAATTGTTTAATGTTTGCGGACGATATGAAATTGTATAAGGAAATAAAGACCCACAATGATGCTTTACAATTGCAGGAAGATTTGGATGAGTGTTATAGATGGAGCATTTTATATAAACTACATTTTAATATGAAGAAGTGCTTAGTTATAACTTTTTCTAGAAAACATAATCCACTCCATTTTCAGTATACGCTGAACAAAGAAGCTATTCAAAGAGTTAAAGAAGTAAGTGATCTGGGTGTAAGGTTAGACAATAAATTGTGCTTCAATACACACATTTTAAAAATAATAAATGACGGATATAAATCATTGGGATTTTTAATCAGAAGTACGAAAGAATTTACAAATATGCAAGCGCTTAAGGTTTTATTCAATAGTCTCATTCGTAGTAAGTTGGGGTATGCATCTATAATTTGGACACCTTTTAAAAAGTCTATCAATAAGAAAATTGAAAGAGTACAAAATAAATTTTTGAGATACTTGTATTATAAAACATATAAAAGACCATCATACAAAGAAAATGTATCTTATTCAGCGTTGCTAAAAAAGTTTGACTTTATATCTTTGTGTGATAGAAGGCATTTTATGGAACTTGTTTTCCTCCATAAGTCTGTAAATGGAATAATCGATAATCCAGAGTTTCTCAAATTGTTGTACTTTAATATCAACAACAAATCTCTACGAATGAGACCTCCGTTTTGCTGTAAAAGATCATATTCAGAAGCTCATTCAAATTCTCCTGTAATTAAATTATGTAAAAGATATAATAATATTATAAAAATGAATACAGATGTAGATTTTGCGATGCCTTTTCTCATGTATATCAACATAGTAAAGAAAATTATCAAATTTGGTCGAGTTTAATGAAACAAATAGAATATTGACTCTGTAATCCTTGAATAGATTATGTTATTGTTTTATAATGAAATGTCCTAGTGGTTCCAAGGGTAATAAACAATATGATGTTTTCTTTTTAGGTTTTACATTTATATGAATTTTTGCGTGCAATATCCTAGACTCGCTAGTTAATCATTATGATTTCATTTAGTTTTAGTATAGATTAGCACATTCTCTGTTCTTCTTAGAAATACTCTATGCATATCTATGTATGTTTGTATCTGTATGTATGTATATGTACTTATATGTATACATGTATATATATATGTATATATATGTGTGTGTATGTATGCATGTATGAATCTATATATATGTATGTGTGTGTGTGTGTATGTGTATATGCACATGTGTGTGTATGTATGTATGTGCATGTGAATCTGTGTATTTGTATTACTATTTTGGATTATGAAATCCCATGTTAATGGAGATAACTTGAAAAGAAGGTATGGAACTCTCTCCTTTTCTTTTCTCTTATTGTAACTTTTATTTACTTATTTTGTTTGAATCTATGTATTTTTATTCTATTTACGAAATTTTTATATTTTGCTGTTTGTAAGCCTATTGTAATTGGGGTTTATGCCCTGTAATAGGTGCAAAATAAATAAATAAATAAATAAATGTTTATTAAGGAAGTAGTTTTAAACTCATTGAGCATCCCAAATCTTTGGATTTTACTAACATTTTTTCTGCAATGATTTTGAAGTCAGGATCTTTAACGTTACCAAGAAGTTGGCGAACGACTCCTTTTAACCATTTTCAGGCCTCTTGCTCACGAGCGGTCATCATAACATCGAACTCCTTATCTTTCATTAGTTTTTTGATGTCAGGACCAATAAATACCCACTTTCAATTTAGCTGCTGAAAGTCCCGGAAATTTTTCAGTCCAGTCTGGAAAACATTCTCCCTCTTTTGACAGGTTTTACGACCTGTTTCACCCCTCCAAGTTTAATATGAAGTGGTAGAAGCAGAATTTTATTAGGGTCAACTAAGCTGTCTTGTATTACATTTTTACCTCCAGGCTGAAGGAATGTTCGAGGTGGCCAAACTTTCTGGGTCCAGCGATGGGCTCTATTCCTGCTATCGTATTCACTAAAAAAGCGAATGTTGGGTGTTACCTGCCTGTTGTCCTAGAATTAGTTAGATAACTTTCAAAATCACTGCATATTGACCAGCCATGTTCATCGTACTTAAGTTTGGTGAGGATCACGGATATATTTACGTAATATTCTTATAGTAACAGAGAGTGAGAAACTGGAACTGAGCCGTATCTACTGCCATTGTGTAGCAACACTGCCTTAATGCTATGTTTCGAGGAATCGATTAAAATATAGTAGTCATTATTCTTTACAAAAGTAAGGCGTGAAATCTTTCTCTGTTGCTAAACTAGAAAAAGAAGTACTTGATGCCAAAGGATTTTTTCTTCAGTCGAGAAGCCAGTAGCTCTGTACGTTCCTTTGTAACACTAAAATCTCTAACTAAATCATTAAAAATAGCCCAGGTTCATTGTTTCCTGCAAGTTCCAAATTCATTTGTACTCTGATCATCATCATCTTCAGAAGTTACGTTAGTATCCTCTAATGTTTCTGGACGGGTTGAAATATATATTTCAGAGCAGTGCAAGACGGGGCATCTTGCTGAAGGTAGATTTGGATAAACAATGCGCTTTGTTTTTGTTGTTGAACCTCTGTATGTTGAACAAACAAAAATAATAGCCATCTGTATGATTTCGGAATTCTCTCTAGACTATAGGCACATCAAAACGAAAAGACTGTTCTGTGTTTTTCCACCACTTTCGAAGTTCTTTTACATGTGCAGAAAGGAGCCTAGGACTTATCTTGGTCACACCAAAATAAGCGAATTACTTTCTGAACAAACTTTGTTTTGTTCTGCTAATATTTCTTCACTACATATTTTCCACAAATGCAATAAAACAAATTATTGACAAAAAACAACAACAAACAAAACTATTGAATTTCAGCAACCCTTTATGATCACTTAGACCACTTCACAAACACTATGGAGAATTTAAAGCGAACACCAAATAGCGTTTCCATTCACAGCTAAGTCAATTACCTTTAGGAAACGTATGCTTACAAACAAACTAACTGACAATCCTATCAGAAATGACCTTCTTTCACGTTACAATTGCACAAAATTTAATAAAATAAAGAGTGGTGTCTGCTTAACAAATTTAGTAAAGAAAAAAATTAGGTTAACAGTAGTAAAGTTAAATAGTAGGGAGTGTATTGTGTTTCTTTCCTATACAGTTACCTTGTAAATCTGAAACTAAATTATCATTAGTCTTCCCACACCTAGCGAGAATGTATTTAGTGTGCTCTCTACACATCGTTCAGAGAAACAGCCAAGGCGTATAGCAAGATTTGCGTTTGTGGAAAACCCTTACGTGATAGAGCTTTTTCAACTATTCCGTTGAAACCAGCACCCCGAAATCTACAAGAATAACTTATTAGATTTTAAACACTTTTTCCACTTCAGGCTTGTGTAATTCATTCATACAGTCGGAATGTTCTTACAGTTTTCATGCTAGAACACACCGTTACCGGATGAAGAAACCTCTATTAAGTTCATACGTTCATGTTACTTTTTTTACGTCACACATAGTATTTACTACACCAATTTATCTACTAGATTTAAAATTCTACTTCCAAGTTATTATTCCAAATGGTACAAATTATTGATTGATTGAAGTTTAACGTTCCTTTTCAGCTATAAGGGAATTTGAGACAGAAGTTACCGGACAGGTACTCCCACGTGAGATTGAACTCGAAACCACGAGCAGAAAGCACCTGCCTTATTCATTCAGTCACGAAAAAATATACTGAGAAAAAAACAGTTTACGAATATTTATCATGTGATTGATATGTCTACCAGCAACAAGCTCTATCTCTCCATCCGCCGAATTGTAACAGTTTTTTTTAAGAATTTTTCGATGTACTATGATATGAATTATTGTACCGTATTATTACCCGCTGAATTATTGTACTTGAGTGTTGTTTATTATTCTCATCAAACTTTTTAATAAATATCCCAGGAAATCTCCAATTTCTTTAGGGGTCACCCTTGCGCTGCTCACGCAGCACAACCAGTTGTACATTAATGGAATCTGCGACTAAAACCAATGGAAGTACCCTTTTACCCGACTTCGATCCAACATTTTTTCCCGAGTTATAGCTCTTTTTGCATTTTTCCGACAGATGTTCGGCTCGTCATAGCGCCGAAAGGAAGCATTTGTGCACCCAAGTTGGTCTATACTTTTTGTCTTATCCTGGTGTTAGGAATCACATCCCAAACGTTGTCAGTGTTGTTTTGAAACACACTGTATATGCTATTAAGCAATAATTGATATATATATATATATATATATATATATATATATATATATATATATATATATATATATTACATGGAGGACATAGCCCTAACAAACAAATGAAGTGCAATATGCATATATTAAATAATATAGATTCAGCAGACTTATATGCAAAGGAATACACTAATCTAGTTTCCGGCATAAATCGCACTTAAGGAAAGTAAGAGAGAAAAAAGGAGAGGGAAAGAATTTATATATATATATATATATATATATATATATATATATATATATATATATATATATATATATATATATATATATATTATCTGAATTTTGATAGTAGAAACTTAGATAAAACAGATTCTGATACTGATCTTGTGCCTGTTAAAAAGTTAATAATGGGGGCGTTCCGTACAAAACTCCGGTGCCTATCACCATGAAATGACTTTGGTAGAGTCAATAATGGGCCGAGATTTTATCCCCTTCGTCAATTTATTAAAATTTGATAAATACAAAACGTCTTTGATTTACAAAGAGCAAAATAGTGTCCTTGTTAATGCCCAAGTAAGAGGAGAATAGGTGCTTTGCACGGTGCCCCTTCTTTCAAGGCAGTCTTCAAGGCACCTGCCGATTCCGGTGAGTCTTGAAGGATAGACAGACAGCTTATAGATAGATAGACAGATAGATAGATATATATCTATCTATATATAGATATAGATAGATAGACAGCTCAAGACAGCTTCGCGAGGCTTGGTTGTAGAAAGGACCCCTAGTCCAGTGCGACCTCGTAAAGGATAGGTGTACCCCTTGTCCAGTGTGACCTCAGAGCGATGTAGGTGATTTGATCAGTTGGACTACTGATGCTGTGTCCCTCGGTAGTCCTCCTTTTATTTGTCCTCTTCGGGTCCTCCCGTGAGGTCCGTCTTCTTTCGGCATTCCTCGGTGTCCTTCGTGTCGGTTTCTTGTCTGCTAGCTTGTTTATAATCAATAGCACGCGTTGAGTTGACACGTGCGTCTGTCGTGATGTGGGGATCTTTACAATATATTCACTCAGAAAAGAGACAAAATTCTAACTAATTTGTGATTTGTGCAGTTATGCCACTTAAAAATGTGTGAAAGAAAAGTACGTACAAAACTGCAACAGCAATAAGTATCGTCATTTTCATTTATAAAATAAAAGATATTTCTTTCATTCTGGTTATATGCGAATTTTTTTCTATCATATAATTATTGTGTTCTCATTTCATATTCTATCATATAACTTTTATAAAAAAATAAACATATTTTTTTCAATACAAAGTTCTTTCAGTACAAAGTGTTTTTTTTTTTTTTTAAGAATTGGAATTTATAATAATGAACAAAACTTGTTACCACTATATAAACTGTTTAAAATAACATGGCACAGCTACAATCGATAAGAGTATTTGTTTTTTTTACCTTAAAGTTAATTGTATACATTACTGGAAAATTAAAATTGCCTTACATAAAAAACTCATTAAACTTTTAAATGTACACATGCTTCTTTCAAGTTTTCAGTTTTATAGTTGACTCAATTAATCAAGTCAGAATAAAATCGTCTATAACTTCTTGTTTTTTTTTTGTTTTTTTTTTTTACAAATAACAATCTTCTTTATAACTTTTGTGCAGTATTTTATTTGTTTTTACAGTTTTTGCTTTTGTGCATTAATCAAAGGCATTTTCAGAAGCATTTATTTTCCCTGTACTCTACATATACAGATTACTAGATATATAGATATTACCTAGTACGATGTAATACTTGAATATTTCCCAGTTACGAAAATAGGTTATTGGAAAACTATAATTTGCTGTTATTTAATATTGCTGTACATGAATTCAATCAATTGTATAGCTTAATATGAAGTTATAAATAATACTTGATTTTAAGTATGCATTTAGAGCTAAATATTTTCCGGAAAAATACAGTGAAAAATTTTCCACAAAAAATGCCCACTTTGCATTACTACGAAGAAGTGATTTGGGGTAAAAGGTGTATAAGGTACAGGAACAGAATTTTGAAGAAGAAAAGAAAAGGAAAGAAAGAAATTGAAGTTTATATGAGTGTGTTTTTGTTTTCAAAAGTTTGTCGTTGAATATTTGAGGTTTCTAGAACTACTTGCCAATGTCCAGAAAAATTCTTTCTTTTGTTAGGAACGACTGAACTGTGTGAACTGGAAGCATCAGAAATTATCTGCACTGATCGTGGAAAGTTTTGATAAAGTATGTACATTTAAGTCTGATTAACGTCTACTCAAAATATGGATAACTTAAAAAAAAAAAAAAAAAAAAGAACGGCGAAAATTACCTCTATCAACAACAAAACTTAGAATTCTAACAACTTGGAAATTTCATTCAAACGTTCACGATGGTTACAGATGATCAAATAAGATAAGTTAATAATTTTAAACTATTCTGTGAGTCAGAAAATCAAAAACATTGTTACCTTAATCAATAATGACACAAATAATTAAATCTTTTAACAAAAAACATAATAGTAACAAAACTACGATTAACATAAATACTTCTTTCTTGATGAAGTAAAATATAAATTTTACGTGAAGATTATAAAATAGTGGTATAACTTGTCGCTAATATTAGGCAAAACTTTCACCTTCAGTCATATTCTTTTATTATTCTAATGTGATTTTTCGTGTGTTTTGAAAACATATTCAATTTAGACCCAATTTAATTAATTTTTGTTTTAATTACGAATATCCTTTGAAAGACTTACTATATATCTTAGTGATGACGACATTTATATTATCTACGAATTTTATTGAATACCAAAATTACCACCTTAGTTTTATGAACTAGGTGGTTTAGAGATAAATAGGTCGAACAGAGAATCAAACTCAACACACTCATAATGTATTATCATCTTCACAGGGTAAAATATTGTTTAATAAATTACGTTCATTAGATTTTCTGCCTACTGTATATAAATAGTGGAAATAACTTATAGGAATATCTTATTTTGTCAAATTATAAACTACTCTTATAAGGTATTCTGAGAACGTTAAGTATACTATTATTTCGTAAAACTATTTAGTTACTTGTTTTCAAGTAATATCTTGAGAATGGGTTTCCATAATGTTTATAAGTCTTAATAAAAACACAAGCAGATTACAAAAGCCAATTACATATGATTTCGCTCTCTCTTTCTCACTCTCTCTCTCTCTCTCTCTCTCTCTCTCTCTCTGAGGGAAAGCAGTAATTTGTCTCCTTGGTTGGTACATATCTATACTCAATCTTTGCGTGATGCTTTCAAATATCTAGAAAGAAGTTGCGGTTGAAAACAGGAGCAGTATGGGAAGAAAGAAATCTGGCGTGACGCACTTGCTTGAAGTGACCTGAATTGAGGTTTATGACTTTATCTCGATTCATGGAAAGCAAATGACCCTCACACACTGTAATTCTAAGATTATTGATGTGTTTTTGGTATTTTGGTTGCGTTGGTGGAAAATTGTTATTCTTGGTAAGTTAACGAACCGGAAGTAAATAAATGCAGTCACAAAATGTTTATAGTATTGCTTGTATTGCCTTTTACTATTAAAGTAACCAACTTAGAATGTGTATCGTTATTTTTGAATATAGAATTAGGCCTATTGCACACTCTTCATGAAAGAGTGGTTCTGCAATGGTAAAATAAAAGTTATAGGCCACGGCTTATTGTCAATATTTTTTACAATTTCTTAAATTAGACTATACCAGTCTGTAGTGTTACAACGTACTATTGAATGTATACAGATAATTAAGAAAATAATTTAAGCACGTGAAGGGCCAATTGTAGTGTATGTTAAACACGTGCAGTTCTTAAAATGAAAATTTTCACTGTAAGTCTCACGATTATACCCTTTAGGCTAAGGGAAACGATGATTAAAATAAGTGAGATAATGGAAGAGTTGAGTTGCGTTGATTTTGAGTTTAGCGTCCCTTTCAGAAGCGAGGCTACATGAGGCGAGACCTACTGATTAACGTGGAATCTGAACCACATAAGCTCCCGCCGGGAATCGATAACCGGGTCTCCCACGCCAAAGACGTACGCTAACCACTTAGCCACGAAAGGGCTCTGTGATGATGGAAGAATTAGTGGAATGAGAAAGTGGGGGAAATGGGAGTACCCCAAGAAAACTTACGGACATGATGTCCACTACAAAGTTACTTAGTCTGGGATCAAACAAAAAAAAACATATAACAGAGGTAAGCGCAGTACCATTGAGTCACTGAGTTTCTCACGTGCATTTGCAAAAATTAGGGGTGACTTAAAGAAAAATAGTTTCTCTTTAAAAAAAACACAATAATGATCTACCTTAAAAATGAAAGTGTAGTTAATTATATGTGTTTTTCTGCTCTTAATTTGATAAGATGAGAAGTCAACATGAGGCTATAAGTAACTTACTTCTGTTTTGAATTGGCAGCGTCGCCTAGAACCCGATACAATGAATCTTACATGACACTCCTTTTATAAGCTTTTCATTATTTCATTTCGTATCGAATGAATGAATAAATATATTTAGGATTATGTTATATTTAAAAAAACAATATCGTACGTTCTCAAATATATTCCAATTGTTTTCGTTAAGTATTTGTTATTATTATTGGTGGAGTATTAGAGTTTAGCGTTCCTTTCAGCAGCGAACCTATACGAGATGTGGAATCTGCACTACTTGAGCTCCCAATTACAATTAAGTTGGAGTCTCCCACTTCAAAAATCCGTATGCTAAAGATATAGGCACGAGGAAGCTCTATTATTATTGTTGTTATGATTGAATCCTATTGTATATTTTCATTATTACTAGTAACATTATGATGAAACAACTTAAAATTGTAGGCTACAAGATGCGTTCTTTCCAGGATAAGAGGGAGAAATGGATCCTATTGCACGGGGCAGCAAATTGCCTACAGACGGTCCTGAACACATGAATACGATCCATTCCTGATTAATACGGAGTGAACCCACCGTTAGCCTGCAGAACAACTCTGACTCATCGCGAAGTGAACACAATTAAGTAAGGAGTGGTTCACAGCATGCGCGCCAACTACGTGGGTGCTCCGGCACCCACGCAAATAATCTTGTGGGCGCGCCGCATCCACAAGATTTTTAGTTTTGACCAGGGTTTGAACACGTTTCTCTTGCGTTTGAGTCAGCTGTGTTCTCGACTGAGCTAGAGCAGCCCCAACTTATCCTTATAGTACCTTTATATTTAACTTTATCTCAGCACAGCCCTTTATGACAGTGTTCATAACAGATTTTAACTAAAAATAAATCAATCAAATATCGAGACTTCCCTGAAAACACATAGGCTAACACGTCCCTCCATTGATATGTACCTACATAAATTCTAGAAAGTCGGCGCCGTTGGTTCACAGAATAATATTATGGCATCACCTATGTAATGCAACAAAAATTCCGTAACTTTCAGAACTAACCATAGGTGCTAAATAACGTTGAGGTATGGGGGTTAGGAGAGGAGATAGGTTAGGAGCTCTTATTAACTCTGATGTTCATAAAACCACGCCTCAACATCTCCAGCAGTGTGAATTTGTTAATTGTCATCTTGTGTAAATGCGCCATTGGGACGGAACAACAACTGGAAAATAGTAAGCAAGTGACCACCTAAAATATCCACTTAACCAGCGGCAGTAATAAATTCTATTAGCCTAATAGCTAGATCCACGAAATACAAGAATAGTTTGATGTTCTTAACTTCACAGAGCCTCTGCAATGTTTAACAGTAGGAAGAAGATAATCCGGATCATAACCCTTTTTCGGATCCACCGTATGTAAACATGGGTTGTTCTATTGACATAAAATGAAAGATGACTTATCAGACAATCTTACGGTTTTAAGGCATCGGTAGCCCATTTTGTATGTTCTCAACATAACTTTGTCGCAGTAAAATGTCGGTGATAATCGGCGGCTTGGAAGATGCAACCTGATAGCGAACGTTAAGGAATCTGCGTCGGACTGTGATTACTGAAATAAATTAATTTGCTGACTGAGTTTTGCAGTCACTTTTCCAGCATTTTCTCTACGATTCGTGGTGTCAATTTGTTTCAATGCTCGGAAATCTCTGTTATTCAAACTCTTTTTCATTCCACTAGCACTCGTCACTAATGTTGTTTTGCCATGAGCTCTGTTCCTATCATAATCAACTTGATCACTTTCGTCGCCAAACACCTAACACATTACTCACAATAAATGGATTTGCAGCAACTAACTGCACACCCACATTTTTTTTTTTTAAAAAAAAAAAGAAGAAAGATCTTCAACTTTGCATTACCAATGTCTGCCAGCTTAAACATACACCTTTGTTCTACATCCCCTTCGTACTACAGACGATCTGCTAACACACTAGTAACAATGATGAAACACACTGATAACAAGATGCTTTATATTCATCACTAGTATTACAACCTCACACCGAGCAGTTACTATTATTTTGATAATGCAGCAGGTAGGTCAAAGTGGACGCTAGACGCTTCTCCCTGTGCTCCGCTATCAGTTGTTTTATAACCTATCGTACACACAATTTTCAAACCTACAGTCACTGGGTGACAATCTCATTTAGCAGGAAACGGTAGATATGTAGAAACTGACATATGAATTCGGACTTTGTGAACCGCCGGTTGTGCAGAATTGCTTGCGCCATACTTTCCAGCAATTCAATCGTAACTATAGACGGACGGGCACTATGGTAAAAATCGTGCTCATTGGAGCGGTATGCACAATCTTCTGACCATATCTCGTAACCTCCGATTCATACATTTGTGTCAACGTATCTCTGACGCCGGCAATTTCTTAGCAGTCGGCGGGAAACTGTATGTGCGCAGCCACATTTACCGTACCACAGTTCTCTCACCATTGCCTCAGCACAACTACACTTGTGATTTGTTTATAGCTACGTATTATCCTTCACTCCTGCGCAAGGGCATTCCGGTATCGTCATTCGTGCTTTCCTGAGGGACTTCGCAAACTTTCTTTCTAGATGCATCTCGTATATATGTATATTGTGGATGCTGTATAACCATTAGCAGCAATGTTAATTTTTTTCGGATAAGTCAGAATTAAGAAGGGTACAATGTGTACAATGCAGCACTGCGTATTGTCATCCTATCCGGGAAGCTAGTATTACTTGGTGGAGATAATTCCCCCTTACTCCATTGAATACGTAGGACTATTCATTAGACATGCATTATTAACCACTTAACGACTTCTTCGTCTACTTATTATGTAGTTCCTGTAATGTTTCATTATATCGTATTCCGTGTACACACACACATACACACACTTTAGTCCTATTATCCTATGATATATATATACTGCCGGATAATAAAATTGAACACCACGAAATTGTTTTCCAAATTGAACCACATTTATTCCATATGCTGTACATGGTACGAATATGAGATGATTACAATATTAGCACCTTCAGTACCTTGTATTCTGAACGGCACGTCCATCATCACACTATCACCACCACTTTAGTACCGTGTATACCCTCCACGAACTGCAATACAGGCACGGATTCTGCATTCGATCATAGAGATGACGGTTACAGTCTTGCGGTACATTCTGCCATGCCTGCTCAATCTGGTCGCGCAAATCAGAAACAGTGGTAGGTGGACGTGGAGCAGTTGTCAGTTGTCGACCCATAATGTCCCATACATGTTCGATAGGAGACAAATCTTGGGAGCGTGCTGGCCAGGGAAGTCGGGATACACCTTACAGAGCACATTCTGTGACACGGGCAGTATGTGGCCGGGCATTATCTTGCTGAAAGAATACAGGACCCTCCTGTCTGAAGAAACGCAGTAAAACCGGTTCTACCACCTGCTGTACGTAAGAAGTGCTTGTCAATGTCCCATTCACAAACACTAAATGTGAGCGAGAGTTGTAGCTGATCGCGCCCCACACTATAACATCTGGGGGGGGGGACCACTGTGTCTTGCACGCACGCAATGTAGGAGCAGACGCTCTCCAGGTTGACGTCGCGCTCGCAGTCTACTATCACTTGCATAGAGAGAGAATCTGCTTTCATCGCTGAACACAACGGAACACCATTCCCTCCTCCAGCTGCTCCTTTGCTGGCACCAGGCCAACCGTAAATAATTGAAACAATTATTTAACATAGACTTTCTAACGCTTTCTTTAAAACTCTCAAATCATGTCTCTACATATGATTCTTGCATACTTCTTTCCGTTCTTTCACATTAATTTGCATTTTTCTTCATCTAAATAGAGTAGGTAACAAGCCCGATCTTTGTAATTCAAATAAAATAAAGGTCCTGCTTCACGAAGAGTTTGCTTGGTTTCCTTTCCATCTGGCCCTAATTTCTTCACATCACCAGCAATTTACTTGATACGGCATTATCGACAAGATCTTCAATGTTACAGAAATACTAATTTTGTTAGTAATGAGTTTTACTGACGTTTAAAATATTCCGTCTCTCTTACATAAAAGAGACCCTAACTGACAACAGCGCAATTGTCGAGATTGTGTGGCTTGTAACTAACATATGTCTGCATTAACCAATAACTACGTTTGTCTTCCGAAGGGTTCTCTACAATAGTGAATTAGTGTTTTTGACGATTTTTTTCCATGATATTATGTGTCAAATTTTTGTAGGTACGAGTACATGCATTGACATTGCTTCCTGAATCTTGGTTTAGTGAAATTAGTTTCTACGTGGATTTAAACAGTACTAAGTAGAACATGTAATGCTTTATTTCCTTTTTCACACAGTAGTCTTAGGATATTGTGTTCATCTACCAACTTGAAACAACAAAAGGGTTTAATCAGGGACTGACTGAATGTCCGTTCTTCGTATGCGAGAAATAGGCACATGAGAAATATTTAAAAAGTGTATATGAACTTCTTTCTACCCTTTAGGATAGGCATTCAATCGAAATAGTGAGAACACAGCTCAACTCAAGTAATAAGTATTTTCACTCGTTTTCTTCATTACCTGATCGCTTCCGTGTGATCACTTCCTCTGCTTGTGCTGTTTTTAAGTCTGTCGTTGCACAAACAGTGTTGCCAACAACCTCTGAAGAAAATAGGCTAGATGGAATTCAGAAATAAGCTTTTCAAGCAAAAAAGGCTAGATTTTGAACTGCTAACCTATAACCCACATTGTAGATTTTAAACTCCTTTTTTTGTGCGTAGAATTATAAGTGAGTTATATTAAAATTTGAACTGTTGAATTTTATTTGCTAAAGACTAACAAGCAACATACATGACTAAATTTCAATAAATCCAGTAACAACTCATCTGATTTGTGTTAGTCAACAGCCATATTACTACAACCACATGAATCGTCATAATTGCATCGAGAGTTTTCAACTAATTAGATATCCTATTTGTTTCCTTTAATAAACAAAAACAATCTCTGTGACTTGAAAAACTGAACAATTTACTAAATTTGTATTCAAAAACTTCCATTCTTGCAATGAAATGCGAAAACTAAAATAATTAAAAAGTAGCAAACGGAGCCGTTACGGGGACGACATTAAAATTCTTTCTGAATTGATAAGTATTGTTAAGTAGTTGTAAATCTGTGGATGGAGAGAGAGAAGAAGAAAAAGTGAGTGTTTCTTTCGTAATAAAACACCCTCTGCCTAAAGAAATTAATTAACGCTTACGATACCAAGGTGTTTTCTATAACGTAGCATACCAAGGGGGGGCTCGTTGAACCCATAGGGAAAAATTAATTTTCAAATTAAATTCTCAGATGTCTTATTAAATAATCAGTTATAAATGAAATAGTGTCCCGGGTGGGTGAGTGATTAAGGTCGTAGCCTTGCAATCAAGGGATCCTGGGTTCGATTCCGCAAGCGGGATCACAAGTGGTTTGGATCTCACGTTAAACTGTAGGTCCCGTCCTCTGGACGTCATAATCATCCCATGGAAGGAAATGGCAAACCACCATGGGTTCGTCTCGCCCAGGGACATTCGGGTACATGATCTGCATTCGGGTAGAACACCACATCATTATCTCATAATAATAATCATCATAATAAATGAAATTATACATGTAGGTTATACAAATAGGTTACATTCACTGATATTATTACGCGATACGACACACAAAAGAAACAGTATTCGACTTCAGAATATTAGCACTGAAGCTACGAAAACACTGCAATGGTATAAAACAAAACGTCTAACTCGCAGGATGTTCAAGGTGACCAGAATTTTCACTTGCGAAAACGGGACGCATACGAATCGGCTACGGGGGGAGGGGGGGATCTGACTTCCAGATTGCATTTTGGAACTCAGCAGTGTTCTCAATTTACAAAATACACAACTAAGAGTGATAACACACCGTTTCTAACTTTACGTGTACCACACAACAAATAATGGTTCTCGATTGCAAGTTCTACACAACAATTCTTTTAACTAGTTGAACACTCAGAATTCCCACTTGAACCACAAACACTGAATTCACATATGAACATTCAGAAGTTCTAGGTACGGCTGAACCTTGGCAACGAGTGTTGGTACGGAAGAGAGTAGAATTTGCATTGACGATTTATATTTTGAATAATAATTACGGGACACCTAGGTCATTTTTATTTAAAAACGGGACATTCAGGCGTCCCGTTCGAGAATCAGAAAAAAACGGGACAACGGTTGGAAAAAAGGGACTGTCCCGGCTAAAACGGGACGTCTGGTCACCTTGAGGATGTTCAAAATATTAGTTCTCTTTTCAGTACTGCAAAATCACTGACCATATTCAACAATAACAAACAAAGTGACGATTATCAGTGTTGGCAAGGCCATTAGTGTTGCAAAAAGGTTAGCATTGCCAGGTTCAGACATGCCAGGGTTTATTTGTAGCAGAAAACAAAAACGCCAAGCCTTAACGATATCTTAAGTCAGAACGAAAATAAAGGTAACATGCACTACCAAGGAGGGGACTTGTTGAATCCATTTCGTATTATTTCCCTATACAAAATAAACGAGAACTCGTTTAGAGCAAAATCAAGCAAGATTCTTTTCTTAACATTCCATTACACAATGTTAACTTTTACCGGATTTTTTTTTGTCCACGCAGAGAAGCACAATTCACAATATAATTTATTATGGGTTCGACGAACCCCCACTTCGTATCGTAAGGGTTAATACGAGTTTATAAAAAAATGAAATGAAATTTTTGAGTTTTACGTCCTACGCTTATGCCCTCTATAGTAAGCATGTACAAAATGGCGGGAGGTCAAAATGTTAATACAGTTTGCGTTGAAGTCTTTGGCCACCCTTAGAAATCTGAAATGGCTCAACAGATATCAAACTGAAAAACACGTATTTCATCATTTTAAAAGTACTACGTATAATAGGGAAACAAAGTTGCCCCAGGGTGCCTTATAGGGTCCCAGACGGGGCTCAACGCAAAAGTTGTAAATGGCTGTTTGAAAGCCATTGTTAAAAGGAAGATGGAAAAATCTTGTGGGTATAGTAACCCTATGTGAAATGGCGGGGGACTGAAAATGTTAACACAGCCTTTTAAAGCAAATTGTAGTAATACTAATAATAGTACTACTACTTGTAATAGTAATGTTAGTGATAGCGTCAGAAGTAGTACTAGGCACTACTATGAGCAAAATAAATGACGCGTCTCTTTATTTTGAAGTTTTTTGAAAATATCTCCGTTTTCTTTATATGTTCGAAATTTCGGAAGGTTTCCCCAGTAGGACAGGTTAATAACAAACCCGTTTTAATATTTGTGTTAGATATTAGCTTAAAATAAAGAAATTAGAAGCAAAAAACATTAAATCGACAGAAATCTCGAGAATTACCAACTCTGCTAAAGTGGGAAATTTTCAAGAACGCGAGGGAATTCTGCAGTTCAACACGAAGCAGCGACATCTATGTCATTGAGAGAAGCGTGGATTAGATCTACAAACGAAAATTTTAACGAAATATTTCTAGTATGTCTTATTATATGCATTATCAGCGAACTCCAAATATATGAATCTATGCCAAGTGCAAATAGTGGAAATTACCTATGGAAAAAGACGAATTGTTAGCCCAATCGTAATGAAAAATCGTCTTTACTGTAGAACAGGTTCAGCTTACGTAAGAAAGCAAATAGCTCAGTTAGATAAAGCAACGAGTTTGTATACCAAAGGTAGACGGTTCGAATCTCGTGGAAGTACTGTTGTCATTTTTATCACTAAGGTTATTTTATTTATTTTTTATTTGGGAAAGAATCAAAATGTAACATATGTGTAAAACTCATGACGATACCAAAAAAAAAAAAAAAAAGTTTGGATATTTTGATAACAGATTTCCCTATTAAATGTTTAATTTTCTCTATAAATATTTGTCTTAAATTGAAATTGTTTTGAATTTACTACATAAGCAAAGTTGCCCGAAGGAGGAGAGCTCAAGTAATAGATATTCTACGTAAAAGCAACCTATTGTAGAATGATGATGCTTCTTACCTTCAGCACATAATCTTAACGTTAGAGAGTCAGAGAGAGAAAAATCCTGTTTTTCCTCCCCTATGACCACTCATCTTAAAGCTCTATCTATAATGATTCGTGTCACATAATTTCGGCTCTCCAAAGACATTCATATTTATTATTATTATTATTCCTGAATATGAGCCAGAGCCCACTCTGAAAAATTGCATCTGGCGTTCTGAGTGAAAGTTCTATGGGACTTAGAAAAATATATTCCCGTTTCCACGCTGATGGTAGAATTTCTTAAACAGTTATTGAATTACGTTCGAAAGCTAGGCGTAAATAGCGCCCCCGCAACAATGTGGCGTGGGGACCGCACAAGCTGCAAGGCCAAAAAATATACAGAAAGTACGCCAGGGCGGAGCAGGCCAAATTTTCACACGGGCCAAGTGACTTTTTGGCGCCCTTCCCCTAGTAGTAGCCTATATTTTACATTTTATCATAGTGTTTTTAATAGTTTAAACCAGGAGCGTCATTTCAGATTTTGCTTTGGGGGGGGGCAAGACCTCTTGATATAAGTAAAATTTCGCGTTTTTCACTGATTTACTACTATTCTAATGATAAAATCTATATACATCTCAAACTCAGGAGGGGCAAATGCCCCTCCCTGCCCTCCCTAAATGACGCCCCTGTTTTAAACCCATTTTCAAAAAGAAATCCATTACCTAGGAAAACTTCACAAAGAATATGGCCCGCTATAAACAATACCTAGTGGCTATTGGTCTAGTGGCTAGCACGCCTGCCCTCTGTGGTACCGGGTCCAATTCCCGGTGGATTACTGTTGAACGATAAAAGTGGTTCGGATTCCACTATAATTAGTATCCACATCTCCCTTGCCCATTAAGGCATAACCGTGGAACGCTAAACTCAAGCAAACAAACAAACAATACTTAATTCCCGGCACTCTTTATTCTACATGCCATCTCTCAATTTTTCGATACAGCCCCCTTAGTACTATGAAACTCTCTTCTTCCATAGTGAAATGTAAAAAGATCATATAATTGCCACTACTTTACAAGAATATAAACCAAAAACGTCAGTAGAAAGCACATTGTAAAATTTACTTTTTGAGGCTCGTTTTGGTGCCCCTCTTTCTCTGGCACCCCGGGCAGTCGCCCGGCCCTTAGTCCGCCCTTGAAAGTACGGACGCATAACTAAGGACTGCGGAGGAGAGGTTAACCTTCATGTTATGCCACTGGTTTGACGTGTTTGAAATGTTCAGTAAGTGATCGGTTAGTGAAATAATTTCGACGGTTACTGATGTTTAAAGTTTAGGTAAGACAAAGCTACCTAATCAAACACATTTGATATCGCGATGTCACAATTTGATTTTTCCTCACATAAAAAAGATAAAAACAATAGTAATAAAAACCCTTACTCGTACTGGGCTCCTAACTAACTAACAACCTAATTCTTACAGACTAGTTGCTCTGACCAACTGAGTTTCGATTTCTTACGCGAAAGAAGTCTGTTATATTAAGAGGCATGCTTTTCATTATCAAAACTGTTCGAAGTAATACGAACATGGCTTAAGAACAGAGACGGAACTGAATTACCACTCGATTGACCTTGAGGGCAAATCACCAAAGCGTAGCTATAAACGTAAGTTCCAGCATGCATTTCTCTGGAGTTGTGTTCAGTATTCCTATCTGCCAGTCATGCTTGTTCGTAGGAGTAATATGTTACAAACCTAACCTTTCGATAGAGCACAATGACAGAGAATCAGAGGAAAGAAACTCTTGCCATTGTGAACGTGGGATACCACACTGTGCAATAAAACTGACGCGTCTCCTTGAAGTGATATTTCATCGAAAATAACTCGTTTTCCTTTATATAGTCTATCCGAAGTTTTTGAGGGTTTCAAAATGAGGAAATGTTACTGACAAACAAGAACGCATTTAGGGGTGGGTATAGGGGGTCCGGACCCCCTCTGAAACCCCAACTTTTCTGTAAATTTAGCCTAATTTTGGGGATTATCTTTTAAAATTTTATTATAATTTATCCTAATATTGAAGTCGGACCCCTCCCGAAATAAATTACTGCATACGTGTCTCTGACAATTTTCAATATATTCGTTAAATAATAAAGTAAAATTACTAAATTAGGAGCAAAAAGCTTTAACACGGGCTAACTTTTGTCTACTGCCAATATTGCTAGAAGGGATATTAATAGCAAAAACTGCTAGTCAATGCTAAACCTTGGAACGTCATCCCGAACAAGTCTATTATTAAGAACTACATATGAAACATGTTATTAAAACTTATCCAGCTTTTATCTGGCATGAAATTATTATATACACCAAAATTCACTCTCCTAAAATGTGTATCTAAACAATGTACGAAGCAATGAAAATTTTTTATCGAAATATTTGGGCAGGAAACTCTAACAGCCAGCCATTTTATTTAAATCGTAATAAACCCTGTAACCGTACGTTAACGTGAGGACAAAGCTTGGTCCATTGGTAAATTGTTTGAAGAATAAAAACTCAATGTTCGTAGATTCGAATCTATCCAGTCACCACAACATTTTATTCTTATGTGTAACGATGAAATAAGAAAAAAATGTATAACCGTTAAGTCAAAACTTCAACCAAGTCTGAAGAGAACAATACTAAAATTGTAACACAATGACGTCAACCAAAAATTATTTCATGTAGCGTTTGGACGAAATTACAGCTGTTAACAATTGCAGAAATAAAAACAGACTGATAGCTGTAATGCAATCTAGACTTCTGAATGCATTTACTTCCTGAAAACTTCCGTCTCGTCATTGGTATGCCGTTAATCATTGTAAAACCTTTCAATTGGAAGTGAAATGACACAAACTAAAACAGTTTTAAATCAATAAATAATGTCTATGTGTAAAAGTAGGTGTCTTTTATCTGTAGTTCTGAGTTCCTTTTACTTTGAAGTGACAAATGAGAGAAGAAAGTATGGTGTTCGAAAAAAAAATCAAATTTGAGATTTCAACGAATTTACACGTATTATAGCCCCTAACACCGAAAAAGTTATTTTTCGATACATGTCTATCTGTTCGTCCGTCCGTTCGCTACACTTTTCTGTGCACTCGCCTAGAGGCCATACCGTTCAACTTATCTGCACCAAATTTTAGTTTAAGATTTTCATAGTATTTCCTATAGTTTTTTTTATTTCCCTCCTACTCCCAAAACAAGGGTAGTTTCCTGTACGATGAAAATAGAAAAAAGATATTTTCTCATAACTGGCTCTAACGATCTTGTTTTCTTTCTTTTTTTATAAATCAATATTTAATTAGCAACCCTATTTTGTGGTATAAGGCATTTATCTGAGAAAAATCTACAAGGGGTAGTTTATACTAAGGGGGTGAGTTTTTTCTCAGTGATTTTCTCAAAATGGACTCAAATGTTTTCGTTCATATTTCATAAATAAAGATTTCATTAATAACTTATCAATATGGCATAACTCGTTTGTCCTTAAAAAAATGCGAGGGGTAGTTTATTCTTGGTGGAGTGTTGTCTGGGCGATTTTCTCAAAAACGACTCAAAAGAGTTTATTCATATTTCAAAAATAAATATTTCGTTAATAACCGAACAATATGGCAAAAATCATTTGTCCTGAAAAAATATGCGAGGGGTAGTTTACTCTTGAGGGTGTTTTTCCTCCACGGTTTTCTCAAAAATGAGTCAAGCAATTTTGTTCGTACTCAGAAATAAATATTTCATTAAAAACCTAGTAATATGGAATAACTCGCTTACCCTGAAAGAATCCTCAAGAGATAGTTTATTCGGGGAGTTATTTTTCCCTCACGATTTTCTCAAAAATTACTCGGACAATTTTATTTATAATTCATAAATAAGTATTTCATTAATAACCCTATATTTTAGTATAAGTCATTTCTATGAAAAACAATTACAACGGATAGTTTATTTTTGGGGTCAAGGTTATTTCCCCGACAATTTTCTCGAACGACAGGCGAGTTTGTTCAAATTTCGCAAATAAATATTTCATTAATAACCAAAAGTATATCTTAACTCATTGTTCGAAACAATTCACAAGAGGTAGGTTACTCTTGACGTGTTCTTTTTGAACGACTTTCCCAAAGTGACTCATTTGATTTTTTTCATATTTCATAAACAATGATTGCATTAATTGGTCTATTATATGTCTAATGAAAATGTGCTCAAAGTGTGAGTTAGTTTTGTAGTGTGTATTTTCTTCAATCGAAGTTTTTTATTCGATAATCTGACATTCGATGTATTTGAATAATACGATAACTTTATTCGTATTATCCAAATACACACTTCAGTAACAACTGCGGCCTAACACAGTTAAGAAATTGAATTGAAAAAGTTTAGTGCGGTGGCCCTGTAATTGAATATTTTTTGAGAAACTCCCTAGCTTTTTGTGGTAAACTTAGGCTTTTCTTTTTCGAGAGAGAAGAAAATAGTGATTGTGAAAATAATATCAAATTCAGATTTCAACGGATTTACATGTTTCATGGCGTCTACATACCGAAAATGTGACTTTTCGACACCCGTCCTTCCGGTCCGTCCGTTCGGCACACTTTTATATGCACTCGCCTAGAGGCCATACCGTTCAACTTATCTACACCAAATTTTAAACTTAGGGTTTACTTAGTATTCTTACAGGAGCTTTTCCATTTTTTCCTACCACCTAAAATAAGTGTGGTTTACAAACAGCCGAAAATCGAAAAACGCTATTTTCTCAAAAATGGTTTTAACAATTTTGTTTATTTTTCATTAATCAATATTTAATTAACAACCCTATATTGCAGTATCAGATATTTCTCTTAGAAAAATTTACAAGGGGTAGTTTATTCTTGGAGGTGACTTTTTCTCGACGATTTTCTCAGAAAAGACCCTGGCGAATTTTGTACACACTTCATAAATAAATATTTGACCTTACAACATGGTATAAGTCAATTGACCTGAAAAATATATGAGTAGTAGTTTATTCTTGGACTTGAATTTATTCTCAGTGAGTTTCTCAAACACGACCAGTTGGCAACCCTGTATCTCGACAACGAAGCTGAATTCGAAAACTGCAAGAGGACCATTTGTCTCCTTTTGATGTCACGAATCACCTCCCGAAGTTTGTGGACATCTTTCAGGTTCACCCTTAATGAAGCTTCTTTTCGAAAAGTTAACTATTAACTTTAGGCATTGTTTATCTTTTTTTAAATCACAAATGTCGTTATTAATTTTAAGGCAGAGAACTACTTCTGAGAGAATAGATCTTGAAAGATAATATTAAAACTTAGACTTTTGTTTTCGAGACATTCCAGACAAGACGAGACATTTTACAAGCTATCTCGTGTCCAAAACATTTGCCTCGTATTATCTTGGATGTCACAAAGCGCGTCTTGTCTCTTTCTCGAGACATGTCTTATCTCGTGCGCATTCGTTAACACTTGGAAAGGATTATCTTTCTACTCAAAGCATTATTTTTATAATGGTTGCATATTTATGATAATTGCTGTCCACATAAATTACAGTCCTTTCAGTTGAATTAATTTTTATTATTATTATTATTGAAATTGCAATATCTAGTTTAACGTTGGTCGATTGTGCACCTACGCTAAGGTATTTGTCCACCTCAAATTTCACTTGGCGCGAAGTGGAATCGAGCCACGGACCCCATGCACCAAAGGTGAATGCTCTATTATTATTATTATTATTATTATTATTATTATTATTATTATTATTATTATTATTATTAATAATAATAATAATAATAATAATAATAATAATTGTAGCGAGCTCAACGGGTTTCAACCGTTCGACTTAACCAACGTTTGGATGCCTATTCGTTTGTGGCTCCATGAGAACTTCTCATAAAAGACATTTCATTTTAATGAAACTAGTAAGTGCCTTCTTTTAGCTCTGCGAAGTAACTATTGCTTGGAATATGAATCTGCAAAACATAAGAGGTAAAATTAACCAAATGGTGCAAGTTTCCACTTATATATACAAAACAATTTTGCAATATCAACTACGTGAATCTTGTCCCATAAAGAAGCCGAAACCCCTACACCGAAGAGCCCTCCGAGATTTGATCATTGTCCACACGGACTGAAATTGTCATTTGAAGCCAAGGCTTTAATATGAAGCCAATAATTTCTTTAAAATAGACGGAAAATTCGGAAGTTATAAGCATTTTCATATTTTTGCCTTTTCTTATAAGGGAGCCGTAGCCCCCTATACTGAAGAGCCCCCCCCCCCCGGAGATTTGATCATTGTCCACTCGGACTGAATTTGTCATTTGGAACCAACACTTTAATACGAAGCAAAATATTTCTTTAAAATAGACGAAAAATTCGAAAGTTATAAACATGTTAATAATTTTGCCTTTTCTCATAAGGGGGCCGTATTAGCCTACACTGAAGAGCCCCACGAGATTTGATGATTGACCACTTGGACTGAAATTCTCATTTGAAACCACAACTTTTAATATGAAGCCAAAAATTAAACTTTTACATCAATTTAAACTGACTGGGTTCCGGTTCCCCCCACTATTGTTTAGTTTAGTTAAGTGGTAATTTGTGACAGCTTCACATCATCAAAAGAATGTTTCACTTCAACTCCCCTCCCCCAGGAGTTCGTGCTGGATCCACCACTGGAATCAATAGACACTCTTCCTATTCTTTTTGTCACCCTTGATTGTGTAGGGGCTCCCTCGTACAAATAAAGAAGCGGTAATATTACAATCAAGGGGCGCTATATATTAGGTATTTTTTTAGTTACCTACCCCTAACCGCACAGGGCCATCTTTCGTAGAATAAAAAATATTACGTGATATTCCAATCATGAAAGGGGAGAGGATGCTGTAAATATATTTCTTATTCATTTTGTCTGTCCTGCTTATCAAAAATTACTTTCTGTTGGAAGGGTACTGAAATGAGAGGGGCAAAATAAAAAGTCGTACCCCCTCCTACATGGTTGCTTAAATAAGTACTAAAGAAAGCATTTTAAACTAAGATATTTAAGATTTAAACTAGGAAACTAAGATATCCTTACATTATGTAAGGATGGCATATTCAGGATTATTATTATTATTATTATTATTATTATTATTATTATTATTATTATTATTATTATTATTATTATTTGAATGTTTTTGGAGCACCGAAATTTTGTGAGACGAACAATGATATGTAGAGGTTTAAGATGGGTGGTCATAGAGGAGGAAAAACCAGGATTTTTCTCTGTCTGACTCTCTAACGTAAAGATTATGTGCTGAAGGTAAGAAGCATCATCATTCTACAATAGGTTGCTTTTACGTAGAATATCAATTACTTGAGTTCTCCTCCTTCGGTCTACTTACCTTATGTAGTAAATTCAAAACAATTTCAATTCAATACAAATACATTGTAAAACTTTTCCGTAATTAAACATCTAGGGAAAATTAAACTTTTAATAGGGACATCTGTTATCAAAATATCCAAACACGTAGATAGAAGAGTATCTAGTGAGAAATATTGTAAAACTTTATAAAATTCTCCAAATTAGAATTAACATTTACTGGGAAACATTCGTTATGCACCAGCGAGCATATGGTGAACAGTGAGCACAGGGGAAATAATTACGAAACTGTTTGCAAACAAAATTAGGGACGCTAATGCAAGTGCGACAACGGCATTTTTTCTTTTTTTGGTATCGTCATGAGTTTTACACATACGTTACAATTTAATTCTTTCCCACATAAAAAAAATAAATAAAATAACCGTAGTGTAGAGATAAAAATGAAAACGGCATTTCCATGGGATCGAACCCGCTACCTTTAGTATACAGACTCATTGCTTTAACTAACTGAGCTATTTGTTTTTTTACGTTAACTGAGCCTGTTCCGGTAAAGACGATATTTCATTACGATCGTCCTACCAATTCGTCCTTTTCCATAGATAATTTCCACTATTTGCTCTATCTTTATGTTAATACTTAGCATATATTCATATATTTGGAGTTTGCAGATAATGCATATAATAAGACATACTAGAAATATTCGTTAAAAGTTTAGTTTGTAGATTTAATCCACATTTCTCTCAATGACATAGATGTCGCTGCTTCGTGTTGAAATGCAGAATTCCCTCGTGTTCTTGAAAATTTCCCACTTTAGCAGAGTTGGTAATTCTCGAGATTTCTGTCGATTTAATGTTTTTTGCTTCTAATTTCTTTATTTTAAGCTAATATCTAACACAAATATTAAAAACGGGTTTGTTATTAACCTGTCCTGCTGGGGAAACCTTCCGAAATTTCGAACATATAAAGAAAACGGAGATATTTTCAAAAAACTTCAAAATAAAGAGACGCGTCATTTATTTTGCTCATGGTAGTACATTTCTATTTGAAGTAGTATTGTATCAATTAGTAATGCAGACATAGCACCCAGTTTATTAAACCTTTCAATAGATGTGACTGTTTACATATCTCTCAGTTCACCCAATTCCTGTTCTTTCGGACACGGTTTGCATAGTCGTTCCGAAATTGTATCATCTTCATTCTTTTATCAATAACTTTCAAACAATATGGTACTTGATCCTTTTCCTATTCGCAAATTTTAAGTTGGATTCCACTTGGAAACCTGCAGGGATTCTGGAACAAATATTTCCACATCGAAAATCTGTACTTTACAAATAAGGAAATAGCTTTTGGCATATTATGTTTTACCATTTCGGATCATTGGAAGTGGCATAGACTTCTCGATGAAGGCTTGTTAACATTTTAATACCCCACCATTTCATGCAGGGTTGGCATCGAAACATAAGATCTGTTCTATCTTCCTTCTTTTAGCAATAGCTTTCAAACGATATACTACTTGACCCCCCGTCGCCATTTGAGTTGGACTGCGTCTGGGACCCTCCGAGAGACCCTGGAGTAACTTTGTTTCTCTCTTACTGATACTTTTGAAATGATGGCATAGGTGTTTTTCAGTTTTGATATCTGTTGAGCCATTTCAGATTTCTAGGGGTTGCCAAAGACTTTTCAATGCAAACTGTATTAACATTTTGACCTGCTGCCATTTTGTACAGGATTACTATAGAGCATAGAAACTTATTTCATCGTCTTTCTTTTAAAAATAGCTTTCAAATGATATAACATTACTACTTGAACCCCCTTGCTATTTGAAAATTTTGAGTTGGACTCCGTCTGGGACCCTCCAAAGGACCCTGGAACAACTTTGTTTCTCTCAATACGTGGTACTTTTGAAATGATGAAATGCGTGTTTTCTCGTTTTGACATAAATTTCAATGTTTCTGAGTTTTATGGGTGGTAAAGTACTTAATGGGCACCCTATATATATATATATATATATATATATATATATATATATATATAGGGCCTATCTATCTATCTATCTATCTATCTATCTATCTATCTATCTATCTATCTATCTATCTATCTATCTATCTATATCTATCTATCTATCTATCTATCTATCTATATATATATATGGTGCCTTCCATTTCAACTCAGGCAAAAAAATATAAAATTGTACCATCACCATCTCAGATATTGTTGAAACTTTTTTTATAGCAACTAGACATGTTTTTAAGAGACCCATATTTTTTTGTTTTGTCGAAAAAAATTTTCCCGCCAAGTAATGGGCCATCAAAGACGGGGAGTAAAATTTATGAATTGTAGAAGACATGGAAAATGGTCAACTTCGGAGCCTCACCATTCGGCTACGGAGACAGGTAGAGTTATAATTCTTGTTGTGGTATGTACATAGGGATATAAATAAACTATATTTTATTATGGTTTGGTTTGCGCATGCGTATCTTTTGGTACATAAATTAACAAATGAACGTCAATTTATCTGAAAAGTCGAAGTTTGCGAATTTTTTTCGAGCACTTTCGGTTCGAATTTTAAAATTCTGTTTTCACGGTTGGTAAGACCTGGTTACCCGCTTTCCGAAAATATTTTTGTATCGCTTCTGTGTGCAACCGTTTTGTCGCAAAAAATTCGAGAAATTGTAAAATTTTCAAAAATCGCCATTTTTGGGTGCCATTTTCTCGAAAACACCATCTTTTAAAATTCTGAAATTTTGTCAGATGGTTCAACTTTACATGAATAATAAACACACCAAATACCATTCTCGACCAATGCTTCATGACTTAACTGCAGCGTTTTAAATTTAGCGAAGTTTCGTTAACTTTGATGTCACAGTTAGCAACACTGGGAACAATAAAAGTGCAATGATTTCACGATGTTTGTGGTTCACATTCATTAAATGAAGAATAAAAAGTGTTCTTGACTGTTTTTTTAATTATTATTTTGATCAAGAAGGCTCTCTGAAATAGTAAAATGAGCCTCCCCCTACTCCCCGTTTTCTTAAACCAAAATAATCTGAGGTGGAAATTACGATTATGAAACGCACAAATTTCAAATTCACTTACTTAAAATGGTCTTCGGAAACAGAATTTCACTGATTTTTTTTATTATTTTATTTTTTACATGGACCAATCATTTGCATGGTTGGTGTCTTCGCTAATAGCATGTAACCGTGCAGGTGATCCAATAGGTGTTGGCTCACTCACAACTCGTTCAGGAGTGGATCTAGTGGAAAGAAACTTTTTCATTTTATATATAAATAAAACCGATCTCAGAGTTTGGAGCTCTTAAGAGTAGCTCTAAGTAGCAGTATAACCCCCCCCCCCCTTCCAGAAGTCCGTCCTGGATCCGCCCATGCGTAGCACATTGTCGATAGTGACAAATGCTGGTGGAAGCATACACAGCATTTCAACTTCACGTAATTCATGATTTATTCATAATAATTCTGCTACGTACCACTGGTTATCATACATATATGTATGTAACAAAAGTTCCTTTTTGCAGATTTCTTAAATCTACACTTTGAATTGCAGAAGTTCGATTTTGGGGGAAGCATGAAGTTAGTTAATGGTGACCCGTTACTGCCATAAAAACTTCGCCAGTTCCCGAAAGCCAAAGATGACTTCGTTGAATACCAGTTACTGGTTGGATACTTTCCCTTTTTTCTTCTTCTTCCGGAAGTCGTCAGATTCAGTTCCAGGCAACAAAACGAGAGTAATACCCGGAGTTTTTACTTGCACTATACTCACGACTTCTTCTGCGATTTTAGTAGGGGCGCGGTGGCTCAGTGGTAGAGCGTTCACTTCCGGTGCTTGGGGTCTCTGATTCGATCCCAGATCGCGCCGTGTGGGCTTTGTGGTGGACAAAAACTGTGCTCATGGGTTTTCTCTGAGTTATCCTGTTTCCTCCCACTTTCTGCATTCCACCATTTCATTCATTTCTCATAATCACCGTCTCCTTTAGCCTAACCGGCATAAGCATGGGACGTAAAACGTAAAGATTTCATTTCGTTTTTTTCTTCTGCGGTTTTAATACTGTGTATCTGTATTTGTCTAAGGTTATGCCGCGTTGCCACATTCTATACACCTCGCCCCCCTCAATACCGTCGCAGAAACCCTTGCATGGCCGGTTTCACTGTAAAACCACTGCTTTATCGGACCTGTCTGCTTCTCGAACATCTGAAAGCGATTTTTAAAGTGGGATGCAGCACCATCAGAAATCACTGACACGGTTTGGGTAATTGTAGACACTCATTTTCTCGTATTCAAACTTTTTCTATAAAACATATTTTCGCTTTTCTTCGAGTATTTTTAGGATCTTGTCTATGGCTATGAGTACATGAGCCGAATCGTGTGTTTTATCGTCGTTTATTACAACAAAACTGTCAGTTGTTTCATATTCCGGTGATAATTCTGAATTTCACTTTGCAGAATAACAGTCCAGTTTTCAGCAAAGTCCACATGAAGTAAAATAGAATTTGTATCTTGAAAATTTATACGGTGCTTTTCGGTAGCAATTAATTCTCTTTGGATTTTCTTGATGTAGTCATGAATTACAATTCTTACAGCATTCACCACATTCTTGAAGAAGAAAGTAGTCATTTTCTACGGATCATACTACTAAAGGAAATAGGTCACTCATGACAGCTTCAATACAGGCTGCACCTTTGATTTGTAGCAACGCAGTAGCAGCTAACTTAAAATTTCCATAATACACACACACACACACATACACACTTCCCTCGCAGGTTGCGGACGGACCCACTTTAGTCGAATACTGTAAAATTCCGAGTGATCTATTCTTATGTTGGGATTGTTCTGTTTAAAAAGTCAGTAAATTTCTTTGGAACGCGTAAGAAGACGTTTCGATTTTTTTAACTTTTTGTCCTTTTTCGATCACTGTAATGACATCGCACTTAATTGAGACTTTATCTGGAGCATTCCAAATCATCATTGAGGTAATAGTTCAGGCTTTTTGTAGATCAGAATTTATTGGATGGCCATTTCAAGTAAAATTAAAATTTGTGTGTTTCGTAATCGTAATTTCCACCTCAGATTATTTCGGTTTAAGAAAACGAAGGAGTAGGGGGGGGGGCATTTTACTATTTCAGAGAGCCTTCTTGATCAAAATAATGAAAAAAACAGTCAAGAAAACCTTTTATTCTTCATTTAATGAATGTGAACCGCAAACATCATCAAATCATTGCACTTTTATTGTTCCCAGTGTTGCTAACTGTGACATCAAAGTTAACGAAACTTCGCTAAATTTAAAACGCTGCAGTTAGTTCATGAAGCATTGGTCGAGAATGGTATTTGGTGTGTTTATTATTCATGTAAAGTTGAACCATCTGACAAAATTTCAGAATTTTAAAAGATGGTGTTTTCGAGAAAATGGCACCCAAAAATGGCAATTTTTGAAAATTTTACAATTTCTCGAATTTTTTGCGACAAAACGGTTGCACACAGAAGCGATACAAAAATATTTTCGGAAAGCGGGTAACCAGGTCTTACCAACCGTGAAAACAGAATTTTAAAATTCGAACCGGAAGTGCTCGAAAAAAATTCGCAAACTTCGACTTTTCAGATAAATTGACGTTCATTTGTTAATTTATGTACCAAAAGATACGCATGCGCAAACCAAACCATAATAAAATATAATTTATTTATATCCCTATGTACATACCACAACAAGAATTATAACTCTACCTGTCTCCGTAGCCGAATGGTGAGGCTCCGAAGTTGACCATTTTCCATGTCTTCTACAATTCATAAATTGTACTCCCCGTCTTTGATGGCCCATTACTTGGCGGGAAAATTTTTTTCGACAAAACAAAAAAATATGGGTCTCTTAAAAACATGTCTAGTTGCTATAAAAAAAGTTTCAACAATATCTGAGATGGTGATGGTACATGCTCTGCCTGAATTGAAATGGAAGGCACCATATATATATATATATATATATATATATATATATATATATATATATATATATATATATATGCAGTATATACGTGGTGGTTCATTTGCGGTGTACAATCAAGTAAGCAGTCAGCCAATCATACAGTCAAATAAGCAGGGCTGCCTCCATCCATAGGGTACCATGCTTACAAAAGTACTTCTTCATATAAAAAAGTATATAATACATTTAGACATTATATTAGAGGTATAATGCGAATTGCTTTCAGCAATACTAAAAAGAAACAAGTTAAATTGGTATAGCACAAGAGGTGTTGAAGTTGTTTAGAAAATAATTGCTGTTTCAAGAAACGTATAGATTTAACAACAATCTACATTTATGATAAATAAAGTAAAAAACCGGGGAAGGAAATAATTGAAACGTCCGAGTGAAGAAAATTGATAACTCAGATTATGTGTTTAAGCAGTTGCTGTAGTCATCGAGCTCTATGACAAAAGGTCTGTTTAGTATCAATGAGGATCAAATATTTCTAATGAAGTCTAGCCGAGATTCCTGAATACCATACTAACAATTAGTAATCAAATGATTAGTAAGTAAAGCAGTAATCTAATTTCTTCTCCAATTAAATAAAGGAAACAATTTTATTTTAGACAATCTAAGCTACAGTTTCAAATTGGCAGAAATCATCCAATATATAAGATTCCAAAACCACCAATATATAAGATGTTATCCATCTAAAATAATAACCTCTTGTTATATATCTAAATCTTTGAATTGAATTAATCCAGAAAATACATCAATACGAATATTAGGAAAACAATTAAGTTATAGAGAAACCGTCTTCTTTATCAGCAAATATTTTAAGAATACATGATCTTCATTTGGAGAACGTGCCTAAAGAAACATGCACACCGAAGCGAACGATACAGAATACAAGCAAACTTGCATTTGGAGACATGTTTATTAATTAATTAACTAACTAACTAACTCTATGGCCTACGGAACCCGGAGGTTCAATGCCGCGTTCACAAAAGCTCTCCACTGACTTCTGTCCTTAGCGTATTGGATCCAGTTTCTACTTTGTATTCCTATCTCTGCGAGATCCATCTCAATATTGCCTTCCCATCTGCACCTAGCCCTTCCTAATGATAGTTTTCCGATTGGTCTTACAGTCAAGACTTTGAAAGCGTTTCTACTTTCTTCCATCCTAGCTACATGACCTGCCCACTAGGGTGGAGTGAAATAGTGGTCAAAAATTTTTGGGGGTATTAATTTTTCTAATAGAGCGGAAAAGTTGCCTTACCATTAGAGTACTGTGTCACAAAAATATTAGTCTCGTTAATTAATTCCTTTGGGTGCCACACGGGACTTGAAGTTTGACTGAAATCCAATATTTTTAACCGTATTGGTAAAAGGGACAAAATTATTTTTTCTGTGTTAATTTTTCTAATAGAGCGGAAAAGTTGTCTTACCATTAGAGTAATGTGTCACAGAAATATTAGTCTTCTGAGTTATTTCCTTTGGGTGCTATACGGACTTGAAGTTTGGCTGAAATATGTATTTTTAAGAGTATTGTGAAATGAGGCAATATTTTTCTATACGGAAAAGTTGTTATACAACAGTGTTGCACCACAGAACCTCACTCCGCTGAGTCAGACCCTTTTAGTGCTATAGATATAGAGGGCTCGAAAAGTTAGTTGTAATGTACTTACATTTTTACATTATACTTGAATGGAGAAATGAAACTAAAATATCTTACATATATGCTATATTCGAATACAGCATCTTTATAATTATTACTAATATTACAGAAGTGCCATAACATCAACTTTTTTGTTTCGTATCTTAGTTTGAAAATCAGTTGGAAACATTTTATAAACATATATGAACAAACATAAAAAAGAACACTACTTTATACATAAAATTGGACTAGATTTATGTGTAGTATGTATTACCCTACGTATATATTCGACTACGGACATCATTGATAAATATATTAATATTAGACAAGTTAGTGAGGCGATTTTTCATTCTTGTCTGTTTGAATATAAGCTAAGAAAGCTTTATAATATTATACGTGAAAAAAGATGACAAAAATATATCACTCAGTACAAACATATGACTTAGGTTTGTGTGTAGTGTATGTTACAATAGACATCTACACACAATTTCTAGATTAATTACAAATATAAGAAAAGTCCTGTAATGACATAAACATTTCTGATCTAAGTTTGAAAATAACCTAGGAAATCTTAATATACAAATAATATGTGAAAACATGACAAAACACATTACTTTCTATTCTTGAAAATGAGCTAGAAAAACTTCATATCAAAATAATATGTGGAGATACATGTCAACATACATTACCTTTGTAGGAAACTCTGAATTTGTGTTGAAGACAGGCATACGGCTTCTGGACTCGAGTCTTGCCCTTATATATCCATCTCGTACACTTACACCACAAATAGAAGACGATGCTTCTGCCACCAATTTTACACATTGTTCTACACCTTGGCTATGGCATGGAAGATTAGGAATTTCAATATTTCTGGTATCACCTTGAATGACTCTATAAATATCCGCAGCAGTGAGATCCATAATAAGTGGAAGGAAAGTTATAGCCAAATCTGTCCAGTTTATCAGTTCTGTGTAGTCTTCAGCTTCCAAATTGAGTAATGGAATGTCGTAATTTCTGATTCCAGACATTTGCGAGGTTTTTGCCTTAAGGACTCGTCGTAAGTCCAGTTCTCTGATATGTTTCTTCTTATCTGTCATCATAGAGAGGAGAGTGTTTTCAGGATGTGCAAAGTATCCATTTCTTTGAAGTACAGGATCAATGACAGCCATGTACTTTTCAGGAAGGAAGCGCGATAACTGGATCATTTTGAAGAAATGTCTTGATCCATCTATGCAAAAAGGCTTCTGTTTTATGCTGAACCAGACTGGCGCATACACTTTTGCAACATACTGAGAGAGCACTTTTAATACTTCTGAAAGGTTTGGTGTAGCTACACACAATCGAAGAATTCTGTTTGCTGTAGTAAACCACCTGGCGTGCGAAATGTTTCCTAGATAGCGTTTTGCCAAAAAAAAATCAGGAAAATGTCCATTTGAAACAGCCCTGCAAATCTCATACAAATACTTCTGATCCGCACTGAGATCATTATAATTCTCGAAATCTGAAAGATGGCTCTCAATTACATCACATTCCACAACTAGTTGGTTTTCACCATTTGATAATGATCTTCCAATCTGTCTAGAAAACGCATGAGGACCTGTTGTCTTACCATCAATTGATTCTAGAAATGTCTTAAAGGGAGCTCATTTACGTGCAGCAGACAAACCAACCATTGCAAAGGTCTCTGAACAGACTCTTCTAAACGTCGTATTATTCCACCCTTTCTGCCAGCATTTGTAGCAGTCCCATCACATCATACAGCTCGAAGCCTTTCCAGATTTAACATCTTTCTTTTGAAAATATTGTAAAATTATCTCAGTTTATGTAAGCTAGAGCAATTATTGTACACGGGAATTTGGACTTTCCCATCACCTTATATCATAAAAGATCCTCTTAAATACAGAAATATATTACAATAAGTAGTTCCTCCAATAATTTTAGGTAAGAAAGTGGAAGGAACCCAATGACCAGGCGTCGTAGGGCTTTGTAGGTGAGGTTCCTCTCTTTGACCGGGCGTCATGAGAGGGGATAAGTTTTGTGTGATTAGGTGTCTCTCTCGGTGACCGGGCGTCGTGAGAGAGAAAGGGAACCCAATGGCCGGGTGCCTTAGGGCTTTAGGTGGTTTGATCAACCTGGATAGATTGATGCTTGTTGAGGCGTGCTCTGTCTTTTATCCTAAAATGTTGGCTACCTTCGGCGATCTCTGTCCTGCCGACTGCTGGCGATTGTGGGCGACTCCTCTTCGATACTGTCGTCTGCGTTGTATTTGTTTACTGTCAACACGTGCAGTACACACATGGTTATCGCATGATATGAAGACACACGGAACCTTACAATATTCAGTCATTTCATTATGTCAGAGTAAAATGATTATATGCACTATAACTAGCTTTCGGCTTTGTTGAAATTCCAGTTTAGAAAATGTAGTGAAATTTTTCACTTTCAACGAATATTTGAAATATTTTCAGTCTACGTATTGTAAAATGCTTTGGCAAAATAAAAACACATACTCTCCATTTCAATTCTTTTTAGTTCAAGTTTATAAGACAATTATTTGGCAGAATATCAACCATTTCTCCTTGCTCGGCAACCTAAAATTCGGAAAATTTTGCGGAAGGAAAGGGTTAACCATGCTGGTGGCACCCAAAGATATTAGATTTCAACAAAAATAAATATTGATTTTTAAAATACTTATTGAGGAGCAACAATCCCGCACTATTAGAATACCGATGTGCAAACTTCAATTTTTCACTCCACCCTACTGCCCACCTAAGCCTCCTAGACTTGACGACCCTAACAATGTTGGGTAAATCGTATAAATTATGTAGTTCCTCGTTATGAAGTTTCCGCCATTCCCTATTCCCGTTCCTCTTGGGTCCGAATATTCGTCTCAGGATCTTGTTCTCAAAATACTTTCAGTCTATGTTCTTCCCTGAGAGTAAGCAACCATGCTTCGCAGCCATACAGAACAACAGGCATGATTATTGTTTTGTATATTTTAATCTTCAAATTCCTAGACAGAATTCGCGACGGCAAGAGATTTTGAACCGAATAGTAACACGAATTCCCTGCTTTTAGACGACATTTAATTTCTTCGTGAATATGATTTTCGTCTGTTAATATTGATCCTAGATATTTGAAACTATCCACATGTTTATTATCATTCTTTAATGAGAACCCGTGCGTCGGTTACACCAACACCAAGAACTTAATTTGAATCTTGAAACTCAACAGATGCACCAAACTAGATTGGAGCGCATTCGGAAGAAGCAATTTCATACACTCAATATTGAAAAATACAATACCGATATGTCTGAAATGAAACAAAAATTAACGAATGTTAACATGTTTTAATTTACAGATCGGAGATTAAGCCACTTACAAAGTCATTCACGGTCTTTAGTCTACACAAAGAAGTATGGAGAAATGTATACTTGGAATAACCCAGAAAGATAGGAAAAGAACTACATGATCAGGAAGATGACAGGTGTGTGATGGTAGCGAAAATAAGGGAATTTAAAAGGCAGTGGGAGGGACACATTAAAAGAAGAATTGATGACAGGTGGACAAAATCAATCCTTGCCTGGATACCAAGAGACAAGAAGATAGCTAGAGAAGATTCTAATACGAGGTGGTGTGACGAAATTCATAAGCAATGTATATAAACTTAGAAACGGACTGCCCAAGACAGATATTAGAGATACCAGTTTATCAACAACGGTTACTAATAATAATAATAATAATAATAATAATAATAATAATAATAATAATAATAATAATAATAATAATAATAATAATAATAATAATAATAATAATAATCTTATTAGATACGAAAATAACAGATAGAACTATTATAAATTTATTAAATTGCTAGTAATTATAACGACAATATATTGTTCATTCAAGCAAAGAAACAACTAACGCTGAACTGACAACAATCGAAACCCAGTCTCTTGCATGTTGGATAGTTGCCTTACCACTAAGTAAGACTTTCTGATAAATTCTTGTTATTCATGTGTACTTTTTTTTTTTTTCGTTTCCCGTATCTCGCTAAAGCCAGTCAATGCTGTTATCTCCAACAACTCCTCATGTTTTCCTTTTCGTGTTCCTCTCAGTACGGGGTGAGAAAATTTTTGCATACAAAAAACACCAGGTAAATTGTTTTCATATTTTGTTTTATATATATATATATATATATTGGTTTCCCAAGTGCATACACATTTTCCTATCTTTCCAGTTGGAAACGCGTAGTTGCTCAACCTCCAGGGCAGGGAAGTTATGGACGTGTTCATCTAACATTTGATTTGAAAGTAAGTTTACGAATATTATTATCCAGGTTAAACGACATCTGCAATCCCGGACCCCGTTTTTTTTTTTTTTTTTTTTTTTTTTTTTTTTTTTTTTTTTTAGGTTTTCGGAATAATATTACATGAGAATAGGGAATAAGATAGAGATCCAGTTGTGCTGGCCAACATTTCCAGAAAAGTGCATACGTAATTTAAATTAACAGCCTTTGAGTGAGGATTCGATAGAAAGGATACTTTTTTAAAGACACCTGTAAAAGAAATAAGACTGCGCTATATTTAATTTATAATAGAGAGAGATAATGAGAGTGAGAATTATCATGTTAAGCGATAAGAGGTTTCCTGATTCTGTTTATGAGAGCGTGTCATACCCGTTCTCGCACTGTTCACACAAATGAACGAACACTATCCATAGTGAGATTGCGCGACGTGAAGACACTAGCTCTTGTTTAATGTAATGTATTACGGCATTTTAAATGAAATTTGACAAGTCACTACGACGTCCACATTGGATCACGATACCTCTGGGAGCCCCGATGCACTCACAGTTTGACATTCATGGATTGTTCAAGCGAATCTATCAACTCGCAGTAGTTCATTAAAGTTTAAGCGCGGTGCCTTAAATACTAAGAAATGTAATAAACACTACAAAATAAATAGTATTACATACTTACTATGTGCTGCTTTTTTGTTTGAAAATAACCAATCACTCTTTCTGCATTATCCTCATTGTCACATGCTTATCTGTGTCATCTTCCTTGCACCTTGTATGCGCCGTGTGTTGTAAGCCTTTTTTCCGTACGTCTAAATACATATACTGAAGGTAATCATCGCATTGAGAATCGTTTCTGTTATTACCTCCAAACTTCAGACGCATTTCGCCAAGTTTCAACATAGATAAGAATCATGTCTGTGTATTCTTCACTGGTAAAAACACCTGCAACACTAGCAATCTTGTCCCAAATGAAGTTTAATTATCACTACTATTGCAGTCTATCACAATCACATAGAAATAAAGATTCAAAATAGATAAACAATTTGTATCTAAAAATCATACGTAGTTCAGTTCTTCAGTTATTATTTGCAACTTCGGTGCATGTTAGATTTAGGCAACTCCTTGTATGGATGGTCATTTATTTACATATTGTACGGTCCTATTGCACATCCTGATATGCAGGGTGTAACAAAAAGGTACGGCAAAGTTTCGGGGTGTATTTCTTATGTGTAGACAAGCAAAAAGTTTATATGACCATATGTTAGGAAATACATCGTTACAGAGTTACGCCATTGAGCCCTCTGATGCTGTGAAATAGTCACATTCTGGTCGCCCCTTAATATAATTCAATTTAAACCTCAATAGTTCACCTCCTAATTAAGGTAGGAAGGTAATTTTTGTATCAATGTGGTTCTGAAGGATAGAGCTTTCGACTGCTATGTATTTCATGTATGTGGAGGGTATCGCGGTGAACGGGTGAGGGTAACTACGTGATGGAAAAAAAAAGAAAAGAAAAACCAAGAAAATAGGTAGTTTCCCTCCCCTGTCCGCCACACTACCTCCTACATAATGAAATACATATAAACGTAAAGCTTCATCTTTCAGAAACACATTAATATCAAAATTATCTTCCTAGATTAATTAGGGACTGAGTTCTTGAGGTTTAAATTGAGTCATTAAGGGGCGACCAGAATGTGACTATTTCACAGTATCAAACGGCTCAATGGCCGTAACACTGAAACGATGTATTTCCTAATATATGCTCATATGAACTTGTTTGCTTGTCTACCCATAAGGAATCATCCTCTGAAATTTTGCCGTACCTTTTTTGTTACACCCTGTAAATGGAGAAACAGAGAGAGAATGGTACGCTAAAGTATCTCCGAAGTTTACATGATCTTTCGAAGAACAGGTAACAGAAAGTTTACATCAATATACAGATGATATTTCACAATTATATATATATATATATATATATATATATATATATATATATATATATATATATATATATATATATATATATATATATATATAGGATATTCCGGAATATCCTAGCTAGGTGGGATAGATATCGCAGAGGAAAGATAATAGAATTTTACGTTCAGGACTATCTCTTAGACCTTGTCTCCTCGTCGTCCGTTGGGAATATCCAATTACTGGGGTAATACATGATTAAAGGTTGCGACACCTTTTGAACATGTGAGGATCATGTTCGTGCCTGTCTCTGCGCACATCGTAGTATTTATAACACTCTAACAATTGTTGCGCCCACAGTCGGACCTTGACTTGCTTTGTCCCGAGAAGCGTATGCCACTTCCAAAGTTACATTATTCGTAATTAAATGTTACTCCTAGTATTCACTGTCATTATTCACCTGCCTCTTAAATTACATGTACTGATATACTTACATGAATTGATATGCTGGCGACTGTTTCCAGCATATCAACATATCTCTCAGATTCACTGATAGCTTGGTTACTTCTACTTGCATACCCTCTGGCATGTATTTTGGTTCACGTTTTATACCATGGTACTGTGTAAGTATACTTATATGAATATAAACATTATGTTTGAAGTTCTTGAAGGAATAAGCTGTTGAAGTTTGGAGATAGTTTAGGACACCATTATATATACCACAGTAGTGGAATATACCACAGTAGTGGAATATACCACAGTAGTGGAATATACCACAGTAGTGGAATGAAAAGTAATATTTCATAAAGCAAACGGATCTTAAGAGAAGGAAGGAAACAACTACTAGTGGAAAGATACTAAACATTTTCATGTGTCATACTCTTCTTTATGGTCTTTGGAGACACACGAGGAACGCTTTTCTCTCTCGCTTCATGTCTTTTATCTTTATTTCTCTCACTCTATTTCTGGATTTCTGGTTGTTTACAGCATTTTCAGAGGGTGTGTGTGCACAAACAAAGATGAGTAAGGAGACACCTGTCGGGATTTCCAGCAAATCTTTTTTCATCTGTTTTGGTGGAAAGAAAATCGATATTCAAATGTTTTTGTAGCAACTGTCTTTTCCTCTTTATCTCGTCTCCCTTACTTTTTCTCCCTACTTTATCTGAAAAAGTTTTTCTTGTAAATACATATATCTTCCTCTTTTTCTTTATTTATCCATCAGAACTTAAGAATAAAGAGAGATGAGAAAGAAAGAAAATATAAAGAATAGATGTCCTTCTATGTTATGGGGAAACTTAGGAAGAACAATTTTTCTTCCGTTTCTCAATCAATAGATTGTGTTACTAAAGGAATGAAGATATGACGGGAAATAAGCATGATCTGTGCCAATGTAAAAATAACTGATTTTATTGATAAAAATAGTAGTAAAATCTGAAAAGTTATATGAAAAACTTTTCAATACTTTCTGCGGAGGCGTAAGTTCTTTCAAATCAAAAATCAATGTTAGTGTCCTATCATAGTCTACAGATTAACGTGTAAGGTCCATTGTTGGATTGGCAATGAGAATGTTTGCCTTAAATACCACCCAAATAGGGTTCGGATTCCATTTTAAACAGTAAAGATCCGTCTTATTTAGACTTGGTGCTTAAACTCCAATCCCACCAAAAGGACTATTTCAAATTGTTGAATTTTGGGTCCTGCAAATTAAAAGTTCAAGTTTATAACACTCCAGAAAAATGTCCATACTTCAAATGAAGAAATTAATTAGCCAGTTGTTACTTACTGGGTTGTAATAAAAAACTGGCAAGTTTAAAGCATATCACAAATTGAAATTATTTATTGGTTCGACTGTAAGGAGAATCTCATAGAAATATGAATGGAAGAACTTCACTTCACTTCATCAAAAGAAACTCATCCAATTGAGCTGAAATTTAGTACAAAGATGGAGATTAAGAAGTGCTATTTCTGAAACGACACTATTCGATGAAGTTGAAGCGGTGGTTAATAAATCGCAAACAATATCTAACTCATACTTACATGCGTGATACACCAAAATGTTCCACGTTTTTGCTGACTGGAACAATATATAGGTTAGTATGGTTCACACCTATATTGACCTATATAAAGGAGAAGACATGTAAACTTGAAAACTAATTACTAATTGACATCAATATCAATGGAGAGCGTAATTAATTTTATTAATTGAGATAACGAGCAGTGAGGGGATAAATTATAACTGTGAATTATCTTAACAACATTTAGTTGACTTCTTGAATTATACAGCTTTTCAAGTTCTTAATAACACCATACTAATAACTAGAACGTGAAGCAAAGGTGGCAAAACTTTCAATCGACAACAGATGAAAGTTACAGTATGACAATTTGTTCATCCAAACACAAGACATTGCCGAAGCTTGTGATTGATCTTGGCAACAAGGAAGTGCCTCTCGGCATATGGCGCTTTGCCTTGAAGACAGTCCCACCAATATTTCTTTACATAAGGTTCTCATTTAGACTAAAAAGTGTTTAAACAACGGGACATATTCACAAAACTTTTGATGACTTGAGCGGTTCCTGCTCAAGACTCAAGGTGTCAGAAAGTGAATCTTCAGATTATGGGCATAATAACAGTAAGCATGACACCAATTACACTTCAAATTTTAAGGAGAGAGTACTTGCAATTCGGATGCAACACAACATTATTTTATAATTCCTATTGTGGTCTTCCTCGCTTTGAACTGGTGATCTAGGTTTGAATCCACTTGAGAAGTGTACGAGCTAATAAGAATGGAAAAATGTCAACGATTGAGCCTTTTTTTTTAAACTTATTTGTTATAATAAATTTATCTTCCAATAATTGTTCTTGTTATTCCATTTCTCTTTTGAAATTACACATTGAATTTTTGTACGATAGGAATAAAACTGAAAACTTTATTTTTCTATTTTCGTTTGTATACTTCATATGTTCATATAATACCTTGTTATAGGGCACGGTGGCTCGGTGGTAGTTGCGTTTTTGCTGCCCATAAGGCAACACGTATTTCGCTGATGCTCCGTCCAGTGTCTTGCAGTGCGAATGACATTGAATGTGCCTAGTGTATTCCGTGTTTGATTGGTCTTCAGGTTTTCATTAATTTCAATTTCTTTAAGCTCATATGCAAAGTCACTTTACACTACGTCTGTCAAACGAGTTAATACTTTAAAATTAGGATTCCATGCGATTCCTTACCGTTCTTCAACAAACAAAATTCATGAGTTTATTCAAACCATGTTGAAAGAAGAACAAATACTGAGTCTAGAGTTGGATATTTATCGTAAATGTGTTTATATTAAATTCTTGTCTGTCCTGTGTGAAAAGCTGTTACGAGAACATAATGATAGTGACAACTTCCAAGATGAGAGTAGAATATACACAGTGACCTTGGAGCTAGCTGATTGGCCTTTAATCCACTTCAGAGTAGATGCTATTCCCACCGAATGTAGCGATCATGATTTTTTACGTGCCTCATCTGTCTATGACAAGTGTGAAACTATAAAAGATGAAATCTATGACGGTAACCATATATATAAAGTTAGATCCGGACGTAAAATTGTCTCTATATATTTCTTATAGTCTATATCTTCATTCATTGAAATTCGTAACAAAAGGTTCCTTGTGACTTATTATGGTCAGGACCGTACTTGTTACTACTGTCAGTAACGTGACCATTGACAGAATCAGTGTTCTCAGTGTCAAAAACCGTTGTTTCAACAACCTCAGAAAACCCTGAAGGTGATATGGTAAGGTTTCGTGATTCTCAGAAACGTACTATTTCTGTTGTTAAATCTACTAATTTGCCTACTTTGACTTCCTTCAGTTAATGACCTCTTGCCACCCATGTGATCCAAAACTGCTCTGTTGTCACTATTCAGATAGTGTCTTCTAGTAGTGTTTCTGACCAAGCGTGTTCAGGAGAGCTTTCTGGCAATTTCCTGGCCCAAGACGCCCATGACAAAAGGCCACATCTTCTGACACTTCAAACAAGTTCTCCTCCATTTTTACTTGGCAGGCCTCAGTTGTCTGAGTCCAATCTTCAAATATAACCCGACAGAGAGCAAGATACCAATAAAATCTTGTTTGACAGTGCTTCTTCTCCTCTAGTGCTCTTGATGGTAATCAACATCCTAAGTGTCTCCCTTATATCTCAGAGGTTTCCTCTCTAAACCCCATTCTCACAATGTCCACAGAAACAGATTCACATTCCCTAACTATGAGTTGCCATAGTGGGAAAAGAGGAAATGATGTCAGAAATTCTCAAGAGAACTCACTAGACAAGAGAAGAAAGAAAGCAGGTGCAGTTACACCTCAAGCAAAACAAACTAAGAAGACGGATCAGGGTCTTTCTGAGGTATCACTTCGGCTCACCCGGTCGTCTGTAGTGGAAATAGTGAGTATTGAACTTGTACATGATCCAGCAGTTTCTACTTCAGGTGAGTCGTAATCATTTTCTAATCCTAATTAGACATCCGCAGATCAGTGCTCAAAGACGAACAGTTGTGCTTTACTAAACAGTGCGTTCCTTTTCACAATTCTACTTTTGTGAACTATCTTAAAAATAGCAAAAATGAATTTTACTTACATCAGAAATAGACGTTGCTTTTCTCCAAGAAGTTGGTCCTAAGATTGTAAACGTACATCCATCGTATATTGTATATAATAATTGTACATATAATAGTGTTGGTACTGAACTTTGGTTAAGAGAAGGAGGTAGGAGAAAGGGGGAAAAGTGGGAGAGGAAAAGGAGAAAGGAAGGGGGAACTAGAGATAAAGGATTACTGGATAATTATGGAAATATGGAAAAGGAACTTCAATAGTTATTAAAAGGATGATTCATACTCGAATGTTATTACTTGAAGATCAATTCTGAAGTCATCCCGATGAGACACGAGTTCCTTCATACTACTCCGACCTGGATCCAGGAAACTGCATAAATGGGAGTTGCCTTAACCCAGCCCAGGTGACGAGAAGTTTTAATTTAATCGTTTGTCTGTTATTTCCAAACGTTAAATAACCTTTATCCAGTATCTGAATTTTCATAATGGAGATCGAACACACATCTGAATCAGCCAAGAAAAAATTAAAGTAATATATATTCTTCGCAAATATGAGTTTTGAGATTCCTGAAAAGACTGTCGTTATTCCGGCTCATTCTGTTATTTTGGCTTTTCTCCCAGAGCCGTTTTAGACTATTTTAGGATTAGTTGTCTTTCAGAACTTCCATCATACACTAATACATATAACATGCTATTACACACTTCTAAACACTATGGCAGTAAATCACTATTAAATGCTACCACTTAAAAACTAAATTTGTCATTCATTCACGCACACTCACATACATATAGGACAGCGTATCAACACGGGTGCAAATAGTTTAAAAGAAACCATCTTACTACAATTGGCGAGCATTTATTACATTTACTGAAAATTTAAACAGAATTTTATGAACATACAATAAACATACATATAAACATATCAATCCACACACGAGATTTATCAATAGCAATGCGATAATATATATACATATATATTTATATATATTAACAGACAGATTAAAAGGGAAGATGTAATATATCATTACAGTCGGGGTAATGAAATTTTTGTTTGGAGGGGCCCAATATTTTTTGAACGTACTGTATTCTGTAGATTTTTCAATATATATTCTTCGGTCCATGTAGTGTATTCTTTTGTTCCTTATTCAAACCAAAGTTAATGCGGAAGCTTTGAATATTCCAGTAGGAATTATATTTTGGGGAATAATATCTTTATATATACATTATTTTAATGTAAACCTGTATATTGGCATTTCAAATGGATGAGTATTGGAATTATACACTTTAATGCTATACGAAAACATAGACCCGCAATTGGATAGACATTCTTAAAATTATTCAACAATCTGGTATTTGGCAGAATAATTTAGACCCCCTTCGTCCCTCTGAGATGACCATATTCTACCAAAATCCGGTTCATCCAGTTTTTACTATTTTCTATTCGCTTTATACTTTCCGCCGCAAAACTCTTTGTTCTGCTTGTAACTATTTGCAATACTCTAGTATTAAGGCGCACTTCTTGTCACTTCTCTACCTGGGAAAACATGAACTACTATCACGTTAGTTTCCTTCAAGAATATTTTGGTTTTCTGCAGTAGTAAGCACCGAAAATCAGGTAACGATGTATAAATTAGTTAAATAGATACATTGGAAGCAGAAAGGCGTGTTAAACAGTAAATTTCTGCAGTGAAAACAGACAGAAAATCTAAAATCAGTGATATGGACTTCAAATCAAGCGACGCCATGTACGTAAATGTTAATAGTGATGGACAGGATTCATCGTAGTGTGTGATTTTTTTTTCAAAACAGTTTGAGAGTAGTGTTTCTTTTGATAACTCCCGTTATCCTCAAAATTTTTTGTTAGGTTGCGATAGGCCTGTCCTAATATAGCTTTGTCTGCATATGTAGTTTATGTGATTTTTTATTATTATTAACATGGCGGTATTTGTACGCTTCCTTCCAGCTAATTTTAATTACACAATGTCAGTGTAATTCAGCACAGAGACTCTTACTTATTCCTGAGTTGATCACAGCTTCCAACGGCAATGGACTAAGTCAATAATTGATAAGGGCTCTTTTCCCTTCCGGAAAGAGACCCTTACCATTAGTAGTTTCAAAATGTCTCTCCTGGGGCATTGACAGTAATTATGTAATTGGAAAACCATGATTTGATTAATACTAGAGCAATTGGGCTCTGATTATTCCTTTCTTTTTCATAGTCCATAGATATGGTTTAGGATGGTGAAGTTCAGTAATTTGTTTGATTTACGTATAGTTGAAGTGTGTGATAGGATGATTTAACATGTGTAGTGATATGTATTGCATTTTGTGTTCTTGGTCTATGTCGGATGTAACATGTATATCTGTGTAAATTTTAGTATTTTGACCGTAGTGATGTGTGACTGAAAATGTGATTTATTTCTTTATCGACAGTGCAATGCTTAATTAGTCATATCTCGTAGTCAATCTAAACGGAAAAACCAATTCGCATCTCAAATTCATGGTAACACTGTACCGTAATTACTCCCTAGATTACTCATAGTTTTCGATGACAAGGCACAAATTTCATTTACTAGTGCAAAGTTAGTTTGCGTACTATTAATGCCATCTCGTGTCGAGTTGTCAATTGTGAATTATTCGTCGCTAGGTTTGAGTTACTCTGATACTTAGTGAACTGGTCAACATTAAAATGATCCTTCTTTGGCAATAAATGATGAGTAAATATTATTTTTGGCCCACATGAATAAGTATTTAGATAACTTACATTGTAAATTAATATTCCTAAAAAGCACAGTCATATATATAGACCAGTAATCAAATTATTAATAATAGTCAATTTTGCTTCTCAACTTAACTTGAAGTTTGTTTATATGGCATTATTTTCGTTGTCAGGCTGCAGTTTTAAATTCTCACTTTCCGTTGCTTACTGTGAACGATCTCATTGTTCACATTTGCTGACATATAATTCAACGTAGTTAAGTATATTTTTTCATCGGGTATAAAAAATTCGATGCCGTAAAGTGAAATATACTATGATTTGTTTTGGAAGAATCTAGTCTCAGTTCATACAAATTCTCGCGTATTGATCAGTGTACAAAAGTTGCTGTAGATTGGTGATTTAATATATATATATATATATATATATATATATATATATATATATATATATATATATATATATATATATATATATATATATAATAAGATGCTTTGAACAGTTTTGGGCGTAATTGTAGAGTATAGGGTGTCTGAAAATAAATCTACGTTAATAAGAAATGAATAAACATATAAAGGAGAAAAAATAATAGTAATGATATATATATGATAATAAGTGTGAGTAAATAACAGGACGCCCGTGCATATATGTGTCCAGTTGTGATTTTTTCTACGGGATATGGATTGTGTTTAAATAATATTAAACATTAGCAAATTGATCATTACGTCAGAATATTTGTATCAGGAGAGTGTGTCGTGTAAAAATGATGGGTGGTATTTTCACTTTGTGGTTTGATATTTGATGGTAAACATACATACTAACTGATGAACAGGCCTGATAATACTAATAATGGTCATATAGCAAACGCTTCCAGACACTATCCAGTAAATCACAGAACAGAATAACCGTTTGCGGAATAGACACCATTTCAAAATACGCGCTCAGTTTACACTTGCGATACTGCTCTGCAACCTTGGAATTTTTTTTCCACGTCACCTGTGATTAAGTTAAGTTCACTACTATTCCCAGGGGTAACGCAGTGGATAGGATCGATTAATATAGAAAATTTATTACAGTGGAATTTCGTTATTTCCATTCCAAGCTGTCGATCCTCCCCTCCAAATATTTTCATTTTCCTTAGTTTTAAACTAGGTAGCGATTGATATTAAATGGCACCTCACGGTTGGCGCCCTTGCGGATGTGGGAGCTACTAGTAACAATCGGCAGATAACTTACTAGTGCAAAATTTATTTTATTTCAGTGTTTGTTAATTTTGGGAAATCTTAGGATTATCTATATTTTATCGACTTTATTCTAGTTTCCATACTTTCCTAGGAACTCTTCCCAGTTTTTGAGGGGTCGGATAATTTTTTATTTAGAAATTCTAAATTAAGAAACCACACCATTATTCCGGTAGTGCAGGAGTTTCCAAGGACTCAGCCGAACACAGCGTGAAGTGAGATTTCCAAAAAGCCATTGTCTTTGTGGAAATCTCGCTGAGGACACGGACTACTTCTGGGCTTGGAAATATTTATCTTGGGCCACGCATTTTAGTAGGCCAACTTTTTCGGAATATGAAAGTATATTTAACTGTGGATTGTCGTATGTCGAAATTCGACCACTTATCTATGTAGTTTTAGTGTTCTAGCTTATTCCTTTGGAGCCGCTTTTGCTTTTTCTTTTTCTTTCTCTTCTCTATCTATTCCGCTATTCTCTTCTTCAAGATTTCTTTTATTTTTAATCTTCCTTCTAACTTCTGAACTTGGAAAATATCAATCATTCAACATATATCATTTGAACTTGATTTTCCAACCGAGATGTCGCGAGACACTATTCATGGAGGTAATCTTTGTTGTCGAATATTGAGGAAACGTTTTCCATCATATTTCAACCCATTGCAATAGAGAGCAATAGTTCAGTACAGGTCGGTATTGTACTTTTTCTCATTATTTGTTCGGAATTCCGCTTCGGATTATCAGTCATTTGTACTTTTGTTTCCATTTGTAACTATAGATGTAAATGTTGTAGTTGTTTTGGGCCCAAAAGTAGTGTTAACATTTTAGAACCATATATTTATACATATTCTGTGTTTACGTGCCTATGTATTCGTATTGTCTTATCTGAAATGTTGCAACCTAAAAATGTAATTTATGGAGCTTATTGAGTTGAAAGTTTAAATGATTATTGAGTGTATATATATATGAGTATATATATATATATATATATATATATATAACATCGTCAGTAATACAATAACTGCATGCAGCATGGCATTCAGGCCGGTCATCGTAACCCTAATGTATCCTTAAATCTACCCTCAAGTTAGTAAATTGAAATTATTCTGTAAAACTACATTTAGATTCCATCCCTCCCATACGAATTATCAAACTTGACCAGTGTTTCCACCTCAGAAGTCGTGTTCTCAATACAAACGAAAGTCCTTCTGAACTTGGAAAATTCTAGTTCATACATATACATTGTGTGAATCTAACGTTAAATGTTAGCACCTGGTAGTATAAGGTGATATTAATTGAAAGATCGCCACTGAATGGGATAGTAAGTGAAGGATAGAATAAGTAACATTAGTCATCATGATGTCAGTGACAAGACTTTGATCTCTTAATCACAGAAATGGGAGAAGTGTCTTCGATAGATACTTCGACGAACAGAATATGTGTCCTTTACGATTAGTAAACGTAATCTTATGTGTATATAAGGAATGCAATAAATTGAACAAGCTCACGCGTGTTGATTAATGTACTAGAATCGTGTGCTGATTTTAATTTATGTAATGAGACTGCTTTAAATAGTCTTGGGTGTAATTGTAGAGTATAGAGTGTCTAAAAATAAATTGACTAAGGAAAAGTGGATAAAAATAAATATATATGTGAGTAATGATAATATTAATTATATATATATATATATATATATATATATATATATATATATATATATATATATATATATATATGGTAGTGAGTATGAATAAATGATAGGACACCCATGCATATATGTGCCCAGTGGTAACTTTTGCTACAAGGTATTGCTTGAATTTATATATATAATATATAGTACATTAATCATTACGTCAAAGTATTTGTGTAAGGATTGTGTGTTTCGTAAAAATGATGGATTGTATTTTCACTTTATGGCTTGACATTCGATAGTAAACATACATACTAACTGATCATCTGACCTGACGATACGAACAGCAGTCATATAGCAATTGGTTCCGAATATTTTTCCAGTTAATCACAGAACAGAATAACCGTTGGCAGAATTGATACAATTTGAAAATACACATTCAGTTTATATTTGCGATACTACTCTGCTACTTAATTTTTTCTACGTCACCTGATAAAGTTAAGTTCTCTGCTCTTCGCAGAGGTTACAAGGTGGATAAAATTGAATAAAATTGAAAATATGTTACAGTAGAATCGCGTTATTCCGAACCAAGTTATCGACTTCCCCCTCCAAATAATTTCATTTCTCTTTATTTTGAACTAGGAAGTGATTAAAATTAAATGACACCTCAAGGTTGGCGCCTTTGCGGATATAGCAGCTACTAGTAAGATTTGGCAGATGACTTACTGGTACAAACTTTATTTAATTTTTGTTAATTTTAGTAAATCACAGAATTTTCTCTACTTTATCGACTTTACTTTAGTTTTCCATACTTTACTCGTAACTCTTCTCAGTTTCTAAGGGATCGGATATTTTTTTTTTAGAAATTCTAAATTAGAGACCACACTCATACTGCCGATAAGGCTGCAGTATCCAATGGCGGTTGAGCGGATGCAGTGAGGAGTGGGATTTCGCTAAAGCCTTTCTATTTATGAAAATCTCATTGAGGGCACGGACTCGTCACGCACTTGGAGATACTTATCTTAGGCTACATATTAAGTAGGGAACTCCTCCGTGGCTAAGCGGTTAGCGTACGCGCCTTTGGCGTGGGAGACCTGGGTTTGATTCCTGGCGGGAGCTCATGTGGTTCGGATTCCACGTCAATCAGTAGGTCAACGTTTCATATAGCCTCGCTGCTGAACGGGACGTTAAACCCAAAACCAACTCAACTCAACATATTAAGTAGGTGACCATTTTCGGCATATGAAAGTATATTTGGCTGTGGTTTGTGGTATGTCGAAATTCGACCACTTATCTTTGTATATTTAGTGTTCTAGTTTATTCTTTTGGTGCGCCATTTTTTCTTTATCTTCTCTACCTATTTCTCTACTCTCTGGTTCGAGATTTTTAATTTTTAACGTCCGTCCCAGTATTGAACTTGACAAATATCAACCATTCAATATATATCATTTAAACTTGATTTACCAGCTGATATGTCAGGAGACACGATTCGTGGAGGTATTCGTTGTTATGGACTATTGAGGAAACGTTTCTCCATCATATTTTGACTCACTGCAATAGCGAGCGATGGTTCAATACACGATAAAATGTTACTTTTTTCATTATTCGTTCGGAATTTCCTTTCGGATTATCAGTCATTTCTACTTTTGTTTCTATTGGTAGCCATAAACGTAAATGTTGTACTTGTTTGGGCCCAAAAGTCTGGTTGTTGTCTTCTCGACGATTCCTCCAGCGGGCTGATGTCCGTACATCTCTCTGTTTGGCTGTCCGTTGTTCCAAGTAACCAAGGTTAAGGGTCGGCGAGACCCGGACTGAGAAACCAACTTTACGGAGACCGCGATTCTAGTTAAACTTAAAACTTCTTCTCAAAAAACAATACATTGTCGGATGGCTATCTGGCGTTAGCCGAAACAAAGGTGCCCTATGAGACAGAGCAAGGCTTTCAATCGTAAATTTCAAAAAGAAGCTCGGGGTTTACATTCTAACTCGTCCCTGGCTTCATGTCGACTGTCCCTTCAAATAGTCTCTCAATTGATTTTGTATGGCCTTCTTTCCGGGTTCATGTTCTGGGTTATTCACTCTGATTTGCGTCTCGATGAAGAAAGTGCATGCTCGTAGATTAACCAAGGTAAGGTGATGATAGGAATGCTGACGGGGAAGCAATCTGTTATTTTATTAATTAAGAAATTACAAACGTAAGAAGTAAATGACAGACAGCAAAGGAAAATGAACTTATAAAAAAAAAGTCGAAAGGTGATTTAACTTAAAACGAATGGTTATTCTTTTCACTGTAATGTTCTTTTAAAATAAAATGTCCCATTGTTCAAAATAAGAAACTTTGCCATGTATCCAAATACACATATCTTCACAGTATTAACAATATTAGAGTCATATATTTATACATATTCTGTGTTTACGTGCCTCCCTTATGAATTATATATCTACTAGTCTAAATAAAATGACTGAGAATATTAATTTTATCATTATGTGCGGTCAGTTGTTACATTTGTGATATATTCGGATTCTTTAATGTGAAGTGTTGCAACAAAAATTTTAATTTATCAGGGTTATTAATTTGAAAGTTTAAATGATTATTGAGCATATGTATATTAAGATATAAATATGTGTGGAATATAAATATGATATTAAAATAAAAAGTATAATGGTGAATTGAGGTGAGGTTATTTTAGTTTAGCGTCGCGTTCAGCAGCGCGGCTATATGAGACGTGAACATACTCGTTCGAGGAAGGTACCAAGACCCTTTACATATATTTGTCTAACGGTGAATTGAGTAAACAAATATATGTAAAGGGTCTTGGTACCTACCCCGAACGGTTTCTTTGTTGTCATAGTTCGGAAATATCCAATAAATATAAAATGTGAATGTTAGAAGATACCGCCGCATGATATATATATATATGTATTTATATATGTATATATATTCTATATGTATATATATTCTCTTCAATCTTTGTAATTATTTAACTAATTGGTATATTATTTTGGTTAGTTTTCCTGTCTAAAATAAAATTTCCAAGGAGCGAAAATTATGGTCTGACATCATACCTTTCCCAAGTAGAGTATGACAAAAATCACACCTTAATACTAGCGTCGGTAATAGTTCCAATCAGAACAAAGAGTTTAACGGCAGAAAGTATAAAGCGAATAGAAAATAATAAAAACTGGATGAAACCGGATTTTGTTAGGATATGGGAAACTCAGAGGGACAAAGCGGGTCTGAATTATTCTGCCAAATATTAGATTTGTGGATAATTTCAAGAATATCTGTCCAATTCCGGGTCTATGTTTTCGTATAGAATTTAAGTGTATAATTTCAATACTCATCAATTTGAAATGCCCATATAAAATGTTTACATTAAAATAATGTATAAATAAAGATATTATTCCCCGATATATAATTCCTACTAGATTATTCCGAAGCTTGCACATTGATTTTAAGTAAGAACAAATGAATTTACTACATGTACCGTAAATTATATATTAAAAATCTACAGTACACAGTACGTTCAAAAAATATTTTTCCCTCCAAAAAAAATTTCATTACCTCAACTGTAATGGTACATTACACAAATAGTGTTATATTTGAAGATGACCATATTTTAGTTATAACCAACAAAACGGAACTGATTTTTAGTTATTCTACTTTGCATGAGCTAGTAACTAAGTTGTAGTTTTCAGATGTATGGGACTTTAAGCGCCCAGACTTACGGGGAGACACTTTCATTACAAATAATTAGAGCTCCTGTATTGACAGATTGTATATCAATGGTGGTCTCAAAACTCGAATTTCTTTTGTTACCCAATCGATACCCAACATGTTTCAGTTATCATCTCTGTAATCTTGGAAATTAAAGTTACTGACACGAAGCCTGTTCAATGACGCGGGTATTATCACATGAATGAAAGTCTGTTCAACAATGATACATTTTGTTGGTTCTTCTCTAAAAGTAGGAGTATTAACTGAAACAAAATAAGTGGATTAAAACATATCTTGAGGGTATAATCAATACTGTAAGGATAAAATCCAAAGCTTTTTTTGGCGATATTCTTATCTTTTAGAGCTCTCGTATCAGTTCTGACACTTATGCTTATAAGAGGAAGCTCTATAATTTCTATTATGGATATCTTTTAGAGGCACAGACTGAGGCTATGACAAATCGCACTGCGCTTAACCTAATACACAAATACAAAGCAAATTTATTACGATTTTATAAACGGAAAATTCACCGGATTCAGCTACGTAGTAAAGTCCCAGGGCTTCCACAAGAAGAACAATGCTCATTTACACATATCATTTAAGATGCCACACTTGGACGGAGGAAACTAACCACACCTCTAAGCGATTATCAATGCTCTGTGCAAACCATTCAGGACAACATTTACACCATCTTTTATGACTATTACTACCAAATATTTGGGATAGATACTTCTAGCAGCTATTATAGTAAATTATTTAACAGTGTGCCTCACGTGATAACTGACTAAGATAATTCAATGTTATGTGCCCCATTTACAAAAGAAGAAGCCCAAAGAGCTACGAATGCTGCAAAAAAAGGCACATCTCCTGTGACGACTCTATTCCAGGCCGTTTGTATGTTACGTTTTGGAACATAATGTGGGATATACTAACATTGGTTGTCAATGAATGGTTCTTTGCTATAGAAACTCTTTAACGGCCTAATACAGCCATCACTGTATTTATCCCCAAAACTGCTAAACCTTCACACGTCAGTCATTATAGACCTATGTCACTTCTTAATACAGACATAAATATCTTTAGGTGATGTATCAAAATTCGACTCATTGAATAGGGCCTATATGGATAAGTTAGTAAATAATTTGCAATATGTGGCTTCTAAACAAAAAAAAAAAAAAAAAATTACTTCCTGTTAACACTCTCAAAGCGGCTTTTATTACTTTAGATTCTATAAGCGCCTTTGATAATATTGTACACTCTTATTTAAGGTCCCTTTTTCGAAAATTTGGTTTTAGTAATCAATTTGTTACATGGATGCAATATTTTTATAAAGATGGTCACACAAAGTTAAACGTTAATGGTCACCTTTCCAAAAAGATTCTCATTAGATCGTTCAATACAACAGGGTGACCCCCTTTCGATGTTGACTTTTGCTATTAGTCTTGCATCTCAGCATATGCTATGAATGAACGACTCTCTGGTCTAAATATTATTACACCTGCTCTAAAGGTGGTTTCTTATGCAGATGATGTAAGCAGATTTCCATATCCTCTAAACTAGATTATTCTTTCAGAATTAAATGTGTTCACGACTATGAGATAGCATCTGGAGCTAGATTAAATGTAGATCACATATGTTAGTCATAAACAATAGTATCGATTTTACTGATTTAATTGTGGTCCCTCGGGATGACAGTGTCAAAATATTAGGGATAACATTTTATTATAACATCACGAACACTGTTACTCATAACTATGAGACTGTCGTCAATACACTGCGGTCATTCAAGTAATGTTAATAAGTCCAGAACTCTCTCTCTCTTTATATTCTAGAGCAAAATTTATAAATGTTTATCTTTTGAGTAAAATATCGTATTTGGCAAATGTTCTACATATCCCTCAAATGATAGAAAAACAAATACAAAGTTTATGCAGTTGTTTTCTATGGAAACATTAGATGTTTAGGGTAAAATATGAAGTAGTGTGCTGCTTATATTCACAAGGTGCTTTCAGGCTACTTAATGTAAGCACAAAGCAGCCAGTCTCTATGTTATTCGCTCGCTTACCTTGTAACGAGACACGGTTGGTAATGTAACCCAAGAACTGTTGCATTACGTAATTGCACAGATGGATAGGAATCTTCCTTTCTCACATTTTAATCTACCTCAAAGTTGTAAGTACTTAGACACTATTATTTGTGATATAAATACACTGCCGGTCAAAAGTTTCCAGACACTTGCTTCTAAGTTAGTAGTAAAAATTTATTTTATAGTCGTTCCTATATACCAATTGACACTATGTTGTTTAGTAGCTGGATAAAAACAATAATCTGGCACTAAAATCATGTTAATATTTATATTGTTCGCGGAACTACGAGGGAGAAGGGCTAAAATTAGCGCAATTGAAACCATACTCTTTGGGATTCAACACAGATGATCCATGATCCAATGTATTTACATTATTACATTTTTGACAAATTGAATCAACACTGAAACCATATTTGCTACTTTGTCCTTAGTATCAATAAGATTGTATACAATCGTAAACAAAATGATTTGCTAGTGACATACAAGGTCTTACCATCGATATTTACTTAGATATTGGGCCAAATCCACGAGCTGTCATCAAACATAATTTTGGGTGTGACATACAAGTTGTTCATTTTAAGAGAATACAGCTGTTTACTACTTAAATTTTGTAAATCAAACTGCTGAAGGCTCCAATGGAACCACAAAAACAAAAATTGGACAACAAAGCAGTAAAAACGCGTACTATGAACTGGTAGTAAAAATTTCAAGTTTTTGGGCCACGACATTGAGTTTATGTTCAAAGATCTGTTACAGAAAAATGCGTCCTAACTGTGCAACCCCGATTATTAAACATGGAGGAGGTTCTGTAATACTTTCGAGGTGTTTCGCAATTTTTGGGGTGTGTTGGATTCACAGAATGCAAGGAAATCTGGACAAAAATGATTATCATTCAATTTTAAGCAGCCATACTATTCCCTCAGAACTTGATTTGATTCGTCGCAGAATCACTTTTCTGCAAGATACTGATCCGAAGTACATGTACAAACCTTGTTCTAATTGTTTTAAGAAGAAACAAGCCAAAGGAGATATTTGTATCATGGAATGGCCTCCTCAGTCTCCAGATCCTTACCCCGTCGAACTTCTCTGGTAAGAGCTTGGCAGAAGTGTACGAAAACACTTTCCAACATCTGCTGATGATGTGTTTGATATTCTGCAGAACGCCTGGAATAACAATTCAGATAAAAATCTTCAAAAACTTGTAAGCCACATGCCCCGATTAGGGAAACGAGTGATAGCGGCGAAGGGCGGTTTCTTTGACGAGAAGAACATTTAAAAAATTTTCCAATTTCCTTTGTTGGATAACGTTATTATGTTATTCTGATATTAAAACTATCATTGTGTTCTTAAACTACCAAATATCTTGTCCAACATTCCACCGTATTACAAGCCAAACTTAATATTTGTCTGTTCTTTGGTCTGTCTGGAAACTTTTGACAGGCAGTAATATATATATATATATATATATATATATATATATATATATATATATATATATATATATATATATATATATATATATATATATATATATATATTGATGAGGAGTTAGATATAGATAAAATTATATTTCAAAAATCTATTAAAATTGGTTAAAATAAAGACAAAAAGATGTAACAGAATTAAAGACAAGACAAGAAATTGCAAAATTTAAAATTAAGTAAAAGGAAGACATTAATAAGATCTTTCAAAATTATGATGAGATTGTAATGTTGTCCAAGTTATTGTTTTTGTTTTATGTAAGCTGTAAACACAGACATGTGGATTTGTAATGTTATGATGACGAAGGACAACAAATAAGCAAGTTGCAGAGTAAGAACTATTGTAAAGTCATTGTAAAATTTATTTGTTAATATTAAGATAATTTTGGGATGTGACAAAACTGTCATATTACGGAGATAGACATCTGGAGATTTTGTCTATTTGATGATCATTGCAGAAATGTGAATTTCGGCAATGAGATAAGCAAACATGTGGAATGACGTGAATCAAGGTAGCAGTTTAGAAATCGACGTGTTCCAAATAAATACTCTACCAAGGATGGGACTAGATCATTCGAAGGAGATCGTTCGAAGGAGAACTTTCAAAGAGATTCATTCATAGAGGATTGGAGAAAGTCAGCGGACAACGAGAGTATTAGACAGCGAATAGTTACTAGTCATGGTGGATTATTATAAATTATAACTTCTACCATCGTTTAAAGTTCTAAAAATCTTGGTACAGTAAAACCTGTCAACTTGGCCACCTCTCTAAGTTGGCCACCTGCTTATCTTGGCCTGGTTCGTCTTGAACCTGCATTTTCCCATAAGACATTCATTACTCATTACTCTGTAAGTTGGTACCGGTCTATCTTGGAACTTGGCCACATTGAAGCAATGTTTATCTTATGATGATAATGATAAATTTACCTGCGTATCTTGGCCACGCGAATACGTGTTGTTAGTTTCCTTAACTCTTTCGTATTCCTGTATGAGAGCCAAATGTTCTGTATTTGTTACTAAAGACATAGAAGCACAGATTCCCACGATTTGTTCTTGGAGGTCAATGGCCAGAATACTACCCTGGCAAACGGGTGGTGAAGAAAGGTGCGAATAAGAAAAAGCACGTACAGGAATTCAGGAAATGGTTGTACGTATTTGTTTACCCTGTCTGTTTTGGAAAAAAACATAATCTATATCGGCTCCTTTCATCAGTGGGGAGCTTTAGTAATTCCGAAAAATTCTCAAGGTTAAAGTTAACCATCTCAATTTTCATTTATTGGCACGTGACTGCCTGTCGAAAGGTAGGGAAGGTTTTGAGATATGAATTCCCTTAAGATTTTCTCAAAACGTCTTTCGCTCCAAGGAAAACACTTGTAGCTCATTAAGAGGCAGTTACTACAAAATTAGAATGTTCAAATGTGCAAAAAAAGAATGAAAGACATACGTCTAGAATGAACCACAATGAATAAATTCGTTATTAATAACTGATTTGCTACTTTTCGAAAGGTATCTACAGAAAATATTTTGTCACTGCCGAAAAAGATCATATAAACTGCATATAAATTATTGAATTTATAATTTTGCTTTTCTTGTTTTCAATCTGAATAACTCTGCTACAATACCAATTTCAATAAACTGCGTACATGTGTTTCGATTGTATAGTTGTTTGTGTGATTGTGTTTTCCATCCGAATAATTCAGTGTACCAGACTAGATTTCAGGAAGAAAAAGGCACATATATTAAATATACTGTAGTATTTTTTCTAGTACTGTATATTGTTATGATTACTTAATATACATTATTTAAAAGTAGATGTCGTGGAATTGCTTATTAAAATTTTATGATCAAATAATACTAGAAATTCTATTCTAAAAATACACCAATCACACTTATTTTCTGTAAGTTGGCCACCTGTCTAAGTTGGCCACTTTTCAATGGAACGGATGGTGGCCAACATAGACACTTTTTACTGTAGTTACATCGTTCCAAGTTGTTGGAGTTTGCTAAGTTGCACCTTGTTTCCATAGGACAATCAACTACTCGTACATCAATTCGAGAGGTATGTGTTTGCTATCTGATCAACGTTGTCAAATAGAGAAAATAATCAGGCTTTGCGAGTTGTGATCTGGTAATGTTTTGCATATTCCTTACACACAATACACGTTACACATTAATGACAAATCACTTTAATGAAAATACAAATTTTTAATAATGAAACTTGGCATTGTGTTTGCTTTCCTGAGATAAGTTCACTAAATTTTCCTGGACATTTTAGAGATGTTCAGAGGACAATCTCCCTAAATAAATTGCTACAAAAGGCACGACAAGGGGGTGGACAATATATATATATATATATATATATATATATATATATATATATATATATATATATATATATATATATATATATATATATATATATATATATCTTGCTCAGCAGTTTGATTTATATATCTGAGTAAATATCAATGGTAAGACCTTGTATGTCACTAGCAAATCATTTTGTTTACGATTTATACAATCTTATTGATACTAAGGACAAAGTAGCAAATATAGTTTCAGTGTTGATTCAATTTGTCAAAAATGTAATAATGTAAATACATTGGATCATGGATCATCTGTGTTGAATCCCAAAGAGTATGGTTTCAATTGCGCTAATTTTAGCCCTTCTCCCTCGTAGTTCCGTGAACAATATAAATATTAACATGATTTTAGGGCCAGAGTATTGTTTTTATACAGCTACTAAACAACATAGTGTCAATTGGTATATAGGAACGACTATAAAATAAATTTTTACTACTAACTTAGAAGCAGGGGTAGCATTCTACGTACAACATTTAAAACAACAGTACTCACAATTTTGGCAGGATGTACGTAATAAGAAGTTTGCATCTTTTACAGTTTATGTTTCTCTTTACTTCTACCGCTATTGATGTAAGATTTTTTCTTCAGCTGATTTTTTTATTCTGTGACAAAAGTTCTATAAACACTTCGTTGTAATTGCTTCTTACATAGAATAAATGATGAATGAAAAAAGTGGTAAAGTAGGGTGCCTAGGGTGCCTGGTAGACCCTGGTGCGTAGGATCAATAGTTCGATCCCCGGTTAAGTAAATTTGTGATAGACAACATCGTGTCTGTGTGTTTTCTCGGAGTACTCCCGTTTCCTTCCACTTTATCATTCCAACAATTCTTCCATCATCATTCACTTGCTTTAGTCATCATCCCCCTTAGAATAACTGACATAACCGTGGGATGTTAAACTGAAAGATTTCATTTTTAATACCTCGTTATAACCGATCTTCGATTAGTTACCTTGAAACCTAGTTTTACGTACATGAAGTACCAAAAATGGAAGTAAGGAACGTTAATTAAAATATTACTAAAACGTAATGGTGTGTAGGGACAGTCGACAGTGATCTTCCGTTTATCTGAATGTCAGGACACATGCTTTCAATTCGCCACATATAGTAAACATATTAGGTCTGCATTGAACTTCAGTTGTCTTAATCTCCCAGGACGTACTCATGTACCCGCTTGACAGAAATCCGGATGGCTGTAGGGCAAATTTATATGAGAGTAAACTAGAGGATTAATCTTGACTACTACCTCTACTACCGCCTTCTAGTTCTTTCAATTTAATTTTCAATATTACGTCCCGCGATTATGTTCTATACTTCTCAGTTGAAATATTGACAAGCAAAGGGTACGATATCAGGTCTCGAATTGCGCAATAAGAGTTATATATCCTTAAAGAGCATCAAGTAGTTACTTAATTACCAAGTTATTAGCTGCAGTCCGCCAATAGTGAAAAAGTTGTGAGACTTCAATGCTAACATGGGGGTCTATGGCAAACACAAGAAAAAGAGTTTCTTCCGTCGTTCCTATGTATTTGGGAAAGTGAGATAGCGATTCAAATTACATGTTCAGGCCAGACAGTTGATGTGGAAAGAAGAAAAGATCGAATGATGCAAACAAAAGTAGTTTGTACAATGTGCACATCTTGCAATAACTAACAAACACAACGAAATTTCCTGTAAATTTATTCCTGCGAATGTGACGTACACGAAGAAACTAATCCCGGCTGGATGTACAGGACTAGTCCAACCCCTGGACGTGCACTTTTTCCGTCCTTACAAGAACTTTGTCAAATTTGTCACTGACACAATCGTACTTTATCAGGAAACGAACATCTGACACAGTGACAAGTTCATGAATCCCAGTCGTTTACGGTGTATCAGTTCTGTGCTCCGCCGTTTCACAACATGGTTTGATTTGCTTTCTACAAAACGAGATACCTGGATATCGAATCTGAAGCACTCCAGACATGCTTTCAATACTGCTTCGACTCCGTTACTACTGCATTGTGTTATCGCTGCGAGTCGATGGTCATTCTAAGGTGTGCACACTGTACAAACAGCTTTTGTTTGGATCATTTGATCCTTCCTACTTTCCACATCAACTGCATGGCTTGAACATGTCATTCGAATCACTATCTCGCCTTCCCAAATACATAGAAGAGACGGGAGAAACGTTTTCTTTCTTGTGTTTGGCATAGACCCCAATTTTACCTTTGAGGTTCTCACCTCTCTAAAGGTGAGACCATCACCTTTTCTGTGTTGGCGGACTGCAGGTAATAACTTGCTAATTGACTAACTATTTGACGTTCTTTAAGTACATATAACTCTTATTGCGCAACAATAGTCCTGACATCGTACGCTTTGCTTGTGAGTAACACAGTTTGGGCTAATAAGACAGGGGACAGGACCTGGTTTAATATTAGGCTAATGAGTTTGTAGTTGATACCATGCCTATGGATTGTATCTGAGATCTGTCGTTTCCGCCAATGCTCTCATTCCACCATTTATAACTATCCACTTTCATTAACCACCTATCTTTTTTAGCCTACATGGCATCACTATGAGATATAAACCTAAAAGATTTTATTTCATTTCAAAGTGAATCGCATTAACGTCAAATATATTAGGTAGCAAACCAAATTTTGAGATGCAGTCTGATATTAAAATAAAGAATATCTTTTCCATGCAATGACAATCTACAAAAGAGTACTGTAGAAGGCAACATATATGGCTAAAAGCTGTTGCATGAAGTGTTGTAGCTATAAAGTATAATTTTGCTGATTGCTTCCTCTTGAAAAAAGGAAAACAGAAAATTTCATTGTATAAAGAACATAATGTAATTAAAAGAGACAAAAGTATTCAGAGAAACAAAGGAACGATACCAGCAACAACAACAACAACAAAATTGGAATGTATTTGATCATTCCAAAGGAAAATAATGTGTATACAAAGGAACAAAGACTCTTACGCTCGTTAAGTGCCTAGGGAAATTTTCATGAAAGTATTTTATGAAGATAAAACAAACTCTGAGTTACGTGTTTTCTGAAACTTTTGAATAACTTTGTAGAAACCGGGTGTTGTGTACAGGTAATACCAGACTCTCTTGTGCAAGATTGTGAATTCATTCTTAAATGTATTAACGTCAAGCATTTATGTCAACAACGTTTCAGTGTCAAAAGTTTGGCAGGAAGTTAAGGTAGAAACTTTCCAAATGTAGGATACATAAAAAGAAGTTGAGTCTATTTAAAAGAAGATAAGGTAACTGGAAAGGGTTCATCATTAGTACAGTGACGAGCACTAAAATAGATTTTTCAAAATACTACTATACGCAATAGCTATACTCTGCCACATGATTAGTCAAGTACTTGTGACATTAACACTTTAGGCCTAGGAACTTCAGAGATCTCATACGAATTATATGTCACCACTTCTTAATTTTACGCACGAAAGTAAAATCACACACATATTGTTTTTTCTATTTCTATAAAATAATCAATAACAGTGTAAATCCTATTTATAAAATCAAATCATGCCAATCTATACTAAACGCTAATTTCTAATATAAGTCAATATAATGTAATAGTAAATAGTCAAACTAATAATTGTAGATCACAGGACTGCCTGAATGCAGCACATATCGCTAGCGTACAAGGAATTTGCAAATTTAAAACTATGGTGATGAACCAGGGGCCGAAGGTTTAGGTTTTATTGACACAAACGACTATATTGACCAATATGGTAATTTTCAAGATATCGCTGCTCAGAAACTAACGTCACCAATGTCAAATTTCACAGTTACTAGTAGTGACATGTAGAAAAGTACCGAATCTTGCATATAGGGAACAATCCGAGTCAGATATTAACTGCCTCATTTTTTTTTTTTTTTTTTTAATTTTAGGTTGACTCACTCACTAACATAAGTGCTTGGTATGATACCGACTAGCTAGAAATACGAAAATTTGTACATCGTAGGAGGTAGCACGCACATTGCTTAGGAGGTAACACGCCATGGCCAATACAATCGCTTCAGAGTAATCAATTATCTCACTCATTGACTAACTGATTGACATAAATGTTTGACACGTTTCCGATTAGCTAGGAATACGAAATACACACATTGATAGAGAGTAATATGTACATTTTCAGAAAATTCCCACATTTTAGTTACCACAGTTAAGGGGGGCAAACTACGCCATGAAACCCCCAGATTACTCCTTGCATAGACCAAATTTATGTTTTGCACCCGATATGATTGCTGACTAACTAATAATGTTAGCAACTCAAAATTATATTCAGTTACTAGCAAGCCCATGTTCAGTGACAGTAATCACCTACAGGGTCCCTCAACTAAAGGAACTCAAAGATTTTTTAAAAAAAAATACTGAAAACATATTTTCAAATCCTGAGTAAACCCACGCACACCGTGTTATCCACCACCAAGCCTACATGGCACGAGCCAGGACTGAATGAAGGATCACATGCACGAGAAATAAGCGATATTCTCGTTGTCTCGCTGCTTACTAATAATGCCATGTTCCACAAAACCACTAAAGCTTAAGTGCAGGAGTTCATGGGAGGTTGAGATATGAACCTATGAACCTCTTGTAACTGCAGTTTTCATGTGAGAGAGCGTAACATTTACACATCTAGAAAATTGTTGTTCTCACTACAATGGGAAAACAGCATCTTCAACCTCCTAGAGCCCCTTAAGTAGAGTCAAAATAGGAAAAAGGTGGAACTAATTCCCACAGAAATGATTTTCGCTTTAAAGTGAAGTCAATACTCATCCAATCAACATATTAAAACATACATAAATGTAAATATGTGAAATATATTTTTTTTGCTCCCATCTTAAAGAAATGACACCAAAATTTAGAACAAAATGCAAAAGGTCATTTGGATTATCAAGTTACAGAAAATTTAATGTTGAATCTATCAAATTAAATCTACAAAACGTTCAGCTTGCTAATAACTTGCTAATCGCACTTCAAGACATTTTATTTCAGAAAGAAGTCAAATTTCGAACAAATACAAGAAAATAAAGTTATTTATATAGCCAATTTCCCAAAGTAAATTATGATATCGATTCTGCCAAGTTCTTCAAATAAATTGTATCGTTCTGAAAGTATTGGAAGAATTTGGCCCACTGGTTAAGGGGGGATGTCCGTGTTTGGGGTCGAAATTTTCGATTTTTGAAAAGTAGCATTTTCAGAATCTACAGTCTTTGAAGTTGTATAGTTTGAAGTTTCATGTTTAATGACATGAGATTCCCTTCGGGAAATGTAAATTATAGTGCGCTTCCGTTGTATTTTCATTCAGTTTTGACGATTATTCCAGGCATTTTGATCATCACACTCTTCTGTAATGATGTAAATATATAGTATTTTTTTTTTTTTGTTGTTGTTGTTGTTGTTCCGAAAAGAATACACAGATCGTTTTGTTTATTGTTGTTCAATGTTCTGCGTTCAGAGTTCTTTGTTTTCCTTATTAGTCTGTGTTAGTAAACTTAGTGCCAAAGAAATTGATAACTTAAAGGTATATTATGGGAAAGCAATCAGGGAGGACGTTGGCAATCTACAGGAGATGAAGAAAACAGTTTGGGCAACTTTCATGAATATTCAATTGGCAAGAAACCAATGCATATGCTTTGTCCCAAAGGAGAAAATTTTGGTGTGGGTATAAGAGATCTCAGGCAACTGAAGAACATCATGAACATAAGCAGTCACTGCGTGCTGCAGTGACGGATGCTGTCTAACCTATCTGCAGAGCTCTTGTGGATCCCGCACATTTGTGAAAATGTTTGCATAGGAAAACACAGAACCCCAATGAAAGTTCCAATGCACTGATATGCCAACGATGACCAAAATTTACATTTGCGGCCTCAAAAATCTTACAAATCACAGTATATGATGCTGTTCTGTGTTTTAATAGTGGCCATGAAGCAAGAACTGGTGTTTTGGAAAAGATGGGAATTTCAAGCGGCGAATACACCTCCAAACTACTGCGAGACATGGACAGAAAGCGTATATCGAAACTTGAGTTGGCGACTTGAAGCTTACCAAGGAATCAAGAATGAGGAAAAGAAGGAATAGGAAGGATGAAGAAGACACAGCCAAAGACGAAGAATATGGTTATGGTGCTTTCTGAATGTTGTGATCGTCCTTATTTGTTGAAAATCAATCGTAAATTTTAAATTTTAAATTTCTCAAAATTGCATTTTTGGACATTCATGTACCATTTTCTCACAAACTATTAATGCTAAAGTAGCCAAATTTTGCACAAATCTTACTTATATGTACCTCTGTGTACTGAACTAGAATTGTAGCACAGTTGCTTTATTTCTCTCAATTACTCTTTGGTGAATATACAAAATCACATTAATAAAATTCGAATTTTTAAAAACTTAATTATTAGCTTTGTATGTAACCTAGAAAAATAATCCTAGTTCGGTAGCATTACCAGCTAGTGTAGGGTGCGTGGTATAAAAATTAAACGAATCCGTTCACTAGTTTCCAAGTAAAAGGTGTAAACATTTTTAGGGCTGTGCTAAAAATCTGAGCCCATGCCATATGCGTAAAAGGCAAGATTCAGGGGAAAAAATTAATACAGACACATAGAACTACTATACACATCTACCGATCAAAAATTAAGCTTCTGCTAGCAATAACAAGGTATTGGTTGGCAAATTTCTAGTAAGTAGCCAAAACACGGACATCCCCTTTAAGTTATCAACACAGTCAAATTCTTAAGCCAAGATAAGTTATCATATCAAATCTGCCTAGTTCTTGAAATAAACTTCCTCACCCTGAAAGTATTTAAAGAACTCGTACAACTGGTTACAACAAATCATTTCTTACCTTACCTGAAGAATTTGGCTGTATAGATAACGTAACCAGCTGCCCAAATTCATCCATTATTTTCCGAGTGAGAAAATTTATTTTAAAAACTTGACAGAATTAATATCATAAATTACCTTGGCTGAAGAATTTAGCTGTATAGATAATTTTACTTGCTTTTACTTGTTCGGAACTTGGCTTCTTTTTGAACGACGTGTTTTAAACTGGGATTCAATTTTCCTGAACTAGCTTGGAAAAATAAGTGAAAAACGTTTACCAGTTATAATAATTATCCATACACTTTAATATATTAAACAAGAATGATCCTCCCGTCACGGACAAGATGATCGGAAACATTTAAGAGAAAGAAGAGTAAAGTGACTTCAGTGAGGAATTCACCTTCCCACATTGACAATTTGTTCATATCATTGTTCAAATAATGTGCTACAGCAGGTAGGCAATATTAAAATTTCTGTTCTTGCGACACATTAACGTCTGGATATTTCATTGTGCAGGAAGTATGTAACATTTGCAAACGTTGTTTTGTGGTGTGAATATACATTGTACATTTCTTACAATGTCTACTAATGTTAGAACAATCGATGACAACTTCTGTGATTTGTCGGGACAGATAACTCCAAAACTGAAGCTCACGAGCATAACACCTATTGTTAGAAACGTGTTTGAATTTTGCTTTTCATCGAAGATCGGCAAGTCCTGAACACCGACGTTTTCCTGTAAATCCTGTGAAGTAAATCTAAACGGATGCTTATTTGGTGCTGACAATTGTATGCCATTCGCTACACCAATGTTATGATTTTAATCACGTGATCACTTAAATGACTGCAATTCTTACCTTTCAAATGTACAGGGAATAATGTCCAAGGGTGAAAAATCAGTTCAATACCCAGCTCTATAAGACAGCTAGACGACCCAACCCACATGATGTTTCCTTGGGCTACTGCCCAGAAGTATATACAGAAAACAACAATGATGTTGATGACAGTGAATGTGATATGAGTAATGAACATGAGGATCCTACACTCAAGATACGTGCCAGGGAAGCATATTTGATTACTCCTACGGGAAGGCCACACAAGTTATCTCTAAAATCTGATTGCCACAAAACACATCTGATACAGCAGCATGACAAATGAAAATATGTAAAATTTAAGGTGCTATGGACCAGAAGGATAGGAACTACTGGACTTCACAATTTGAATGTCCAAAAATTATATCATGGAATTATGTACGTTTCAAGCAAATATCTTGAAAACCCTTAAAGCAATCAAACCAAATTTTGCACAATATAATAAGAACAAAATGCCCTATCGAAAACCACAAACAGTGTTGCCATAGGTGAAATATTGTTGCCAATTCAGCATATTTTCTGTTTGAAATAGCACCATTTACAAGTGTGCACAGATTTAAAATGTACTATTAACACTAAACATAACAGTGAAGTGTAGTGGTACAGTGTTGCAAACTGCTGGAGCTACAGGTGCTGAAAATGTTCAATGGAGAAGTATGATATGTGGCGACAGATAATAATGCATTAGAAAAGACTGAGGGATTTGCATTATACTTCTGTTGTCTCATGAATAAACAGACAACTCTCGAAGACCAAATGATACACGCGAGAAAAGAAACACATGTTTTCTAATTCTGTAAACTGGTTCTCCAGATTATCTTATCAATATCTGGAAGAATACTTCTTGATTTATGTCTTTCGTGTTAAGTGGCATATTCTTTAACTTCCTCTCCTACATATCATATGATTATGTCTGTACACTGTAATATTATCATATTCACATATAACATTAAAATGATCTGCGGATTGCACATCAAGTCATAGAATTAACTGTTGTAACGCACGTAGTGGAGCACTACAATTGAATACTTAACTGGAATAGAAAGGTGCATATTACCGTTGAGGAGAATGATACACATCATTCTTGCTTTTGATGAGCCCGAGAATAACCGCCACTTTTTTCTTTTATACTATATTTGTAATACATACATCAGTCCTATAACTTGTGCAATATATTCAATTATCACTTCTGCTGTACTTTTTTTTTTTTTTTTTTTTTTTTTTTTTACAAAAGAAAAAGAAGTCATGTTGCCTATCAGGGGAGAATCTCACTTTGGTTTCTTTCTGAAGAAAATTCTAACCTTGAAGTCTTGCAGCTTCAGGGTTTGACGTCTTGAATAACTTTGAAGTGCAGCTTGTTTTGTGGGTAAGTTTAAGTCTCTAACAAGATCGTTTAGTTTCTCCTGTCACAGGAAGATCCCATAAACTGTCGCTAAAATCTTATTGCCACATAACACATCTGATAGAGCATCATGAGAAATGAAAATGAGCAAAATTTAAGGATAGAAGCTACGGGGCTTCAAAATTTAAATATCCTATATATATATATATATAATGGAATTATGTACATTTAAAGTAAATATCTTGAAAACCCTTAAAGCAATCAAAACAAAAGTTTCACAATAGAATGAGAACAAAATGCCCTATCGAAAACCGCAAACAGTGTTGTCATAGGTGAAGCAGTGTTGCCAACTCAGCATAAAAATATTTTCTTTGAAATAGCACCATATACAAGTGCACACATTTAAAATGCACTATTATCACTAAACGTAACTGTGAAGTGTAGTGATGCAGTGTTGCACACTGTTGGAGCTACGTGTGTTTATAATGTAGAATGAAGAAGTCTGATATGTGGCAATAGATGATAATAAAGGAATCTGAGTCTCATACTATGAATTGAGTTCAAATGCATAACACCGATAGTATAACATAGCAAAATGTCAGCAGTGTCACAAACTATTGATGCATTTGGAAAACGAAATCGAATGATGCCATTTTTACGTCCTTTGTCAGCTCCGAAGCTATATAGTGTAAAGTGGGGTCAGAACCACTATGAAAGAGAAAGATAACATTGAAATGTAAGGTGAAAAGTACAACAAAAACATGTCCGAGGCGGGATTGAAACCCGCAGTAGCTAATATGTCGGTTGTCTGGCCTTTTAGACCACACGCTATCCGGGCCGACTAAAAATGAAATGAAATAGTAATAAAATAATTATATTTCCAATCATACCCAGATTATATATTTGTACTTAAGTTCATTTCAGAACATCATTATAAATAGACCATGAACACTCTTTAAGAAACTTATTCTCGGAAATAAAAAAAAAAGAAAATATATTATTCTGTTATTGAAATAAATACGTTTTATATTCTGCAATTATTAAACGTTAACGGAATTTATAAAATTTGTGCAGATAAAGAATCGCAATAAAACTAATTATTGAGGAAATTCTATTCTTCAGTGTGGATTGAAGCAGATAGCATTGCCCAAGTAAGAATTGAGTGTTTTGTCGTAGAAAATATGCCAAACACAATGATAGCTTAAATTTTTAAGGCTTGAGGGTCCCATTCCCTCAACACCACCGAAGCCTTCAGACATGATATAATCTTAATATGGATAATTCTGTCAAAATTATCAGTACTAAACTTGCAATAATAGTTGATAAAATTCCCGTACTCCAATAAGTATTGCAGTATGTATTCTAAAATGATGGTAAGTTTTCTGATTATTACTGAATACGTCTTTCTTTTATCTGGATCTTTTGCAATGTATATCAGGTCAAGAAATATTGGATGTGCTGCGGTGATTCATGGGTATCGAAGCAAATATATATCTATCGAGGAATTTCATAGTTATTCTCCAGATTTTCTTAAGGCTATCTAAATAGAACACAAATATGTCTTCTTCGAATTTTAAAAATGTATTAAAGGTGAAGTTAAATATTACATAGTAAATATGAAATACGAATGAATTACTTTGATATGACCGCAGAGGCATATCGCATCTTGTATAAATAGTAGATACTTATTGTATTTTGTGTTTCGTGGAGATAGTCATGCCTATTAACTTAGGGAGAATAGGAACTGATTTACTAACGATGTGTATATTATTGTTCTACCATCGTATTTTTGTTCGCTATCGACTTTAATAGCCCACTTGGATCAACAATGATAAACTTATAATCACTCATCATCGCACTTCTGTTACTAAGAATAATATCTACCATCCTACTTCAACTACTGCTGCTGATGTTGTTATGTATCATGTTATGAAATCTAACCTCACATAATCTACCTTTTTATTTTATTTTTTTTTCTACTAATATTCATAAATTAAATAAGAAGCATGGAAACTTTATACAAATTGAGATTCATCATAGAAGATGCATACCGAAGTCGTCCATAGCTAAGAATTACATCAGAAATCCTTGATTATTTTCATTTGTTTTCTTTTGTATCTGTTTCTTGTATTAATATTAGTTTGGTGATAATATAATATCAATTCTATTCTAAATTTTGATTATTGTCTATTGAGATCTTTATTAATAATTTGTCAATAACGTGTCATGCTGCCTTCTGGATTTTGGCCCCAGTATGTCGTCTTTAAGTCCCAATCCGACGTGTCACACTCGATATCAACGTATCAGAAATGAAATAATCTACAGATGCGTGTTCTTACGATCCCTGTCAAATAGAAGTTTTCCGTTGCGCAGTACTAGATATTTCGAAAGACAGGAGCTACATACAGTGTGATGAACAGTGCTATTACACAATAAACTTGAAGGAAATTTATCGAAATTTGAAATTCCTGATGCAGAAACTAAAATATGATAAGTTTAAGTGAACGAAGACCTGAAGGTGATTGGTTTGGTGTTAGCTTTACAATTAGGCTAGATGAAGTACTGTTGACTTCTTTGTGCTTAGAACAGTAGAGCAAGTGAAACGCACTATACACAAAAGGAATGGCCTACTCATGTATCCATCACTCCCGGAATTAGGAATGTGAAAGAGAAACCTCTTATTGATCTCAAAAAATGTTTTGTATCCTCTTCACATTAAAGTGGGCCTTATGAAGGTATTTGTAAAAGGGTTGGAAAAGGAAGGACAAAGATTTAAGTATCACCAGTTCCTTAATATCTCAGACGCTTTCTTCTCCGGAAACCTAGGAACTGTGTCTAATGACTATGGCGAAAGGTTTCACCAATCAATTCAGATCCTTCAGCAATGATACAAAGGAAAATATGATTTCAATACTCACAAACTATTATTGGGACTTGACACGTGACGCTCCCTACATCTTACTAAAGGAAAGCTTCGTGGATGTCTCTTCTTTATTTTGAGCTTATCATATATGCTTATATGCATCAATTTATGTTTTTGTCACTTTATTTATTTATTTATTTATTTTTATTTTTTTATTTTTTGCCACTTGAGTATCATTTTTCTTTGGTTGACAATGTATAAATGTATTGATTTCAGTTGCATTTTTGTTCGTATACATATTATTTCACAATGTGAATTTTTGCTTGTTATCATTTTTCCATTCTATTGTTCATGCAAAATTGCACGCAATACTTACAAGAGTAAGTTATAAATACTGGTTTATTCTTCTCATTGTCCAAATGTGCCATGTACACATTTCTTCATCTAGTTTACATTGTACATAAAATAATAATTTTATTAAAAGAAATAAAATAAAAAAATGGGATTTCCTTTAAAAATGTTCGTTTAAACATTTGTTTAAAAAGTGACTCGGAACAGGATAACCGGCTTCAGATTCGTAATCTGTAGGTTAAAAACTATAACTTCACTCATGTCACTTTGTTGAACTCAGTGTGATCTAACGATTGATACAGGGTAGTCTATCTTTGCACAATATCTTACCTTTTACTTTTTTGTTTAACGTTCCACGAGTATGCACTGAGCTTAATTAAGGTGGTGATGAAATGGATTATAAGAGTAGAATGAAGAAAGTGGGAGAACACCAAGAAAACCTACACACACGGTGTCAAAGTTCTACTTGGAGCAGTCTGGGATCCAAATAGCTCAACATAGTACTGGTGGGCTGGCGCTCTACCAGTGAGCCACCGCCAGCAATATATATAATATATATATATATATATATATATATATATATATATATATAATCTTTGTACAATATGGTTAAACAGAAATAAAAATCTAAGAGTTAAAGATAATTTTAGGCTATAACTCATTAACCATAGTATACACTCGTCTTCCTAGTGTTACTATGAAGAATTTAATGAGCGTATATTTTAGATCGGTTTCACCTCAACACATAGCGTGGTTTTTACCCTGGGTCAATTTTCAGGGTTTGCAAAGAAATTCGTTTTTCTCTAGCTTGTCGAAAACTGCGTATGAGGTTTACACTCACATGAATCATTTTATTTAGCTCAAATTAGACCTACCGTTTGGCATACATTTCATATGTAAGACTTGTTTCGTTACATGGTAACAATACACTAGAATTACAAGTAATATGTGCGCCAATATCAGTGTTCGTAGTTTGAGGGAAATTTCCTTATGTAGGGAAATTTCATAGGTAAATTTTAGCCAAAAGGGAACATGAGAATTTTTTTATAGAACGTGAGAATGCAGAGAAATTCTCGCGCTGACTGATTGGCTAGTATAAATGCTTAAATGTTTCTTGTTTCTTCAGAAATTAACCAAGTTTCTATGTGGGTGAGTGGGTGTTCAAAGAAGCATAATTTGAAGACATTGTAGACTGGATGTATTTGTGTGTATTTATTTGTTTAAAAAGTAAAGGAAAAAAAAACAGAAGCAAAAAGCAAATGAGTAAAACAGATGTGGTTGGCACTTTCTTTAACATAGTTAAATTGGTCTTATCATGTAACTTCTGTCATAGGAATTGAACACTCAACCATGCAGGGAAAATTAGACAAAGAAAGGGAATATTTTCTCAGTCGAAGGAAACTTTCTTAAGGAAACCTGCAAATTTTGGTTACTGTTAGGAATGTGTGAGTTACTTTCAAAAGTATATACGTCAGTGTTAGAGCTATGTGTGTTACTGTTAGATTAAACTGAACAGAAATAGATAAAATCTGCTACTTAATAGTGTATAACTTTCACATACAATAAATCAGTAAACAAGTAATTTATAACATCAAACGAAAACTATAAACTACAACAGATCGTTAACAAACGACATACTTATCGATGTAAAAAAAAAAAAAATAATTTTTCTCGATACCTATGCATTAGAATTTATCCTGATAGAGACCATTTTATTCAGGTTGATGCTACTGATCAGTTAATATATATGCATCATATTTTGAAGAATGCTGTAGTGGAACAGATATTAAAGTTTAAGGGCTAATTGTAATATTAGGTTGTATCTTATTAACTGTATTGCTTACTGTCTTGTACTGTCAAAATCCAAACTCTAATTCGTGTATATTTATTATCGGTTTCATCTTAATTGGTAAAGTGGTCATCAAACAGTATGAACTATTAAGTTTACAAGAAATAAATAGTTTTCTCTAGGATTTTTCGAAAATTGCGCCACAACCCTACTAAGATTTTGCGACATGAAATACGCTATGATAGATAGATCAAATCTTACGCAGTGAGTACAAAACTAGTAATTGTTTTGCCCTATCACCTACAGATTTTGTACAATGGATGCTTTTACCGTAGTACGTAACGTGTCTTGCGATAAGTACTGTTTTTATCAGCACTTGTAGAACTATTTTCAACTACATAAACATTTTAAAGTGTATCTTTTCCAAACTTAGTGTATTTCTTTATGAATATAAGTTCGTTTCTCGAAGACTAGAACTGGCTACGAGTGGCCCTTGTTCTTCGACCACTCATGTTTGTTGCGTTATCTGCTTCAGTAGTGTAATTTTAGATTTTGTCACGGAGCAGAGGGAGGGCGGGAGATCATGTACTATCCTAAGAATTTCACATTTTTTATTGTTGTATTAGTAGACCATTAAAAATTATATGTTTCTCAAACCCAAGTGGCAAATTTACCCCTCCTACCCGCAAACGACATCCTTGATCTACTTCATAGTCTGTCAAGACAAGTAATAATGCACGTGTCCACTCGAATCTACATTCTACTGTTACATTTCGCGAACATCATATCAAGCTTGTGTGGTATCTGAGGACGGATGCATTGACAATCACAACGTTCTATTATCTCCGTTACATATTAAGTTTGCTTGTGGTTCAGTAGTATAGCGCTCACTTCTGGTGAGTTAAGAGTCCTGGTTGGGTATTACAATAGGGGAGCACAGTGTGTAGGGGTTTCCTTAAGGTTCCCCGCTCCCTCTTACCAATTCAATTCTACTATTTCGTTCATTGTCATAATCATCATCTTCCCTAGACTCGGAGTATAATCGTGGGATGTTAAAAAGATGGACTAACTTATATAAGCGTCGTACAAAGATTTTTTCAATATCTAGTCCAATACTTCTCTTCTTGTTCTATGTAAAGGTTAAGGAGCACAGTTTTAATTACCTGCATGGGCGTCTCTGGCGGGGGGGACGAGGGGGACGCGTCCCCCCAATATTTTGAAGTACAAAATATTCAATATTTTATTCTAATTTAATTTATTTACTAACGACAGAACAACATATAAGTAATAATTATTTTATTTATTTGCAATATAATAGGTAACAGAGTTCCTGATATACCCCAGGGGGTCCGTGAAGGTAAGCAGAAAGGTAACACATGGAATCAAAGATAATAAACAGGTTGGGCTAGGTAGTACCATTTAAATCACTTTCTTTGATGTCCCCCCCAAATTTTACGTGCCAGAGACGCCAGTGATTACCTGCAAACTTGCAAGCTCATTAAAGATTCTGTATTCAGAAATACCATGAACAGCGTGAAGCTTCAGGCACGAGACTTGTTTCCCGATGTTCTCAACAAGATATGGGCAATGTCAAACATGACCGATATGAATAGATTGTGCGAACCTTTTCAAAAAGGAACATTCACTCACCTCCCACTCATTCACTCATATTCACTCTCCAGTCTCACCTCAAATACTTTCCATAAAACTTCAGTGCACTGGTGAAGTACAAGAAAGAGGTTTCACAAACACATTAAGGAGGTAGCAAAGCGTATCAGGAAAGGGGAGGCGTGCCTAGTGCGAGATTAAGCACCATGAAGACCACAAACTCAAGTCGCCAACTGAATGACGGGGCAGATAATGTATATTTTGTGCGCTTCACATAAGTCAAATTTTCTTTAATGGTTTACAACTTTTGTCATTATATTTTCTGGTTGGTTGCAACTCTTTATTGAATGCTTATTACAAATCAGTAGATCATTATATATTCCACCTTTGCATATAGAAAACCTTTGCTGATATGGGAAAACGATTCGTTGATTTCAAATCACCACACTAAAATTAGGTAAGGATCCTGTTTCACTTTAGACAGGAAAACAGAAGTTTCAATTCGTATCCTTGAGTTATTATTTAAGAGTAATTTGAAACGTTTATTGATTTCTCATCCATATCCAAATGAAATTACATGTTGGTATGTTCTAATTCATAAACCTAGTTTATTTATTTACTCATCATTGTTTTCTCCTACATGCCTTTCTTTATGTTGTGTAGTAAAACGAATAATTGTAGAGAGTCTGTTAGTTAATTAAAGTAATAAAACGAAATTGCATTTTACCCAGTACTTAGTCGTAGAATCTATGATACAGCACCATTGATTATTTGGTTATTTCTGTTTTACAAAGTGCATTTGAAGTTTGATTCCTTACATCCTAAGATACCACTTTTTCTTCTTTTTTAAAAGTAATCCACTTTGCTTAATAATTCATCGGCACACCTCGGATTAAGTAAGACTTTAATGTACTAGTAAGAGGATTAACTTTTCACTTAGGAACACGAACTCAATATTTGTTTACCAAAAAAGGAAGAACGGAAACCACCTGAAGAACTTTGATTTCACTTTTTATTAACAAATATACATTAACTGAAAGTATCAAGAACGAATTTGTTTCTTCGTCATTTTGACATACAAGACTTTAAAGTTAGAAAAACTATTTTAATATATCATAAGCTTTTCTTTTAATGTTCTTCTAATGTCTTGACTTTCTGAAGAGCTAATGAACTATGTTCGTGCTTGATCAGTAATCAGTCTTCATTTTCAAGCTTCTGCAGATGTGAATATTTTATAAAACTGACAAAATCAATATTTTCCTTAATCCTTCATGTTTCCTGACGTCTAAATTCCGTACATCGAAGGTTTGCACGTTTATCTCCCAGTTTGTTTGAATATCATATAATTTTCTCAAACACGACTCCAACGATTTCTTTACCTTTACCTCTATTAATATAAACTTAAGAGAATGGCTTATACTAATATATACGCATAGTTGATATTATACAACTTACGTACTTACTAACTGCTTTTTTATAAAACCATTGTGAATATATTTATTTGAATTTCGACCGGGTTATGGGTTACCAGGAGAGTAACATGACATACCTTAACTTCAAACACTAATCAGTATCTTTGTCACCACAAGAAAGGTATACCGATTGGCGCTCTGGCCGCAACATGAATACATCCCATATATTCCTTTATCAGTGACGTAACTTATACCCCCGGATTGGAGAGGGGTTGTTAAGGCTAGGGAGACCGGAAACGTTTGATGATTACTAGAATAAATGTCGAAATTACGTAGTTCGGAACCTTTCCTTCTTCCGTTTCACAAAGTTACAATTTTCATCATACTAATACGGATGCTGTCCGATCATTTTTTTCTAATTCGAAACTTGTATATGTAAATCATTCATTTCTGTCTCCATATTTGAATCTTTCTCTCCCTCTCGATGTCGTCCATGAACTGTTATGGCTTGGGATGATAACTTAGGCTCTTCAAACCAAATGTAAGCGCTCAAGCAATGTGCTGTCGTAACTATATAGGTTTGTAGTTAAAAGTAGCGTAATTTTAGATTTTGCCCAGGTCCGGGGGGAAGGCGGACGTTATCCACCAACATAAAAGTTTCATTTTTTATTAGTAAAGAAATGAAATAAAATCTTTAAATTTTCCGTTCCACGATTATGCGGGGAATATAAAGGAGACGGTGACGATAAGCAATGAAGGAAATGGTAGAATGAAAAAGTGGAAGGAAACGGGAGAACCCACGCTCACAGTTTTTGTCCACCACAAAGTTTATTTCGCGCGAGCTGGGATCGAACCTTTTTTATTATATTATTACACATTTCATCAAACGATATGCATTTCTCAAGCTCAATTGAGGGGGCAGTTACACAATTCTTTTCTGTCCAAATGACGTCAACTGTAACATTTGCCTGCAATTACTGATAAGAAATGAATAACGCTCATTTCTGTCAGTAGTTTTTAGAGCTCTGCACCCGCATTACAGATTTTGGGAAGCACAAAACCTACTGCCATGATTAACAATTTCCATAGATTTCACAAGCACCTTCCTAGGTTGATGTGATATGCAGCCTTTGAAGAAGGGAAAGAATGCAAATAAGGGTGTTTATGAAGAAATGGGAACATTTTGTGACGTATTGTTTTATTCAGGCTCTAGAAAGGCATTTCAGATCAAACGAATGAAAAAGACGGTTTTAGAACAATAAACCTTGTAAACTGGTTTTAGTTTTTTCCGCCTGAATGGAAAGAGTACAGTACGTCACACACCGCTTTAGACAAGGAAAGGTGTAGGATGGGGGTGAGTTGGGTTGAACACTGGAAGTAACTAGTCGATGAGAAATGTATTTCGGAATGCATAAGCACACGCCGCATGAGTTTGTTCCTAAGTTTAACTTTTTGTAAAATTTTCTATGCTTCGAACTGTACCTACTGTATAGATATATAGAAAGATAGATAGATAGATAGATAGATAGATAGATAGATAGATAGATAGATAGATAGATAGATAGATAGATAGATAGATATAGATATAGATATAGATATAGATAGATATAGATATAGATATAGATATAGATATAGATATAGATATAGATATAGATATAGATATAGATATAGATATAGATATAGATATATAGAATTTTTAAATGAGAATTTGAAATATTACTAATTTTGGTTTAAGCACTTATGAGAAAAATAACTAAGACCAAAATAATTTATAATACAGTAATGCTGAACATAAATAAATTTAATGTTATCAAGTACAATTTTTTTTTGTTAAAACATTAAATACTACGGAAGTAGAATTAAAATTCCTTACTAAACTTAAATTTTATTGAAAATATTTTTGCACTTTGTTTCATACCATATCTATATTATGATTTTCTTGTTAACTATTTTGAGAATTAAATAGTAGAAACAGTTGATAATTTGAACGTTTCTAATTTTCGTAAGTACAATAAAGTTTCGTTCGATTGCCCTTTTTAAAAATCAAGAACAAACGTAGTAATGAACAATTGCTGAATAATGTAGTTGAAAATTAAATAAATAAATAATTACTAAAATTAAATAATTACTAGTCCCACCACATGATATAATCAATAATAATGATGTAAAGCAAATTAAATATTTAAGATGGTCCAATACATGCTTTATCTTTACTATACAATCTTTACTGTCTACTTCGATCTGTTTATTTTCGATCACCTTTCTTGTTACAGTGTAACAGGTGGAAAGACTTCATTACAGTTTCTTAAAAACTCAGCTAAAAAATCATGTTCTTAAAGACGGTGAGATGCATATAGCAGAAGTGTCGGTGTACGAACCAGTGTAACGAAGGTATCAACGAATTTTAATTTCTTAACACAAGGAGAATAGTTTTTTGGATTTCCTTGCGTTTTAGTATACTGGAATATATAATGATAAAAACTTATAAGTTGCTTCATTTTATATAAATTTGCAACTCTATCCCCTTAGCATACGACTTTTAATCAAAGTGTCGTGATTCAAATATTATTACTGGTTATAATATTACTAGTTATGTTCCAAAATGCATTTCACACAGACCAATAGTCTTTTCGTAGTTTGAGGGGCGCGGTGGCTCAGTGGTAGAGCGTTCACCTCCGGTGCTTGGGGTCCCTGGTTCGATCCCAGCTCGCAGCGTGTGGACCTTGTGGTGGACAAACAACGTGCTCGTGGGGGTTTTCACGTTTCCTCCCACTTTCTTCATTTCACTCATCTTTCATCATCACCGTCTTCTTTAGCCTAACCGGCATAACCGTGGGACGTAAAACTTACAGATTTCATTTCTTTTCGTAATGCGATCTCAAACACAAGACAACGTCAATTTTAAATGTTGCAATATATATTATTGTTAGTTTGTTGGTGTAGGTGAGTTTATTTCATACTATTTTCTCAAAGGCAGTCTTTCTAAAGGCTATTTTATAGGTGGATATTGTGAAAATTAAGATTATTCAAGAGATTAGAGAAAGCGGATGGAACCATTCTCACGGCTAATATTTTGAACAGGTGGAAAGACTTCATTACAGTTTCCTAAAAACTCAGCTAAAAAATCATGTTCTTAAAGACTGTGAGATGCATATAGCAGAACCATATATTTCCAGTGCCTGATCGAAGAGAAATATAAATTGCTTTAATGAAATTAAAGAAACACACATCTTCGGATGTAGATGAAATTCCCACATAATTAATTTTACCTGGAGAGACAAAATGTGAATTTGGAGACACAATATCTTTCTCCTCATCACAAACCAGCATTAATTGCAACAAAAATTTAAAGAATCAACAAGTTAAAATAACAATTCAAAACAAAGGCGACAAAACTTATTGAAATAATTATAGAGATATCAACTCTTTTAACTTTCTGTATAATCCTCTCGGACGTTCTGTTAGCAAGATAGACTTCACACACAAACGAACTTATTGAGGATTATCAAAGCGGATTTAGGAGCAATCGATCAATTTTCGATCAAATATTCATTCACCAAACACTGGAAAAAAAATGGAAATCCAACGCCCCGTTACATGTTATTGATTGATTTCATACAGGCCCATGACTCTATTAGAAGGATAACATAAAACATTCTTACGTTATGTGGTTTACTTAGAAAACTAGTTAGATTAAACTACATCATGAAGTATTTAAATGAAACTCTTCTTGAAGAAGAACAAGAACTTTGAAGCTTAAAATATATAAAACAAGCATGCTCATTTACTTTGGTGCAAAAACACCAACTAAAAAAAAATTTCTGGGGTGAACATTCGGACCCAAGAGGGACGTGATTGGAAAATCGCGGAAACTTCATAATGTGGTACTGCATAATGTGACACTTACGTAAGGGTCAGGTGGGTAGGTCATATAATCAGAATGGAAGAAAGTAGGAAAGCGTTCAAAAGTTTGACTGGAAACTCAATATGCAGAAAGGCCGCTATAAAGGCCTAGGCCACATGGGAGGACAATAATAACCCAATGAATCGCAAGGAAGAACCTCGAACCCAAAAAGTAATTTTTGTTTTAAAAAATATGCAACAAAATGTTATCAGCTAGTTGATCCTTTTCAATTATTTGTTAATTACATTTACTTAGACAATGTAAAATGCTAATGTGAAAAAATAGTTCATAAGTAGCTTAGAAAATAACCCTCAAGGAGCTCCCTCTCTCTTGAAACTGCTTGTATCCATTTCATTTGAACATCGTAACGAATTTAATCTACTTATCAGACTATATCTGATAAATATTCAAAGGTAACATAATGAACAGAAGGAGGCTCATCTTCTGTACCTCCGAATTAAATAAAGTATGTATCTGACGACACGGATCAACCAGAATACACTTTTATATTATTGCGACAGATACGTCTGTTTTAATAACTTTCTTCTCAGCTCGACATCAAGAAAGAATATTGAAACTTAATAAAAATAAGTTTCATGTGTTTTATATGTAAGAGTACATGGATGTTTATGGGGAAAATATAAAATACCTCCTTTACTTTTAATTATATATATATATACACTACGTTCTTTCGAAGAATACGGCTAACTATAAAGACCTGAACCTAAAATAACTCTGAATTCGTAGCGCTAAGGTAGATCTTCAAGAAATATGAGCAGAAAGTAGGAACTGAATCCTGTTGGCTATGGGCGGGAGCTAATGGAAAGGTTTTGCAAAAGCTCTATTGAACTTTTGGGTTTCATAGAACATATAATTACTTAGTCTCTTTCCAGTTTACTGATGAAGAGGAAGTTTCGGAGTGTTAGAATTAATACAGCATATTTTATTCATGTTTCCGAAGTAGATATCTCAGTACAATTCTAAAAAAACTATATACGTCATTTTTCTTTAACGAATCCAAAGAGATAGTAGTTACTGGTGAAGGTGAGATTACGTCAAACAATTGTCTCAATAGAGGCTTAGAGAATTTAGTTTAGACACAGATATATCACATATGAGCCCTTATGCCACTAACGTTTAGATACGTGCAAAAACAAATACAATTGAACTACCTGAAATTTCGACGTCAATATAGAGAAATTTACTGTAACCGGATGTATCAGTTCTCTTTTCGTAATGGACAAGGGCCTCTGTCCTGACGAGGTCACAAACTGTGTACCTCCCAGTAGGATTTGACCATCAATTACATCACTAGTGGGGAGATCAATATTTTATACACCTGGCTGGTTTCCGTATGCGGAACAGAATACTCTAATGGAGGTGGAGAGAAGACTAGCATTGAAACCATGTTTTGTGTTTCATTTCTTCTCTTTTTTTATTTGTGACAAACTTCCATTTAGCTTTGTATATAATAGGAAAAAATACGAAAAAGTTTCCCTTTTCAAAACATCATATTGCTGTATTCAGCGCCATTAGTTGATATATATATATATCCATAGGAAAAATACTAAGATATATTCTCTGAACCATCTTTAATCCAATAATGTGTCTTATCTCCCTATCATTTTCCTCCTATGTTAAGTTCCAAGCTCGCCATTCTTCATCCTTCATTGTCAACTTACTCATTACAAATGTCTTATGGCAAACAGTCCACAATAAGATTAATTTCCTTACTTATGGCCATAGTATGATATATCATACTAAATAATAGCAATAATAGCACACTTTTCATTTCAAGGCCACGTGTGAAGATGCGTGTAGATTAGGTGACTGTTTTTTTTGGGGGGGTGCAGAACAATAAATATCAATATATAGTTATGTACGAAATAGTTTCACGACAGTTAGAGTAAATTTTAACATATGGTGCGTAGTATAAACTAAGGAAAAAGTGTGTCAATATACAGATGCCCGTACAAGAGTCACTTTCGTTCTAGCAAAGAATGACAGAACTCATAAGCATGTAGTAAAAATTTATACCTTAAAATAAATGAAAACAAAGATTCAGGTGACAATGAGATAGTTCCCGAATACAATACAAGTTTTTAAATAATAGAATTTATTTCACATGTAACTCTATAGTGAAATGCAAGCGATGTTATTAATAGATGTTAGATATTATAATTACTAAAAAAATATGATACAAAAATATGATCTCATTGATAGAGAAGTAAAATAAAATGACAAAAAATTGAATGAATTGATATGGAGTAAAAATGAACGAAAATATTTGTGAAAGTAGTGAAATGGTGAATCACAAATTGAACAACACAGAGTGTGACGGACTCCGGCTCAAAACTAGGGAACCGCATAGGAAAGAAAAAAACTCTTGGTCAGATGCAGAGATTGACACCCTCACTCAATTTTTCCTTATGAGGGCCACCCTCACCCACCTTCATTTTGGGTGGATGAGGTTGAGGGCTACTAAGGGCGAGTGTGAAGGCATCAATATTATTTGAGTGTGAGTGAGTAGATTGAGGGTGAATACATCAAGAATATTTGAGGGTGAAGGAGAGTGAGTGTAAGAACGAAGTAGTCGAATAAGGATGAGTACGAGTGAGGGGCAGAAACAATCAAAAATGCCCATCACCGGGGTAAACTTCCGAAGAATTTTTGTTTGAAAATTTACTTGTCCCAGCTGCCCGGTGTACGAATTGAAGGGAAATATGTCAGAGATAACTACTGTAACAAAAATGTATTTCCCTAGAGAGGCATACTTCATTCCTGACAAGGAAATCTTTTTCCACCTTTCATTTTTTTCGAATGGTCAGGGAAATATAAAAAGAAAGAAACTTATTCTTTGTAACCAAACAAAAATTTCACTGTCATCTGACTTAAAACAGTTTATGGAACATTTGCCTTCTCAATCTTTCTGCAATCACTAGAATCAGATACTTTGTTTGTTGAAACATTTACTTATTCATGCGGAAAACACATTCTTTTTGTCAGGAACAAGTTAAAAATTTCGAACGAGCGGGAAAATTAATCAAATGTTTAAATCTGCAATTCTTAGAAAAACATCGTTGGATGACGTGTCAATGTCATAAGTCATCACAACATTCGTTGCAATGGATGATCTAGTTTCAACTAGAAACATATATATTCTTGTTTAGCTGTATAAAAGTTGAGTGTTTTAAATTTAATTCGTTAGGTTGGAACTTGCTTAACTGCTTAAACTAGTACATATCATGTTTTATACCTCCCGTATAGAAGAAAAATCAATGGTAGGTCTAAATTTAACTAATACTCTAAATTTAACTAATTTCGTTTTAAAGTAGTTTGCTTATCAAAACTTCTTTATATATTGGGGTTCCTGCGGTTTTCTTTTGAGTTGGCAACAATGCAGCGTGAAGCGATTGTTTATCGTTATTCCGTTGTTTTCCCGTAGTTTGGAGTTTGTGGTTTGTGAAACACAGGTCTTCTTGATTGTGAACGTATTATTGTATATATTTCAGAAAACTAATATGAAATGTCAAGTTGAGAAAAGTGATCATTTCCCTCAGATTTTACTCTTTAAGTTTAACCGAGGATCCGGTGCGGCAGAAGTTTCGAGAACTATTTGTGCAGTGTATGGGAATGAAGCAACTGCTGAAAGAACACCACAGAAAAGCTTCCCTTGACCAATGGCTAACAGATTTCTTCCAGTCAAAACCAAAACCGTTCTATAGGCGAGACATTGAACTGCTACCTGAACGTTGGCAGGTCACAGATAGTGGAGATGAATACATCACTGAGTGATTGTGAGTTAATGTGAGTGACAGTAAAATATGTGAAATATATTGTTACACTTGTAGAATATGTTAATGTTGTGTCTATGTTGTATTTATATTTGAATTCAAAGAACTGCAGAATAAAAATAAAATATAAAATATAAGAAAAGCACCAACTTATGCATTGACCCAATATTTACCCTGTTCATGTGTGTTTCTCCGTCTGTCCGAAAAAAACTCAAGAACTACGTTAGTGCTCGCGAAATTTGATCAAGATGTAGAGGGTCTGAAGTTAGGAATAAAGTTTGTCGATGGAGGTAATATTAGGAATGGCACTAATAAGATCACTACAGAACGAAAATGACAATAGAGGTCAATAACTGGTATTCTGGAATCGATTAAACGTCGTAAAAAATAACTTTTATCTCAATCCTTAACTCTCTACTAAACCCAGAAGTGATAGAAACCTACAACAATTTCCGGTTTCAATATTGATCTACATAGAACAAAAAAGAAAGACAGTTTGAAGCTTTTTGTTGTTGTTGTTGTTGTTTTACCGATTTAACGTTCTAAGAAAATATACATGTATAATATTTACTCGTCATTCTCTATTCGAATCTGAAAGGGCAGAAATCACACTTCCGGTTTTAACATTGATAGCTACAGATAGAAACAGTAGTTGTTAGAGACAAGTAGTTTTCTGTAAGCAATTACGTGTCTCAAGAATAAATTCCACGTTCACTCTAATCTCTCTGCTAGAACCGGAAGTGGTATTAATCTACTACCTCTTCCGGTTTAAATAATAATCGAGGAACCTGACACTATACAATCAAAACTTCTTCAAAACTGTCTGGTGTATACACGACATCGCTAGTTGTTATTTACCTAATATTAAAATAGAAGTTTGATTTAATATTTCACGCTGTAAAACTACAATACAAAATTTCGATCAGGGGAATACTATACCTAGAAGTACATGAAATATCAAGTGGTACGTATCTTCAGTAATGTAGTGATACAATTTTTATATCTTTAAATTTGCAAACGAGTTATGAAATTATTTTTATTTTCCGGAAATACTTTCTTAAACCTGGAAATGTATTCCAAAATTGAATGCGGAAACCGGAAAATGACTTAGCATTAAACTTCCTCACCCTTACTTGCTCTTGACACCCTCATATTCAAGCTCACACCTACTCAATTCCCTAACTCACACTCATTTGCCTTCACCCTTAAAATCACACTCGATAGTCTTCACCTTCATTCATACTCACTCAGTCACATTCATTCACACACTTGAAGGCACTCTCAGTTTCCTCACATTCAACTTCTCATGTAGTTTGCCTGTTCAACAAAACCAGCAGTTATCATCTCCTCCTTATTTTCTTATAAGCACACCTTCACAAGCGGGAAACGAGAAAAAGCTTTCAAAATGGTTTTCCAGTTTTCGTTATCTTACGTTCACTTCCATTTTTACTTTCGAGTGAGGATAGGAGAGAAAAATTACCGTTATCGTGTAAAAGCTGAATGCGTGATTTCAACAGATTCACACGTCTCATAGTCTCTAAGTAGGATGTCTGACTCTGTACTTCTCTTATTACGTACACACGTTTAGAGGCAATACCGTATAACACATCTGGCCCAAATTTAAAATTAGTTTTCTCATAGGATTCCTAGGAGGGTTCACAATTTTTTTTTAATCCCAAAAGAAGGTAGCTACATAAGGGTGATTTAAAAAATTCGATTTCCTCGAAAATGTCTTTAATTATTTTGTTTGTTAATTTTATTAACAACCCTATATTGTGATATAAGTTACTTCCCGGGATAAAATAAGAAAGGATATTTTATTCTTGATGTGTATTCTATTGAGCGATATCTAATAAACAAGTCACTCAATTTTGTTCATATTTCATATATAGTTCTACAATGCGAGATAAATTATTTTTCATGAAAAACTCCCTAGACTCACTCTTCTTGGATAAGTACTTTCCAGATGATTTTCTCTGAAACAACTATTGTGGTTGTGTTCATGTCTCACGAATGAATGTTTCCTTAATCACGCTATAGTATGAGATAGTCATTTCTCATGGAAAACTGCACAGTAAGTACTTCTCTTTGTAAGCTGAGTTTCCTGATGAAATTTTCCGTATTAAAGTTTTGTCTGTATTCAACAAACGAAAGTTTTTCTAATTACTGTAGCATAAAATAATTTAGTTTAAGAAATTACTGAAAAGTCTAAAACGGTGGCGCGCGCCTTTTATTCTAGATTAAGTTTTGAAGGCGACTTGAGTCCACGCAGACACCTCTAAATTATTATTTATTTATTTATACCTGAGATAATATTGAAAATGAACTGATACATAATGTACTGTATGTATGCTAATGTTATAGCGGTAAACTTACCAAATGCAATGAATTTATTGTAGTTTCTACTTTCTTATATCGCACAGCTTCCTTTTTCATTGTGATCCGCAATTCTTTATGTCTTGCCTAGTTGGTAGAAATTTTCCCTTTAAAACAAAGAAGAAAATAAATATTATTTGAATTGAAATGCTTCAAGACGCAGAGACCTACATTTTAAAGAGGGATTCGTACCAAATAAAGTCTTACTCGAAATCGAACCCTGTCTAGTCAATCTTTACTAATGGTGTCAATTCTAGCATTTATCCAAATTAATAAAATTAGTTTTACTGTCTTAACGTTAAAATAAAAGTATCAATTTCATATAATATTTCACGCTGTTGGACTTCAACACAAAATGTAGATGGGAGGAAAATTAACCCAGAACTACACGAAACGAGTCAAGTAGTATTCTGATATAATCGGGTTTTTCTGTAATGTAAAGATATATCTTTGATGTTTTTAAATTTACTAATTCACTATGAACTTACTTTTTATTTTCTTTAAATACGTTTAGCTTTTAAACCTAGAAATCCATTTTAGAACTGAAGGCTGAAACTAGAAAAATGACTTGGCATGAAACTCCCTCAATGCCTTCATTCCCAATTCACACATAACTACCTTACTCATACTCATTCACACCCACCATTCAAATCACACTCATTTGCCTTCACCTTCATTCATACTCACCCCTACTCACTCGCATTCACTCTTAAAAATTATCTCATTTTCACATTCTCACACAGTTTCTCTCTTATAAATTTCTTCTAAACTTAATTGAGGGGTCTAGTGAGAGAGGTAGCTATACCACAAGAAATGGAAATAAATTGACTTTACTAAAGCATCGTGTTGCATCATAATTTGTATAATAAAGGATCAACTTTTTACTCCTTAACTTATTTGTAGGTAAATTATACAAAAGAAAAAAATACTAATTTCAATGTAAATAGCATTTATTTGAAATGCATAGTATAATGTTTGCAGTATACCGATGTGAAAAAAAAAACATTAGTATATCAAAGAGTTTGAACGTGACTTAAATGCTTTTCCCTGAGTGTAAATCATGTTCACAGGTTTATATATGAATTACAGAAAGATAGTATGTCTTCTGGAGTATTTTCATTGTTCCCATTCTTTCTGAGAATGTGCTTATAATGCTATTCCAAAGCCCTACTGATTGGGTATGAAATCTGTGAATGATGAGTGGGTGAATTCACCTCCTCCAAATTTAAAGCTGCGATATGAGACCGTTCCGTAGAAAATTCTACAATGCTTATTATACATAGTGAAATTAGAAAATGATGTGGCGACGAAAATACCCACTACAAAGAAGAAAAGTGAAAAGTAAACCCTCGCAGGCTTTTGCACTGCACAGTATGATAGTTAATGTGCTTTTTTTTTTATTTTTCTGCCTAGTTTTGTACACACATACATAGTTGATAAAGATTTGCCACAACCTTTCATGTACGTATTTTAATGTCATTTTGAGTTTATCGGTATAGAACAAAAAAGGTAACAGATATTGACACACTGTTTTTTTTTTTATTTGATTCAGCGTATCCAGTAACACATACCACGACCACCCACAACACTTCACCGAAACTGGAAGAAGTTGAAATTTATTAGTACTTTAAGTTTCAATACTTTTTCATACAGAAAAAAGTTAAGAAAACGAAAGATGATTTTTACAAAGATGCAGCGTCCCGAGAATTAGTTTTTTCTTGACTTTTATGTTCTGATCAAACTAGAAGTGATAAAAAAAAACTACGATTTCCTCTTCGGACAACGATCGTAGAATTTTGGAAGTGTTAATAATCAACTTACCTTCATAGAACACGAACAGTAAGAGATAGCAAGTAATGGTTTCTTTATATAGATTCAGCGTTCGGGAACAGATTCTATTTCTGTCCTTCTTTCTCTGTTGCAATCAGTAGGATGTGGACACGGGCAGCGTAGTAGCTAACTTAATATTGGTAGTTTGATGCAAGTGGTACACGGTTTGATTCCCGATAGGGTAACTCGATCGAAAGTAACAGAGCTCCTTTTCAGGCAAGTCATTTCCAGTGAGTGTTTTTTCCTGGGCTTTTCTAATTTCTATCAGGTAAATACTCAGATATTACCTAATATGTAACAGGCCGTTTCCTTCCTTCCTCTTTCCCCGGATAATGTGCTGGATGAGTTATGTCATCCCTCATACATGACGGGCTTAAGGCCATAGCTGCTAATAATACCTAAAAATATGTATAAATAAATAATAAATAAACAACCAGTAGCTATAAGTGTACTACTTCAACTTTGTGTATTGAATTCGGATAGTTTGGAGGTCTACCATTGTTTCACATTTTGCAACGAAACTCACATTTTGTCAGGGATAAAACATTTTATAAAACACTTCCGCGGGCTCCTCACTCTTAGAATCAAAATCAAAATTTTCGTTTCTTGAAATATATATATATATATATATATATATATATATATATATATATATATATATATATATATATATATATATGTGTGTGTGTGTGTGTGTGTGTGTGTGTGTGTGTGTGAGGAAAGTGCATTATTTTTGCAAGAAGCAAGCTAGAGAGGCTCGAAGGGATGGAAAGGTCACCTAATGTTTAGTTTGAATTCCTGGAAATGCTCCCATGTTGATGTCACAACATTCACTCAAGCATGTGATATTGTTCTTGCCTGTGGCGCTAGCTATTACCAGCGAGAACCCAGTGTTTCTTTCAAGCAACGAGAAGAAGGAACTACTATTGAACATCGTTCTAAAAATACTTTGCAACATTCTCTGGTAGAGAGGTAAGGAGCGAGTCTATCCTAAAGGTTTCTAATGCTAGCTGTATACATTTGGTAGATGAAAGTAATACGAAGATGATTTTGTTTCATGTTTTGAAATACCTGTCGTTCGTTATAGTTATGCGGCATGAGTTCCGGGTAACTCGACCTTTATAGAAGATGAAATGCTCTTTTCTTCTTTCATTCTTTTCTAAGAAAGAGTCTCATGGCAAGCGAACAATGTTGTTGTTATGCATAAGAGCATACAACCTGAAGAAATGTTGAAAGAAACAAATGTCTAGAATCACACTTTAAGTGAAATGTTTTAAACAGTATGTTACCAGAATTGCACAAGAGTCAGGTGTTCAAATTTAGCCTATCATACATACTAACATTGGTTTCAGGATTTATGGTATAAATGCCCCTTGTTGAGCTTCATAAACAGAATAAGAAGTGACATTTATACTGGAGGGGCCGCGGTGACTCAGTGGTAGAGCGTTCACCTCTGATGCATTGGTTACCTCGTTCGATCCCAGCTCGCGCTAGGTGAACTTTGTGATGGACAAACACCATATGTGTGGGTTTTCTCTTGGTTCTCCCGTTTCCTCCCACTTTACTCATTCCACCATCCCATTCATTTCTCATCAGCACCATCGTCTCCTTTAGTCTAGGCGGCATAATCGTGGGACCTAAAACTGAAAGATTTCATTTCATTTCAGACTTATACTGGATGTCTTTGGTCCATGTGTTCCCTTGTCAATTCAAAGTAAGAGAGTAGGAAAACTTAATTCCACAATTATTAGACTTCCGAACTATATATGCATTAGTGTTGGAAGTCTTACAGAATGGCTTTGTCCGTCCGTTCGTCTTCGAAAGGTGTCGAAGCAAACACAGTAAGAGATATCGTGACGTGGTTTTCTGCTATCGATCCATTATCCCAAGAATAGATCTCATCTTCCTCATTAAGCCTCTATTCAAACCGGAAGTAGTTCAAATTAACAATTTTCGTTTCAACATTTATCATCATATGTCAAAATGATAATATATACCGACAAGTGGTTTTCTGAAATCAATTAAAAGTGTCTTGCGAACATATCATAACAGGGGAAACTGCAATAATCGGAAGTGGTTGAAATTTACTATTACTTCCGGTTTCAATACTAATTTATGTACAGTAAAACGATAGGATATATATGGAGACGCAGTTTTTTCAATCAATTGAGCTTCCAAAGAGTAGGTTATTCCATCTTCTCTCTTAAACATCTACTGGATCCAAAAGTATGGATTCGACATATACTTAATTTCATATAGAAGGATATTTAGTTAATTTCAAGTAAAATTAAAAGTACCTGCAGAAACGAGACAGGTATACAGTAAATTACTATAAATTGTGCGCTGATTCGCTCGGGTGGAGATTTTCAGTTTTCCAGCACGGTTTTAAAGAATACCAATAATACAATACTTACGTAGGTTATGTTAGTAAAACAAAGAAAAGGTGTAGGCCTAAATCTACACTTGTAATATTACCTCCTTTGTGGTGCGCTCCGTTGGTACAAAATAATCTGTTTCGTGTATTTTATGTGTTTAAACCTCGTAACTTGCTTTCTCGTAACTGATTGCTTAGTGTACATACAATATATAAGGCGTTACAGATATATATATAATTATATAATATATATATATAATTTTGAAGTTATACTACATCCACATGACTGCCACTTTAAACTAAAATTCCAAACCCGTTCCTCTTCTTATGAAAAGTATTTTCCTGCAGAAAATAATAGAAACCAAGACAGTCACAATTTCGATTCAAACTGAATAAAGTAGCTAATTCTTAACAGCACTCTGTTATCTGTCCTTGTGGATGTGACAACACAGAACCAAAGGGAAAGGGTAGAAACATACCGAAGATACCTCGCGATCGAGGTCGAGGTTTAAGTAGGTTGCTACCTCGATACTGGCACAAACACATTGATTCATATGGGTAAGCACATGCCGAAAATGTACGCTACATCGCGACATAGAGGTCGACCGTGAGTTTGAATTAATGTTTGCGATGACAGACAACCAAGTTTGTTTTTACATTGGTGTTCAGCGGAAGCATCTCTGTGACTCGTATTCTCATTGGTTCTTCCTGAAGCGCTACACGGAATAAAGTCTTCATTTGTTTAGAATTTTGTCTGCAGAGGATTGTGTGTGTTTATGCTCAAGAGGTTTTGCTGCTGTATTAATTGATTATGAAAGACATATTAATAAAAATAGTGAGGAATGTTCCAGTAATATAGGACTAGAGGTACAAACATCATAATAGGCACGTTTTAAATAGAGAATAGAAGAAAATAGCAACTGAAATGGGAATGTCCGATAAGTTACTCATATTTATTTGAGAATTTTACTTGTAGAGTATTATTATATAAGGCAGTGGCCGTTACAGGAAGAGGTCTTTCGGGCTGAAGTCCGTAAATTCCGGAATTTCTAAAGAAAAAAAGAACTGTTAATCATATCTATGCTTGAATACTCCACGCACCCCGCAATCCGGAGATTAATTAAAAAAAAAGTGTCTTCTAAATTCGTTACTGATATAAGGCAAACAAAAAAAAAACTGTAAAGACAGCCACGTATCCATAGGGAGGGAACGTAGAATAATGAAATTACAGTGACGAAACATCACTAGCTGAAGTTAACACCCCTTTTACCTCGAAACCTGAAGACTTACCTATTTTTTCTTTTTTTAAAGAAATTACTGGGATATGATTTCAAGCCTAAGTGCTGAAACAGGGCATTTCTTCACAGAAAATTGAAAAAAATGTAAAATAAATCTTTGATTTATTGATGGAGATGGGCAAGAGATGAGACTCAAACATTTTTTTGGAAAACAAGAGACAAGACTTCAGCATTTGTCATATGTCGTCTCACGTCCATCCTCATTTATAAACTGTTTGGTCCTTTCAATTTCAAAATATGGTTTTGCAGTGATTTTTATACACTGACGAAAAATTGCACACGTGTCACAGTAATGTTTCACCTCAAACTGAGAACTTAGAGTGAGGATGCCACCTCCTCCCTATGTGTGCCTTTCATCCATCTAGACCTAAACATCAAGGTAAGGACCGCGATTTAAAACTAGACCTCGATCGCGAGGTATCTTCGGTATGTCTTTTCCTACGGAATAGAGACTTACTGCCTAAAGCTACTGTAAAAGATTGTTTGGCGAAAGTCTTTGGCTACATTTAATCGAAGTGAAAATAGATGCAAGTTTTAATTAAATTAAAAATAAGAAAATAAAAGTAAGCTTACAACAGAAACTAAACCTCAACCTTCAAGTTAGTAGAAAACGCAGTAACCATTTACATTTCATGTGTTAAAAAAAGTTTTTCTATGATTTCTTTTTTTAATAATAGAACTTATATAAGAAGAGAACTCAGCTGCAACTTTTCAATCATTGAAGAAAAACAAATCTTGGTTAGGTACACTTAGTAGTCAGTTACGGGAAAGAACGCCTACAATTTCATATTCATCTAAGACAAGAGCATGTATACTTAAGTAATATACAGGCTGTTTCAAAACAACACCGAAAACGTTTGGGAGGTGATTCCTGACACCAAGATAAGACAAAAAGTATAGACCAACTGGGGTCCACAAATGCTTCCTTTCGGAGTTATAGGCTGCTGAAAACATAAAAAAATGAACTTTAAAGATCCATACCTCCAAAACTATGAGACGTACCGTAGTCGGGTCAAGATTTCACTTAGGAACTAATATGTGCTCTATCCAAAAATACATGTTTCAGAATCCTGCAGTACTCATGCAACAATTCTTATAGAGGGAGTTAGGCTACAGGTATATAATTTGAAGTGCTTACCAACTACCACTATAAAAATTGTTGCAGAAGTACCGCAGGATTCTGAAACTTGGATATTTGAATAGGGCACATACTAGTTCCTAAGTGAAGTCATGACCCGACTACGGTAAGTCCCATAGTTATGGAGCTATCAAAATTCAAAGTTCAATTTTTCATGGCGAGTTCACCTTCGTGAGGAACAGGAAGAAAATCACACCCATCATCAAGAGAGCATATAAGCAGTACTTTGGCGTCGGAGCTGGTGATTTTGATAAGTGGTCACCTAATATGTGTTCTGCTACGTGTTATTGTAAATTAATTAAGTGGTGGCAAGGAAAAAATGTTTCATTATTTGCTGTACCGATGGTTTGGAGGGAACCAAGGGTTCATTTGACAGGCTGTTATTTCTGCTTAACCAAAATTCAGGAATTCACGAACAGCAAATCAAAGAAACATATTGTTTATCCGGATCTGCCGTCAGCAAGACGACCTGTGGCACATTCGGAAGCTTTACCAGTTTCTTCAAGGCCCACAAATATAGAAGAGATGAGTGATAGTGAAGAAAGTAGCACTACAGAACTTACATCTTCTCCAGAAAAAAGAAGGGATCCCCCGTATCAAACCATGAGTACGTCCACGCCATGTGTGTTACAGCAGGATGGTTTAAATGATTTAGTGCGAGACTTAGGACTCAGTAAACAGAAAGCAGAATTGTTAGGCTCCAGGTTACAGGAATATAACCTGAAGTGTCTTCACGAAACAACCAACATAACCTTCAGGAACAAAGGACGTGCTTTTGTGTCTTATTTTGCCAGTGATAGTTCTGTGACATTCTGCAATGATGTTCATAGATTAATGACAGCCTTGCACATAACATACCATCTGGTGAATGGAGATTATTTTTGGATGCTTCGAAGAATGGCTTAAAAGGTGTATTGCTGCATATCAGGAGTAAACTGCCTTTATTCCCAGTTGCATATGCCACTTTTACCAAAGAGAGAGAGAAAATTTTCAGAAAGATATTGACCTTAATTAAGTACAGTGAACATAAGTGGAAGTTGTGTTGTGACTTCAAGGGATGCAACAAGGTTACACGAAGTATGCATGTTTTTTGTGTGAATGGGATAGTTGGGAAAGAACTTCCCACTATGTGAAAAAGGAGTGGCCTAAACGCAATTGGACAGTTGGTGAAAAGAATGTGCAACGGGACAGTCTTCTGGATCCTAGAAATGTTCTTGTTCCACCCCTACATATAAAACTTGGATTTATTAAACAGCTTGTGAAGGCAATGGATCCCAATGGGCCAGATTTTGCATATTTTAAAACAAATTTCCTTGACTGTCAGCTGCAAAAATAAGAGAGGACGTGTTTGTAAGTCCGCAGATACGAGAACTACAGAAAGATAGAGGTTTTGAGGCATGTCTCACAGAGAAAGAAAAGCGCACATGGATGAATTTTACGAAAGTAACCCAAAACTTCCTTGGGAGAAGACGGGACACTAAATACAAAAAGGTGGTTGATGAAATGCTTGCAGCTTATCAGCATTTAGGGTGCAAAATGTCCTTGAAGGTGCATATCATGGACTCACATCTGGATTACTTCTCCAGTAATTGCTGTGACATTCCCGATGAACACGGAGAAAGATTTCATAAAGATATATCCACCATTAAAAAACGCTATGAAGGGAAGTGGATGCCCACCATGCTGGCAGACTGTTGCTGGTGTATCATTAGAGACAAGAGAGACACTCAGTACAAAAGAAAAAAGTAAACTATTATGTACGGTCGACAGCTGTTTCGCATATTTACAATTCTATGTAATATATAGTGTCAACAATATATAGTAATGCTTTAAAAACACAAACATTACGTGCTGATTAGTCAAAAACTATCCCTGATGCAGAAAAACTAAAATCAGATTTGAATTAGGAGTGAAAATCCTTTCAGAATCACTACTTTGTTACCCAGAAATAGAACTTTTTTATTTTATTTTATTTATTTATTTATTTTGTAGAACAGTGTAAGTTAAGTTTTTCTCTACTTTGCACTAGCTGGAGACTCTTTATTGATTCTAACAAAACAAGTTTAAAATGTGTCCTTTACGCAAAGAAAATAAGTACTAATTTGTACCTATTACCCTTTCGATTTCATTGAAAGAAAGATGAAATTAATTCTAAAGAATATTAAATATCATGAACATGGGTGGGGAATGTGTGGTGATTTCAAGATTTTGGGCATTTTACTAGAACCCCAATCTTGATATACGAAAATGCCATGTTTCATCTGCGAGTGGGATAGTAGGGCAAGAAGTGAGCATTGGGTAAGAAGGGAATGGCCATAATGGTTACTTTGGAATCCAGTATCTAAAAATATTGCACATGGACGTTTAGTTCGTTTGAACAAAATATTACTTGCACATCTTGACTTGCCCATGTTGTAACTCACTAAACATTTTGTGAAAGCATTTGACAAACAGGGACAATGTTTCAAGTTTTTATATATATATTATCCTTGGCCTTTGGAAAAGTGAAAGAAGGCATATTTATTGGCCCCGATGTACGAAAACTTATGGAAAACAGAGATTTTAAAGCAACAATGAATCCAGCTGAGAGCGATTCCTTGGTGGCATTCAAAAGTGTAACAGAATGTTCTCGTTAGTTACAAAAGTCCATATTATAAGAACATTGTACGAGTGGAAACTATGTTGTTGAAATTTCAACTTTGATGCGACATGAATATTAAGATACGTGTCTTGCATTGACTTCCAGAAAATCTTGATCAAGTAAGCGAGAAGCAAGATGAGAGATTTTACCATTATATGTGAGATATGGAGCATAGATACCAGGGTAGTTGGAGTGCTAGCATGATGGCAGACTATTGCTGGAGCATAAACAGACAAACGGCTGAAGAAAAGCATAAGAAACTAACCAAAAGCTTACAGAAAAAAGCGTTTGAAAAACAACTGAAAAGTATTTGTTTGTCTTGCATATTCATCAGGTATATATATATATATATATATATATATATATATATATATATGAATGAAATTATTTTTGTAGGTGACATATATAGTTCTTTCGTATTTCTGTTCCCATATATAATATATATATTTTTTGGTCTAGGAATTAATTCGTGCGATTGGTACGCACACATTGAAGCTGTAGTACAAACACAAAATACATAAATACCTTAAGAAAAATATTGTCCATCGCTAGCCACCACTTTCGCCCATCTGTCAGGCAATGTACGGATTCCGTGGCGGAAGAAGTCCTCATCCTTGGAAGCGATCCAGTCAGAGACCCATGTTTCGATATCTTCTGAAGAAGTAAACCGCTGTCCAATCAAATCGTTGTTCATGCAATCGAACAAGTAGTAGTCCGAAGGAGCAACGTCTGGTGAATACGGCGGGTGGGGTAAAACTTCAGATCCGACATTTTCTAAATAGGTTTTGACCGTTTTTGCGACATGTGGGCGAGCGTTATCATGTTGAACAATAAGTTTATCATGTCTGTTCTCCCATTCTGGTCGTGTTCTGGCCAGAGCTTGCTTCAAACGCATTAATTGTCGTCGATAACGTTCTCCATTCATAGTTTCACCCGGTTGCAGCAGCTTATAGTACACCACACCTTTCATATCCCACCATATGCACAGCATGACCTTTGCACAGGCGACCCAATCATATTAGAATTTATTACCATATAATAGCTCATTTTCAAGCCTACCGTGATATTTTATGGGGGACAGCCAAAGTTTAGGGGAGCCCGGCCCCCCTTGCCCCACCGTGGATACGGGCCTGCAATCTGGTTTAGTGATATTCCTCTTTTTTGTTTAGATATTTACCTAAATAAAAAAAATGTTCTCTGCACCTGAAAACAAGTTAATGTCATTACGATTTTGATCGAGTGCAAGATGAAACTTGCTAACACATATGGTAACTTACTTTAACGTTTTTACATAAAATCTAGTCAATTTAATTGAATTATTAAATAGAATATTTTCAGTGTTGAAAAATTAAGTTTCCAAAAGACGATGAGATAAATAGTGGAAATACTTTAAAGTTAGACGTTTTACATTTATTTATGGTAGATATTGTAGCTGTTACTAACCATTTACAGATTCATGATGACAGTTAGAAGTACAACAATGATTTTGAGCTTGTTGGAACGCTCTTGAAAAGACAAATAATTACTTCACAACATTCCCTCGTACATGTTATCGTTTCGAAGTTATTTATAGTTAAATCTTGAAACACAAATTGAAAATAAATATTTATTTCACTTGAGGACGCCATTTGGATATCTTTGTATCTCATGTAGTCTACGTCTTGTGTACTATTGGTCTTACTTCTTTAAAATCGAATAATTCGTATTGATCTTAATGGTCACGTTAGCTTCTCCAATCATTGATTTATATGACAAAGTATTTTCGTATTTTCTCTGAAATAATTGCAAAGTTTAACTATTTGATTTTGTACAGCGTAGTCCGGAAGTGGGCGTACTCCTAATTGGTGTTTTCTGACGGTTTTAGGTTTTACCCGCATTATATTTATGAGTGGTTTGTGCCTCAACTGGAAGAAATGGGGTCAAAGCACTGTTGTGATAGAGCAGGATGGAGCACTTGCGCACTTCGAGATTCACGTGCGCAATTACCTGAATCAGATGTTTCTTGGATTGAAAGAGGTTGAGCATCTTCCTCCTCCTTTGCCTGGCCTCTAAGAAGTCCCAATCTGACGACGCCAGACAATGCTCTCTGGAGTTTCGTAAAGCAAGAAGTAAGAAACGCTCGATATCACACAACGCAGGCATTACGAGCAGCTGTGGAACACGCCTTCACCCTCGTGACTCCAGAGTATGTCCGCAAAACATCTGCGAGAGCTTGGAGCAAAATTCAGCTGTGTTAGGACATGGCTGGTGATCATACCGATGTTTATGACTCTTAAAACTCTTAAGACTTCAAAGTAACTGTGTACAGACATTCTGCCATAACTAACACTATACTGTTGAAACTAAAGGAGGGCTATGCCCACTTCCGGACCACCCTGCAGTTTGTTCTTAAATCTGTATTAAATTTTCCGTTCTTTGTGAAAATTATAATTTGCGTCATACATTCTTAGTATTTATATGAAATGAAATCTAGTTTAATGAATACTAAAATTATGTATAATGAAAATCCATTTTTCACAATCCAAAGAACATTTAAATAAACCAGAATTCTTGGGCCGTATTTATTCTACAAGAAGCCAGTAAAATCATACAAGTAAAATCCAAGCTTAATACATTGAAAAGAGATATCTTCTATGTATAAATCAAAGGGTTGTAGAATAAATACGGCCCAAGAGTTGAACAACTTAGAGTATACAAAAACAAGTAAATATTCGATAATGCCTAATTCCGAAAGAAGGTTTTTAAAAATGAACTGTCATAATTAATCATGAATCTGTAAATGGTTAGTAACAGCTACAATATCTACCATAAATAAATGTGAAACGTCTAACTTAAAGTATTTCCACTATTTATCTCATCGTCTTTTGGAAACTTAATTTTTCAACACTGAAAATATTCTATTTAATAATTCAATTAAATTGACTAGATTCTATGTAAAACATTAAAGCAAGCTACCATATGTGGTAGCAAGTTTCACCTCGCACTCGATCAAAATCGTAATGACATTAACTTGTGTTCAGGTGCACTGGCGTCTCTGGCATGTAAAATTTGGGGGGGGGGGGGACATCAAAGAAAGTGATTTAAATTGTACTATCTAGCCAAACCTGTTTATTATCTTGGATTTCCTTTGTGATCTTTCTGCTTACCTTCACGGACCCCCTAAGGTCCTCTGTTATAATCGTTTCACAACCTGAATATTATATTCCAAATAATAATAATTATTTATGTGATATTCTGTCGTTAGTAAATAAATTAAGTTAGAATAAAATATTGAATATTTTATTGAGTAAATATTCGACAATGAAATATCTTTTAAAATTTTATATTATTAGAAATGTTGTTCATATTTTGTCATAAAATGTATGTAAATACGAAAACGGTTATATAACAACACATGTATTTACACATTAACCTTTCCTTTGCGACCCAGGTAAAATAGCAGTAAGGCTGAACATTTAATGTAAATGTTTACAATACCCGTGATTAAGTAAACATCAATGTATACATATTCCAAACTCCAGTACAATGTTGGGAGCACAGAAATCAGTTGCTAACCATTTTATTATTTTGAAACAACAAATATTATGCAAAAAAGTCACTAACAACCTAATACAGTATTATTTCAAGTTTGACGTCAATTAACTGAGCAAAGATACGCATATTCCTTTTAATATTATTATTATTATTATTATTAACTACTGCAGCATAAAAAAAATGAAACACGTAATATGTCATCTCCATTTTCCAAGCCATGAATTACATGTTATAGAACGATAATAAGCTGCAATCAGTATATATTTTTTCGTTTTTTGTCTGTAGTAGAGGATAAGAAATAAAATGTTATGTAGAGGTTAAAATACAAAGAAACGCTCAATGTATTTTAATTTCCTCCTAATCAAACAATTTCCAGTTAATATTGCCCTTTTCATCAGGAACAATTTTAACTACGTCTTATATAATATATCTCTTTCGTCAAGGATTGCATATTGTTTTCATCTTGTATTTTGAAAAGGTTTCTAATGGGTCTGTAGGAGGAAAAGCTTGTGGCCTAAACAAGAGAAATAAATTATTCAGGAAATTATGAACATTTATTCTCCATAGAAACGACGTTTTTTTCTTTGAATTCCGAAGAGAGAAAGGAAGCAATGTGCTTTATGTCTATATTTCGGGTTTATACCCAAAATAAAGTAGTATTGTAGTATGATGGCAAACGCAACTTACGGTAACACGTGGAAGTTAATTATTATGGATTGTAAGTGTTCGATAATTGTTAGTGTTAGTGCCATGTACTTACGTACGCTTTATTTATTATTAGAGCAACCCATATTATGCTTTATTTTTCGTTTAATTATGCTTTATTTTTTTCCAAATTATGCTTTATTATTAATTTCAATCGTTGTTTTACATTAATCGTGTAGCTATAATGCATAATATATACTATACATTAAATATTCTAAATATTTTGATCTATTTATTAATATTTTATGCAACCAGTTTCTTTCATATTTAACGAACTTTCTACTTAATGCATTGTAAAGAGATGTTTTACTCGAGTCAGTTTTCTTATCACTTGTGTGCGCCTTAGAGGTGCATATATACAGAAAGGGACAGTAAAAGATGCCACCAAAAAGTACAGAAAGTGCTCAAGTTCAAGAGGTACACATAACAATATAGTGTGGAGTTCTTTTGTACTATTCATTGTTGGCCGAAGTTTTCTTCTTCTCCTTGTTTCTTTTCTCCATATCAAAGGACTACACCAAAAAAATTACAGAAATAAAAATAAGCTTTTCATTGTTGCATTGTTATGTTCTCAATGATTTTGTATTGTAAATATTGGTTTTAAAAAATATTAATACAGTATGTTAAACTCATAGTTAAAGAGATTTTTTCAAGAATTGTGCTATATATTTTAAATTATGCTTTATGCTTTATTTTCTAAAATTATGCTTTATTATGCTTTTAAAATTAGTTTCTTCTGGACCCTTAGACAACCACAACCATATTTAAGGTACCAACCATATGTGTGAACAGCTGTTATGCTTTTTATGCTTTTCGTGCTTTTGGGTTGCTCTATTTATTATGAAAATAGAACGCCTAATTGTGGTTATAATGTAGCAGTAATTTACCGCCGATGTAGACACAAAGACCACAGGAAAACATTTCTGCTTAGGACAGATTCCCTAATAACTTTTGTAGTTGAACAGGAACAAGCAAAGCTTTTTTTTTTTTTTTTTTTTAATGTAGAGATGTGATCTAAGAATTGGTGAAAGGATCATGCTGTCAGATCCGTTAAGTCTAACGAAGCGTATCAGAACAGAATTCTATGTGTTCATACTAGTATTTCATTGAGCGTTTTGAAGTAATCCCAAACATGAAACATAAAATTTTTAGTGATTTAGTGGATTAGTGTATCTGCAGGAAAACTGTATGCCGAACATATTCATGCAGTTTTTCGAGATACATCTTTTTATGTAGGACTACACAAACATTATGTATCTAATAACACTTTGGTTTGTCTACAAATTCAAATGTACAACGGCTTCCTATTTTATTAAGAGTGTTTTATACCCGCCATATCTGTATAATAAAATTTAAGGTTACAATATTATGACATTGAATTACAATGTTATCTGTATCATTTCTTTTAATAATGTTTTAAAAGCAACAAACGTTTCTGTGAAAATGAGATTTCAAAAGATGATTTATTTAGTTTGTTTACATTGAAACACTGGAAGTATAAATTGGCATAGTCAATCAAACCAGACAATGCATAGAGTTAACGCTACCGTCGCATTCTTGTGAGCATGAAAGTTATACACATAAAGTTCCAAACTTAGTTTTTCTTATAACATCCAGATTATTCCAAAGTAGAGCAATTTAGCCTTTTCCTCAATCTGAATTTTTTAAAGCTTTGGAATATTATTCAAATTCCAAAACCTGAGAAATACGCAAAGAAAAATTCCTCTCTGTATTGCATTTAAAAATCCAAGATGGCACTTTGAAATTCAGAAGATACTTTCCATTTAAGTAACAAAAGGTAACCACAGTAGAAACTTATGTTAATGTATTTTGCTCAAGTACCGTAACAGGAGCTCACGGGGCTAGAACTCACCGCAAGTTTTCCTAGATTCAGCACTAAAGCCGCAATATACTTATTAATTAATTTTATGTATCGACTGCATGAGCAATATATGTATGATATCTATAGTGATACTGGACATAGTTATTAAGATAAGATAGTAGGGAATCGATTCTTTAAAGTTGAGAATATTAATAGTTTGTATTACACTGTATTTAACGTACGTTTATTGTATTCATTTAAGTAAATACAGCTCAATAATATTTAACGTATTTATGGGAATAGATGCGGTGTTAAAGAAATGCAACGCTTCCTGTATTTCCTAGATCCTTGAATTAAAATAGTATTGTAATAATATCCTTGATAAATGCCCATAACTTTGTCTTCAATACTAAATACTATTATTCTACTATTAAAAATAAACAAAGATATTTTTCATTTACTTACATTATTAAAATAATAATTAATTTATCTTGAATATTAGACTAAGAAAGATGATCACACCAACTGCACTTCAACTGTCAGTAATGTTCGACATTTCCAATAAACTCAAGTTGGAAAATGCATTCTCCTTCCTATATATATAGAGGAACAGGTACAAATATGGAATAGGGGCACTAATATGGAATACTATAATATCTCGTAAAGTAACGTGAGTACTCTAGCGAACAAACTGTGAAACAATCCCTCCTTCCTTCCTTTGTTAACAAAAGTAGTCATTGTTGAGTTTAAAGCCGAAAGCAACGCGTCGGTTTCTTTTGATTGTTTTCCCGGTGAAGTGAATTTTTTGTAGGTAAGGAGCATTTCGTCGTATATTTCTAATACACGTGCCTATTCAAATACACTTCTGTTCGTTTGGAAAGAGGACATTTGTAGCGACATTACCATATATCTAGTTTTTTTCTATTGTTGAACTGTGAGTGTTTTGACGTTTTGTTTCGCAAGACAGTAGTGGCTCGAATATGGAATACCTGGTATTCCATATTTAGACCCTTATTCTAGAACTGTGTTTCAACTGTAGATATGGCGACAACATCGAAAGGTAGAAAATTGTCACCTGCTAGAAAAATGTGGGATGAGGTTGCTATGCAGGAGTAGTGATGGGCAGTGGGAATATTCCCGTTTTTTTTTCCTGGCCTATAAATTCCCGGGAAGGAATTTATTTTCATTTCTCTCTTTATCTTCCAAATTATAAGAACCATATGACTAATTACTTTATTTTAATATATTATGATTTACTTCTAGGTTTTAAAGAATTTGGAGGTTAAAAATTTAAAATTCTTTGACAGTACATTATATAACTAATAATATGTTTTTTAAGTTCCATTTCCATTTGCACTAAAAAGTAAGGTAATTGTTTAGTATTGGGGGGCCAAAACTAAAAAAGTAGGATGATTTACGGAAGAAATGAGTTGATAGTGGTGTTCAAGTAGTCAAGAAAGTATCGAACACAATTTTTTAGGGCAGTACGAGATTTATGCAAAACGGAAAGGTAAGTGGAAGTGATTTATGTGAGAAAAGAAAGCGAATAACGAAGATAGAAAACAACGTGCCATGCAGGGCTCTAACCCGCCTTCATTTGCTAACGCTCGCTCCGCAATGCTGTCTGAATTTAATGTTGGTAACGTAATTTAACGTATGAAACCATAAAACAACCTTATCGGAATAGAATATCGCAAAAAAGTAGGTGCAAAAACTGGCCCCCAATGCTAAAGAACAGCCAAAATTACGAAAGCACTAATTTACAAATGATGAAAAGTAACCACTTTGTAAAGTAATTTAGAATTATGTAGAAATAGAGATGAAGTACTATTAATAAACCCTGAACCACCATTAGTAATAGACGTCGGTCTGTCTCCTCTCTCTGACTCGAATTTCTGAAGAGGTACTCAGACTTCTTTTACATGTGAATTTACGTATGAAATTTCGAGAAATAGGTAGAATGAAAGGTGATGTATGGCAATGTTACGTGCTAAAATATAAAGATAAGTAAGTATCTTGAAAATTTTGTGAACGTAAATCTGTATGCGCAAATGTTGATAAATTGCTGAGACATGTATCTTCTAGCATTTACCCAATCTAATTGGTTTATAACATTTATAAATTTAATGTGTTTAAAATATCAGTAATAGAGTCAAGTTGAGCAAATCCACTTACATATAAATTTAAACTGTTACTATATAATTTTTTCACACATATTTAATTGATAGAACATATTGTAAATAAATATCCATTTATGCGTACTCTCTAAATATAATCAAGTGGTAACATAGTACCGCTCAGAATATACATTTTAAAGAATCCTCTGGGGAAAACAGTAATAATATGATGTGATATAAAAATTAATTCAACTTTGAAATCATAATATAGTAATAGAATGCAATTTTCTTTCTCATTGTACATAAATTCCCGAATATATTTCCATTTTGGGAATCTTCCCAGGGAATATTCCCGAAAAATATATTCCCTGGAATTTACAAATCACTATGCAGGAGGCAATAAAATCGGTGCGACAAAAAAAGATGGGCTATTTGAAGGCAGCCAAGACATTTAATGTTCCACGCGCAACTCTCTTCCGACTGGCTAAATCAGACGTGACAGTGAATGAAGCCACCAAAACCAAGCTTGGGAGGAAGACAGTTTTGTCGCAAGAAATCGAAGAACAACTACTTCAATATGCTCTAACAATGGAAAGCAAATTTTTTGGACCGACCAGACGAGACTTACAAATCATGGCCTTTCAGATAGCCAAAAGTAACGGGATTCCAAATCCATTTCTGGGAGACAGAGCTGGTAGAGGATGGCTCCGCCTCTTCTTGAAAAGGCATAAGGATAGATGCTCGTTTCGAAAGCCAACAGCAACTTCTTTCCAACGGCCCAACGACTTCACAAAGGAAAATGTCAACAAATTTTTCGACCTCCTAACTGAAGAAATGGAGAAGAAAAAATACCCAGCAGACAGGATATTTAATGTTGACGAAACTGGATTGAGTGTGGTGCAGAGCAAAGTACCACGAGTTCTTGCAGTGAAGGATAAGCGGTAGGTGGCAGCACTAAGTTCTGCTGAGAGAGGTTCTCTGGTGACAGTCGTAACTTGCATGAGTGCTAGTGGAATATTCGTTCCACCATGTTCATTTCCCCCCGCAAAAACATGAACAATCAGCTGATGAGAGGTGCCCCGCCTGGGTCTGTCGCTGCTTGTCATCCCTCAGTGTGGATTCAGAATGATCTCTTTACCCAATGGTTCCTCCACTTCATCGACAAAGTGAAATCGTCACCTGAGTCACCTGTTCTCTTGATTTTGGATGGTCATTATAGCCACTCCAGAAATTTAGATGTCATTAACTTGGGTCGAGAGAATAATGTCTGCATTTTGTGCCTCCCCCCTCATGCTACTCACAAAATGCAGCCACTGGACAGAACGCTCATGAGTCTACTGAAGTCTTACTATAGCGAGGAAGTGCGGATGTGGCTAAGGCTTCATGATAGGCCCCTCTGACTAACATGGACATTGCTGAACTCTTTGGTAAGGCCTATCTCAAATGCCAGACTGGTGAGATCGCCGTGAATGGCTTTCGAATTACAGGGCTCTACCCAGTAAATCGGAATGTTTTCACAGATGGTGATTTCATTGCATCTAGTGGAACAACGGACAGTGTCAGTGAAGCTGAGCAGAAAGCAATTGGGCCAAGCAGTGGGAGTGTTTCTTGTGCCGATGAAGCAGGAGCATCTAATAGCGGTACAGTGATTACTCCATGGGACATATCGCCTATGCCTAACGTAGGGAAGAAAAGGGGAAGCAGGGGAAGAAAATCAGAAACTGCCAATATTCTGACTTCATCACCATATAAAGCGTCCATTGAAATGTCTCTGGGAGCAAGGAAGCAATGTGCCAAACGAAACAAGAGACAACGAAGACCAGCAAGATGTGAAACGTCCGACACTGCGAGTGATAGTGATAGTTCATTTAGTGTGAGAGACGACTCTTCTGATATTGATATTGGTGAAGGTGGAACACCCTATAGCTAACTAACTAACTAACTAACTAACTAACTCTATGGCCTATGGAACCCGGAGGTTCAGTGCCGCGTTCACAAAAGCTCTCCACTGACTTCTATCCTTAGCTAATTGCATCCAGTTTCTACTTTGTATTCCTATCTCTGCGAGATCCATCTTAATATTATCCTCCCATCTGCGCCTAGGTCTTCCTAATGGTCGTTTTCCTATGGGTCTACCAGTCAAGACTTTGAAAGCGTTTCTACTTTCTTCCATTCTAGCTACATGACCTGCCCACCTAAGCCTCCTAGACTTGATGACCCTAACAATGTTGGGTAAACCGTATAAACTATGTAGTTCCTCGTTATGAAGCTTCCGCCATTCCCCATTCTCGTTCCTCTTGGGTCCGAATATTCTTCTCAGGATCCTGTTCTCAAATACTTTCAGTCTATGTTCTTCCCTCAGAGTAAGCGACCATGTTTCGCAAGCATACAGAACTACAGGCATGATTATCGTTTTATATATTTTAAGCTTCAAATTCCTCGACAGAATTCGCGACGACAAGAGATTTTGAACCGAGTAGTAACACGAATTCCCTGCTTTTAGTCGACATTTAATTTCTTCGTGAATATGATTTTCGTCTGTTAATATTGATCCTAAATATTTGAAAGTATCCACTTTATCAAAAGCATTATTTAATATTTTAACGCCTCCACAATTTGCCGTATTACAGTCCCGACGCACTTCCATGTATTTAGTTTTCTCTGCATTTATTTCTAAACCCATGTCCCTGCAAGCGTTTAATAAGATCTCTGCATTTATTTCTACTGTTCTCCTATCATCCCCTATTAAATTTACATCATCAGCATATGCCATAACCTGGTGAATGCCGTTCAACTCTAGGCCCTGGTTGCTATCTTTGATTTTCCTTATGGCGTATTCCAGCACAAAGTTAAATAATAATGGCGACAACGCATCTCCTTGTTTCAGGCCATTTTCGACGTGGAAGCTCGGGGACAAAAATTTTCCTACCCGGACTTTACTTTGGGATTCACTTAAACATATCTTAATTAATCTAATTAGCTTTCTCGGTATTCCAAGTTCTGTAAGAACGTTGTATAATGTTTCTCTCCTAACCGAGTCGTAAGCCTTTCTAAAATCAATAAATAGTTGATGTACCGGGGTATTGTATTCCCACTTCTTTTCGAGTATTTGGCGAATGGTAAATATTTGGTCGATAGTTGATCGATTTCGTCTAAATCCGCACTGATAATCTCCAATAATTTCATCTGCGTATGGGGTCAATCTTGCTAACAGAATATTTGAAAGGATTTTATAGGATGTTGACAGAAGAGAAATGCCTCGATAATTATTACAGTCAGTTTTGTCGCCTTTCTTGTGAATTGGAACAATGATTGATTCTTTCCACTCTTGTGGCAATTCTTCCTTGTACCAGATAAGGAGAATGAGTTTGTGTATCTTGTTCCACAATTTTTCGCCTCCAGCTAAAATTAACTCAGCCGGAATTTCATCTACACCCGGAGATTTGTGTTTCTTTAATTTCTTTATAGCGGCTTCCACTTCTATTCGATTGGGTTCTGGAATATACGGTTCTGCAGTGTGTATCTCCTTTTCTCCACGCACATTAGTTTTTGGCTGCGTGTTCAGCAAATCGTCAAAGAAATCTTTCCATCTATTTAAGAGGCTATCCGTATCAGTGAGAACTGTTCCGTCAGATTTCTTTAATATATAAGCACGAGGTTGATAGCCTTTCTTGAATTCGCTGATCCCCTTATACATGTCCCGAATATTTTTATTTTTACTATTATCTTCAAGTTCCTTAATTTTAGCTTTCAAAAAATCCCGTTTCTTTGTTCTAAAAGTTTTGGAAATTTCCCGCCTGATATCTGCGAAATTTTGTGTAGTTATTTCATTCGGATTTTGTAGCCACCGTAATTTTGCCTGTTTTCTCTTCTCTGCTAGTTTAATGCATTCTTGGTCGAACCATGGTTTGTTCCTACGTATTTCCGCGTGTCCCAATTTTTCTATTGCTGAACTTTTAATGCTATCTCTAATTTCAATCCAAGTATCCTCAACACTAGTGCACTCCGAGTCTTCTAAGACCGAGAATCTATTCGAAACTTCAATCTGGTATTCCTCTCTTACCTGGCTCTCTTCTAATTTCTTTAAATTAAATCTCTCCGTTTTCGGACATTGAATATTACCTTTATTCAACGATAATCTCTCCCGTATTATCGCTACTACCAGGTAGTGATCAGTGTCACAATCAGCCCCTCTAAACGACCGGACGTCAATTATGCTAGATTGTCTTCTTCTATCTACTAAAACGTGATCAATTTGATTATGTGTTTTTCCATCTGGTGATGTCCAAGTATATTTATGAACGTCGCGATGTGGGAATTTTGTACTCTTCACGATTAGGTTTTTGGATGATGCAAAGTTCACGAGTCTAACACCGTTGTCATTACTTTCCTTATGCAAACTTTCGTTCCCTATAATCGGTTTGAAAATATCCTCTCGTCCTACCTTCGCATTGAAGTCCCCTAATAGAATCTTCATATGGTATCGCGGGAGTTGGTCAAATATCCGTTCCACTTCTTCGTAAAAACTATCTTTTATATCGTCACCCTTATCTTCAGTTGGAGCATGTACATTTAAAACAATAATATCACACCACCGTCCCTTAAGAGTAATAAAAGAAAGTCTGTCAGTAACAAATTCAACCCGTTTAATTGCTGGTAATATTCGTTTGTGAACGAAAAACCCTGTTCCTAACTGGTGATTTTTATTTCCTTCCCCGTAAAAGAACGTAAAATTTCCGGAATTCTCAGATCCATTTCCTTCCCACCTAACTTCCTGAACTACTACTAAGTCCATCCTGTATTTCTCTAACTCACTCGTTACAGATTTTAACGCGCCTGCCCTATAAAGACTTCTAATATTCCATGTTCCAAATCTCATGTCCATTTTCTTTTGCTGATGTCGTGCCAAGTTATCAGACCTTGTCCGAGGCTTTTGTGAATGTTTCTGAACAAGTACCTTTTTTTACAGGATGAGGGTGTTAGCCTTACCCAAACCCCCAAGCTGGAGGACCACTCCTAGTCGTCTGTCCGCGACTGCTTATTCGGTATATTCGCAGCTAACCTCTATATCTAGAGGCCTTCTCCTCGATCCGCAACCTGAGGACGCGCCATGCCGTGGTGACAGGAACAAACCGAGGACGCTAAATGCATCTTCTGCTCGGGCAAATTTTCATGTGATAAGGAAGGGGAAGAATGGGTTATGTGCCAGATGTGCACTGAGTGGGCTCACACTGCTTGTGTAGGTTATGAACATGGTTATTACGTTTGTGACTTATGTAAGAGAACTATACAATGACGTAATATTTCAATGGTGTTCGTTTCTACTTTGTTCCTATAACTTGGTTTAATTTTCAACTTTTTTAGCTCACTAATTTTGCTTGTTGAAAGTGTTTGTTCGAAAATGTTCAAGGTATTCCATATTTGTACCCCGTTTTCTAAAGTAAGAATTTTGCAACTTTATTGGAAATTGATGTTTATAAATATTTCCCATTCCTTTACGCAGCACAAAATTTGGATATTGTTTAAGGATATGTTACACAGTATTTATAGAGTTTTTTGTGTTAATTTATGCAAATATATTGATTTCGTCAAACAAAAAGTAAATGGTATTCCATATTTGTACCTCTTCCTCTCTCTCTCTCTCTCTCTCTCTCTCTCTCTCTCTCTGTATATATATATATATATATATATATATATATATATATATATATATATATATATATATATATAGATAGATAGATAGATAGATAGATAGATAGATAGATAGATAGATAGATGAGATCTTGAGTAAGTGACTGACTGACTGACTGGTCAACGTGAGGCCAAAGCACTCAAGCTAGAACTTTTAAATTTTTACAGTTCAGAAGATTTTTGACGTAAGGTACCATTAAGGAGGGATGTTTGGAAACTCGATGAGAAAGGCTGCGGGTAATAGGGGTAGCAATAATTATAGTAAAAAGTCCCAATCTCTGAAGGATAGATATGAAATTTGGTATACAGAATTTCCATTTTAAATAATTAGGCATGTGTTTCATCGTTTTTGATATTTTTCCTGCAAAGGAAGAAAAAAGCTAGAAATAAAAAAAGAATATGGTGTCATAACTGTTACAACAGGAAGGCTATATCGCGAAAAATGTTGAGGTTACTGACATGAAATTACGTATTGAAACTTTTCATTTTGTGAATAATCAAAGACGTGTCTGAGATTTTTTAGATTTCAAAAGTATGCTATCTGTAAATTTCGAAAGTATTACAGAAGCTATGTCCGTCCGTCTGTCTGTCGATAGGTATATGAGTTAAAATGGTAAAATATATTGAGAGATATTGGTTCTTGAAATAGACTTAGCGTATCTAAAATTGGTTCCATCTTTCCACTAACGTTCTACTTAAACCGGAAGTAGTAAAACCAAAACATTTTCAGTTTCAATGTAGATTGCTATATAACATAAACTGTAACATACAGCGACAAGTGTTTTTTTCAATCGATTCAGCGTTTCAAGGGAGCATATCATCAGCACCAGCAATATTTTTCCAAACCCGGAAGTGGTTCAAATTTATTAGTATTTCCGGTTTCATTACTGATCACCACAAAGCAAACATAGTATAGATATCAAGAATCAGTTTGTTGCAATCGATTCCGTGACCTGAGGATAGGTTTCACTCTATCTATACAAACTTGGAAGTCTCTATTCATAGCAATAGTGGTAGAAATAAACTATTTCCCTTTTCAATGTTGATTATCATAGAAGAAAATCGTAAGATATAATGACAAGCGTTCTTCTTTACCATCATCACCTAGAACATTCTACCAAAGCCGTAAGTTGTTAAAATTTACTATTATTTCGGTTTATTTAATGATGGAGATATCCAAGTTTCTTTTAATCGATTCAGCGTCCCAAGAATAGTTTTATCTCCTTCCTTATACCTATATTTAAGCAGAAAGTAGTGGAAATCAGCCCTTTACAGTTTTTACTTTGATTACGATAAAACAGAAATAGTAATCGTCCTCAAATACGTGGTTTCTGAACATAGGCAATAAAAAACTCAGTTTATTCTTAGTTTTTATATCCTAAACGACACGCTTCACAAACTTTGATGATCCCTCATAAGAGAAATATCTAGCTTATCTTTTCTATAATTCTGACACTTTAGTATTCTGATAAACTTTTTTTTTTTTTTTTTTTTTTTTTTTTTTAACTGCAATGCTTCACACGCACAGATTGAGGCAAGAGAGAATCATGTTTGTTCGAATTGCTTTAGCAGCATCAGACATACTCCCTACGCATATGCGAACTTTTCGCCTCCGAGTCCTGTTGGATCATCATGTCAAACCGGCTGACTCCGGGTCATAGATGTATTCGGACCTGTCCGGATACCAGGTCTAGTGGGTCATGCGTTTGACTTCCTCCAGTTCTTCCGAGTTAGGGACTATTAAGTTTGTGACCTGTTTCATCAATGGATGTACCCAGACTTAGTCATCGACTTCTATCAGTTCTAAACATTTGGTCAAATTGTTATTATTAACTACGACATATAATAATAATAATAATAATAATAATAATAATAATAATAATAATAATAATAATAATAATAATAATAATAATAATAATAATAATAATAATAATAACTCCAGTTTCAGAGCTGTGAGCGGCTCATTGGCAAAGATTCAGCACTATGTTAAAACCATTATACAATAATTTAAAACAGACCAGAAAATTTGTAATATAGAATGAATAGTAACAGGTTAAGACCCTTGTCAGAAGGTTAATATATTCAAATTAGAAGATTCAAGCTGATTATAAAACAAGATTAAAATAGAAACAGTCGATTTCTTAATATATCATTTACAAAATTATGGAAATTAAGTTTCATTTAATTATCATTTAAAGAATGATTCAAACTTGCTTAAAATTTTATAACCGGCATGCAAAGAATCCTGGTTACTTATTGTCAACATACAAGACTGGTTCTTTGAATAAAAGATTATAACTAAATATATTCTGAAGATACATAATAACCATAAAATCAAGTTCTTTGTGATAAAGTTAAAAGAGTTTGATTTTTGTAAAAATTGCTGTTATTTCTCGCAACATATGTTCATTTCATAATAATAATAATAATAATAATAATAATAATAATAATAATAATAATAATAATAATAATAATAATAATAATAATAATAATAATAATAATAATAATAATAATAATAATGTCTCATTAAAGAATTAAACTAATGAAGTGACATTCATAGAAGCTTAGTTACGTAAAGAAGACAGAAGTAAGGTAACGACATCTCTGAACAATGTTGTTAAATAATATTTTCCAATTTTCAGCAAATTCTAATTTAGTGTAACTATAATATAAATATTCGGCAGACGACTGATCGAAATAGAATTTGCTACGAATCTAATAGTAGGTTACCACCTGGCCAACTTACGATAGGCAGTTAAAACCGAAGTCGGCCGTGAGTCGACGACAGACAGTAGCAATATATTTACTGTTTGAGGTTTTATGTTCTTATTGATTTCTTTTCTCTCTTTTTGTTTGTTTTACTTTTATCAATTTACGTATTCTTTCTTTTTTATCCCTTTCCGCATGAGAGTAGAAATTCTTAGATTATTTTCATGAAACGGTTTTTTCCATATTACATGAAACATGTATACAACATTTTTATTTAAAAAATCCGTGGGTCCATCGTAAGTTCTGAGAAGGTGGACCCGCACAATTGTGCGTGTTTCGAAGCCGTAGTGAGCGTGAGAAATGAAAAATTCTCGCTTGTGTGACACAGTAAAGCTACCCGCACAATTGTGCGGGCTCGGGCAGAAAGGGATATTCGTTTCTTTCGCTTTCAAAAGAGAATCATAAAAATCCCATACAGGAAATAAAATAGCTATAGTAAAATTATTTAGTATGAGAAAAGTAAGTATTGACTCGGAAGTTGCAGAATTCTCTGTGGAAATGAAGAAGAAAAGAGAGAGATTTTGTTGAGCTTCGTGATCTTTTACTTTACGACTAAATGGAGCTATACGATCAAAATCGGCAAATTTGAAACCCTAAAAAATATTAATTTAGAAACATAACTGAAATTATTTTGTCATACACTGTGTTATTTCATCATAACTGATTTTAAGTAAAGAGTATACACAATATAAAGTCAGCCAACTACTATATTTGCGATTTGTTTTATTTACAAATTTTCTAAAAATGTTTCCTCCTCCAATTCCCCCAGCCTTTGCCTTCTCCTAAGGTTTTATTTATGGCAGACTCAATTGCCCTCTTTAGTCTTGTTTCCTCTATATATATGTACTATTTTAGTTTTTTCATATAGGTCTCCTCTTTCATTTTCCTCAGGTCAGATTAAGACGTTGCTTTTCTGTTACAGAATGACCCCTAGTTTCTTTTCTTTATTATTAATTAATTAATTAATCAACACCTTTAAAAATGTACAATACACAGACGCAAGAACACAAACTTGTAAAGGAAAACAAAGCTGAAAAGAGAAAACAAAGCAAATTTAATAAAATATTCATGAAGTATATAAAATATATACACGGCCGGTTTTAGGTGGGTGCGCCGGGGCACGTGCACTCTTCATCTTCACACACTATCTAAAATATACACTATCTAAAACTAGAAGATAGTAATGAAAATAGGAACAATTTCAGAAACTTGCTGTCATCATGTTTCCGTTTGGGGCTTAAAAGAAAGCAGAGTTTTGCAAAAACAATAGTTTAGGCAACATTTCTGATGATTGAAGTAAACGGATTCACCAAGCAAAACAAGATAATTATCAAGTAGGGAAGAAAACAGAAGCCAGGAGGAGAGATGACTACTTATATTCGCAAGAGATGAAAGTGATGCTGGATGTTCGGAAGAGATAAATCTTCGGAAAAGACTAGAAAATGGCAACCTCTTTGGTTATTTGAAAACAAAATTTTATTTATACTAGTTCGACACAAATTTGTTTCCATCCTATAATTCAATGTGATTTATTCACGTTAAAATTTGAAACATGCAAGGTCTGCTACATCTATAAGGAACATCCAATTTTCCATTTGAACATTGGTAACTTTTCATTATGATACGGTTTGGACTTTTAATATAGGATATTTCTGATAAAAAATTAGCAGTAAAATAGCACTCATTCAATTTTATCTTTCGTTCTTTCTTTCTCTTTTCGTTTTTACTTTTTAGTTCACTTTGCATTAGTAATCTGGAAAGGAAAATATGACCTACGCTACCTACTGGGTTTATTACAATGTAGTTTGCATCAGTACGTCTAATTAATACTACCGAATTTACAACCGAACCACGCGGAAACAAAGCATGTGTGTTAAACTTTTGACATTATCCTAGATGTGTCTGTGAGATCTACAGTTCTACTGGAAATTGAGTGTGCTATCCTTTATGAAAGTGACTTAATGAATATTTCAAGCATCCTCTATATATTCGAATAGTCCTGAAAAATATATAAAAACAAACGTTATTTTTATATTACTGTTGGATTTCTAGTAACGGAACTTTATAATGTTAGGTTGTTTTCTTACTAAGTTAAAATTCCACATTTTTTATCTCTTCTCCCTTTTCTTTTTCTTCTTCTCTCGCCTTCTCTCTCTCTCTGCCTCATTTCTGAACCTCTGTGTAATACACATCCATTAGTTTCAATTTTTCATTGTGTGTTTCAATTTCTTCCTAAATCAACTTATGAATCTTATTTCATCTCGGATTTATTATTTCATTTTATCGATACTAATACATGCGTAGTTTAAATAAGAATTGCGTTCATTTTGTTAGATAATTTTAGTAGGGGAGAGGAGAAAGGAGGAGAGAGAGAGGGGTCTCTTTATCAGGCACGATTATGGGATAAGAAGGTTATATTAAGTGGCCTAGCTACACGGCGTTAGCTGTCTCAATTTTTTTGATGCAGAGTGTACAAATATACGGTATCCTCTTGCTTACTATAGAAATCAGTACGGAGCATACGTTATCCGTATGCTACGTAGGCACTGCCCTTAGATGTTACATCATGCTGTATCAGGATGTCTGACATTTAACAGTTTTCAGTATATCACATGCATATACTTATGTTACCTTCGTCAGCTATATGTTATATACGTCCATTTGTATGTGAGATCCTAACCGGTTACATTGTTTCATACGGAAAGTACGTATAGATGGAACACTTATACAGAAAGTATTATTAAACATGCGTTTTCAGTTACCGGTATACTTCTGCTGCACCTTAAGTCCAAAAACTACAGGAATTACGCATGTAACCTATATTTTTAAGTACGCCACCTACATTTCTTTCTCAGTGTATGTGATGCATAAAAATTGTTTACACCAAGCTCGTCTTATTACAGCTTATGAATCAGTGATTTTAATCTAAAATACATTATTATGGAGTTGCAAATTTATGTTATAGCTGCAGAGGGCATTCAGTAAAATGTCTCAAAAGGTTTTTCCACGGCCGAAAGACGAACACGTAAAGAAGCTGAATCCTTATCAGTTGTTAGCGCACAATGGTTTCTATTTTGAGGTACTATTTTGTTCGTAAAATAGGTTGAAACGTTGGTGAATTGTGACCAATCCAAGAAAATAATAACAAAATCGACTTTACATTAGACATTGGGAGGAAAACCTTTTGAAACCATGATCTTACAAGACCTGATGTTTATTTTCCCGAATTTGATGCTTTCACAAGAGTATTTTCAGATTAAAAGAGGTTGTTTTGGACTATAGGTTCAAATGTTTCATTCTTTTCCTGCAAAATAATTAACAACGGTGATAACAACACCATTTTTAGAAATTGAAGGTTGTATGGTGTAGCTATGTCATAGATTTATTGCTTGTGCCACACTATCTACTGTTTGTGTCCCTGGAAACACTATAGTAAGAGGTGCAGAGACTCACTTCAATCAAGCATCCCATTAAAATAAGTACAGAAAGGAATTTCAAATTGGTGTGCAACCTCCTCGCAGTAATCTCTACCAACTATAATTGTTCTTGGCTAACTACAGAGAATTTTAAACCTGAAGACATTTTGTAATTGCAATCACTATATTGGATCCACCATTTTGAATTTTGTTATTTTGACGTCATATTCTGAATCAGCTGTCCTGAACCCCCTTCCCCTGGCAATATGATTTCTTCTATATTAAATGATTGTTTTCTGTCTATGCTTGAAGACCACCCCCAACGTTCAAAGGGTGGTTTCTACCCTTAAATCTTCACCATTGCCGAAAAAAAAAATACGTGTCAATTATTTTTCGATGTTCTACAAGTGTGCAAAGTTTTATTCAAATCGGTGAGTGACACTTCCGTAAGTCTCCTTGTAAGTTCAGTTTTCAGATATCTGTATTTCTTTCCAAGTGTCTTCGTAGTTCTTTTCATTTATTACGATTGTGTACTATTGATATAATCGCAAAATACTGCATTTCCAAATATTCAATCTTCTGAAATATCCAGTGTTCAACTAAAATACGTCAAACAGAAAAAAAAAAACGGAAAGAAGAAAACGAAATTGAACTATAGAAAATTGTTTGGAAACTTAGCGAATGTTTTCGTCGCAGCAGACTTGCAAAATGTCTCAAACATCATTCTCTTAAGTAAGAATATCTGGAGTGGTTTTAAGATAATAACGTCCCAGGAAAGCTCCCAGAAGTTCCCTATGCACATAACTTATTCCCAAGAAATTTACCCATCCTCTTTCAAACTGTCTACCATCTCACGATCTTCCTTTCTTCCCGCGCGAGTGTCTGGGCAAAGGGATTAAGGGATCCGGTGGGGAAGCAGCAACAGGTCGATGCCAGGGAAAAGGAATGGGCAAACAACGACGAACAGTTTCTACAACTTTTCTTCTAGCAACAGGTCTGGTTCTTTGCTAGGTCGATAGATGGGGCAAAAATCGCTAGTTCTAACTGTTCAATATAACATACAATAGATCGTACTTTACTACCAGGAAAGTTTGTTTTTCATGTAAAGTTAAACAGTATTGAAAGAAAAGTTGGAATAAGGTATGTATACTTACACGGAAGGGTCCCACAAGTTGTCGCTAAAATCTGATTGCCACATAGCAGATCTGATACAGCATCATAAGAAATGAGCATGAGCAAAATTTAAGGTGCTATGGACCAGAAGGATAGGAGCTACGGGGATTCAAAATTTGAATATCCAAAGAATTATATCATGAAATTACGTACATTTAAAGTAACTTTCTTGAATACCGTTAAAGAAATCAAAACAAAAGTTGCACAATATAATGAGAACAAAATGCCCCATCGAAAACCATTAACATTGTTGCCATAGGTGAAGCAGTGCTGCCAATTCAGCATAAAAATATTTTATTATAAATAGCATCATATACAAGTTTGCACAGATTTAAAATGCACTATTATCACTAAGCATAACAGTGAAGTGTAGTGGTACAGTGTTGCACGCTATTGGTGCTACATGTGCTGAAAATGTACAATGGAGAAGTCTGATATGTGAGAACAAAGGGTAATAGAGGAATATATTAGAAAAAAGTTAGGATTTTGCAATATAATGAATAAGAAGACAACTCGCTAAAAAAAAATGATACACGCGAGGAAAGAAACACGTGTTTTCTAATTCTGTAAACTGGTTCTCCAGGTTATCATATCAATATTTGAAAGAGTGCTTTCTTGGTTTGTGTCTTTCGTGTTAAGTAACACATTCTTTTACTTCCTCTCCTACATACCATATGATTATTTTTGTGCACCATAATATTACCATATTCACATTGGAAATATAATTATTTTGTTACTACCTCATTTCGTTTTAGTTGGACCGGATAGCGGTATGGTTTAGAAGGCTAGACAACCAACATATTAGGCATCCCGGGTTCCAATTCCGCCTTGGGCATGTTTTTGTAGTACTTTTCTTCTTAAATTTCATTGTTATCTTTCTCTTTCATAGTGATTCGTATCCCATTTTTCACTCCTATATAGCTTCGAAGCTTACAGAGAACGTAAAAATTGCATCACTCCATTTCGTTTTTCAAATGCATCAATATTTTGTAACATTGCTGACATTTTGCTACGTTATGCTATCTGTATTATGCATTTGAACTAAATTCATAGTATGAGACCCAGATTCCTTTATTGTCATCTATTGCCACATATTAGATTTCTACATTGTACATTTTCAGCACATGTAGCTCCAATAGTGTGCAACACTGTGCCACTACACTTCACTGTTATGTTTAGTGATAATAGTGCATTTTAAATCTCTGCACTTGTATATGGTGTTCTTTCAAAGAAAATATTTTTATTCTGAGTTGGCAACACTGCCTCACCTATGGCAACAATGTTTATGGTTTTCGATAGGGTATTTTGTTCTCATTACATTGTGCAACTTTTGGTTTGATTGCTTAAACGGTTTTTAAGAAATTTACTTTAAATGTACATAATTCCATGATATAATTCTTTGAATATTAAAATTTTGAATCCCCGTAGCTCCTATCCTTCTGGTCCATAGTACCTTAAATTTTGCTCATGTTCATTTCTCATGATGTTGTATCAGATGTGCTATGTGGCAATCAGATTTTAGCGACAACTTGTGGAACCCTCACGTGTTAGAGTAAAGCTTACAGTATGCAATGAAACGAGTTGAAACATAAAAATTGCAAGTGTCAAATTCTAACAAAGAACAATAGTTTATAAAACATTAATCTCACAATTTCATTAACGTCACAATTACACTCCGACAGAGAGGCTCTAATACTACGGAAGATTTCCACCTGAAAAGGTATTAAAATATTATTTACACATTACTACCTAAAGAAAAACGTTCCTTCTTGCGGTACGAGTGGAAATAAAATCCCTTGTAACAAACACAAACCAACAATATTATGTTAAAATAGTAACTTCAATTCTGCAACAACATTCAAAGTATATGTTGAATAATTGGCATAAATAAAAACGAAAAGACTATAATTGTGAATTCATAACTCCTAAACTACTGGAATGATCTCGATCAAATTTTCAACATAGATGAGGTTTGGACTTGAGATGGTTCGTATCACTTCACATTGACGATGCAACTTAGTAGAGGAGGAGGAGTGATATCTGTATCTATCTATCTATCTATCTATCTATCTATCTATATATATATATATATATATATATATATATATATATATATATATATATATATATATATTAAGGATGGGCAAAACCGGTTTTTATAAAACCCGAAAAACCGACATTTCGGTTTTCTCCGAAACCGGTTTCGGTTTTCTTCAAAACCGGTTCGGTTTTCACCGAAACTGGTTTCGGTGAAAACTTTTCGAAAACACATAAAACTATTTCTGTGGAAATGGATTCGGTTTCCGGAGAACAACGAAACACCATTCTGGTCAGAAATAGAACAAATTTTGAAAAAAAACCGGAATCGGTTTTGAAGAAAACCGAAACCGGACCAGGTAAAAAACCGAACCGGTTTTGGAGAAAACCGATAACCGGTTTCGGTGAAAAACCGAACCGGTTTTGGAGAAAACCGAAACCGGTTTTTAAGAAACCCGAAACCGGTTTCGGTGGAAAAACCGATACCGTTTTTTGAAAATTTTAAAAAACCGGTTTCGGTTTTTCTAAAAACCGAAAAACCGGTTTTTGTGCCTATCACTAATATATATATATATATATAAATGATCGAAAATGGCCGATATTACTGTCGAATCTAGTTTTCGGAGTCTCTGAAATGAACAGTGACACATTCGGTGTCGTTTAAATCCTTAATTCAACCCAGCAACTTGGAGAGGGGAAGATATGGAAAATGACCGATATCTGAGAGCGCTTCAGTAATATTTAAAACTGACTGACTAATGGAACATGTTACTATTTTTTTTCTTATTTCAACCCAGTAAGAGGGTAATTGACGCTAGTACCTACAAGTTAAGAGACAGACATTAAAATTAACAGCCAAATTGCAATGTCAAACAGATGCAGCACAGTAGTAATAACTAAATCTGGCAGATAATAATAATAATAATAATAATAATAATAATAATAATAATAGTAGTAGTAGTAGTAGTAGTAGTAGTAGTAGTAATATGTATTTTGACGTTAAGAAGTACTCTCGCTTTAATTGTGTTTATCTCGTGATACGTAACGTTATTGTTTGATAAGGATTTGCAGTTGTTATAAATTTACGAAAAGTGTATATAATTGTGGTTTGTGTTGTACTTCGAAGTCAGTGTTGCCAGCCATAGCGGAATTCCGCTATGCGTAGCAACCTTTCGTTGCGCTGGCGAGGAAGCGGCGACGCACGAAAAATACAAAAAATGTAGTGAATTTTGAAAACCTAATTTAAAATTCCAATTTCCCACATAACTTGAAAGAGATCAACAAATTAAGTTAGAAAACACTTATTTCTTTCTAAAATGCTTAACATAATTTTGTAGAGGGAAAGTACAAAAACTTCAATTATCGGAATTGTCCCGTTTTCGAGAACGGTGTATGTAGGAGGAGAGGAGAATTACACAAGTGTTAATGCTTTCTCCTGATTCTGTTGACTTCATTCAAAATAGAAATTACATTTGAGTCATAAAGGTGCATCTTTTGTTATTGTAACTGGCAGACAGCATCTACAAGAAGCCATATAATCCACAAGGTAAGTAAAGTTCTTTATTTGGAAAACTAAAGTTCTTTAGATTTTGTTAATTTTATTTCATAGGTTATTTAACTAAAATGTTATAATTTTGAAGTAATGAAAAGTACTATGCAAACAGGTACGTATGAAGTATTGTACTACTTACTAAGTTGTCGTATTCAATGACGAATAAAATATATGTATCTCTTTCCTTTCATTTGTTTTATCTAAAAAGTTTACAGTGTTCTATTTAAAGTGTTTCCAAATACAATTGATGTTACCTAATGAAGATGAGTTAATAAAGACTATTATAATAAAAGAATGATAAGCATTGACCGTGACTTTTACTTTAATATTAATTCAGATAAGACTGAAATTCTTTTTTCTATTCATAAAATTAGTCAAGGACTAAGTCAGGGCTTTCCCTTTAAAATTTATTCATATTATTAATGTGTGAAATATTTCGCAGTTTTGCAATTCTGAAGATACAAGCGACTTCAGTGACTCTGTTCTTGACATCAGAAACGTAATCAAAACAGAAAATGTTCACACAGCGAGACAATTATTTCTAGAAACAATGCACCGTGCAGAAGCCGTAAGGGATGATTTACAGAAGTTTACAGATATGAAATGTGAACCTTCTGAGTAGTGTCGTTATTTTGAAGGTTTCCAGTACTTGGTATTCTTATTGAGAAGTCTTCTCCGTGCAGACAGAGAAGAAAATTGGACAATTCATCTCTGGACAGTTCAAACGACACTGCCAATTTTCTTGATTTTTGACAGACTTAACTATTTGCGATGTTCTCCATTTTACTTAGAAAGATGAGGGATTTGGAGAATAAGCATCCAATAACAAACGAAAGGTTTCTTCAGGTTCACTTCGCCTGGACTATAATGATAACAATAAAGTACAAAAGGGACAAGTTCTAAAATAAAGGGACTCTTGAAAGGGACTTTCTATGCAATTGTATTCAAATATTACCTTTAAAATGAAAATGAAATTGCAACCAATGAATTGTGGAATAGACAGTGATTTTCCAGTAAGTGTTTTTTTAATAGTGCATATTTGTATGGAACTTCGGATTTGTATGGTAGTGCTTCGTTACAATCATTTATGAAAAAAATGTTCCTGTTACGTAAGAAAAGGACATTAAATGTGTCTCGCAATATTGTATATCTGTCACAATCCGAATGGGCCAAATTCACAAATGTATTAAAGTGTAAAACACTCTGTTACAATGTGTTGCAAAACAAGTCTAGTTCTGAAAAAGTACTATTTTGAGAAATGTGTAATGCATATCGTACAACATTTATGTAAACTGCGTGAAGCTTGTGAACAACTGTTTGTGGATAATAGTTGTATTGATGGACAGTTTATTTGTGACAACATAGATATTGATTTTACACCTACGTATAAATATTGCAATAGTCCTAAGAAGACTTCAATTCGAATCTAAATTATATATTAAAGATAAACTGATGCAAGAAACATAAGAAAAACGGTATAAACAGTATCTGAATCCTTTACGTGATACGCATATATAAGTTAGCCAAGTAGTATGTATGCTTCTATAAAAGGTAAAAAATGAAATTATAATTTTAATATGTTTGTGTTGTTCATTACATGTCCAACCAAAGGATATCAATAGCAAAATAAGTGCATGTGATACAGCTCTGCTGATATTGCATAAACTTGTTCTGACATGTATGATTGCATCGTGATATTGGATATCGTAATAATGGAATTGTTGTGAGCATTGTTGCCATATTTATTTATTTTAACTCTTCCGAATCTTCTCTTACATTTTTTTTAAGTGATCTTCAACTTTAGTCGAAAAAAAGTGTTGGCGTAATAAGCCTATTTTCACGTATCAACGCACCAATGTGTTGTTCTCCGTAATTGCACAAACAGAGCGTTCGACGTGGCGAATCTTCAACACTTTACAAATCCCGTTTGAACTAAGCTGTCCAGCCGTACACTTGTGTTCGACCAGGCACGTAGCCAGGATTTTGTAATAGGGGACAAGCGTCACAAAACACTATGGTTATCATACCAGGGGCTGGATCGTTCTAAACTATTTTACTGGCAACATACATTAGTTCGTTTAGCCAGGATTTCGTAATGCGGGAAGGGGGGAGTCGTAACATGAAATATTGTGGTTACACACCAGGGGCTCGATCAATTTAAACTATTTTACTGGCAACATACCCATATTAGTTTATTAGGACAATAAAATGAGGACATGTTAGTAAGTATTTTAATAACAAACTATAAAGAAATCTCCAGTAAAAGAATGTTTTAAAAATATTGAAAAATATATAGCCTTTCGAGGTCATTCGAACTCGGTTCGTCTTGTCTTCTTTCTTCTTTTCCTTATCTTCGTTTAATGCCGTCAAGGATAGCAATGAGGTCTCTTTGGCAGTAAAGACATCCTATAAAATGGATTAGCGTTGCTGCGAAATTGAAAATTTCTTTAACACGTGTAACTGGAATCTAAGTTGCCAGGCTCATATTATTGGCGATTGTGGGTATTTCTTAAGTTCTACCTGAGAGTCTATCTGATCGAACCGATTTATCGATTGTCATTTGTAGTCCATAGGATTAGCATGGAGTTAGAAGTAACTCGGAATGCTCCGTTCCAATAATGTCCATTTTAAAGTTGAACCCCTTCCGTTTCCTCCTCACAAAGGTTCTCATAAAAAAGAGTAACCAAAAGTTTGCTATAGTTTTATATTTTTAACGCTGATTTTTCTTTTTCTCGTTCCTTTTTGTTTCATCGTTCCTTAATTTTTTCATTTATGGTTTCGAAGGGTACTCTGGATTCCCCGGACTCACCCCTTGGCTATGTGCCTGGTTCGACTAAAACAACTTTTACCATGTTGCACTGTCATTCTACGGTGAATTTCGATTGGTTTCAACACTTCAATTAGCAGAAATTTAATTACACTCCGCTGCTCCACGATGATGCAAACCTCCAAGAGTGGCTTACCTTTTTCACTAATTCCTAGCATCCCGTTCGAGACGCATGCGTGCCAGGCCCATGTGATAATAGTTCTAGGATCAATCAAAAAGTAACAAAAAGTACAGATTTTGTCGAAGTTTTGTATTTTTTACACAACTTTTCCGATTATTTATTGAATGGACCTTGTAGTTAGAAAGGTCATGATTAAAGTTATTGTTCGGACGTCTATCTATATTAACAAGTGATTCCTCGTTGTATCTTACCACTTTTACTCTATGAAAATCAACAGGCCTATTGAAACTAAATAGTCATAGGTATTCTGCCCTTATTGGCAGGTTACTTGCCGCAGTTGAGAAGCTTTCATGCTACACGGTCTTTCCGCTAACCTCTTCGTCTTTACGTACGGTTTTTCTGTTTTTATATCATTCATTAATTGTAGTCTCCTTCACCCCTTCCCTCTCTTTCCCGCCACCATACCCTCTAGGACGTAGCTCATGATACAATTTCTTCTTAGGGAATGTCCCAACCAGTTTCTCTCCCTCTTCTCAATAATACCTAAAAGTGTTCTTTTCTGCCCCCAATTTCTAACATTCTCTTCTCTCATTCATCTTCGGCTCGACCCAACTAATTCTTTCCGTTCCTCTCCACACCCACATTTCGAAGGCTTCCAGTCGTTTTTCATCACTTTTACATAATGTCCATGTTTTCGCTCCATACAGTAAAACACTCCACACGAAGCATTTTGTAAGTCTTTTTATCAACTCTTTATTCAAGGTCCCACAAAACAAACTTTTCTTTTTCCTAAAGGCTTCTTTCGCCTTTCCTATTCTTGCTTTTATCTCACGTTCGCATTTCATGTCATTACTAAGAATACTACCCAGATATCGAAAACTATACACTTGTTCTATTTTCTTCCCTCCCACTTTTATAGTTGACACAGACCGCTTCGCTCCATTCACCATGGCATGAAACTAGAAGTACTGGTAAATTATAGCATTTTCTGCTTTAGTGAGATATAAAGATAGTACCTTTTTTCCTCATCGATTCCGAGCGACTACTTCTCGCTCTCTTTGACCATTTGTGCTCTAAGACGATCAACATCGACGTCGGAAATGATTAATTTCTACCACTTCCGGTATAAATAGGGGATTAATAGATGAGAATGTACTTATTCTTGGAATGTCGAATCGATTTCAAACAAACATATTCTCGATATATTTTATCGTTTTTATTCTGATGACACTGATATACAAAAAAATAAAGTTCCTATCATAAGAACAAAACAAACTGTTTCTGGGAGTTAGTTTGGCCCTGAATCCAAATCAAATTGCAGAATTTCTCTATCGGCCTCAGTTTTCATATGAAAGTAGTTTTTGTGCATGCCTATGGCAGCTTGTATTTACCATAAAGACATGGTCTCGCAGCTATAGCTTCTTACATAAAGTTTTTAAAAATCAGTATTAGTATACAAAAGAATCAAAGGAATGAGCAGCATAGAAGTAAGTTAAAGTTAAGAAACTTGCCTAAAAATGTTTTCTACCCGATTTCCTGCAAACCTTTGCCTCAGAAAGTTCCGTCGTAAGATCCAGAAATAGTCAGACAACATTGCTGCATTGCTGCACTCCATTTCCCTTGATAACGCTTTTCCATTTGAGAAATATCCTGCTGAAAGCGTTCATCATGTTCGTCATTAATGGCACCAAGGTTATCCGGGAAGAAGTCTGGGAAAAAGTTCTTGCACATACTTACAAAGGACAGCCATGCCATTCTCTCAACATCACTCAAAAAAGTTAACAAAATTATCATCATTCATTAATTCCCTAATTTGCAATCCTACAAATATTTTTTCCTTTATTTTAGCATCAATGATTTTTGGTAACATCTGTCGCAAATACATGAATCTACGTGATGGTTGGTCCATACCTTTCACGAAGTTCTTGGTAAGTCCAAATTTAATGTGCAGTGGAGGAAAATACACACTTTTAGTGTCAACAAGAGGAATATTCGCCACATTTTTATGTCCAGGCAGCAGTTCATTTCTTCGCGAGCAGGCCATTTTTTCCATAATAGTGATTTTTCTGTTCCTGCTGTCCATTCGCATATAAAGCAGCAGTACTTTGTGTACTCTGGTTACACACCAAACAGAATAGCAATTACCTTTAGATCTCCAGATATATTCCATTTATATTTGTCATATTGGATAAGAGTGAGAAGCAGTTTAAAAGTCTCCTTAAGGTTAACTGCGTGAGCAATCGGAGCAGAAGGAAATTTGTTCCTGTTGTGGAGAATAACTGCTTTGAGACTCAATTACTAGAATCTATGAATCGACGCCACTCATTTACATCGTGTGCATGGCCAAGAGTCTCCATAACGGATTTGATATTGTTACAAAAAGTCATACGTCAACTTCCTTCGAGAAATATTTTTTAAAAAATGGCGGTCACGAAAAACACTCACTTTTGCATCAGGAGAAAGAAGATTTTATCCTTTCAATCGCAAAGCTAAAAGCTCAGATTGCTGCTTAGACAAATTTAAATCGTGAACAAGATCGTTCAAATCTTGTCAAAATGTGTGGGGTATTGGATTCACGGGGCAATTAAAAAATTGAGTAGGCATCACCAATCTTCTGAACCTTCTTCATGCTCGTTACTAGATTCATAGTCACTCACTATCACATTTTCTGGAGCCACTAGTACCGGCAATTCCTCACTGTAGCATACAGGTCTCATAGCAGATGGTAAATTCTTGTATTGCACATGTTTCTTTGTTTTCTACGTGATTCCAGCTATTTTTGTTAGACAAAAATAACAGCCTGTTGTATGATCCAATGGTTCCCACCAAATCATGGGAATAGTAAACGGCATATATCGTGAACCTTTTGCCCAACCTGTCAGGAATCTAATACATGTTAAACAGCACATGTGGGGACCCCATTTCTTGTTTTGGTCGCCAACCTTATACTCGAAATAAAGTTCATAACACTTCTTTACGAGCGGGGTCAATTGTCGTTTTTGCGACTTGAGACACACCACTCCACAGATATAGCAAAAAGGACTTGCATTATTGACACAGGTATCAGGCATTCTCTTCTTCTGAATGATCACAACACTCAAATTTCACTAACCTAGAACAATATGCAACCACTTCCTACGCTATCAGATCTCACAATGCTGCGACACAGATGGCAAGAATCACAACGCAATTCTATGTGATTGGATATGACTCATCGGTTATGTTACCAAACGTCACTCATTTCCTGTAGTATGTTCCTTTACCTCAGGGGCATATATTGGAATTCCTTGCACTTTTTTCGATTTCATGTTACTTTCTCTCAACTTTATTTCAATCAATAAATCTGCAACTTATTTAAATTCAGCCATGGCAGAATAAACCATATGCAGCGTTTTTACCGAGTTTCAAGGATTTCAATAAGAAGGGGGTAACATGTTACAAGAAAACTGATTTCAGTTTCGAATTTAGCATCCTCAACTTAACTTAGAACACTATTCAAATTCTTTGAGACTAAAACCTTGTTGACCAGTGTAACTGTCATTAAACAAGCGAATACACATAGCCGTTTTATAAGACTTTCAATAGTTATGAATAACGTGATTTGGAAGTCTAAAAGTTACCTCCAAAATGGAAGAAGAAAAGAATATTTTTCTAATTGGTATGTAACATTGTTTTTTTTTCTTTTAGAGTATAGCATTGAGGCTATACAGATATCGAAAAACCGAACATTTTTCTTCGTTCTGAAACTAAAGTCATGTTATAGCATAAATAATACATGAGACTTGAATTTACAGTTTAACTTACGATTCCTGCTACATATCATATATCATACCAAGAATCGAACCAGAGTCTTCTCAGTGAAGAACACTAACACCATAACCAGAAACTAGCTCAAAGGAAAAACAATTTGAAAACTGAATTAACAAAGCCGACAGAAGAGAATAATAGAAAGCAAACATAACTAAATTATTCAGTTGAATTTAACGGAAGATAAATAGAGAAGGTATTCCGCAATAAATCTAGCTATTTAATATCCTTCTCGTTATGTAACAAGCACAAATGTCTAAAACAAAATCTACGTTAATCACCTGAATTATATTCTAGGCAGACTTGACATTCATATAAATGAGCAGTGACTGTAGTCTCTTCATTAAGCGAAGATCGATGGAATTATGAAAAGAATTCACACAGAAGCAGGCGAACTAAAACGTAAGATTTATTTAATGTTTTAAAATAGTGAGTTAGAATAAGGAATTGAAAACATTCTGGTGTATGATCAATTGATATCATACAAATATATAACATGAAACTTTGCAACACAGATTTAAAATAAATTATATTTTATATTTTTATTTGATTACACCCATAATATGTTTTCTTGAAATTCAACATATAAAATTAAACACCAAATGCTTTGTAAGCCTACTCTAACCATTATTTAATCATCAACTTATGGTATCAGAACAGATCAAGTTGCTTAACCCTCAATCATCTTTGCACATATTGAACTGGATAATGTGTGTTGGGTACATCAGTTCTAAACTCCATCAAGCTTTTAGACACTTAGTTGCTTCACGTGCTGACTATTTTATTTAAAAAAAAAATGTGCCTCATCTAGAGTTAATCCTCAAATCGGACTCATCAAACCAGAAGAGTACTAAAGTCACCTTATATATTTCGGGATGCCTAATAATCTTAGTGTAGTTTTGGACGATAACACTTCTTCTAGTGACCAAATTAACGCTTTTATTCCTGTGATTGAAATAATTAAAGTTCTCTGAGTCTTTTATACTTAGAACATACCAGTTTTATTATATTAGTTGTTACTCTTTTCATATTTTTTTTGTAATTTTTCAGATTTCTTTATCATGACCTTCATTTAAATTTTAAATTACGATAACTTTTAATTTTATTATATTTAATTTTTCATTAAAATTTTAGTTAATTTCACTAGTGTAGAAGGCTTGCTTGTGATTATTATTTCTACGTTGATGGTCCTATTAAATAAAATGTTCATGAACACAATGTGTAGTTACTTACAGTATAGTTGATCAAACGTATTCTCAACATAACATTTCGCTGCTTGCCAGTGAGCTTTTCTCACATCACCGTCTCGGAATCTTTGAAATGCGAACAATTTCAGAAAATGTGGTACTTGCGACAAATAAGGCCTACCTAAGAAAAATTGTTTCATTACGTAAATACTTATAATGTAATAGACATAAATTGAAATGCATTTTATTTGTCAATGTTCTATATATCTTATGTTATATTAATTTAAACATTGAGCTAACTGTGTGAAAAATGTATCGAAAGAGAAACATACAAAATGGTCTTATTAATTGCACGGTAGGGAAGTAATGCCGACTATTTGAAAAGTAAAATTTTTACGACCTGCGAGACCACTGGAACTGAATTAACACCTAATAGTTTTACAGCTTTAAATAATAAAAGGACATTTAGTAACAATATGGATTTGAAATAATGAGGTTATAGGTAATCTCCCATGTGTTATGCAGTCGTTAGTTAAGTCGTGGCAACTCACTGAATTTTATAGAATAACCTTGGACATATAATAAACAACTTACCATTGAAAACAGATTTCACGCTAACTTACAACAATATTTACATTTGATAACTCTTGTAGCAAATGAGTTCCTTATCATCGGCGTCGACCAAGACAATACATTCGTTATATACCCATCCACCGCACCGTTTACAGCTTCACATGTCACCGATCCATTCTTTGACACATAATGAACGATATCGCGATACCTCGAATGCTCAGAATCGCACAAAATGTTCTTAGAATATACCCAAAAACAGTGGTATGAGCCATTCCATGCATTATGAAAGACACTATTGTAGAACTCGAACCTGCGAACCCCCATAGTCAACAACTAGGCCCGAACATGATAGACCGCCCTACTACACAGACTGACAATGGCCAAAAAAGAACAACAAACCAACACATTTTCAAATTGCCAGTTTCTAAGTATTTAACAAAGTATACATGATTTGTAGGGTAATGTGAGGCAGTAGATTTTTGGTGGGTCTTATTTACCGATCATGTACTCGTCATTACAGCCTAGGTGCTGAAATGGAAAGTAACTGTGATTTAACTAAGGGATGGAGTGGCTCAGTAGTAGAGGGTTTACTGTCGTCTGTGGAGTTCCATCTTCTCATCTGCCACTTCTAAGAGCCCGAGTTTCGTGATCGTCTGTGGACGTCCTCGAGATCCATATCGCACAAACATTCCAATGTCTTAGGCTATCAAACAGTTTTCTCCAAAAGATTATAGATGACTTTGAGGTTCAGTTCTTCATGCAGTTTCTTGGTGTTAATTTGCCGATCAGCATGGACGAGTTGACGAAGACATTGCTCATTGTGATGTGTGGCAACTGAGCAGAGACGCCCAGGCATGGCTTATTGTGCACATCCTTTTCACCACTTTTGAAATATACTACCCGTTGCCTTGTAGTTCTCACATTCACTGTATTGTTTCCGTAGTCCTCCCAATAAATGTTGAGGAATGCTAATGGGTGAATTTGTACAGCAATCAAGATATCAGAATTTACGGTCAGTTAGTTATAAAATACATGTACGAGCTGACAACAAATAATCGGATAAGCTTGTGATATAACTCCGACTGGTCAATTCAGCACCTACCGTCTATAATTTACTGAGCCAGATGTTATTTGCTTCCGGTTATGATGAGTATTGGTAGCTTGGAAAACAAACAATTATATCAGTCATGTCAATCATTACAATTAAAAACGCACAATGATTCAACTTCTTCACGGTCAGTCTTGAAATTCATGCCCTAGTGAGGATAAGAATGGATTACAAATGTTTACACTGATGATAGGTATTGCTTTTTGCGATTTACTACTACGGACGAGAAATTTTTGATCACTCTTCTTCCTTGACGTTGAGCATAACAACTAATGTACTTGCGGCAAATAAGGCTCAGTGCAAAATTTCCTGTGTTAGAAGCACTGTAGGAGAAATCTTTCAATGTCGCAAATAGCGATTACTCACACAATGCCTGCTTGCGAGAGCTCGTCTTCCTGTCCCTGGTTAGACGGAACGCTGCCAGTATTGAATCATCAAAAAGTCAGTTTTCATGTGTTGGTATAATTTACGGAGGCAAGATAAATTCATCTTTTGAGTGTAATATAAAGTTAACACAAAATATCTTGTATATTTGTGACGACAAAGGAGTCCGAACCACTGTGGTGGAATCAATTCATCAAAGCTTTGTCAGCAGTAATTGATCCCGGGACCCGCAAACCGAAATAGTGTGTGTTAGACACTAGACCAGCAAAAATAACTTTCAATGCGCGATATATGAAAAAAGAAACTATGGAAAGTGGAGATCCCATAGCAAATTTCTCTCTACATTCCAACACTAACAAGAGATAAAACTCATTCAAACCCATCAAGTTCAAAAAGAAATCTTAAAATATTAATAAGGTATTTTGAAATCAATAATTTATTTTAAATACAGAGCAAATTTTAAGTTTTCGAAAAGTAGTTTGTCAATCTATATACACTGACATTTGTATTAATAATGAAGACCCTTAAGAGATCTTGGGTTTTTGGGCTATTTTTTAGACTTTCAGTCAAGCAGCTACTGCATCGTCACTATTTATCCTAGGATCATGGTTCATACCTCATTCTCTTCAGAATAGAGCTGGCTTTCAAATGGTACCACTTGCATGCTCATACCATATACCAGAAGCGGGAAAAAGTGTCAAAGTGAAAATTTCGAAGGGAAATATTTTTTGTCGAACTTTGGCGCCCTCTGGACCTCCCTGTATGAACGAAGCCGTCTAAAAAAATCTGAGAAATAGTACTTTGTATACTGAATGTATGTGCCAAAATTCAAGTTTCTATCTTGAATAGTAAGGGCGGGAGAAATTTTATCAAAAATTCCCACAATGCCCCAAATTACCACAAAACACTACGATCTCAGGGAAAAAAATTCCTGAGACATCCCTAATTACCCTAGGGTCATGTGTCGCCCATATTATCTTCTGAATAGAACTGCTTTTCAGGCGGTACCATTCACATGTCTCCATCATGCATCTAAGGCGGGAAATTCCAGAAAAAAGGGATCTTTTTGGTCTAAATTTCCCTTTTTTCAACTTTTAGCCCCTCTGGAACCCCCCTGTTTTAACACAGAAATCTGAAAAAATCTGTTAAATACTACTCGGTGGGCTGAATGTTTGTGCACAATTTCAATCTTCTAGGTGCAAAAATAAGCCCGCCAAAAAAAAATTCAGAAATTTCCCCATGTTACCCTATACAGAAGTATATTTTGAAAAAATTCACTGAGACGTCCCTAATTACCCTAGAATAATAATTCGACCCTCATTCTCTTCAGAATGGAACAGCCTTTCAGACGGTATGACTCACGTGCCCCCAGCATGTATGTGAGGCGGGAAAATCCTGAAAAACGGGATTTTGGGGGTAAAAATATCCTTTTTTTTTAACCCTTTGCCCCTCTGTTTCCCCCCTGTTTAAACACTGACATCGGAACAAAAAATCTGGTAAATACTACTCGGAGGACTGAATGTTTGTTCAAACTTTCAATCTTCTATGTGAAAAAATAAGCCCGCCAAAAAATAATGAACATAGGCTTCATAAGGGAAAATTTCTATTTCAAAATTATGACGTCATCGCCACCTATGTCTTGACGCAGGACGGTCTGAAGCCATACGTAATGTCTTCTACAATGTCTCTGGACTTGAAAAACAAAAAATCCGGACGAAAAAGCTCAAATAGAAGAGAAATAACGCAATGTACCATGAAAAATGCGTATGGTACAAAATGTACCATAAGATCCCCAAAGGGATAATGAAGGACACAGTCAAAAATGTTTTAGAAAAGTTATAACAGGATAGTAGGAAATATACAATACAAAATTCGTTCATTTTTCTCTTCACTCATATATCATAACTGTGACTCTTATACGTTTAAGCAGGCATATTCGCAGCACTTGTTAAAATTAAAGATTTAATAATAAGGGGAATTTTGTCATTTCTAGAATGAGTAGTCTTTAAAGTTCAAAATTTCCACTTGTAGTTGACAATTAATTTATAGGATAAAGTGTTTTACTGGTCATCCAAAAGTTAATAAACACACAGGAGAATTTTTTCTCCTTTAAGAATCCCCTGAAATTATCACTTAACACTAGATTTTTGTCATCTTTAAGGTTATGTGATAAAAAATCTACATTTTTCGAGAATAAAAACAGGAAGTTCTCAGTAGTGTGTTGTGGTAGCAAATCTCTTAATATTAAATATGTTACATAAATGGAAAAAATCTTGCTTGTTTTCTTTGGTCTTTGTTTAAAAAATACTACTATTACTAAACCTAGTTCTCGGTTTGTTCTGTTTTTTCCAACTGGGGAATAAGGGAACAATTACATTCAGTATCTCAGCTGATACCTTCCTTGTGTATCCACGTCATTTTCTTATTTGTGCAGCAGTTGTGCGTTCAGATGAAGTCATATTTTCATTTATTGTTGTCGGAGCCACCTGATGCTCGCTACAAAACCAACTTTCGAAAGGAATAAAAGCACTATGATGTAGAGGGGGAAAATCTAAAAGAAAAACAAAAACAAAAATAAAGGAAGAGAGGAGTAAAAGAAAAAAAGTAATGAAAATAAAACTAAATGAGAGTTTAATCTTTAATAATGAAGTAGTAATAATGTAAATAAATGATTGGTAAAAATCATAATTTCATACATGTTCTTGATATGTATGAAATGCAGATCCCATTGATTATGCGTTACAGTCTTAATTTTATTCTGGTTTGTATAAAAAGACCATTAGATCTTTTCAAACATAATTGATAAAAAGTATTTAATCTATTCCATAACGTTTATTCTTATTCTTTTTCTTACCCTACAACAACAGAATAATAATAATATTGTCAGCCATTTAAGATCGTAGGTAGGAAAATGTGCATCATTAACTGAACAATCAATATGTAGTTAATTTACTCATTGACACATATTATCTTCCGTAGTTGACCAGTGGTGAAAAAATCTAAAGCTTATTATTATTATTATTATTATTATTATTATTATTATTATTATTATTATTATTATTATTATTATTCAAAATAAGGTACAAGGTTATTTTCATAACAAGGTACAACGCGATTCTGGAAACGTGAATGTTAAGGTCAGAGAAGTGCTTTTTTTTCACATTATAGCAGGAAAGAAATGGTAGTAAGTGGAAGTTCGTAACCAAACGCTCAAGGGAAGTAACGCTGAAGTACAGACAGGAGTGAAACAAATTACGAATCAGCCTTCGTTTCCAGAAACCGTAATACTCTTATGCAAGGGAAGAACACCACGGACAAACTAAAGGTTCCTCATGCAGCAGCACTGTTTGTAACGAGACTTAACCCTTGTTTTTCTTGTGTGGATCTTATTGCATTTGTGAAGGACAGTGTTACTATTAGTGTTAAAAACTGTGTTCAATTAAAAGCTAAACATAGCAGTTATTCTTCGTTTTATGTTAGTGTAGAAGAACATGAGTTAAATGCTATTGTAAACCAAATGTATTGTGGTGTGCTATTTACTAGATTTGTTGGACGATTGAAAGACGAAATTGTATATCATGAGGCTGAAACTTAACCGGCTTTAAAGAATAATTCAGGTAATTAAACTAGAATAAATTAGTGCACAATAAAGATAGCGTATTTACAACTATTCTATCAAGATGTGAACGGTTTGAATACAAGAGAAAAGCTATTTATAGATGAAAAAACTGCTGTAACTACGATTTTTACTGCATAACTGAAACATGGTTAAAAGAAACAAACCAACATTTTGTACTGTTCTCAAACAATTCGGCCGCCCAAAGGTAAAGAAAAGTGTCTGCATTTTGCTTGTTTTGAGAAAAACAGCAAAATTGTATTTTTTGATAATTAACGTTACTGTTAAAGCATGTTATCTTAGCGTTCAATGACGCCAAAGAGAACACAATATTGCTGATGATCAAAAGTCACCTTTTTTTTACTGTTTTTCTTTAAAAAAAAAGCAAAATGTAGATTCTTCCTATTACCTTTGGACGGCCGAATTTCAATGTCGTATGTAAAGATAGAAACTTGACATTAATAAATGAAACAAAGGGTGGAGGCTGTATTATCATAATAAAAGACGAATACCCGTATGAAGTAATAAATCCTCCAGATGAAATACTTGATGATATTATAATTAAAGTTTTAATCCCTGAAAATAAACCATTGTTGTTGTGCTTGCACTACTTCCCACCAGATTTACCGTTTGACGAAGTTTACTATGTACGTTTCTAGTCACAAAAAAACTATAATTTTAGATTATTTTAACGTGAGTGGAATAGATTGGGCTACCGGAAATATAAATATAAGTAATTGTTATATTAAGAAAAAAGCTAAAAAAAATAGTTGAACTACGTAATGTTCTCCAGTTAAATCAATTGAATAGATCGTATGACTTCTTTAGGAAGGATAGAGTATTAGACCTACTGATAACCAATATGGAAAATAATTCAATAATATTTGAAATTCCACTGTTAACAAAAATGAATTATTTTCATCCATCTTTTCTATTTGAATGGAAAATAATATAAAGTGATAATAATGACTTTGCAAAAACCTCAAATCAAACAAGAATTTGTGATTTTAAAAATGCTGATTTTCTATTTTATTAATTAGATTTCATTAATACCTTCATTATCAATTGGATTGAACCTTTTTTAAAAATATTTTTCCGAATATTACCAAATAGTTTTTACGATTGGATCTTGTTTCCTACTCTACATAGTGCCAATGTTGACCATATCTAATAATCATGCAATATCTAATAATAACCCAGAAGAATGCGATATGACTACACTATTTCGTACTGAGTGTTCATTTTAATAGTTTACTTCCAGTGAATTACTCTGAAATATAGCTACCCCTTCTTAATTCTCATCTGAAAACATCTTCATTTTATTGAATCGGTAAATTCGTATGGTGTTGGATAAACACCGAAAAATTATATGCTTTGACTAAAATTTCAGCAGAAATCACTTATCAGGCTACAGTACTTCAATTAGGAAAGAAGACAGGAAAGGCAAGCATAATTTTTTCTGCTGTGAAATTAGTTTTGTATTGGAGGTTTCATAGTGCTGAATTTTTCGTATAATTTTAGGAGCACATGCAGAAATTTCCAGCTTTTCCGGTCACCAATATGACTCATCTAACGCGTCTTGTGGTTTTATACCTTGTATACACATTTTAACAATGGAATAAAGAATGAGTATCAAATTCTGTGTGTGCTAACCGAAAATTCAAACAAAAAATTTTGGATATTGAAAAAGTTTATGGAGATAGTTGTCTCCCTTGGTGACGTATGCTTGAAGAAGTTAAGCAATAGAAAGGGATGCGTATGGAAAAGAATAAACACCCAAGCCAAAACAGATCTATTAGAATAACTGAAGCTATTGACAAAGTTCGGGATATTATTTTGAATGGCTGAAATGCAGACCTCAGAATAAAATCAGACCTCGTGGGGATGAATGAGGAGAGTGTTTACGAAACAGTAACCAAGGGTTAGAAAACATGGAAGCTGTGTGTACGTTTCGTACTTCATTTCTTTTTCGGAGAAGCAGAACCAGGAAAGTGCATCCCATTTCATTAGTGCATTTATAGCAGTGACTTTTTGTGAACTTTTAATCTAAAGAAATTTTTGGCTATTAAGAGACATTCCATACACGCAACATATCTATTCCTCAGTGATTACCTTCATCTTTCAAATTAAAAAGCCCACTGCAGGGTTAATTTTATTGGCAGTTTTTTTCCTTTATCTGGACAGCAATGAGGAAGATCTTGAAGAGAGTTCAGGATTACTATTAGTGTTCAGGATTTCCAGAAATTATTTCATGATTTACTGTATCATTCAAGGAGCCCGCAACGGCTCAGTTGTAAAGCGTTCACCTCTAGTGCATGGGGTCCTTGGTTCAATCCCAGCTTACTCTAAGTGAACTTTGTGGTAGACAAACACAGTGTCCGTGGGTTTTCCGGGGTTGTCCTACTTTCTTCATTCCACCCTTTTCATTCATTTCTCATCATCACTATTTCTTTTAGGCTAGCCGACATAACTGTGATACGTAAAATTTCATATTCATATTCGTAAGATTTCATATCATTTTCATTTTTGGATCATGCAAAGCTATGCGTGGACAAAAGAGATCCCTACTTCGAATAAATCGGGATAAGTTAATTCCACTTTTGTTGATTTACTTTTTACAGGCCGAGTTTCATTTCTTAATTGTCCCACTGTGTATATCTAATCTAGCTTTCGTTCAGTCTCGATTTAAGTGAAAAATATAGAAAAGGGAAGAAACTAACGTTTAGGCAAGTATAAAAGCCTGGTATCAAAAGATATTGAGAACCAATTCATTACTCGTGTTCCTTCCGCTTTAGAAAACACAAACTTCAATTCCTAAGTTCTCATCCAAACCTCTCTGCCCAGTATTTCATTCCTCCTCACTCTCTCCGCTTTTGATTTTAGCCTCTTTTAATCCATGAGGTAGTTTTTGTCCTTTCGTGGCGAATGCTGTATTGATTCGTAGCCTGCGGTGCTCAGCTTCGAAGAACAAGAAAAGACGATTTGTAACTAACTCCAGAAACGTTGAGAGAGTGACAAAAAAAAGTTTTTTTTCCCTCATTACAAAATGTCATTGCGCAATGCCCTTTTGCTTCAGCAGCAGGTAGAAACTTCATCTACCTTATTTGAGTACTTACGGAACTAAGTTTATTTATTCGTCCCTAGAGATTTCAAACGAAAGTAAATAACATATTATAAATAATGAAATATTGATTTTGAGAGTGATTGTTTATTTTAAAACCAATACAGTATGATTGTGGTCCGAACTGTTTAATATGATTCCTGGAGTTTCTTCCCACGAATACTCTCAGTTACAACACTGCGCAAATTAATCTGAGTCAAGTTTGGTTATCGAATAGTGTAATTGTACACTTTTAAACTGAATTTAAATGTCTTTTAATTACAGTAGCTTCGAAATAGCTAAGGACTTATACAGAGTCTTTTTGACGTATGATTATCATCATACTAAAGGCCTGACTACTGCAGGAAACGTATGTTAGTCGAACTCTTTAGTATGGCACTAATCACACATCAGAACGACTCTGCATAAGGTCCATTGTGTCTCCGCTAATAATAAACCAGAAGCAAGCATGTAACTACTGTTTACCCGAGAGGATTGGTACTACCATAATAATAATAATAATAATAATAATAATAATAATAATAATAATAATAATAATAATAATAATAATAATAATAATAATAATAATAATAATAATCTTTATTTCAGTGCAGCGAACAGATTGTTGTCAAAAAATACAGGATATTGTGTTGTATCAGAGCACTACATTACGATGCAATAATAATACTCCTAATAATACTAGTAATAATAATAAATAAGAAAACAGTAGAAAGAGGAACACTAATGTAAAACATAACCTAGTTAAAAGTCAGTCGAACTGAAATAATTCCTTGTCAACGCCCTGAAAATTCTCAAGTTCTCTATCTATCTAAAACAAAGGAAAGGTAAGAACAGAAGTCTTAAAGTATATTTTAGCTTAATGTTGCTAAAAGTTATTCGTTAGAAACTATCAGTCAAATATCATAAAATTTTCATTTTCTTAATGCAGTATGTCTAAATTTACATACTTAAAGAATCTCTAAATCTTTCTTTTAAAAAAATACACATTTCCAATACGGATTACCTAAAATTGTGCTATTTTTTGTTATGACTTCGTACTTTAAAACCTATTTTTCGTAAACAGTATTCTCTAATATATACATTATCTAGTATTTTTTTTCCATGTAGATATACCTCGTCAAAATTTTCCTTCTATACGTAAGACCCTCCAAACTCCAATAGTCATTCCAATGTTCATGGTTATGTAAATAGTATCTCATTTCCATCTTAAAACACTGCAGTCAAATAAAAAAAATTCTGGACAGATTCCACCTTTTTTTATAAAAGTTTTAGAAACACTGTCCTATATTATCAAACCAAATCCTAGTTTTGGTGATACAAGTAATTTATATATATATTGAAATACAGGCCATTGTTTAAAAATAATACCACTATTCTTCTGGTAGAATACAATTTATGTGGTAACAAAATTTTAACTGGCGGTTAAATGTAATATCTAGTCTTTAATAATGATATTTTCTCTATTTGTATACTATTGACCGAGGTACAAAATATCTCGAGAACTACTTCATAGCGTGAAGTAGTTTTCTGTAGTCGATTAAACATCCTAAGAATACATTTCGTCTGTGTCCTTATCTTTGCACTAAAATCGAAAGTGATAAAATCGAAGATATCAAACAAAGTTCCAGATATAAATAATGATATACATAGAACAAAATAAATAAGAGAGCGACAAGCTGCTCTTAAATCGATTTAGCGTACCAAGATTATATGCCGTCTTCTTTTTTAGCCCTCTATTCAAGCCGTAAGTAGCAGAAAGCGACTACTTTTTTCATGTTGACCGGTAAAGTAAAAAACGGTAATGTATAGCGAAAAACTGTTTTCTGCAATCAATTAAGTGTCTAGAGAATATATTTCATCTCTATCTCTCTACTCTTCTATCTAAAACAGAAAGTGATACAACTCCCGATTTGAATATCAATTGAAAAAATATCACACCCCACAAACCAAACTTCTTCATGTAATGTGCACGTGACACAGATACTTGTTTATATAGCAGTCTCCAATTCTTTGACAAACGTTGTATATCTGATATTTTATTTCCAAAAGAATCCTTTTGAAGGAAAATTCTTCTACTTTAATTACATTGTTATGCGTATTATATAGGTTTCTATGCATGATGAATAATAAAATCACATAATCATTCTGGTTATCAGTAGTAAGGGGCCACGCTCCTTATATTTAATTAACATATATATATATATATATATATATATATATATATATATATATATATATATATATATATAGGGTGTTAATGAACTATACCGACAAACTGTAAGGGGTGATGCCTCACATCAAAATAAGTCTAAAAGTTTCTATGGATCTGTTTGAAAAAGTGCGTAGTTTCAGAGCTAGGTCTCTCCAAAATCGCGAAAAAAGCCAAATTTAAGGAGGCCCTATTTCGAATTCGAGAAATCGTGGAGTGGTGGTCCTTATCAGCGTAAAAGAAGTCACGCATACACAATCCAAAAATGCATATCTTATTAATGTTCAATGAATGTACAGAGTATTCCTTGCAGGGTGAAATTCTCAGACATGTCATCAACTGAATTTTGAGATACGCTCTGACTTTTTCTTTGGTCCAAAGTAGGCAAACGATAATCACTGACAGCACTGAACACGGAGTCCTTTACCGCGATGTCGGAAGTGTTAAGAATCATCAACAGCACTGTCTCTCGTACTCGGGAAGAAACATGCTGCGATGTTTCCTTTCACGCTCATGAGTGGAGAAAACGTGAAATATACCGTGATTAAATACATCGCATCACATGTTATTGCAAACACACACACACACACACAAATAAACGGAGCTACCGGTGCCTAAAATTTCCGACTTCTCTCCGAAACACTGGATGTCGGTTGTTGTCAAGGCTTACCTCCTGCCTACTTTGACTTTCCTTGAAATCAGGGTATATCTGAAAATTCTATTGAGAGCATCTTTGAGAATTATACCCTGTACAGAATACCTTGCACACCCATTGAAAATTGATGTAATATACATTTTTGGATTGTGTATGCGTGACTTCCTTTACGCTGATAAGGACCATCATCCATAGTTACTGGAATTCGAAATAGGGTTTGTTGAAATTTATCTTTTTCGCGATTTTGGACAGCAATAGCTCTGAAACTATGCACTTTTCGCAATAGGTCCACATGAACTTTTTGCCTTATTTTGATAGGAGGAATCACCTCTTGCAGTTTGTCGGTATAGTTCATTAACACCCTGTAGTAACGAAAATTTCTATCCAAATGTATCTGTTTTTGAAATAATAATAACATACATACATATATATATATATATATATATATATATATATATATATATATATATATATATATATATATATATGTTATTATTATTTCAAAAACAGATACATTTGGATAGAAATTTTCGTTACTACCTAGGTATAGTCATCATTACTATGCAAGGCGTAGACATAATTCTTTTGAAATTAAAGGGTTACTATTACGAACTATTTGGTTCACTTGTATATCTATTAGAAGCTTGTATTGGACCTAGGGATGTTGATGACTTTCAAGGAAACAGATCTCATAATTAACTAATTCTGACAATGAGGAAAAGGCATTTTGTTTTTCCAAAGAATAATTGTAAATTAAATGCACGGATCCTGCAGTAATAGTTATAGGAATATTAGTATATGGATGGAAGTGTGTCTATGTACTTCGGTATTACCCATCGCAGAAGTTAGCAATAATCAATGAAGAGACGATATTGAAGAAAGAGAACATTGCTTGGTAACAAAATCTGACTAAGCATTGTTCATACATGATTACCCTATTAAACAAGAACACATTCACTGCCATGAGAGATTAAATGTCAGTAATTATATCACGCTAATGCTAGAAGCGATGTAATTGTTACCCAACTCAAAATCAACGTTAATAGAGTTGAGTGCCTAAGCATCTTTCTTACTTCTAGGTCATTAAATTTTCTTCTTTTCTTTGAAATGAACTGAGCATTTAATGCTTTTGTTTGCTTACTTATTTATCATGTGTAGTTAAATTGCCCGTGTTTTCATCAAAATCTATTGGTATTACATTTAAATTTAGTATTGCTCAAATAACATTTAATACATAAAATAATATCTTGTATTACAAAATTCAACTTTCACAAAATAAAAAGAAATTAAGAAAAATCAATAAAATTAGATCATTGAAATAACATTTCAAAGAAAAAAGGGAAGAATTATTGCTGTTGTACTATCAATGAACTAATAACCAAACTGGTTCAGATAATCAACATCAACACCCTGCACTTATTTAATGAAGAATGGTTCTAAACCCTGAATCATTTTGCCATTTTTCAATAACTTGATATATGACAATAATTGACTGTCCTTCTGAATGTACAGAAACCTAGCCATTATAATATTCAATGAACCTTTACCGTATCTTAAATTTGAGAATTTAGGAGATTCGTCTAGGTTATATTTGTTTGCTAAACTTCTTAAATTATCATTCTCGACTTAACAATTTATCCATCACTGGCAACTTTGTCCTTCTTCTAGTCGCTACTAATATTTTGCACGCTTACTTTAATGTGCATTATTGTTTATTTCCTTCCTTATTCTCCATTTTATTTTCGTAATATGGCCTATTACATCAACAATTATATAGTTTTATCTCTACAAATACAATACACTCACTTGCTCCCAACTTTAAAAAAAAGCAACATCTAGTATTACTGTTCTCTTGAGAGCGTTATGAATCTTTTTCTCATTAGGTTTTTCTTGTACCTGGCAACGTTCTTCATTATTTTTAAAACCCAAATACCGCTTATAATGGTTTACTAACAACAAAAAGTCTCAAATTATTCGTGCCTACAATGACTTTAACATGTTTTGTTCGTGGTGTTGTACTCTTAACAAATATCATACTATTTCCACTAACTGTTGGAGTTTAAAGGTAGAAAGAGAGTGTTACCGTCCATATTATGACCGGTGAGCTGTTAGCACCCCCCCCCCCCATAGAACCAAATTTGATTGGTACTGGGTCAAATTGTTTCATCGTCGATTGATCGTGTTTGAGCTCCAACATTTATCGTTTCATCGGCACGCGTATTAACGGAGAAAAATAATTGCTTTTTAAATATGTGTATCGAATAACCTATGAATCGTAAAGCTCCTTTGCAGTATTAAGGAAAAGCCTTTAGTTATTGTTTCAAATCTTATTACAAACGGAAAACATCTCAGTCTGTTCGTCACGCTAATAAATATTGTTAACTACCGTATCGCTTGCCTGAATAAATATGTACTTAAATAATTGCCTAGATATGGTGTGAATTTGGAATGGTTGGTGCAAAAAGTTGAAATACTACAACTATTACTATAATAATAAAAATTATAGTAATAATAGTAATAATAATAATATGAATTTATTATATGTAAACATTTGAAGTTCTAATTAATCATGATTTTTACATATAGTACAATGAGTCGAAGTCTCCGGTTCAATAACTATCCAATAATTCTGTATTCCTTGTATTTTAAATTCTACTTGATCATCGGGAGGTCTGTAAGGATCTGAGAAGCAACACCAAGACCCAAATAAATCGAAAAAAAAAAGTCGTGATATTTGCTATCACTTTACCAAGGATTGAATTTGGAAATCCCGCGCCGAACGCGTCTATGCTAACGATATAGCCACGGTGAAGTCATGAATTTCTTTGTGTTCATATTAATTCCAAAATTTTGGTTAATGGGTCGTTGTCCCTTCTACCCTTCTATATTTAAGTAGAGCCTATATAAAGTTTAAAGATAACTGAAAGAAGACACGGTTGAATTGGTTAAAAATGATAAGCGATTCTTCTTTAATGTAGAAGGGTCAGTTTCGTTTACCGTTGAGAGTATGAAAAATTTGAATGGCATGTGAAATTCTAGATCCGGATCTCAAGGAATTGGTACAGGCTTCATTCTGGAAAACATTAGAAGCTAAAAGTTATCTAAACAGCTCCTCAACAGTTTCCTTTAAGTTGCAAAAATTTTCTTTCCAAACTGATTGAATGAACTAACATATGAGGAACGAGTATACCGTTTGGTAGTAATACTTGAACTAAATAAAGCTGACGTATTTTACACATTACACATACTAATTTGTTTCTTTATTTTTAAAAATAAATATGGAAATTTAATAAATAAACAAAATATAAAATTGATAAGAAAGTAAATAAATTACTGTATGGCTCCGTGCTTATTGCCTTATAGAAGTTAAAGGTAGAAAAATAACGTAATAAAATAACAGAAAACAATATCTTAAACTTAATTAAATGATAGTAAAAATTATAAAGTAAACAATACAAAACAATACCCGATACAAAAAATAACTCTGTATGGTAACATTAGCAGGAAAATACCAAGAAAAAAGACGATTCTGAGCATATCTTATATCTTTGTGCTCACCCTAATTTAACTCAGGTTGAGCACAAATTATGATCCAAATAGTGTCTTGCCTCTTTAAGTTCTTTGAATTGGATTCTAGTATTGTTTGTAGCACCGAGGCTATATGAGACGTGGGCTACAGTTTCACCTAGGTTCCCAACTATATGAACGCCTACTGAAAATCGAACTCGGATATCCCGTACCCAAGGAGCACACGCTACCTATGCAGCCACAAGAGAGCTTCTCGTATCCGTAAGTGTGCCACGAGAAACAATATTTTATTTTTACTACTCGTAAATGCATTCACCTTATCACAATTAATAACAATAAATATAATTAAATATATTACAAAGTCGAATATCGTTGTAGTAGGAGAAAAAAGACCCAACTCCCTAAAGAAACAACAAATTGGTACTTTATTTTCATACATGAAATCTATCGAATATTCAGATATAGAAAGTCGTTTCAAGATGATTTCAAGTAGTATTTTGACCTTACATTAAAAGGTCCAACTTAAAAAGATCGATTAGTTAGATACTATATATATATAATAGCTTCCATAGATGATAGTGCTCTCTGAATATTAATGATGTTATTTCTGATCGTTTCACAGATCTGCAAATTTATCCTGTCACGAAAACAAGAGAGAGAGTTATGAATACAGAAAAAGGGAAAACTATTGATTTTCCTCTTCTTGAATCTTATCTTTCGTTACCTTGTTGAGTTTCCTTCCTTCCTGTTGACCTTGTAAAGAAATATTACGTGATAATTTCTTCCGGTTCTTTAAACTCTTTTACTATCTCTCGTTTCTCAGCTTCCCATTTTCCAGTTCTTCCAATCTGGAGCAATCTTTAGATATGACATGAAATATTTCGTATCCTGTTTGCGTGCTTTAAAATACCAATAAGATAATAAAGTAGAATATTAAGGAGGTTAGTAATGATCAATGGCCTTTTGCCAAGTTTTAGATTAAGTTTGTCTAAATATATATATAAAAACAAAGATTTCTTTCTTTTTATACTTTAACGAGAATATCCATATGTTTACTATGTCCTCTTGTTTTAAGAAAGAAAAGGAAGTTTTGCACATTCAAAACTGTAAAACACTTTAAGTGATTTGTTACTCGTAAAACTTAGGCTTTTACTAGTTTTGTTTCCTCTGTTTTCTCAAGCAGTCAAATGTGAGTGTCTTTGTTCCGTACTAGCTACACACGAACCATATAGGTGAAATTGAGTTGAGTTGATTTTGAGTTTAACGTCCCGTTCAGCAGCGAGGCTATATGAGACGTGAACCTACTGATTAACGTGGAATCCGAACCACATGAGCTCCCGCCGCAGGTGAAATTGAAATATAATGTTTGATGTCTCTTTCCAATTGAGATGTCCTATTTTTCTAAATAAGTTTTAAGCAGTTGTGCCTACAATAATGTTATCGTACTTTCGGACTACTGTGTACATATAAGGTGGTAATCCTGTACTGGTTCAATCGAAGGATAGGGCCATGTAGAATAAAATGGGTCGAAAACAGTGAAATATTGAATATCGAATTCTAACAGTGCATATTCACATATTAATATACGGAAAAATATTTTGTTTTAAATTCTATATTTTATCCTTAGTTCGCGCAAAGATGCTAAAGTACAAAGAAAAATACAAAAAAACATTAATTATTGTCTAACGTTCAAATTTCAAGGATTTACTTTCCCGGCTTCTAATAGCATGAAATTACCTTAATTTATTATTTAATAATCCTTTAAAACTATTACAAATAATATTATAAAAAATATTAACCCTTACATTCAAAGTTCGTGCATATGGCCTAAGTCAGTGAATTTCAGTGAAAAATGGATATTTTTTTAACAGTTTTACACACGAATGCATTATAGAAGGCTATTATTTTATGGAGTGATTCTATATATTCATATTTGAAGTAAATACGGTAGTTTGCAGCCCATCATCCATTTCTCAAATTATTATTTCAAAAAAAATCCAGATTTCGTCACGTGGAGATGAGTACAATTCGAGCTCCACCCACGGTCTACTGAACCATGTAACCATTCAGAGAATTTTAAATTATGTTGAATGGTTGGAATGTGGATGCTGTCACACACTTTTCCGGCGGAATTTTTCACAAACTTTTGTATATCTTTTCACTGTTTGGGTGTGACAGGAGTAAAGAGCAAAGATTATAATCCCTTGTACAAAATCTTCAAGAATGACTTTTTAACGGAAGCAAATCATCTTCGAGTCAAAATAGCAGAATTTGTAATTCGGATCAGTGCTGGAATATGCGAACTCGATTTGTTGCTATGTCTGACACAACAAATGTTGTTAATTGCAAAATACAAGCGCAAGCACGATCTCAATAGACAGACAGATGATCTAAAAAGACAGATATGATCTTCTATTTAGGAATGTAGCAACAAGTTGCTGGCTAAATCCAACTTTATTAAAAATTTTTTTTAAAAAAATCAATACCTCGAAGAATCATGGGAAAATAACCAGGCAGCGAAATCACATTCTACCGGCAGATGGTGTAAATTCATCCGTTACCTATGCTTCAAATGTAAAGATTTTTTTAGCAAATAATTACCGATTCCCTCAACCTCCCGACGCGTCATTCTGTGAACTTTACTTTTCAATACCGAGAACCGCTTTCCTCACTCGATCTTAATTTCACCTTCCAACTCCAAAACTTGCAACCAATAAATACCTCTATACAAACTCTTCTAAGATATAAACAGAACCTTTTACCTGACCACTTTTCGAACTTCCACTTGAATTCAGCATTCCTTAGGAAGATGATTTCAATCGCTATATTAATTATTTTACTCTTAATTGGAGTTGGCATATTTCTGTACTATTTATTTAAACGTGTTATTAAAAATAGTTCCACAAAAGTGACTTTCTACCTCTTCCAGTATGTTAAAACTGATTATACCTATTGTCTTACGAGTTTTAATCGTTATTGTATTTTTAGTATTTTTGTGCATAAAGTATCGTCGATTAGCCTCCCGACCAGCAAAGCAACCTTCAAAACTTGACATCTCAATGCCCAACCAATAGGAACTCTTTCACTGCAATGCCTCAACTGAAACGCAGAATTTAGTCACAGTAGTCCTTGCATCACTGTCAGTGGTTTGGTATATAAACCAGTGTTTCTTAGAGCTCTTTCGTGGCTAAGCGGTTAGCATACGCGCCTGTGGTGTGGGAGGCCCGGGTTCGATTCCCGGCGGGAGCTCATGTGGTTCGGATTCCACGTTAATCAGTAGGTCCACGTCTCATATAGCTTCTCTGCTGAAAGGGACGTTAAACTCAAAATCAACTCAACCAGTGATTCTTCAGCTTAATCCTTGAACGAAATTACGTTAATAATTTCGATCCTGCCTTGGTACGGGAACAGCTGTAAGAAGCACATTTACCTTTTTTAATTCATCACCATGTCCCGTATGTCATATAGTGTCACAGTGTGTGTTATAGCACTACAATACTCAATGTGTTTTTCTTTGTTAGTGTTCTCCAGTACTTCATAGTCTAGCGGCGAAATCGAGTAATGGGGGGCTTAGGGAGTACAACATGTTACATAGTGCCAACTGATATTTTTTGATTTATGGGTTCCTAGGGAACATGAAACGGCTTGTTGGCATTCTTGAATTTCTAAAATTATATCAGGAGCCGCCATTTTGTAAAATGACGCAATTATCAGACATACACTACCTTATCTATAGATATACATGAAAGGCGCTCAGAATATGCATATTTAGTATATGTTTGTATGATATGAGTTCGTATAAGTTAGGACAAATTATGTAAAATATGACACTAGGACACATAAAATATATTTTCAATATGGCGGCCAAGAACTTTCAAAATGGCCGTCATATTTTTACTTATTAACCTAGCCAAGTTTGATATCAAACAATATGTTTAAAGGGATGCAAAATTCAATGAAGATGTTTAAAATGAAGCGAAAAGCATATGAAACAAGATTATGAATACATCAATTTAAAATTATGTACTCAGTTAAAACCTTCACATGTTGCACTACTAACTCAATTTCAAACAAAAGCTATTTCTCCGAAATCGCTACTATAGCACTGTGTGATAATTGTATGCATAACAGCAGTGAAATATTAATAATATGGCTCAAATGAGAGCAAATACAGAACTCATTATAGTTAGACCATAAGTATAAATTTTCATCTTACGATTATAATTATTTTTAAATATTAAAGTTCTTCATGTTTTTATTTATTTTCAGGTTCAATAATCTTAATTGAAGATGGAACCAGCTATTGTTTTATCTTCTAGAAAACAAACTCATACATCTCTGAACTGGGAGATGGGCGTCATTTGCCAGAGTAAAATATGTGATGGTCTTAGCAAGCTTGGGGAACAAGTGTCCTGAAACTTAAAGAAGCTATAAAGGACCGTATCAAGTATCATGATCATGATATTTTGGATAGACTTGAAGAAGTTGACTTAGAAGCAGAGTGGAACAACACTGATATTTTCTATCACCGTCGCTGCTATTGTGACATAACCAAGAAAACCAATATCAAAAGATTTCAAAATAAGTTCGAAAATGTCACAAATCCCTACTAACATCCGTTACTTCAAATGAAGCACATGTATTAAGAGTTTATTTGATATTTTCAGACACTGTTGGATGACAGTCCACAGAGTATTTTCTTCATAAGCAGCAGCATTGACAATTGGCACACATCCTGCAGGTGTTAAACTATTTTTGGATGATATAGAAAACAAAGTTTTGAATTCTATCCACGAAGGAATATACTGAGCGTTTTGATCACTAATTCTGAAAAGTTTCCAGACAATGTCTTGTAGAAGTGCCTTATCAGCTACCGTACTTTCATTATTATGAAGCAATCTGACTTTAGTACTTTAAATGAATATACAGGAACTAGTAGGATTTGCCCCTATAAGGAGATTGCATTGCTTGGTTAGGAAGCACATTAGAAATTTTGAAAGTTTTATTCATAAAAGCCTTAAGTTCCTCTTGTTGTTCATTTCTGCAACTGCTGGAGACTTAATCCATGTAACGTGGGTTGTTGTCATCACGGCATGGCGCGTTCTCAGGTTGCGGATCGAGAAGAAGGCATCTAGATATACAGTCGCAGACAGCCGACTAGGAGTGGTCGTCCAGGTTGGGGTTTGGGTAAGGCTAGCACCTTCATCCTGTAAAAATTAGTACTTGTTCACAAACATTCACAAAAGCCTCGGACCAGAACTGATAACTTGGAACGACCTTAGCAAAAGAAAATGAACATTAGATTTGAAACATGGAATATAAGAAATATTTATAGGGCAGGCGAGTTAAAATCCGTAACGAGTGAGTTAGAGAAATGCAGAATGGACCTAGTAGGAGTTCAGGAAGTTAGGTGGGAAGGAAATGGATCTGTAAATTCCGGAAATTGTACGTAATTTTACGGGGAAGGAAATAAAAATCACCAGTTAGGAACATTGTTTTTCGTTCACAAACGAATATTACCAGCAAATAAACGGGTTGAATTTGTCACTGACAGACTTTTTTTTATTACTGTTAAGGGACGGTGGTGTGATATTATTGTTTTAAATGTACATGCTCCAACTGGAGATAAGGATGACGATATAAAAGACAGTTTTTACGAAGAAGTAGAAAGAACATATGACCAACTCCCGCGAAACCATATGAAAATTCTATTAGGGGATTTCAATGCGTAGGTAGGACGAGAGGATATTTTCAAACTGATTATAGGAAACGAAAGTCTGCATAAGGAAAGTAATGAAAACGCTGTTAGACAAGTGAACTTTGCCACATCCAAAAATCTAATCGTGAAGAGTAGAAAATTCCAACATCGCGACGTTCATAAATACACTTGGACATCACCAGACGGAAAAACACATAATCAAATTGATCACGTTTCAGTAGATAGAAGAAGGCAATCTAGCATAATTGATGTCCGGTAGTTTAGAGGGGCTGATTGTGACACTAATCACGACCTGGTAGCAGCGATAATACGAGACAGATTATAGTTGAATGAAGATAATATTCCATGTCCGAAAACGGAGAGATTTAATTTAAAGAAAACAGAAGAGAGCCAGGTAAGAGAGGAATACCAGATTGAAGTTTCGAATAGATTCTCTTGTTTTAGAAGATTCGGAGTGCACTAGTGTTGAGGATACTTGAATTGAAATTAGAGATAGCATTAAAAGTTCAGCAAAAGGAAAATTGGGAAATACTTAGGAACAAACCATGGTTCGACCAGGAATGAATTAAACTAGAATAGAAGAGAAAACTGGCAAAATTACGCTGGCTACAAAATCCGAATGAAATAACTACACAAAATTTCGCAGATATCAGGCGGGGAAACTTCCAAAACTTTTAGAACAAAGAAACACGATTTTCTGAAAGCCAAAATTAAGGAACTTGAAGATAATAGTAAAAATAAAAACATCCAGAACATGTATAAGGGGATCAGCTAATTTAAGAAAGGCTATCAACCTCCTGCTTATATATTAAAGAAATCTGACGGAACAGTTCTCGCTGATACGGATAGCATCTTAAATAGATTGAAAGATTTCTTTCACGATTTGCTGAACATGCAGCCAAAAATTAATGTGCGTGGAGAAAAGGAGATACACACCGCAGAACCGTATATTCCACAACTCAACCGAATAAAAGTAGAAACCGCTATAAAGAAATTAAAGAAACACAAATCTCCGGGTATAGATGAAATTCCGGCTGAGTTAATTTTAGCTGGAGGCGAAAAATTGTGGAACAAATAAAATGAAAATGAAATCTTTGAGTTTTACGTCCCATGGGTTTGCCGGTTAGGCTAAATGAGACGGTGATGATGAGGAATGAATGAAATGGTGGAATGAATAAAGTGGGAGGAAACGGGAGGACCCCGAGAAAACCCACGCACATGGTTTTTGTCCACCACAAAGTTCACTGGGCTGGGGCTGGGATCGAACCCAGGACCCCAAGCACCACAAGTGAACGCTCTACCACTGAGCCACCGCGGCCCCAATTATGGAACAAGATACACAAAGTCATCCTCTTTCTCTGGAACAAGGAAGAATTGCCACAAGACTGGAAAGAATCAATCATTGTTCCAAATCACAAGAAAGGCGACAAAACTGACTGTAATAATTACCGAGGCATTTCTCCTCTGTCAATATTCTACAAATTCATTTCAAATATTCTATTAGCGAGACTAACTCCATACGCAGATGAAATTATTGGAGATTATCGAGATTTAGACGAAATCGATCAACTATCGACCAAATATTTACCATTCGCCAAATATTCGAAAAGAAGTGTTAATACAATACACCGGTACATCAACTATTTATTGATTTTTAGAAAGGCGTACGACTCGGATAGGAGAGAAATATTATACAACGTTCTTACGGATTTTGGAATACCGAGAAAGCTAATTAGGTTAATTAAGATAGTTTAAATGAATCCCAAAGTAAAGACCGGGTAGGAAAATTTTTGTCCACGAGCTTTCACGTCGAAAATGGCCTGAAACGAAGAGATGCGCTGTCGCCATTATTATTTAACTTTGTGCTGGAATACGGTACAAGGAAAATCAAAAGATAGCAACCACGGCCTAGAGTTGAACGGTATTCATCAGGTTATGGCATATGCTGATGATGTAGCCTAAATATAATAGGGGATGATAGGAGAACAATAGAAAGAAATGCAGAGATCTTATTAAACGCTTGCATGGACATGGGTTTAGAAGTAAATGCAGAGTAAACTAATACATGGAAGTGCGTCGGGACCGTAATACAACAAATTATGGATCCGTTAAAATATTAAAGAATACTTTTGATAAAGTGGATACTTTCAAATATCTAGGATCAATATTAACAGAGGAAAATCATATTCACGAAGAAATTAAATGTCGACTAAAAGCAGCGAATTCGTGTTACTATTCGGTTCAAAATATCTTGTAGTCGCGAATTCTGTCGACAAATCTGAAGCTTAAAATATACAAAACGATAAACATGCCTGTTGTTCTGTATGGTTGCGAAACATAGTCGCTTACTCTAAGGGAAGAACATAGACTGAAAGTATTTAAGAACAAGATCCTGAAACGAATATTCGGACCCAAAAGGAACGGGAGTGGGGAATGGCGGAAACTTCATAACGAGGAACTACATAATTTATACGGTTTACCCAACATTGTTAGGGTCTAGGAGGCTTAGGTGGGCGGGTCATGTAGCTAGAATGGAAGAAAGTAGAAACGCTTTCAAAGTGTTGACTGGAAGACCAATCTGAAAACGACCATTAGGAAGTCCTAGGCGCAGATGGGAGGACAATATTAAGATGGATCTCGCTGAGATTGGAATACAAAGTAGAAACTGGATGCTGTTAGCTAAGGATAGAAGTCAGTGGAGAGCTTTTGTGAACGCGGCATTGAACCTCCGGGTTTCATAGGCCATAGAGTTAGTTAGCTAGATATTCAGATCCAATTGAAGAACAGTTAAGGAAATTTAGAGTACAACTATGTACAACGTTTCATACTATAGATAAAAAATGAAATTTCAATACGTTAGAAACTATGTGATTTTAAAATGTTCGAAATGAGTAACTGCATTAATTTCCAGTAATAATTGTAAACTTTATAGCTACACAAATACCACTTTAATTTCGATTCTTTTATGGTAAAAATATTTTGTGAAGTGTTACGGAAGTTCAGAAGGACCCTTCTTTGCGAATTTCTCAATATTGATCGTTGGAGTTGAAGAACATGTTTAATGTTTGTATTTAATATCCAAAATATAGTTTGGTTACTACATATCTATAATTACAGTAATTACTTAATTTCTTAATGAATGAAAATTCTGAATTTAAGGTTATTTTTTTAATTAACATATTAAAAGTACACTAATACATATACATTTTCTGTATCAATGTAATAAAAAATCACTGTTAGTCATCAGTTTCTGAAAAAGAAAAAATCGTTTTATGAAGTTCTGACCCTTTAAGCGCCTATTCTACAGCTGCTTCAAGTTAGAAAATGTTATTGCTCCCCTTGTTTGACTTAATTTTTAATATTCCGCGCAAGTAGCAGCTTGCGTGAGTCTCTACACCCCTCTCATTTTCATACCTTCATTGTCCCCGTCGAGATTAATCCGATTGCTTAGAAAATTGGGATTAACTAACCAAACTTATCACCATCTAAACGCCGAACACCTATTCAGACTGACCGTTTCTGATTTAAAAAACGTTCTTGTTGTGTACACTTTATTTGGTCGATAGTTGATCGATTTCGTCTAAATCCGCACTGATAATCTCCAATAATTTCATCTGTGTATGGGATCTATCTTGCTAATAGAATATTTGAAAGGATTTTATATGATGTTAACAGAAGAGAAATGCCTCGATAATTATTACTGTCAGTTTTGTCGCCTTTCTTGTGAATTGGAACAATGATTGATTCTTTCCACTGTAGTGTCAGTTCTTCCTTGTTTCAGATAAGAAGAATGAGTTTGTGTATCTTATTCCACAATATTTCGCCTTTAGCTACATCTACATTCGGAGATTTGTGTTTTTTTAATTTCTTCGAAGCGGTTTATACTTCTAGTCTGTTGGGTTCTGTAGTATACAGTTCTGCGGTGTGAATATCCTTTTCTCCACGTACACTAGTTTTTGGCTGCGTTTTAAGCAAATCGTCAAAGGAATCTTTCCACCTGTTTAAGATGCTATCCGTATCAGTGAAAACTGTTTCGTCAGATTTCTTTAATATATAAGCACGAGGTTGATGGCCTTTCTTAAATTCGCTGATCCCCTTATACATGTCCAAGTTGTTTTTATTTTTACCTCGTTATCTTCCGGTTATCTTCAAGTTCCTTGATTTTTGCTTTCAGAAAATCGTGTTTCTTTGTTCTTAATTTTTTTTTAAGATTCCCGCCTGATATCTACGAAATTTTGTGTAGTTATTTCATTCGGATTTTGTAGCCACCGTAATTTTGCCTGTGTTCTCTTCTCTGTTAGCGTAATGCATTCCTGGTCGAACCATAGTTTGTTCCTACGTATTTCCGCGTGTCCCAATTTTCCTTTTGCTGAAATTTTAATGCTAACTCTAATTTCAATCCAGGTATCCTCAACACTAGTGCACGCCCAGTCTTCTAAAACCGAGAATCTATTCGAAACTTCAATCTGGTATTCCTCTCTTACCTGGCTCTCTTTTAATTTCTTTAAATTGAATCTCTCCGTTTTCGGACAATGAATATTACCTTTATTCAACAATAATCTGTCTCGTATTATCGCTGCTACCAGGTAGCGATCAGTGTCACAATCAGTTCCTCTAAACGACCGGACATCAGTTATGCTAGATTGCCTTCTTCTATCTACTAAAACGTGATCAATTTGATTACGTGTTTTCCGTCTGGTGATGTCCAAGTGTATTTATAAACGTCGCGATGTGGGGATTTTCTACTCTTCACGATTAGGTTTTTGGATATTGCAAAGTTCACTTGTCTAACAGTGCTATCATTACTTTCCTTATGCAGACTTTAGTTCCCTATAATCGGTTTGAAAATATCCTCTCGTCCTACTTTCGCATTGAAATCCCCTAATAGAATTTTTATATGGTATCGCGGGAGTTGGTCATATGTTCTTTCTACTTCTTCGTAAAAACTGTCTTTTATATCGTCATCCTTATCTTCAGTTGGGGCATGTACATTTAAAACAATAATATCACACCACCGTCCCTTAAGAGTAATAAAAGAAATTCTGTCAGTAACAAATTCAACCCGTTTAATTGCTGGTAATATTCGTTTGTGAACGAAAAACAATGTTCCTAACTGGTGATTTATATTCCCTTCCCGGTAAAATTACGTACAATTTCCGGAATTTACGGATCCACTTCCTTCCCACCTAACTTCCTGAACTCCTACTAGGTCCATCCTGTATTCCTCTAACTCACTCGTTACGGATTTTAACGCGCCTGCCCTATAAAGACTTCTAATATTCCATGCTCTAAATCTTATGTCCATTTTCTTTTGATGAGGTCGTGCCAAGTTATGAGTCCTTGTCCGAGGTTTTTGTGAATATTTCTGAATAAGCGCTTTTTTTTTTTTTTTTTTTTTTACAGAATGAGGTTGTTAGCCGAACCCAAACCGAAGCTGGAGGACCACTCCTAGTAGCTGTCCGCGACTGCTTACTCAGTATATGCACAGCTAACCTCTATATCTAGAGGCCTTCTCCTCGATCCTCAACCTGAGGACACGCCATGCCGTATCCCAGATATCAACCAAAAATATTTTGTCGAGTTTAACAAAAAGTTCAAAATAACTTTCATGAAAACAGCTTGTGTTTATAAAACAATTCATAATGATCACTTTAGGCTGTTGCAATAGTCTGTCCAATCGTCTGGCTTAAAAAGCATCAGCGTGGCATATCAGCAGAACCTGCTCTTCTTATATGTTAAAAAAAGCTTGATGAGATGAGTATAGGAGGCAGCGAATTCTATTTCGCCCCGGCGCCAAAATCTCTACCTACGACTCTCATTACTGTGTAGGTGAGAGCGTTTTGTTTGGACTCTTTATTCAAGGACCCGCATAACAGACTTTACTTATTCCTAAAGGCTAATTTCGCCAAATGTGATATTACCATAGAAGTAATATTGATCGGAATTGGACCAGATAATTTAATTCCTAATAACTGAAACGCTTAGAGGATGAAAATAATATGCTGCACTAGAAAAAAAGGACTAGGATTTCTGTGTGGATACATCGTATTTACGCAGGTTCACTCCTTAAGTAATGTAATTTCATGTATAAAAGTACAGCAGGTGGGAACACCATGCCAAGTCTGGAGTTCGGCGTCGAACTAGACTCGCTGTGATTGGATAATTTTATTTACATGATTGGTTTCGTGTTAAAAACTATTACTCTCGTAAGATAGGGAGTCACAGATTTAGAAAGAACCAAGAGGGGACACTCGTAGGAAGGTAGTAACAAGATTATATACCTAAGTTACCACCGTCGGAATGGGTATGGCGTTAATTCTAGATTTGAAATGGTGGTACCACAATATAAAATTTTCGCTGGACGGTGGTGTAGATCGTACTACTGATGAAACAACATTACTTAATGTGGTAACGCGCGTAACTTGGTAAAAACAGCATTTACATGCCGACTGGATTATGCATTTTTCCCCGTGTGCATTTTTCGAAACATTGAATTCTGGCGGTATATGAATGTGTTATACGTTAGTCTTGCTAAGTACACTTATGTCCAAAATTATTGTCGCATGTCTATAAATATGTTGTTGGAGGAATATAATTTGATAACGAATTCGACCGGTATTTCTTATAATGTTAGTATGTGTACAACATTACCATGTGGCAAAGACATGTATGTGGCAAATTTCATGTCAAAAGAGCAGTAAATAAGAACAATAAAACTTTCTTGTCCATTTAGCAACATTTTGTTTTACTCATTCTTTTTCGTATTTATAATTCTTTTTCTATGAAATTTACCACAAATATACAATTCCCGATTTTATACATACTATCAGTATTAAAAGTATCCTGCAAAATCATTATCAAATTATACTTTTACAAGAAGGTAGTTATAGATATGCAATATATATATATATATATATATATATATATATATATATATATATATATATATATATATATATATGCGACAATCATTTTGGACATGAGTGTACATCATTTAATGAGTTGTTGTCTTCTGTTCGCAGAATATTTTTCATCTATTAAGCATTTTTATACTTTTAATTCTTTTCATTCTTTATCTCAGGCTTTTTTGATGTGATGCTCTCTTGACCGTGCCCTTTTAGACGCGGGACCCTGTTGTCGCGAAGCCCTTTTGTAGCTGATACCATTGGACTCGGGCCCTTTTACAACGGTACATTGTATATTTGTATTATAAATCTTTATTACTTTGTAATTTTGGACCATAAGATATTCTAAATATGTACTAGGCTGGCTGATTTTTCAGAAGAGAAAGAAAAAGAAATAGTGTATAGATATAATCTTAATATATATATAAAAAAGAAGATATTCAAATGTTTTAAATAATAAGATTTTGGAACGTCGTTGTCAGGGACAACAAGATATAAATAAATGGAATTATGGCAGATGAGTTTGTGTTTTAGTGGCTCAATTAATGTAATAAAAAACAAACCGTTCTAAAATTGCCGGAACCTCGGGAAAGGAAAAGTGAAAGTGTATCGTTCGAAGTACAGTAAAACGAGCACCATTGAGCCTCATATTGATTTCATTGTTTTAAGAAGTGGAAAAGTAATACGCAGAAAAAACATGAGTACTACGAATAGTGAAGCGACGGATATCCAAATGGTTCAGGCCGAAAGGAATTCTCCAGAGGACTTATTGGATGTTCTAAGAGGGATATCACAACAAATTAAGGACCAAGCTCAGCATTTTGATGAAAAGCTTAAGCAATTGCAGGAACGCTACGACGGCAAATGGGACCAGATACAGGAACAATTGAATCAAATGAATCAACAAATTGCTGCCAAATTCGGACGTTACGATGAAAATATGGAAAAGATAGTACAAAGATGCACCGAAGTTCAGGACACAGTTGATATTATAAGAACTACGATAAATGAGCATGCCAACCAAAGTAAACAGTTGCCGGATGAAGTAAACTCCATTAAAGAAAAGTGTATTCACGAGAGTGCAGTGCGAAATAGTGGGCACATTACATTAGTGAAATGTACGGAGTTTTCACAGAAGCATACTGCCGTATTGGTTGGATTAGATTATCCTAACTTCTTTCCTCATTCGAATGTTTTTGACTGCTTTGCTGATACTGTGTGTAATGAAGATCCTGGTATGTATCAGTGTGCGAAAAGTTATGATCATCTTCATCTTGAGAATGGTATTGACTGTCTGTGTTCCCCGTATATTCAACATGATATTAATCCTGTTTTTCACGTAGCAGGAGGTAAGTTGATTCCAATATTCGTGAAATGCAGAAAGAAAACGTGTGTTCCTATCCGTGCTTGTTTTGATTGGTCGATTGAATTGAATCTGTTGAATTCTTCATTCAACGAAAAGATCAAAATGATGTTAGTAAACAATCCGATTATGTTTTCACAGAACGTGATGCAGTGCATTGACTTTAATAATCTAAGCACGATATTGCAAAGTTTTGAAAATCCATCAATGGTGCAATACAGGCTAGCTTGAATCAAACTAACCTTCGAAATGTCCATGTTCGAAGTGTCCATGTGAGACTAAAGTGTGATCCCAATGTAAAAGGTGATGTTAAATCCATATGTACCGGTAATGTAACCGAGCCTAACTACAGAAGAAACAGAAACCATGGCAGGACAGACTACCGTGGATGTCATGTAAAGGTCAAATACAGATCCATTAGGAGGTACGATATTTCACCTCCAGTGAAACGAAGGAGAACTGAACCTAGTGTTGCCGGTAAGATAACCGAACCTAATTTTAGTAGTGACAGTATATGTGATAATACAACTCAACCTAATCCTAGTGTAGTACGATTACGTTCACCTAAGAAGCATGTAAGCATTAGATCTAATCACGTTCGATGGAGACTTCGTAGAAATCCCATAAATGACGAAAATTTTCAAAGTAAGATACAAAGAACTGTAGGTGTAAATAACGCGCAAGTTTGTATTCCGGTTTATGATTTTCAATGCAATCTAAACAAATTCATTGGTCATGTAGCTTAACCTAATGTAGGGGCGTCCGAAAGGATATATCAAATTGACTCTTAATATGGCCACATATGTCTTAATGTTATGTGTTTTCTTTGATATTTGTATTATCAATAACATTATTCGTGTTCCATGTTGTTGAAGTATATTTAAAAGCATCTTTGTAATGTTAGGATATATATTGAAGTTAATAATTTATGTTTTCCATGAGGAATTTGTATTTTAAACAATCTTACTTTTGTGTTCTAATACGCTTAATTATATATATTATTTAACTACATTCATTAGGGTTAAAAAATAAACAAGACGGCTGCATACATCCAAATCTTTTCACCTTTTTAGAAAAAGAAAGAAGATAGTCCTCATTATTTTACGGCCACACACGAGAAAAAAAAAGAGTCAACAAGTTTGTAAGTTTCGTGGTTTCTTCCATGAAATTTTAGACTGTAGCGTCTTTACCACCCTGGAGAGGAATTTTAACATAGACAATTCATTGACTGATACGAAACAGACCATTTATTTGTTTTAAGATTGTTACTTGTAGCTTGTCACCAAAACACTTTCAAGAAAATGATCATAGATATAGCAGACGGACTGCGGTTTTAAACCTGTGGGAACCATTTCCCAAAACTACCTAACATTCACACAATTCAGACTAACTGGAGACAAACAAGCATAAACAGAAATGACCAATACGTTGCCAAATTTATAAGAGCAATAAGCACGCGAAATTTTAATGTATAAATAAAGCTTCGCTACTGAGAGTATATAATGGAATAGGTAACATTGCCGAGAGAGGGATAATACTATTTAGTAAAGGGACGAGCGAGAATAATGAGCTATATAATGGATTATTAGAATTATACGCGTAGAGATTTGGTAACATTTAAACACATGGTAGAAACAAAATGCCACAACGCTGTGAACCTGACACTTCGCTTTGGAAAAGAAGAGAAAACCACCCAAAATCGGCTACGTAAGGGGTCCAGAATGGCTTGCCATGACGCTAGAAAAATATTTTAATTATTCGACACATAAGCGAAAAACACAAACCGCATGGTGACAGAAAAGTAACACGACTAAGTTGTGTGGTCATTTTAAGAAATTTTCTCAAGACTCTCCGGCGTCTCTCGATATTTATTGAGACATGTAACATGTACCAGAGAAGACCTAGTCCCCAGTTTGCAGCCGCAAGAGAGAGAGAAAAAAGAAAAGGTCTTTGAAAAGCAACCCCAAGAAAAAAATCACAGAAAAAGGGAAGACGAGGAGGGGTGTAGAAATCGCAGGAAGAAAAAATGGGGAATTTTCTTAACTAAAATTACTGTAATACGTAACAATGATCGAAGTTGAGTATATTTTATACGCACATCTAAACGAATAAATGGAGCACTATTTCTTTGAAAGGATTTCCCTTTGTCTGTCTGTCTGTCTGTCTCTCTCTCTCTCTCTCTATGTATATGAGATCTATATATTACGTATAAGTAATAACATTATCAATTTACTGCTAGGCAAAAGATCATTCCTAACCTAGTTAAAAGCTGTACATAATCAGTGAAAATATTTAGAATAAAATAGCATTATTATTATGATTATTATGATTATGATTATTGTTATTATTATTATTGGTAACTAGTATTTTGCAACAATATGAAAAAAGAATTGTTAAAAAGGAGGGTCATTTTAGTAGAGTATAACATATTCAAGTAGATATATATATATTTTACAGGAATACCTTAATTATGTTGTAACTTTCGTCTTATTTAACCAACAAATATTATTATTATTAACGCTAGAAATATTGTGATAGAAATATTGTTTTATTCAACATGATTAATACCACCACTATTATATCGACAAGATTATGATAAAAATATTTCAGTAAGTAACATCTGAGGACATCAAATTAAATTGTCACAAAAGAATACGGTGAATAATATTTAATAAATCATGTTTAATAAATATTAAAATCTATATTTAAAAAAAAGATAATTTCGTAAGCCATTCACATTTCTCACTGGAGGATCATTCTAAATTAGTAGTACGGTAACCTCAGCAGGATGTCTCTGGCTAAAGAGGGTGACTGAAAAAGAAAGAAAAGGGGAGATTTTTCTTAAGAACAGGAGACAAACCAAATGAAAAGAGAGGGTGGTCAAGAAAAAGGAGAGAAACAAATAAGACAGCAAATGAAACTTACTGATGCAAAATAAAAAGAACAATTATTGGTTAAATTAGACAAGGGGTGTGTCAGAACGTAGAGAAATGTTCAGAGTGTGTAAAGGACAAATAGGAAAGGAGAAACAAAAATGAATAAGTAATTAGTGTGAAACAATAAAAGAAGAGGACAGAAAGAGAACATAAAGTTTTTGGGTTAGGTTGAGAGCTGTTAAGTGGTCGAGATCACCGAATCGCGAAGTTCAGACTTTAATTCAGGGGTAACAACCCGTCGAATAAGACATCTTCGCGCCCTGAGAGGTTGAAAGACAGTTTAGTGGAGCAACTAGCGGTAGAAATGCGGGAGGCCACAAGAGTACGTCATTTTCGAGCTGTGACAAAAGGACAGTAGTTGCAATTCCATCTTATACCGGAAGATCATATAATAAGTATAATATTTTAATCAACGTTTTTATAAAAGTGCAACATTGTCCGTAGTAATAAAACTCAGTAAATGGAGTAAGCGTTTGAACTCGGAGGAATTTCCAGGAGTGTGATCCGTCTGAAAACTTTCTGGGGAACGGACAACAAAGCAGCACTGAAACTTCCACAGAGAGAGGGCGAAGCCAGCTTGCTAGAAGAAAAGGAAGATATTCAATGGACAGTAATCAGAAAGGAGGTAAAGTGGCAGACATTTTATTAACTGAATTTTGAGTGAAGTGCGCGATAAAACTAAAGAATCCAAATGACACACCCTCGATTTAAAGTCATTTATAATTTGTGGTAAAATTAAATTTACTCTCTTTTGTTTTGCAAAATCAATGTAATTATTGATGTTAAAGAAAAGGCCAACTGATATTCTTATGTTAGGTGCAGTATAAATATTTTCAATCAACCCGTAATTTAATAAGAGTTAAATACAAGTTTGCAATTAACATAAAGCTGATATTCTACAAACAAAATTATTATTCAACATCGTGATAACTGTATATATATTTGTAAATTTTGTTTTGTATTTCATTTCAATTATTAAGTAGCTAAATGAACAATGGAGTTGTCATTAACCAAAATTTATTGTTGAGTAAATAAAGAGTTATGGTACAAGGTAACTTTAGACGAAAAGCTAGCAGCAAACGGAGGCTCAACAGAGGTCCGAGGCCACGAAACCCTGAGATGAGAGTAATTAATATATATTTTGACTTTAAGTTTCAGCGATATTTTCACTTTTATTGCAGTATTCTTGTTCTATTCGAATTATATGCTAATAATATAAATATATCCGATCATTTTACGTTCGATGAACAACAATATGAATAACACATATCTTTTCCAAAACCTTCTTCATGTTGCCTGAATAAATAATTTTTAATTTGTAACCAGCATTTAATGGACCCGAAAAAGGACTTAAATAACTTGCAAATCAAATTTCGAATGTGCCTTATCGTCGTTGAAATGTATAAATAAATGAAGATGATGATAAAGTTTAAAATAAATATGATAATAATATTGTTATAAAATTAAATGATATATATGTATAATTATATGAATTGTAATTTTCGAGTATAAGAGGTGCATTCGAAAATTCGTATGATTGATATGTAAAAGTAAACGGTCCAGAATTCTTTTTCTTTTTATTAAATAAATGAATAAAAAGAAACGTCCGTCGGGCGCCATAATATACAACGGTACATTGCATATTTGTATTATAAATCTTTATTACTTTGAATTTTGGATCATAAGATATTCTAAATATGTACTAGGCTGGCTGATTTTACTATCAGAAAAGAAAGAAAAAGAAATAGTGTATAGATATAATGTTACATATATATATATATATATATATATTATATATATATATATATATATATATACATATATATATATATATATATATATATATATATATATATATATATAATATATATATATATATATATATATATATATATATATATAAGAAGATATTCAAATGTTTTAAATAATAAGATTTTGGAACGTCGTTGTCGGGGACAACAAGATATAAATAAATGGAATTATGGCAGATGAGTTTGTGTTTTAGTGGTTCAATTAATTTAATAAAAAGCGAACCGTTCTACTTTTGAGCGGTCCCTTTAGATCCAGGCCCTTATTATCGGAGTCCTTTAACACAGGGCCGTTTTGACTCGGGCTTTCCGTCCTCGCCGTTTCGTCTGGGTTCTTCTAACGTGTCACCGGGGTAGAATAGAATTCTGTATTTTTCCGTTGAAAGAAACCACCGGGTGTTTTGACGTGAATGATGTTTATTTGAATAGTTTCACACATTTCTCGCTTCCTCTAACTTTCTTGAGGAAATCTATGTTAGGTTCAATACTATAATACGTAACTAGTTTATATAATATGCCACTGGAGCGTCCGGAAACTTTTAGAATATCAACATTTTGGATTGGAAGTTGAACTATATGTACTATTCACTTGACTTTCCCATACCCCCGTTTTGGAAAAAAATTCTTGTTTTCCATTATTATATGTTAACTTATACAACACTATTGATATTAATTTCACAGTTTTAACATTCAAGTTTACATCTCTCATTTCTCTACTGAGTATTTACTAAAGGAAACACTTTCAACTGCAGCATTGTGTTCAGATATAGCAAAGAAATACTAAATTACTCTCAAGAATTCACCACAATTATGCCTTATTAGCATTTGGTAATATCCAGAGAGGAGGAGGGAAGAAAGGAAGAAACACTGGGGGAAGAAAATGGAGTCTTAACTTTAGTCGGTACTCGATGAAAGAAAGAAATCTGACAATTCTATGATAGGGCCGGTGCTGTTGTGCAGCTGCGAGTTAACCTAAACACGTTCTTTAGTCTTGTTAACAAAATATAAACAGAAAACCTTATTCTCATTGTAGCCCCTCCTTAGCTTATCACGATATCTTTTGTTTTCTTTCTAACTTTTCCTATTTTCAAAGGCAGAATCATTCTGCTACAAGACTCGGATTACACATATAACCACTGAACAGTGTTGCCAATCGCCAATTTTAGCGACAAATCGCTAAATCTACTGGATATTGGGAGGCAGATAGTGACCAAATGTTTAGAAAAGCGACTAACGACTCTTTAAGCGACTTTTTGGCGACAAAACTGTTGAATTATTTCAGTGCTTCGCTTTTAAAAATGTCGATATTATTTACTGAGCTATTGCCAAAAGATTGATGATGACGCCACCAGTGAGGTAACTTATGTTTTATGCCCCCCCCCCCCCCCGAAAGAGAACACTCACTGCCACCTTTTTTGTGGAATGATAGATAACAATAAATAATCATGCTTCTATGTATCTGTGAATAGTGACTTAAATTCATGCAACTACTAGGTCTAAATATTTATAAATGGAAAGCACTTTATTATACATATAATTTATTCAATAAGCTTCAGAATGGAAGATGGACGATAGAAGATGCATTCTTTGCAGTCAGTGACGTCGAGCTTCATGAAAAGTAGCAGGAATTAATTGAATGGTTTCATTTAGTCCAGTCAAAATATGGTTTTACCCGGAACAAATTGAAAGAAACTCTGATTCGATTTTATGGTGGAGAAAAGCAATTTAAACAACATATCAAAAGTGTAGCAAAATCTGACATGTATTTATCCGTCATTTTGAGCCGCCATATTGAATATTGGATCTGAACACTTTACTTTGAAACAGCAGATAGGCCTATATCTTCTCACAGAATTAAGATAGGAACTTCGTTCTTGTGTCAAATTGGTGGTAATAGATCGCAGAAGTGAGCAAAACTGGTTAAAATCGTGCAATGACGCCGTCATATTGAAATATAGCGCCTGTTCTCCCCAAAATTACGTTATATTCGGTTTGTTACTTATAGTAATTGGCACTATGAAACCGTTAACTATGAAACCGTTAAATATACCAAAACAACATCCGTAATAAAAGTTGTAGAGTAGAATCTGCTCTTTCCATTGATATTAAAATGATCTCGTTGTCTTAGAAACTACACTAGACCATATTATGTGACGAGAGTGTCACTGTAATGAAAGGTAGCGATAAATAGAGTAAAAATAGAGTAGAGTATATATATATATATATATATATATATATATATATATATATATATATATATATATATATATATAGTATCGAATCAACTAAATTTACTAAATGGCAATGAGATTAACAAAAAAGAAAGAGATACCAGGAATAAATGAATGAGCACTTGATGTATATATAGTAGTGTATACTTATAATATTATCAGTCAATAATAAATGTTTATTCCTTGATATGTTATCATCCTTACTGGAAATCATCGTCATTTTGATCTTCATCTTCGTACACATGCGGTATGTCGTACTGATATGGGCTGTTCGAGCGCACTGAACTTCAACATTCTCGACATGCAGACGAACAGTCCAGATTTGGGCTTTGGCAAGAACAACGATCTGATTGACAGTATCTTGCAGTTACAACGGACAATTTCCAATACATCCTTAGGTGCAGGAGGAGTATTGGGAGTAGCTGTCCATCGTCAATGGATCATCCTCATTCTGTTGGTAGTAACCAATCATTTCATCTCCACACTTGAGTTTGGTAGTAAGCTCTTATACCGTGAAACTTGGCTGGTGCTGACGCTGGTGGGAGGGCCTGCGGCTTATTTGAAAAAATATTTCTTACAACTTTTTCGCTGAAACTTTTAAATCGGAGCACATTAAGAGCGTCTGATTCTGAAAAGTTGTATATTGAAACTGTTTCTTTCTCACTTGCTTCTACACCTTTGGTAGTTTCTGATGGATCATTAAGTATGACACCTACATTTTCATTTTCTCACTGTAGATCTAATATCTGGCAACCTTTTGAATTTCTACGAGTTGGCATCCTTGTCGTATATTTAGGAATTAGAACGTTTTGACTTACTGAATATCAAATTTTGAGACTAAAATGCCGCAGACCAATTTTTGCTTTATTATTATTTTTTGTGTTATAAATTAAAATACCTTTTCAGGCATACTATTTTTTGTAGTGGAAGTTTGAATTCTGAGTGGCGTATAAGAATAAATCTTATATTACGATTTTTGAAAACGTGTGCTATAAATTTTCATTGTGCCTTTTGTCTTGTTAAGTTGAAAATTTATCACGATAATATTTGATAAAATATTGACATTAACAATGTTCCGATTTTTAGCTTCAGAAGTCTCCCAAGTCTAATTTACTAGTATATTATGTAATTAGGATTCCGAGTGGGAACATTAGGTCAAAGATGTGTAATAGCTTATTTAGGCTAGCCGTAAGTGATTTTTCCCAGGTTTTTCCCATTTACACTAACCAAATGCCGGGATAGTATCAAACATCCAGGTCCCGTCCCGCAACTTTCTTTCCTCCTACCTTTTTCTATCCTCTTCCCAGGATAGTGCGCTCACCGACGGACGTCTTCCTTCATACGAACGCCCAGAAATATAAATAAATAAATTATGTAACTAGGAGCTCAAAACGGTACTCTCTAAAAGAAACGGAACATTTAGCGTCCCGTTTGCATTTTTCTCGGGATACCGGACGTCTTTCTAAACAAAAACAAAAAAAAAATCTTATTAAAATATAGGTTGTCTTGTTAACTTATAGACTAAATACAAACTCCAACTTTCGTGAGTCATAACTCGATAACCAAAACTCTGCTTACCATAATATTCATTTTGTATCAATACTATCATAAGTTCGGCAAACCTGTCGCCGCGCCAAGTCTGAACAACATCGATCCTTTACTGGGATGAGTTTCGTTGGTCATGTACTGTAATACATCCTTATCCTTATACTGTAATAAGTATTTACATTCTTTTTGTCCTTTACTGTTACTTCTTTGAAAAATCAATTGCGGGGTGAAAATACAAACGTAATGTAACATATCCACATCTTGTGCATTTATATGACTTGTCTTATGTGTATTTTGTGTAATTAAAACCATGAATACTTACAACAAATCACAATTTCCTTCTCTGAAATTCAGATCTCATCTAACTCTTTTCCTGATTCGTTAACTTATGCATTTCTGGGATTGTTTCAGTTAATTATACCAATGAATGGGATTCTTAGCAAAAAAAAAATAAAAAATAAAAATAAAATAAAAAATAAAAATAAAATAAAATAAATGTATTTAGTCTTACATTGATGCTAAAACTAAACAGTAGTTTCACTTATACTCCTAATATATACTCAACGATTACTAAATATCAACTCTGAAATTTAACAATGTGTTTAGTTATACGCTACTAGACGATAATTACAATGTATTTTAATCCAAAGTATGTTACAATGTGTGTTTATGAAGCTAGCAGTAAAACAAACAAACAATTTTATTTTCTTATTGGTTAAACACATTAAATAAAATCATTACAACTAATCTAACATTTAAAAAAGATGATATTAAAAAATAATATTAAATATCTCGAGTTTGCATTGCTTCCTTTGAAAAGAACGAATATCAAAAGATTAACCAACTTGCCGCTAGATGGTACGACATGCACGAAATGTTTGCAGGAAAAAGACTATGCCAACCAACATTCACCCTGCATATGGATGACATCTATCTCAATCTTTTGGAATTACACGGAAACTGAAACTACTTAGGATATATCATGATTCTATTTATTTATTATTCATATTTTATTTTATTTATTTATTACTTTTATTTTATTTATTATTTGTTGTATGTGTTTAGCTCTTTTATTACTGTGAAATCATTTATCCACCAGATTGAGAATCGACCAAACAGTGCTGTGCATTAGGTAATATCTTCAAGTTACAGTGTAAGAACTATTCTCTTAAAAATCGTACACGAGTCGCAGTTCTCTTTCCCTCCAAATTTTTCCTTCCACCAGAAATATAACAATTACGAAAAATATTCATAAAATATTATACTACTTGTTTAATTTACCACTATTTTCATTTTAAATATAATACGTACTGGCCAGGCCTGTATTTAGGTAAGAGCTATTCTGTGCTCGAGCACAGGGCGGCACAATTTAGGGGGCAGCAAACTTTTGGATTTTTTAAAGATTCGCAATTAAAGTAATATTTAAAACTAGCAACCCGCAGAGTCCCGCGCAAGCGCAAGAAAATATGTTAATGTGTTTAATTTGCTCTAATTATAGTAGTTACTAATTAGCTAACTTATCTGATTATTTTTAAAAAGTCTATCTCTAACCCCCCCCCCCCAAGGGATGAGATGAACATCATGAAAACTGATACCGTTAAACTCAGCTACCTCGAAAACTATAAATTCAACAGTAATATATGTCGTTCTCCATTTCTTTTAAAATGTCGTCCCTCCATGGGGAGTGGACTATGACTTTGAAGTTGAATTGATACTATTCATCTCAGAACTGACACTATTCATCTCAGCGACCCCCAAAAATAACTATGAATTCTACTCTAATCAAATTAAATGGATTCTTTGAGTTTTACGTCCCACAGTTATCCCGGTTAGGCTAAGGAGACGGTGATTATGAGAAATGAATGAAAATGGTGGAATGAAGAAAGTGGGAAGAAATGGAAGAATCCCGAGAAAACCCACGCACACGGTGTTTGTCCACCAAAATGTTCACTTGGCGCGAGCTGGATTCGAACCAGGGACACCATGCACCAGAGGTGAACGCTCTACCACTGAGCCACCGCGACCCCGAATTCAATTCTAATATTGGTCGCTTTCGGGGGAAGACAAATTTTGTACTGGGGTGGCAAATTATTTAGAGCACAGGGTAGCATAATATATAAATACGGGCCTTGTACTGGCACATGAATTATTTTTCCTTAAGAAGTTGTTCACTCGTTTTCTCAAAGCAAGGGCATGACGTTCCTGGCTGAGAGCAAGAGGAAGTGGCCCCAACCAGTTTCTTATAATTTACATTTATTTAATTATAATGAAAAAACTTCTAAATATTAGACAAAAATATAAAGAGAAAGAGAACACATACGTGCTTGGAATGAGTCATGAAAATCGTTGCCTATAACCAGGATATTTCAGAGCCATTCAAACCAATGACTCATCAGATTCGGTGATCTGGACAGACCCATAACCCACAGTGACTTAGACTCATGACCCGGAGTGACAAGTCTGATCTGGACAGATTTATAATTCGGAGTAACCTGTTGTGACCCGGATAGACCGATGATTCGGAGTGATTCGACCTAATCCTGACAGGCCTATGACCCGAAATGACCGAACATACCCGGAAATAAAACAACATCGTCATACACATAGGAACTGGGTGTGGGTTAATGTAATTTTAATAAATACAATTCTCTCTCTCTCTCTCTCTCTCTGACTTCTTACCAAAGCTATACTTTTATTTTTCGCATGTTGTTTTTATCTGTGTGTGTCAAAGAATTGCACTAAAATCATTATTATTATTAAGTATTCTGCCTGTTGGCAGATTCTCGGACTAATGGCTTTTTTTGTTTTAATTTTACGTTTGGGTCTGAAAATGTTTCCTCTACGTTTCTCGATATTCAGCTTCCTCTTTTAATTCCCAATATCTTTTTTTTTTTTTTTTTTTTTTCAAATCATCGATCAATTGTATTCTTCTTCCTACTCTTCGCTTTTCTTCCAACCTTCCTTCTATAGAATGTCTATGAAGAAGACAATTTCTTTGCAAGATGTGTCCAATCCAATTGGTCCTTTCTACATACGATGATGGCTAAAAGCGCCCTCTTCTCCTCTAGTCGATTTTAAAACCTCTTTGTTTGCTAGTCTCTCTGTCCATTTTATCTTCTCCATCTTCCTCCAACACTACATTTAGAAGCTCTTTAAATACTTCTTCTCTAACTTCTGTAATGTCCAAGTCTCTGAACCATACGGTCCAATACTTATATATATATATATATATATATATATATATATATATATATATATATATATATATATAGCAATTGACTAGCTTCTTCCTTAGTCCACTTGTTCAATGCTTCTTTTTCTATGTCTATGACCTAATCTCTTTGGTGCAGTAAGCGTGTCTCGTCAAAATACTTCCAGAGACTTCAAATTATCGACCTCTTCAGATTCTCTTTGTTCTACTGTATAACTACAAGATTTATCAGAGTATAATCCCCCTAAAAATCATAGAAAAAATAGACAACATGTTTTTTTTTTCTTGTGACGGATCGTCAAAGTTTAATAGAACAAACCAATAAAACTTGTCGTTTAGAATACAAAAATTGCCGATGAGCCCAACCACCTTATTTTTTAAAATCTTTTTGCGTAGCCAATGTTCAATCAAGTGGTGACCACCTTTAATCAAGTATAAAATCTTGCAGTAATGTTGATGAGATGATATTTCGGTTTCTTGCGGGTTGACAGGTCTGTCAGAGCGAGAAGAAAGACCCACACCCGGATGACCTGGTGACGCATGTCCATTCTACTACTGATATGTACTAATCATTGAGCTGACAAAATGATATGAATAGATGTAAATTGCCATGCGTTATTTTCGAGAAAAAATGAATTTTTAAAAACATAGATTTTATATCATAACAGCATCTATGACTATAAATCTAATTTTGAAGTATCTTTTTAATAAAGTTTTTCATTATAAGACTAGCGGAAAAACAAAGAAATGTAATCCAAAATTATTATTAAAGCTTTAACTTTTGTCAAACACTAAGTAAAGACAGTGTGAGAATTAAATAATCTATATTGAAGGGAGGGGGATATAATTAGGCCAACAGGACGTAAAGTCTGAAAGTGGAATACTCCACACACACACATCAATATGACATCTTTAATAAGTAAGAGATTTATTTAATCAATAAATCTACTGACTATAACTATGTACGTATATATTATCTGATATGCACACACCACACCTAATCTTTCTGAACGTGTTTAAATGTACTCCTCTTGTGCCCGTAGTTCTCTAAGGTTCATTTACTTAATAATTCGGCCCGAGTGATAGCCATGATCACAAGCATATGTTAATTTTTCTACTCATATTGAAATCTCCCATTTCGCGTTATTACACACAGCTTTTAAAAAAAAACAACTACTTCAGTATTATGAAAACAACTAAAATTATCAGTTAAACCGGACTTACTTATTTAAAAAAAAAAATCTAGGTATTAGCCTATCATACAACAAAAGGATTATTGTTGGTCCCGATTTCTGGCATCGAAGTCAAATCGAAGGCCAAATAAATGAAAAATCTCAATTCAAATTTCGTGCTTGTGCTTCTACTCCCCAGTAGAGCTGCGCTTTATATATATATATATTAGGGATGGCCAAAATTTTCCGGAATCCGGATTCCGGAAATTTTGTTTTCCGGAATCGGAAAATTTACTTTCCGGAATTCGGAAAAATTCCGGATTTCGGAAAAATTCCGGATTTCGGAAAAAATCCGGAATTCGGAAAAAATCCGGAATTCGGAAAAATTCCGGAATTCGGAAAAAATCCGGAATTCGGAAAAATTCCGGAATTCAGAAAAATTCCGGATTTCGGAAAAAATCCGGAATTCGGAAAAATTCCGGAATCCAGAAAAATTCCGGATTTCGGAAAAATTCCGGATTTCGGAAAAATTCCGGAATTCGGAAAAATTCCGGATTTCGGAAAAAATCCGGAATTTAGAAAAAATCGGAATTTTTCCGAAATCCGGAATTTTTCCGATTTTACTTTCCGGATTCCGGAAAGTAAAAATTCTGGAATTGGCCATCCCTAGCTAGTAGCTGTTAAAAGAGAAACACAATAATGAATATATATACTGTATTAGTTTCTTGTAGTTGGATATGTCTTTATCACTTACGTAGACAATTGCTACTGCAGTTATTTACTGTTTTATAAAGAAGGTCTTATTTTCACACACAAAAAAGTCGCCGGTATGTCTCAAACATTATCGCGTTCCCACCTGCAGCTGCTCCAAAGCACTGCAAACTACTTTTTAACCAGGCGAAAGGCAGTGGAGGAAAAGAAATCTCAACAAATATTCTAATAACATTCGCTTATTGTCAACATACCTACAGTGAGCGCAGAAAGTGTTCGTACACCGTGCATACTTTATATTGAAAACAGCTAGCATGAGAACGGGAGGTGGAAAATATATATATAACCAGAATTAAGACTACACATTCATACATTTTATTTCTATATACAAGAGAAAGGCCAAACAAACACAATCACTGTTTTGTTCAGAAGAAAAGAGAGAATTCCTTTTTTGTAAACGCAAAATGTCACCGTACACTTATGCTTGAATTAGTGCTTATAAAGTATATTACCTTATTTGATATTTTGTGGGATTACCCTGTGCGTTAATGATTGTAGTCTTCGTGGCATTGATTTCACCTGTAGTAGTTCGTAGTTCTGTAGCTTCGGGACTGATTATGTCCCATTCTTCTTGAATAGCTTTTCTTAGGCCTTCTTTAGTAGAGACAGGGCCGGCGCGAGAGAGGGTCGAGCCGTGCCACCGCCCAGAGCGGCAAGTCTAATGGGCGGCAAAATTTGAAAAAGAAAAGAATACTATCAAAATATAATGCTTCGTAATAGGCTCACATGGAAAAATAAGATTGTGTTAACCTGAGAATGTAATTGAACTTACTTTACTCACATTCAAGAAAATACTCTCTCAGGAAATTCAGAGCATTCCTCCTCGTTTTCAATTATCAAACTACTAGCCACAGGTATCTCGTTCAATATTTCCCTTGCAGCAGTGTAGATAGGATTTTGAGCTAGAGTGCATAAGATTATCACGGTGTCTTTTTATATTTTTTTCTATTCAATAATGTTCTAACGCTCCGCTCCAAGTATGCAAAAGGTACACTCCCACTTGAGACAGGCCGTTCTAGCCTGTAGCATCCAGGGGCGGATCCAGGACGGACTTCTGGGGGGGCGGTGGGTTGTAATACTGCTACTTAGAGCTACTTTTAAGAGCGTCAAAAAATAAACTATATATTTTATTTATATATAAAATAAAAAAGTTTCCTCTTCTGGGGGGGGCGATCGCCCGATCGCCCCCCTGGATCCGCCCCTGGTAGCATCTAGAGACATTTAGGTTCTAATAGCGAGTTTTTGACCAGTTTACAAATTGTTCATTCCGAATATAGTAAATCGTACAGCGTATTATTTCTTGAGAAATGTCTCATTTTTTGTATAGCTAAAAAAAAGTTTATGACTTTTTTTTCTGCGTCAGTTCAACGTTAGGCCATACTAAAGGAACATATTAGTAGTCTCACTTTAAAATCATAATCCACCACAAGGTGGGAGAGCCGAATTGATGCTCTGACTCAGTTATCAAATATAGGAAGTTTATGATGCCTTACTTCAAATAAGTAATGACAATAGAACCGATAGAATGGTCGTCCACGATGCTCTGTGTATAGCAAACCAGCTGAGTTACTTTTCTTTCCTTTACTCACTCGTTGTCTGATATGACTTTAAAGCATTGATTCTCATGTGTTGGATGCAGTAGGATTTCTTGAAAATATATCTGGGTACTTTGAGAGGAGCAGAAATTATGCAAAGTTTAAATCTTACTTAGTTGATACGATGGACTTGGCATCAGCATTAGATACGGGTGATCCACTGATACGTAATACAGTGCAAGCTCGAAGTCGAAAGAAGAGACTGTTTCAGTACGAGGCAGAGGATGAAGCTACTGAAAACAGCCACAAACAAGATACAAGATCGATTTTTATTACAAAGTTCTAGAAGTGATTGTGTTAGCTTTTAAGAGAAAGATTTGAGCAACTTAAACATCACAGCGAGTATTTCAATTTTCTTTGCGATATAAATAATCGTAAAGATATAGCCTACCACCTGATTTTTTTGTCTGAAAAGTGTACTAAACTTACCATTTTAACACACGAAGAATTGAAAGATATTAACCCCAGTGATTTGAAAGACAAACTGAAAGTGTTATCCACTATAATTAAGCCTGTGAAAGTTCAAAAAAAAAAAAAAATATATTAGGAACATGACTTTGCTCCCAATGTTAGTATTGCACGTAGAATTTTGTTAATCTTGCCTGTAACAGTGGCAAGTGGAGAAAGAAGTTTTTGGAAATTTAAGTTTATTAGAAACTATCTACACTCTTCTATGTCTGAAACACGCTTGAGTGGTCTAGCGACGATATCAATAGAACACAAATTGGCTAAAACATTGGACTACGTGATGTGATAAAGAAATTTGCTCATATCAAAGCAAGAAAAGTTTCTTTCAATTAAGGTATGTTAAATTTATGTATGTCTATTGTGTTTTAGTACATTATAAGGCTTAAGCTAATCACTTACATTTACCATAATATCTGATTTACTGTATTATCTTCTTGCTCCATACTCTGTTGAAAACGCCTTTTGATATAAAATAAGCCTAAAAATTAAAATTCTTAGTCATGATTAAAGTATATTTTTAAAATTTTATTTTCTGTATGCGCTGCTCTATATTACAGATATACAGCGAAATCGAGCATACTGAATATTGTGTCAGTATAGAGTCGTTTAAATATTACGTGAACATTCCAGAAAGGTAGTTCTTTTTTTTTTTTTTTTTGTTTACTTTTCCATTTTATACATGTTTTTAAATGACACTTGAACGTTATCTGTCAAAATAAGGTTTGCGGATTAAAGGGGCGGCATGTGAAAGCACCGCCCAAGGCGTCAAAATTGCTAGCGCCGGCCCTGAGTAGAGAAGCTGTGCCTTCTGATTGTTGTCTCCAGAACAGACCATAGATATTCTATGGGGTTCATATCTGGGGATTGGGGAGGTGTGCGAAGCTGTTTCAAGGTATTATAGAGTAGCCACAATCGAGTATTTTCCGCTGTATGTTTGGAGTCGTTGTCTTGCTGAACAATAAATTGTTTTCAAGAACCATCTTCTGCGCACTAGTATGGAAATTTTCCTTTAATATGTTAATATACACTTTGTGGATCATCACTCCATCGATAAGGTGGAGACGACCCACTCCTGAAGCACTCATACAAGCCCAGACGAGCACGGACCCTCCTCCGTGTCTTACTTTAGGGACGAGATTTTGAGGATTCATCTCTGTATTCACCTTGCGCCATACAATACGCCTCCCATTGGACTCGATAAAGTTAAATTTACTTTCGTCCGAAAATATGACCCTATTCCAGAAAGAAGCCTGATCCCTTATCTTTATACTCTTTTTCAAACTTTAGTCTCTTTATACGATTTGTCTTGTTCACCCAGAACATTTTCCTGGCTATCCGACCATGATACCTTGCAAATATTCCGCACTGTACTGGCTGATACTTTAACACCGCGTGTTTCCAGATCCGTTGCCAATTGCACAGCACTATTTTTTGGAACCTTTTTTCTTTCCCTAATAATGTAACGTTTATCTTGTTCACTCAACACTCTTGGTCTTCCAGTTTTTTTTTTTTTTTTTTTTTCGCACAGTGATAGAAACATTATACATCGCAATTATTGTTTGTACTGTTGAACGAGGCCTGTCTGCAAGGTTTGCTATCTTTCTCAAAGACTTACCCTTCTTATGCAATTTAATAATTACTTTTCTTGTCTCCTCATTTGTTTCTGTTCGGTTGCTTCCCACTTTGACAGCCCACCGTGCAGTTTTTTCACTTCTATTCACAACTAAACTCATTCTGTTACTCGTCATGCTATACAAAGGTGTATACTCAGGTGAATACTAGTGAACCCCAGTTGTGGTATCTTTGTTTCGTATTCGTACGTCAGGTGTACGATCACTTTTTTGCGTCTACTCTATACACTTTCTACGGAATTTATTTACTTTCTGACCATTAAACTTGTCTTTGTGGTTCTTTATTGATATATTCATAAAGCTTAGTTTTCATTATTCATATTGTGTGTGTTATTACACTTCTTAAATTTTCTGTTTCTTTTTCGCAAACATTCTCGTTTCAATAGCATAGGTGTACGAACACTTTCTGCGCTCACTGTATGTACAGTAAATACAAATTTATAATTTTTTACTTTACGAAGTGTGCAATGCAATTGTTCAATAATTAACATAAGCAGGCATTCATTAATTTATATTAATATAATAATTAATAAAACTAATAAGCGGGTGATTGATGACTCAGTGGTAGAGTTTTCATCTATGGCATTCTAACCCAGGACATGTGGGTTTTCGATGGCTAATTTTGTGTTCGAAAATTTTCCCGGTGGAAGGCCTACCTTTCTTATATTTGTTCCATCATCACTCATTAACGAATTTAGTTTATCAAAACTCTATAGCCATATATTCATTCTGTCCGTCAGTGAAGCAAACAGTCTCAAGAACTATCTGATGGATTACCAATCAATTTTGGCCATGATGTACAGAGTCAATAGTTAAGAATCGAGTTCCCTGATGAATGTAATATTCAAACCGGAAGCGGTACAAATCAACCATTTCCGGTTTTAACGTTAATCATTATATAGTAAATATGGTAATAGATAGCGAGAAGCGGTTTCCAGTAATCGACATATATATAACATTCATGTAGATAGAATGTTACCCAATTTGTGCATCTGCTGAAAATAATGAGCTTAGGTATTTAGAGAGCATTTTCCGCTTTAGAAAATGTGTGCTTGGTAAAGAATGTAGAGAATTAGCTGAGTCAGGCATGTAGCTAGAATATGGTAATAGGAAGGGGAGGGGGTCTGTCACGAAATACTGTGGTTATTTACCAGGGGCTCAATCATTCTAAACTATTTTATTGGCAACATATATTGGTTCGTTTAGCCAAGATTTCTAATGGGGGGATGATATGAAATACTGTGGTTACACACCAGAGGCTCGATCAATCTAAATATTTTACTGACAACATACCCATATTGATTGGTTAGGACAATAAAATGAGGATATATTAGTAAGTATTTTAATAAGAAGCTATGAAGAAATCTCGAGTAAAAGAATATAAAAAAGTATTGAAAAAGATATAGTTTTCCGAGGTCATTCGAACGGTGTCGAGAATTTTGCGTCTGGGAAATTTGCGCCCTACCTCAAGAACAGGGAAAATTGCGCCTGCAATGTACCTCCACCGGAAAGTTGAGCCCTGCGAAATAAAAGAACCTATTGGAGCTTACGCATTTGCTCGGAGGGGCTGACATTACAGCATAAACAATCCTCCCCCCACAACCATGCTATTTGTGATTTATTTTCATTGTGGCTATATAAGGGGAGAATAAACTTCAATATAAGCCAAAAGAACACAACGGATCAACGCAATCACTGCTTCTTCCAGAGATGATTTTGGGGGAACACTGGCCTCCCCAGAGCTCTCAGAGTGCCCCCTCGGAGGAGACCAAAATAATACGTCTATAATATAATAATAAATAGAATAGTACCAGCAGTGACCCCCCTCCGGAATACTAAGTGTGCCCCCCGGAAAATTTTTTTCTGAAAGAACGACTGAACGCAATTGTGTGTTTGAATTCCAGCAAGTAAACACACTGTACATAGTTTTCTTGATAATATTACTGAACTGATTTTACATTCACTTTACATTTTCTTTTCTATATTTTGTGTCCTGAAAAGCCAAACAACTCACAAGGATTGTGAACAGAGATATCTGGGTAGAGCCAAACAGCCTTTTGTAGATTAAATTATACTCTTTGATTATATTAATAATTATATATCAGTCATTTATACTTTTTTGTAAATTTTGTAGTATAATGAAAAATTGTATTTGTATGGATTGCCCTTTAGTGAACTAAAATTGTACTTTTTTCATTTGTTCGGAATATTATAACGGATGGAGTAACTCACTGAGACGATGATAGGCAAGCCTAGTTCAAGTGTGAGTGGAAGTTACTTTACACAATACAAAAATAAGTTGAATTGTAGGGCGCTAACATCCCAGTGCAAATATGTAGCCGGCGCATTTTCCCCTCTTTTTGGGGTAGGGCGCAAACATCCCAGTGCAAATATATTGCGAGCGCATTTTTTCCTATTTTTGTGGTAGGGCGCAAATTTCCTGGGCGCAAAATTCTCTCATTCAAGGAAAATATAATGTCCGTGAAGTTGACAAGCCACTTATGTCAGACTCCATTTCGACTTTAAACGTCGCTAGTGCTACGTTAGTGTTCGATAGTGACGCAAATCGTTAGTACTTCACAGATAACGTGTGCTTTTTAAATAATGGATATAGGTCTTCTAACTGCATGCCAACACGCCCACTTCTAAGAATCATCTCAAAAATGAGGTTAACCGTTAGAGCAAGTAAGTGCTCATTAGTGCCATTAACATTAATGCCTCCATCGTACGGCCCTTTGAGTAATGATAATAGCACGCTCTTTGCTAGTCTCAATGCGTCCCTATATTCTCGCGAACATTCTGACGTGCTCAAGTTAGTTACTTTTTTTTTTTTTTGCAACTATTGTTTATCTGTTATTGTTTATTGCTAGTCTGCAGAGTAGTCCTTACATTAATATCATTAATATGCCATTGTCCTTGATAATCATTGCGTATTTACAAGCAGTTTGTTATTACTGTTAGAAGATATCAAAAAACAACAGATAAAATCTACTACTTAACGGTTCACATTTTTCTTTTACAGTACATAAACGATTAATAATAATAATAATAATAATAATAATAATAATAATAATAATAATAATAATAATAATAATAATAAGACTATTCCAGCATAAAAGTTATCAATTGCATCCCACTGGCAACAAGCGACGCATATTTTAACTTCACAAAAATTAGTTTCTCACGATTTTCTGGAAAACTACGTATGATAACATCTTCATTATGTCAAGTTGTTTATCTCAGTGTGATATATGTCTTACCTCTGGACAATATCACAGTAAAACAAATATTAAATATTAGGAGTACATCGTACTTTTGGACTACATCTCATTAACCATGGGAAGATTGAGTAGTGTATACTTTAGGATGTAAGTTTCAGCTTAACTTGCATCATACATTCTTAGGATTACAAAAAGGAAATTGGTTCGTTTGCGTTTGAACAAAATTCTTAGGATTACAAAAAGAAAAAATAATTTTTCCGAATTCCGGAATTTTTCCGAAATCCAGATTTTTTCCGAAATCCGGATTTTTTCCGAATTCCGGAATTTTTCCGAATTCCGGATTTTTTCCGAAATCCGGAATTTTTCCGAAATCCGGATTTTTTCCGAAATCCGGAATTTTTCCGAAATCCGGAATTTTTCTAAATTCCGGAATTTTTCCGAAATCCGGAATTTTTCCGAATTCCGGAATTTTTCCGAATTCCGGAATTTTTCCGAAATCCGGAATTTTTCCGAATTCCGGAATTTTTCCGAAATCCGGAATTTTTCTAAATTCCGGAATTTTTCCGAATTCCGGATTTTTTCCGAAATCCGGAATTTTTTCGAATTCCGGAATTTTCCGATTTTACTTTCCGGATTCCGGAAAGTAAAAATTCCGGAATTGGCCATCCCTAATATATATATATATATATATATATATATATATATATATATATATATATATATATATATATATATATATATATATATAGCTCAAGAAGTCAACACTTACAATTACTTTACTGTTAGGTTTCAGATGAGTTGATTCACTATGTGCTACGTTACTCAAATCAAGTAAAACATTACATTGAAGTTTTCCAGACAACATTATTGGCGTGGACAGCAAACTGTACAGCTAAAAGAAAGATGGAAAATGAAGGGTTAACTTTAAAAAACCCGCTCCAGTTGAAATGCTTAGACATGGACAATGACACGGAGAACCAGTCGTATTAGCAAATGCTGAAACAAATCTTCAATTATGCGCTTACTCACCCTGACATATCTGCTCACTAGGGGCGCATTCCCAGCATGTATGTTAACATATAACCACGAGAGAATATATCTTAGATTTTAAGTACAGTTTCAAAAGTTCATTTCCGTAAACTAAAAGGCAGTGATTACTATGCTAATTATCACAAATTAAACGCAACTTTTGAGTTGCATACACAGAAACTACTAGGGAATGAGGACCATGTGCTAACAAAGAATACACTGGAAAATGGCAAAAATATAACAAAAATAAAAATAAGATGACAATTGATACAAATGTAGAGAATGAATATGACATGTCCGAACTTCGCTAAGTATGATGGAAGAAGCTATTTCTTTACTTCTTCTTACTCAACCACTAAGAGCATTTATAAATCCATATGTGAGTTTATTATGAGCAATTAGTACATTCAAATTCACGAACGACGATGAACTGAAGGATACGAGGATACGGTTGTAAGTAACAACTGTAGTCATAATAATATAGCTTATAAACAAGGGTGAAAATAGTTAGGAAATTAGAAATGACCAAAAGTAAATAGTTTACATCGCTCATTTCAAAATACAGCTAGAAGATTAAACTTACAAGAAGTGACAAAAATCAGTGCAATTTGGCGTTATGCTAAGCATAGTTTTTTTTTTTTTTTTTTTAGGAGGAAAGCTAGCATCCCCGGTAGGGATACATCACCTGACTTCTTTGGGGGGGGGACAAAATGTGATTGAGGGAGAAAATCCCGCTCATCCCCCCGATAATTCGCACCCTGAGTAAAGATATTTATCAATCTATAGATGGCATGAAATTGAACAAAATGACAAACTTCAGGGCAAATTCTCACTCATACATTTTGAAAAATACCAATATATATATATATATATATATATATATATATATACACTTAAATATGTATTTTACGTTGCCAGTAATAATTTGTAGTTTTTATTTTTCTAAAATATGTATAAGCATTCACCATTGTTTTATGTAGTGTTATCTTTTAACAGATAACACTAAATAAATGGACACGTATATTCTTACCATGGTATTGTAGAACGTGTATTATGAATATTTTAGTACAAGGGGCTGTTTATATGTATGTGAAAGTATGTGAAATATATGCTGTTCCGAATAGCATGTAAATATATGCTATTCTACATGCTTGTTCCGAAGTTCAATACACTTCCTTGCTCGGTGTTCCATTTTTTTCAGATTAGTTAAAACAAATTCTGAAGACTGTTTCTTGCACCGCTATTTCGTAGCACTAATCACCTCCTTATCGAGTTCGAAATAGAGTCCTTTCAAGTGTTGTTTGAGTTTGAGGTATAAGTAATATCCTAATGGAGATATATTTGGGGAATAATGAGGATGAGCTATATATTGAAACCCTAGATCATCCAATGACGTTATGTTTGCAATGCAAGACGGAGAAGAGCATTGTCCTGAAAGAACAGAATTCATTTTTTGTTTTTTTTTAATTTCTACGGTGTTGCACTTTCAATTTGTCTTTCACCTTTTTGAATAATCCAGAGTAATACTCTGCATTAATTGTCTGATCCTTAGACGGGTAGTCTATGAGTACAAGTTCATCCTTATCTCAGAACAATGTTGCAAACACTTTCCCAGTCGACTTCTGTCTCTTGAACGTCTAAGGGAGAGGGGAACCTGATTACTACCTCTCCATTGGCTGTTATTTTGTGTCAGGATCGTAGTGGTACAACAATATTTCATCCATGGTTACTACTCATAATAAAAATTTCTCGGCATTGTGGTTAAAATGGGAGACGGCTCCCCTTGATGTCTTATTACTCTTTCACACTTTTGATCTCCTCACAGATTTTTGGGAACCTATTTTATCGAGAGGTTGCGCATCCCCAAGTCATTATTAATTATGCTGCCGCCGCGTTTCCGAGTAGTGCCTATAATCTCTGCTGCACGTTTTGGTGAGATTCTGCTATTTTCAAGAGAAATGTCATTATATCCACTAACAATTTTGAGGGTAATCACTGTTTTTCCTCTTTCTGCATGTGAAGCATCATCTCTTGAGAACTCGCCATGTTTATATTGTGCCACCAACTTCATCACTACATATGACGGAGGAGGGTCTAGTAGTGTTTCACTGATTTCCTTATGAATTTCTTTCGGTGACTTTTCCTAGTGGAACAAAAATTTTATGACAGCTCTTAATTCGATGTTCTTGAAATTCACTGTTGGACACGTATGATTAATTCAGGAGTCTGGAAAACACAATAATAAAGCTGTTATTACATTACAAGTGCTTGATATATCTCCCCTTTCTAATTCTGCATATATCGACAGACAGTGACAGTTTCGGGTTTAACGTCCCATTCAGCAGCGAGGATACATGAGACGTGGACCTACTGATTAACGTGAAATCCGAATCACATGAGCTCCCGCTGGGAATCGAACTCGGGTCTCCTACGCCTCTGCATATATCGAGTCTATAGTTAAGATCCCCCCTAATTGAAGTAACGTGCTTCTATCAAAATCTGTAAAAACGTTCTTGGTGGAGGCTCACAGATCTGTGATGTCACCTAGTAAGGAAGGTACAAACACGGAATCTTTCGCACACATGCACACAAAAAAGTAACAGATGTGTCGAGTGAGCGTGAAGGCCAACATAGGAATGTCTGATTATCACCCCCAACACGATCGATACATCGGTTTCCAATCGTGAGTTTAAGAATACACAAATATCACGATGAGAGTGGGGAGGAGCACCATCCTGTTGATAGAGTTCACACTATCAGTCTCCAGCTGCGACATGAGCCAATTCTCCAACATGTCCAAATACAAGTTTTCTATAATGGTTTGTTTACTGAAAGAAAGGAGCCATAAGCTTTAAACTTTGAGGTCACACTAAACACATTCGTCTTTGGTGAGTCATGCAGTGCTGCACGATATGTGCTCATTCTTACATTGTGTTTGTTTACTGTACTTTATACCCAAGGAATGTTACCTCATCACTGAAAACAAGTTTATGACAGAAACTATCCTCTTCCTTCAGCTGTTGCATTCGTGTACCATACCCCAAATTACACACTTCATCTCCGGTCGTGAGGCCGTACCTCTTTTGTAGGATCTTCCAAACGATTTGTTGTTACCTGACACAATGCATAGACCAACCTGGGTGCACAAATGCTTCCTTTCGGAGTTATAGGCTGCCATAAACATGAAAATACGAACTTTAAAGGTTCATAGCTTCAATACTATGAGACCTATCGTAGTCGGGTCAAGACTTTATTTAGAAACTAGTATGTGTCCTATCCAAATATCCATGTTTCAGAATTCTGTGGTATTTCCGGAACAACTTTTATAGAGGTAGTTGGTGAGTACTTCAAGTGCTCTATAAAAATTGTTGCGTGAGTGCCGCAGGATTCTGAAACGTATATTTTTGGATTGTTCACATATTAGTTCTTAAGTGAAGTATTGATCCGATTACGGTAGGTCTCATAGTTTTAGAGCTATGGACATTTGAAGTTCATTTTTTCATGTTTCGGGAGCCTATAACTCCGAAAGGAAGAATTTGTGCACCCAGGTTGGTCTATACTTTTCGTCTTATCTTGGTGTCAGGAATCACCTCCCAAACGTTGTCGGTGTTGTTTTGAAACTTCCTGTATAGCCACTCGGTGCATATGCTTTCTCAGCTGCACTTACCGTCCACCTTCTCTCGGCGGAAATGGGAAACCTACCTGCAAAGGAAGCAAACTTTTTGAGTATATCTAAATTACCATAGTGATGGTTTGTTAACGTTCTAGGTGTGACAAATTCATGAAACCATTCTATTAATGGCAATAACCTGGTATATAAGTTACTAAAATTAAACAATTATGAAGAATGTAAATTGGAAACATCTTTAGTAATTATGATTTCATTCCAAAGCAGGACGTACCTAAAGAGGGCAAACGGGGCTTGTGCCCGGATTCGGGATTCGGGGCGCAAAACTAGGCAAATATTTATTTTTACTATAAGGCAGAGAAAGGAGTTTTAGCAAACTAAAGATAATAGAAATTTACCTAAGAAACGTGAATGGACAACAACCTTAGGATTATATCCATATTCCATAGAGCACAAGTTAGCTTCAAAGCTATCTTTTGAGGACATTAAAAAATATTTGGAGCCAAAAAAGCCAGCAAAATTAAATCTTAGTTTCAGCTTTTGTTTTCTTTTAACTTACATCGATTAAAGCATTTCCAAATGTCCGAGTATAATACTCGAGACAACAGCTCGACTGTTTGTCATAATTAGATATTCTACTCAAAGGCAACAGACTGTTGATTCATTCTACACATATGCACATCCTGATATTTGAAAAACAGTGTAATTTGCAATTATTATAATAAGATTATAAGAATATGTCAAGCATGCTCCTCTCAAATTATTTGGCAATCAAATACTAATTAGTTTGGTGTTTTATCTTGTACTAAAAATTAAATTATGTACTGCAATTTTGAAATCAAACTTTCCGCTTAAAGCAAAATTGGAATAGGAGAATTACTGTGTGATACCAATTATCAGGTGTAGTCGGGAAGCGTCTTGATTTAGTTGGTCAGGGGGGAGGGTGCTAGGTGAGTTCTTGTCCGCCGACAACTAGCCTATCTGCGTCACTGTTCCGAAACACCTAAACAGAATCAAACGTACTGTTTAGAAATAATTGAATGACATTGTATGTTTTCCCAAGCTACAACATTTATGATTGGTATCCTTAATTCTTAGGATTTTTTCAAAAATATGTTGTATCTTTTTAATTGAATGACATTTCATCCCTAATTTAATATATTTTAAATTTAATTATCATCCGAGTCTAAGAGAAACGTAATGATGATTATGGTGACGACGAAGATGACGATAATGATGATATTTTTATTATGACGAGAAACGAAATGTGGAGCGAATAAAGTGCAACGTAGAAGACCTAGACAAAATCCGCTCATACAGAGTTTATCCATCACAAATCTCACTTAACGGAAACTTGGGAATTCTTGGCATGTGTCCCGCATTTTGCACATACATAATTAACTGAACTATTATATTTGGGACAGAACTTATCTTACATTATGTTGATCTTGCATCGTTTGCCCTAATAATCGTTTCGCCTAACCAATTATCTGACATTTTTATTACAGATGAATGATAAGATTTCTGTCCGCCATTTTAGGCGAAATAAGTATCCTCGTTTGGCCTAATCCTCGTTTTGCCTAAAATGGCGGACTATAAAAAATTCGCGGAAGTAAGACCGGAGGTAAATTTCGAAAGATTATTCCCTACTATATGAAGAACTGAGAAATATTATATTTCCCCAAAATTAATTTTTAGAACGAGCATTTGCTTTACGGAAAGTGCTTCGACATTTGTGTTATGGTTATTTTTCCTTTTCATCTTGAGAACATTAACATTCGATATACCTTTCATTTAAACTTAACGCCCTCACAGCATCTATAGTGGCTATATTTCAGATGATAGAAAAACAAGTTACACATACTCTATTCCCTATTATTAATTTCGTTTAAAGGTGAGTGTTTTAGTTTGCAGTTTATTTTCTAATATCTGATATTGTCAAATGGTACTGCTAATAAGCATCTTAAAGGAAATGTAGTTTGCATGAGTATTACGAAAATATGGATTTTATATTTCTGTTCCGCACCAATGTGGATGCAGAAGTTATATTATTGTAGGTTTTGCTGGATTTCAGAGGATTTCATTCCAATTTCAATGCTTTTTTTAAAACTGTTAATCCATTATAAGAGATCCTATTGTGATTCTATATTGTTTTAATTAATATGAAATTTTAACGAATAAACATTTCGAGCTAGATCTGACAAGAGATATCTAAATTAGCTCATAAAAATAGACAGCTGTTATTAAAATTAGTGATTTGCACAAATCGCTCTACTGGCAAGTTGATCTTTGTATAATTCCACAATCCAAATATCTCAATGTGTTACTACAGGATGCGGTGGCTCCGTGGTAGAGCGTTCACCTCCGGTGCTTGAGGTCCCTGGTTCGATCCCAGCTCGCGCCGTGTGAACTTTGTGGTGGACAAACACCGTGCTCGTGGGTTTTCTCGGGGTTCTCCCGTTTCCTCCCACTTTCTTCATTCCACCATTTCACTCCTCTCTCATCATCACCGTCTCCTTTAGCCTAACCGGCATAATCGTGGGACGTAAAACTTAAAGATTTCAATGTATTACTAACAAAGAAAAAATAAAAATACATTTGAATTCTAAGTAACCATTAGCAAATAACTAACTAACTAACTAACTCTATGGCCTATGGAACCCGGAGGTTCAGTGCCGCGTTCACAAAAGCTCTCCACTGACTTCTAGCCTTAGCTAATTGGATCCAGTTTCTACTTTGTATTCCTATCTCTGCGAGATCCATCTTAATATTATCCTCCCATCTGCGCCTAGGTCTTCCTAATGGTCGTTTTCCTATGGGTCTACCAGTCAAGACTTTGAAAGCGTTTCTACTTTCTTCCATTCTAGCTACATGACCTGCCCACCTAAGCCTCCTAGACTTGACGACCCTAACAATGTTGGGTAAACCGTATAAACTATGTAGTTCCTCGTTATGGAGCTTCCGCCATTCCCCATTCTCGTTCCTCTTGGGTCCGAATATTCTTCTCAGGATCCTGTTCTCAAATACTTTCAGTCTATGTTCTTCCCTCAGAGTAAGCGACCATGTTTCGCAACCATACAGAACAACAGGCATGATTATCGTTTTATATATTTTAAGCTTCAAATTCCTCGACAGAATTCGCGACGACAAGAGATTTTGAACCGAGTAGTAACACGAATTCCCTGCTTTTAGTCGACATTTAATTTCTTCGTGAATATGATTTTCGTCTGTTAACATTGATCCTAAATATTTGAAAGTATCCACTTTATCAAAAGCATTATTTAATATTTTAACGCCTCCACAATTTGCCGTATTACGGTCCCGACGTACTTCCATGTATTTAGTTTTCTCTGCATTTACTTCTAAACCCATGTCCCTGCAAGCGTTTAATAAGATCTCTGCATTTATTTCTACTGTTCTCCTATCCTCCCCTATTAAATTTACATCATCAGCATATGCCATAACCTGGTGAATGCCGTTCAACTCTAAGCCCTGGTTGCTATCTTTGATTTTCCTTATGGCGTATTCCAGCACAAAGTTAAATAATAATGGCGACAACGCATCTCCTTGTTTTAGGCCATTTTCGACGTGGAAGCTCGTGGACAAAAATTTTCCTACCCGGACTTTACTTTGGGATTCACTTAAACATATCTTAATTAAACTAATTAGCTTTCTCGGTATTCCAAGTTCTGTAAGAACGTTGTATAATGTTTCTCTCCTAACCGAGTCGTAAGCCTTTCTAAAATCAATAAATAGTTGATGTACCGGGGTATTGTATTCCCACTTCTTTTCGAGTATTTGGCGAATGGTAAATATTTGGTCGATAGTTGATCGATTTCGTCTAAATCCGCACTGATAATCTCCAATAATTTCATCCGCGTATGGGGTCAATCTTGCTAACAGAATATTTGAAAGGATTTTATAGGATGTTGACAGAAGAGAAATGCCTCGATAATTATTACAGTCAGTTTTGTCGCCTTTCTTGTGAATTGGAACAATGATTGACTCTTTCCACTCTTGTGGCAATTCTTCCTTGTTCCAGATAAGGAGAATGAGTTTGTGTATCTTGTTCCACAATTTTTCGCCTCCAGCTAAAATTAACTCAGCCGGAATTTCATCTACACCCGGAGATTTGTGTTTCTTTAATTTCTTTATAGCGGCTTCCACTTCTATTCGATTGGGTTCTGGAATATACGGTTCTGCGGTGTGTATCTCCTTTTCTCCACGCACATTAATTTTTGGCTGCGTGTTAAGCAAATCGTGAAAGAAATCTTTCAATCTATTTAAGATGCTATCCGTATCAGTGAGAACTGTTCCGTCAGATTTCTTTAATATATAAGCACGAGGTTGATAGCCTTTCTTAAAATCGTTGATCCCCTTATACATGTCCCGAATATTTTTATTTTTACTATTATCTTCAAGTTCCTTAATTTTAGCTTTCAAAAAATCCCGTTTCTTTGTTCTAAAAGTTTTGGAAGTTTCCCGCCTGATATCTGCGAAATTTTGTGTAGTTATTTCATTCGGATTTTGTAGCCACCGTAATTTTGCCTGTTTTCTCTTCTCTGCTAGTTTAATGCATTCTTGGTCGAACCATGGTTTGTTCCTACGTATTTCCGCGTGTCCCAATTTTTCTATTGCTGAACTTTTAATGCTATTTCTAATTTCAATCCAAGTATCCTCAACACTAGTGCACTCCGAGTCTTCTAAGACCGAGAATCTATTCGAGACTTCAATCTGGTATTTCTCTCTTACCTGGCTCTCTTCTAATTTCTTTAAATTAAATCTCTCCGTTTTCGGACATTGAATATTACCTTTATTCAACGATAATCTCTCCCGTACCAGGTAGTGATCAGTGTCACAATCAGCCCGTCTAAACGACCGGACGTCAATTATGCTAGATTGTCTTCTTCTATCTACTAAAACGTGATCAATTTGATTATGTGTTTTTCCGTCTGGTGATGTCCAAGTGTATTTATGAACGTCACGATGTGGGAATTTTGTACTCTTCACGATTAGGTTTTTAGATGTTGCAAAGTTCACGAGTCTAACACCGTTGTCATTACTTTCCTTATGCAAACTTTCGTTCCCTATAATCGGTTTGAAAATATCCTCTCGTCCTACCTTCGCATTGAAATCCCCTAATAGAATCTTCATATGGTATCGCGGGAGTTGGTATCGCGGGAGTATCTTTTATATCGTCACCCTTATCTTCAGTTGGAGCATGTACATTTAAAACAATAATATCACACCACCGTCCCTTAAGAGTAATAAAAGAAAGTCTGTCAGTAACAAATTCAACCCGTTTAATTGCTGGTAATATTCGTTTGTGAACGAAAAACCCTGTTCCTAACTGGTGATTTTTATTTCCTTCCCCGTAAAAGAACGTAAAATTTCCGGAATTCTCAGATCCATTTCCTTCCCACCTAACTTCCTGAACTCCTACTAAGTCCATCCTGTATTTCTCTAACTCACTCGTTACAGATTTTAACGCGCCTGCCCTATAAAGACTTCTAATATTCCATGTTCCAAATCTCATGTCCATTTTCTTTTGCTGATGTCGTGCCAAGTTATCAGTCCTTGTCCGAGGCTTTTGTGAATGTTTCTGAACAAGTACCTTTTTTTACAGGATGAGGGTGTTAGCCTTACCCAAACCCCCAAGCTGGAGGACCACTCCTAGTCGTCTGTCCGCGACTGCTTATTCAGTATATTCGCAGCTAACCTCTATATCTAGAGGCCTTCTCCTCGATCCGCAACCTGAGGACGCGCCATGCCGTGGTGACAGGAACCCACGTTAACCATTAGCAAATAGCTATTGAAAATCTGTTAAGGAAATAAAATTTTCTAAACAGAAAATATATATATATAAGTATTCCTAGTAATTCCCTTCAAATATCGTGGACAGGCAATCGCACAATCACAGATAAGGATTTGTTTACAATTTCCAGTTTTTGGCCAATCAGAAGCAAGTATTTGTTTACATCTTTCAGGCGTGTCTATCATGTATTCAAGTAACTATCCTTTTACTTTTCTATAAATAATCCTTATATTTGCGTTTAAATCTTAATTACTGTTCTTAGGATCAATGAAAAAGATATGTTATATATTGTTATTGTATAAATTGTTATTTAAAATAATATTAAGTTTTAAAAGCAATAATATCAATTACTGATGATACTATTATTTATTTTCTTATTTGGATGCATGTATAAATGAATCCCAAGGTGAAGTCCGAGTAGGAAAATTTTTGTCCACGAGCTTTCACGTCGAAAATTGCCTGAAACAAGGAGATGCTTTTTCGCCATTATCATTCAACTTTGTTCTGGAATACGCTATAGGGAAAATCAAAGATAGCAGCCAGGGCCTAGAGTTGAACGGTATTCACCAGGTTATGGCATATGCTGATGATGTAAATTTAATAGGGAATAACAGGAGAACAATAGAAAGAAATGCAGAGATCTTATTAAAAGCTTGCAGGGACATGGGTTAGGGGTGTTCCGGATTCCGGAATTCCGGAATATTTCGGAATGAAAATCTTAATTCCGGAATCGGAATTAAAAATTTTCTCATTCCGGAATTCCGAGATTACGGAATTCCGGAATTTCGGAATTCCGGAATCTCGGAATTTTGGAATTCCGGAATCTCGGAATTTTGGAATTCCGGAATTCTGTAAGTTCACTCCGAAAAATTCGAAATCTCGGAATTGCGGAATCTCGGAATTTCGGAATTCCGGAACTTCGTTCCGAAATTTCGGAATGCATGAATCTCGGAATTCCGGAACTTCAGTCCGAAATTTCGGAATTTCGAAAACTCGTAATTCCGGAATTTCTATCAGAATCTCGGAATGTTGAAATTTCTGAGTCATGGCAATCGAAATTGTAGAACCAAGTAACTGGATTTTGAAATTTTAGAGTTCCTTGATTTCATAATTACAAAAGTTCAGAAACTGGAATCTTCAAATAACATGACTATGAGATAGACATCAACTCAGGCAGATATAATGATGAAACTTACTTCCTTTCACACGTTGTCAGTGGTGGCTATACTCCGTCCTTTTGCGGAGCGGAAAGTTCTTAGCCATGGTACTCATTGAACAAAATTTAAACACTTCATTTATTGGTTCTTGTCTTTTTAATGTTCCCCAAAGGCAGGTTCTAGGACATTTATACATGGTTGCTAGCTGGGCCACCAGTGCAATACGGAAAGAGTATCAACTAGTTCCTTCCCTGTCTGGCTTCAAAATGACATAAAGAAAATGGAAAATTTAGAACCACGGTGAATACATAAGTTGCGAGTTTCATGTTCGTTACCCACATATTTACTTGCACACTTAAACTGACATTCCTCTGCTATTATTCCACCCTCGTACTCCTTGATGTTTAGAAGCCAGGTTTTCAAAACGCAGCTGAAATGCTCGTTCTTCGCACGATCAGAGTAAGTTTATGAAAATAATTGAACCCCCAATTCCCCTTACGATACACATTTCAACGATTGTTTACACGGTTTACCACGAAATCTATGGATTCGACACTAATATCGGTAGTTTCCGGTTATTTTTACATGTCACCTCTTGCCACTCCAACCATAGGGGTGTTAGGGGGTCTTGAGGGCTTAACTGAAATTTAAACGACATCGAGTGTCAATGTTCAACTCAGCGACCTAAAATAACTATGAATTCGACAGTAATACCGGTCGTTTCTCATTATTTTTGCATTTAAAGCTCTTTCAACTCGCCTCCTTGGGAAGCTAGGGGGTCTCTCTTGTTTCCAGGTTGTAAAGTTATATGTTTAATTTAATAATTGAAATTGCGAAGTTTAATTGAAATTGCTTCGGGCGTTCCAGAGTTATGTTGGAACAAACATACATACATACATTTTGATAAGATAAAGCATGTAGTTCTTCTCCCTCATAACTTTCTTAGTTTTTAATTTCTTGTATTTGGAAAATGGAAACTTTTCAATAAAAACGTGGTTCGGAGCTCACATACATAGTTGATTCCGTAACTAGCTGATAGTAAATAGTTTTTCATAATGTAAGCCTTGCATAATGCTATTACACACAAACATTAACTGTTATGCCATGCTATCTTTTTTTAATACATAAAAAATAAACTTTCCTTAGTGTTAAATGTATTTTGTATTACTATAAAGAAGAAATAAAAATATAATAAATCTAAATTAATGGAGAATTGAAAATAGAATATAAGAAACATTCATATATTTATAATAATTGTAATTAATATTTGTAAAAACAGTGGAGAAATAGACAATCTAGGTTTCAACACAAAGTAATAATGAAATGCCATATCAGTAGAATTTTAATCCTCTCATGTTTCTTTAATTTAATTTAAAGAAACCTTTAATTTTAGTTTCTACATTAAAAAAAAAAACTATCATAATCGTACAGCTTTACATAGTAGCGGACTGTTACCCTTATAATCTACCTGTTCATATGATCAATAAAACAAATAAACAAACAAAAAAAACCTTATTTTGTTTAAAGATATTGGTCAATGCTACTTAAATTTCGTATAAATTTCCATTGATTAGAATATACATTATTACAATTAATTTACAAAAACTAAAAAATATGCATTACCTCAAATCCAATACTATCATTATTGATTCAAATATACATTATTACAATTAATTTACAAAAAGGTAAAAAAAAAAATGCATTACCTCAAATCCAATACTATCATTGTACACTTTGTTTAATGCTTTTCGGAACATGGTACTCAGTTATAGAACGAAATAATATCGTATATATTTGATGGTTGCCATTAAATCTGATTGTATGTGTAAATTAGTTCTACTACAAAATTCTACTTTTGAAAATAAAAATAAATTCAAATAGCATTTTTCAGTCTGGTTATTTTACTTGGATATACATAAAAGATAGAATGAAAATGTACGTTAACTACAAATTAAAATAAAAACTACTTATCACTATTAAGCATAAGGAAATTTTATACAAATAACATAATAATAATAATATACATTACACATATTTAACATGTAACATTAGAAAACTAAGGGAATGTTATACTGTACAAACGACATTTTAAATACGAAATATTATGAATCTTATGAACTATATCAATTGAAACATTTGTTCAAATAATGTATTAGTTGAAACATTTTTGTATTATTAACGTTATGAAACCTAAGAAAATGTTATTTTAACAATATGTAGATACATCTATACAGTTATGACACTAGTAACTATACCTTTCTCAGTAGCTTAACTCTTTTAAGATTTATAGCGACTTCTGTTACTATGGCGTAGTATCGCCTTTGACCGTTTATTTAGGTTCTATAATAAGTATTTAAGCCGTTTTCTTATTGGTCAAGTCAATGATGGCCCTAAGAACACCCCAGATGCGTTTTGGAACCGGATGATCAACTTGGCGGCGCCAAGTGGGGGCGGAGGGGCGTTTTTCCTTTTTTCTTAAGGCAAGTTAAAAAAAATCACGTCTTTATTTTTCAAGATATCAGATTGAAACTTTACATATGAATTATGTGTACCTCTGCAAATTTCTTCTGAATATATATATTTTTTGAGATCCCTACGTGAAACCGGGCCTGGGGCCGAGGGAAGCAAGTGTTCCGAGAGGGCGATTTTTTAATGAAAAATTTCCGGTTTTCCCCGATTTTTCCGGTTCAGGTGTATGATACGGACATGTAAATCGTACCGTTGGAAAGGGCTCGATATACCAAAGAAAATGAGCCATGACTGTTGCACAATATATATATATATATATATATATATATATATATATATATATATATATATATATATATATATATATATATATATATATATATATATATATATATGTGTGTGTGTGTGTGTGTGTGTGTGTGTGTGTGTGTGTAAATATAGGCCTATATAGGGCCTAAATTCAGACTTTCAACAATTTTTTCCGCCCTTTGTTTTCAAGATACAAGATTGAACTTTTGCACACGTATTATGTATATACATAAGAAAAAAGCTTCAGATCTCTACATAAACGCAGGTCCGGTTCCGAGGGGCAAAGTGTTTTGGCTGGATTTTTCAAAAAAAAAAAAATTGCGGGTTTTTCCCGAATTTTACGGTTCAGGTGTATGATACGAACATGTGAGTGGTACAGTTGGAAAGGGCTCATTATACTGAAGAAAATGGCGTTTGAACCATGACTGTTGGTCAAGTAATAATAAACAGTATATTTTTGAAGTATAGTATATATATATATATATATATATATATATATATATATATATATATATATATATATATATATATATATATACACGAGAAGAATGGATTACCTTCAGACTTTCAAAAATTTCTCCTGACCTTAGTTTTCAAGATACAAGATTGAAATTTTGCACACGTATTATGAACACAACAACGTATTTTATAAAATAATATTTCAGATCCCTACGTGAACCCAGGCTTGGGCCAGAGGGGCGCAAAAATTTCGATTTTTTTTCGAAAAGTCTCCCGCTTTTTCCGTTTCCGGTGTATAATACGCACAATCGAGTGGTACCGTTGGAAAGTATGCTTTATCCTAAAACAGAAAACGAGGTATGAACCATGATCCTACGATAAATAGTAAGGAAGCAGTAGCTGTAAAAGTATAAAATAAAGTATAAAGTATAAAATTTACCTGAGAAAGGGGAAATCCTAAAAGAGTTAAATTTATCGCACCTTTAAAAGTCAGGTGTTGATTTATGAATCCCCTGTTATACTAAGTCAATAATGTGAAACAATGAGAACATTTAGCTTATATTAAATAGCATTTTAAAATTATTTTGGGACAATAGCTTTGTTCATGGACAGAAATATTAACTGTTCAGCATGCTCAGCGGTAAGAGATGCTCTATAATCTGTCACTACATTGCCACCACAGTTGAAAACTCTCTCACTTGGCACGCTCGTAGCAGGAATACACAAATATTTTCTCGCTAATTTTGTTAATCTTGGAAGATGGTGGGAATGGCTATTCCACCAAACAAGTTTCTCTTCCTCCAAATCTGCATCCCCAAGACTTAGGTATCGGTTTAATTCTTCTATTTGACTGTCTTCTTTATCGTTCCTGTCACCAAATTTCCTTCGTTTTAGGTAACTGTCAAATCCTTTAGTACCAACATTCCCTCGATCATGTTTTTTAGGACTTCCTGCTGGAATAAATCTCAACTCATTCAGTACTCTACCTTTTATTATCTCAGTATCTTTACCCAAATGATCTTTAAACCTGGGATCTAAGAATGTACACATTTTCAACGGTATTCTGCTTTCTTCATCCTCCTCGTATCGGGATTGCAACGGAGATAAAATTTCCATTTTCATGCTTCTTTCAATTTCTTTGAGTGAGCGAAAAATGTGTTTCCTGTGTACTTGCTTCGTCTTGTTGTGATGTATCTTCTATCTGTTGAGATTCTTCGATTTGAAAATCTTTTAAGATTTGTTCATATAATGGCCATATGCCCGACGCTGTAACCGATGTTTCAGCTGACATACTGTCACAAAGCATTTGTAAGGGCGATAATAGGGTCATCATCATATTTAATAATTCTATTTCTTTGTTCTGAAGGATAAGGTTTTTATGTTTTGTTCGGGACAGAAATTTTGCTATTGCTTCTTGATTTGTTAAAGCTATCTGTATCAAAGGAAGAGTAGACCACCACCTTGTTGGCGTGCATGACGGAAGTACTTTGCGCGGGAGGCCTAATGCATCTTGCTCTTCTTGCAGCGCACGTCTCATTTTGCTGCTGTGACTCGTAATTTGTCTAACAAGTAAGTTTACGAAGTTACCTAATAACTTCATTGACTGGATGTAGCTCAAGGGCTTTGTTCACTCCAATATTTAAAGTATGACCGAAACAGCTCAAATGTTGGAAATCACTCAAGTCAACAATGGCCTTTACAATATTGGCACTACTGTTGTTACACAACGAACATTTTCAGTTGGTATTTCCGACATATCTATACTAAAATATAAAGCCTCTAATAGATTAGATTTCGGAAAATCGGAATTCCGGAACTTTATCGCAAATATCGGAAGTTCGGAATTCCGGAATCTTGGAACACGATCTGAAATTTCGGAAGATCGGAATTCCGGAATCTCGAAACAAGATCTGAAATTTCGGAAGATCGGAATTCCGGAATCCAGAACACGATACTAAATTTCGGAAGGTCGGAATTCCGGAATTTTTAAACTCCATCGGAAATTTCTGAAGATCGGAATTCCGGAATTTTCGGAATTCCGGGATCTCGGAATTTCGAAATTCCGGAATTCCGAGATTCCGAAAATTCCGGAATTCCGAGATTCCGAAAATTCCGGAATTCCGAGATTCCGAAAATTCCGAAATTCCGAGATTCCGAAAAACGGAATTCCGAAAAATTCCGGAATTATCGACATTCCGAATTCCGGAATTGAAATCTCAATTCCGAACACCCCTAACATGGGTTTAGAAGTAAATGCAGAGGAAACTAAATACATGGAAATGCGTCGGGACCGTAATACGGCAAATTATGGATGCCTGAAAATATTAAATAATACTTTTGATAAAGTGGATAACTTCAAATATCTAGGATCAATATTAACAAAGGAAAATCATAGTCACGAAGAAATTAAATGCCGATTAAAAGTAGAGAATTCGTGTTATTATTCAGTTCAAAATCTCTTGTCGTCGCGAATTCTGTCGAGGAATTTGAAGCTTAAAATATACAAAACGATAATCATACCTGTTGTTCTATATGGTTGCAAAACATGGTCTCTTACTGTGAGAGAAGAACATAGACTGAAAGTATTTAAGAACAAGATCCTGAGACGAATATTCGGGCCCAAGAGGAACGGAAATGGGGAATGGCGGAAAGTTCATAACGAGGAACTACATAATTTATATGGTTTACCAAACACTGTTAGGGTCATCAAGCCTAGGAGGCTTAGGTGGGCAGGTCATGTAGCTAGGATGGAAGAAAGTAGAAACGCTTTCAAAGTCTTGACTGGAAGACCAATCGGAAAACGACCATCAGGAAGAAATAGGCGCAGATGGGAGGGCAATATTAAGATGGATCTCGTAGAGATAGAAATACAAAATAGAAACTGGTTCCAGTTGGCTAAGGATAGATGTCGGTGGAGAGCTTTCGTGAACGCGGCATTGAACCTTCGGGTTCCATAAGCCATAGAGTTAGTTAGTTTCTTATTTGAATGCATGTCGTATTGCATTCATTTAGAATGTTAGATGACTGAAATGCTAAGCTGTGTTTTACTTGTTTACTTTTAATGCAAACTATTTTTTTACTTACTCATTTTACATGAAATTTTGGGAAATAAAAGTAACGTTCATTCTGATAAAAATAATAGGTTTCTCATTTTCCTTTCAACATTTCTGAGAAGTCACTATTGAAAATAAGCGTAATATTTTATTTTATCTTTTGGTTTAAATCTTATTTTTATGCTAAAAGGCTAAGAGAGGCGGTGATGATGACAATGAACGAAACTGGTGGGGTGAAGAAAGTGGAAGGAAACGCATGAAGCGCAAGATAACCCTTAAACAAGATTTGTAACGTGCACTTGAACATGGTATTTCATTCGATTCAAACATATCCGCTATTTGTGTAATTATTTAGTTACATGATGTTCCGTTATAGATTTTTTGTAGCAAGTGAATTTCACATGATACTGGAATGTTTCCCAGTACAGTATTTGCTCAAATCTTAGAAATTCGAATGCAGGAAATGACAACAAAGCTCTTAAACTACTTTCAACATTTGTATTTGTTATTGCAAAATGTTCTGAAGTACATTAAGGTCAGATGTGCAAGAACATATCTGAAAGAAGCTCAAGATAAACAAGTATTCTTTATATTCTAGCAGTTTTCTTTTTTATATATATATACGTCTCAGCTTCATTTATAGTTTTGTCGTCCCAATACATTACAACTTGAATTTCCTCAAAGCACTTAATCAACTAGTTTTTATTTGCGTTGGTGAAATTATAACTTTTGAATTCAAATTTCACTCGCTTGACATATTACCGGAACGTCCATAGCATAAGTCTCTGATTAAGATTGCTACGTCTCGGAGATGGTGTAAAAATTGAACAAATTTTAATGATACTAGTTAAGGATAATCCGGAGTTGAAGACACGCATAATACAATCAAATTTAACTGGTGTCCATAATAGTGAATCTAACATCCTTATTGCATAGTAGTGATCTTTTTGTCTCCCGGGCGGACTCACTCTCCTTCTCATACACATACATACACACATTATATATATATACGAACATGGTAAAATACATAAAGGAGTTTTGCTAATCCTAACTTCTTGAAAATATTGACCACGGGTTAATATAATATCAATATTAATTTAAAAATTTGCATTTCTTTCTAGGGAATTTTCTTTTGTAATTTCCCTCTACTTGAATTTCCGTGATTTTTTTATTGTCCGCCATTTTAGGCGTAACGGTTATTAGGCCAAACGAGGATCCTTTTTTCGCCTAAAATGGCGGACTGAAATCTTATCATTTACCTGTCATAAAAGTGTCAGATAATTGGTTAGGCGAAACGAGGATTAGGCAAAATATGGCGACACGCATTATGTTGCACTGTATTTTAAATAATACCTCAATACATTACGGTAACTACTGCACTTGGTTTCATTAAATTGAATTCGCATGATAATTATTTATATGACTTTCAGCCCTTCCTATTATTTTATGTACTCGTGGAATGAAAACTTATTGCGTAAGGCATTAAAAAGTTTTCCGGTTAGCTTGAGACATTCAGAATGCAAATCTATAGACACTGCACCTTCGTTTACTAGAAAAGAATGTTAATATTTAAAAAAAAAAAAAAAATAAATAGAAATATGAAGAATCGTATTAACTTGGTAACGTGCTTAAATTCTGATCATTTCCCCGCAACAGGAATCAGAAGCTGCTTTGTGTTTTATGTTTCCTCTGGTACAAGATTAGAATTCTATGCCAGGGTCAACGGTGAGAAAAGACTATGAAAGTATTTTTAAAAAGCGCTCAATAATAATAAGGTTAATGTAGAAAGGGTGAAAGTAATCTCAGAAATAAATAAACAGCATAATGTGATTTGTGAGAAAGAATTAATTAGTTAACCTCTAATTCAAGAACGTATCTCGTCTCTTCTTCCATGAGAATAATTATGATTTTCTCACATTGGTCTTTATAAACAATAATTTCATAATGATTGTGGTGAAATGATTTTCACAGAGGAGAGTAATTTTGTCTGCAAACAATTTTCTTATATTTGATTGTGTATATTGCCGTTTGCACACCGAACTACTACAAAAGTAAAGAAGTTCAGCAATATTTCGTACACTCTCTTCCTTCTAATCCTCATTTCTTCTATATTCAATTAGAGATTAACTTTCTATAGCTATATTTATCATGTTAACACGGATTCCACTTTAATAACGTAATCAAGTTCTTCTTCATCATCTTCTTCTTCTAACCTCAAGCATAGGTTAGTGGGCAACATGGAAATTTTAAAACTTTTCTCTCCCTTCGAAGAGCTATTGTATACTTTGATAAGGTCTCTTCCTCGTAACTGCATCTAGATGTTCTATCTTTGGTCTTCCTTTTCCTGGTTTTCCTTCTGCATTTCCCTCTATCAACACGTTGATCCAATTGGAGTGCCGAATAAGATGGTCAGGCATGCTGTTTCTTCTTCTTCCTATTATTTCCATGATCTGTCATCCTTCCTTAGTTTCCTTTGGTGCGTATAATTAACAATTTACAGGAATTGAAGGTTACTTTTCAACAAAATTCTGTGATACATTTGGATGAGTGTCCAGGAGCTAATAAAATATATTTCATTTCAAAACCAGTAGAGTGGATACTTATGAAAACATTATATTTTATTTTGAAGCTGACCGAGGTCACTGAGATGAACAGTGACACTTCCGATGTCGTTTAAATCCAAATCCATCCCCATTGCCCTTTATGTTCAAAATAAAACGTATTCTCCCCCGCGAAGAACGGGAAATCTGTTTGTAATTTCTAAACGATAATATATTACTAAACAGTTGTAAGTTATAAAAAAATAGACGATCTAGTTGTGTTCAGTGATTGCTCAAACAGCTCAAGAGTTGTTCATTGACAACATTATTTATTGACTAAAATTTAACGTTAGCTCAACAGTTGTGTATTGACCAATTTATTGATTGGCTAAAGTTTAACGTTAGCTCAACAGTTGTACACTGACCAATTTTTTATTGATTGACTAAAGTTTAACGTTATCTCAACAGTTGTCCATTGACAATTTATTGATTGACTAAAGTTTAACGTTAGCTCAACAGTTGTGTATTGACCAATTTATTGATTGACTAAAGTTTAACGTTAGCTTAACAGTTGTTTATTGACCATTTTATTGATTGACTAAAGTTTAATGTTATTTCAACAGTTATACATTGATAATTTATTGATTCTGGTTCCTGGCGAGAGCTCATGTAGTTCGGATTCCACGTTAATCAATAGGTCCACGTCTCATATAGCTTCGCTGCTGAACGGGACGCTAAACTAAAATCACCTCACCTTTATTGATTGACCAAAGTTTAACGTTAGCTCAACAGTTGTTCATTGATCAATTTATTGATTGGCTAAAGTTTATCGTTTATCGTCACCTGTCAGCTTCTGTGTTGCGTGAGAATAACCCACCACTAATTAGGTCCGAATCATTACTTAGGCTTACACAAGCTCCCTCTTACTGAGGTTTGAAAGAAGATACATCTCCAAGCTGTTAGGAGTTATACATTTTAATCGAGTGTCTTAGTAAAAATCAAGGTGACAAACCAGATTAGTCATATTTGTAATTTAGATATAATTAAAAAGACGATTTTCACTGTATCAGAAGGTTCAATTGCATTAATTTTTGTCATCTTGAAATAGTATTGCGTAGCTATTAAACACATCACTTCAAGATCACAATGTACGAAAACCATTAACTAAACCAATTCTACCCACGTTAAGCCCCATTGTTCGGTTTATTCATTACTTCGTACCATTTGGAACGAATGAATATATTTCTAATCTGAGGGTTGAATTAATCAGACGGTGGATCACTCGTGTATTCCTTCGTATTGTTTACAATCTGTTCCCAACGTTCTGGTGGTTCTATACTTGAAAAAAAGCTCGGTGACTTGAATACATTTTGTCATCAATGAAATTTTGCAATTGTTCGAAGGTCGTGCATTCGAAGAGCATTCGACAGAAACCAGAAAATAAGGTAATCTATGGAATCCACATCTTGGGAACATGCCAGATGAGGACCCCCCGTTAAAGCTGTTGAATGTCAATGGTTGTCATTCATGCCACATGTGATCTAGCGTTGTTCATGTAGATGATACTGCCATGTCATTTATTCCGCTTTTTTTTCTTGAAGTGTTGCATAAACACGTTGGAGTCTATAACAGTATACAGTAGGATTGATGGTACGATAACAGGGAAGAAGATCGCTGGGGATAATCATTTCTATCAATCAACATTGTCTTCTTAGATGCAAATCCTGTTTAGGACATGATGTTCTCGTTCTGTTCGTGCTGAGAACCAAATTTCACATACAGACATCATTTTTTATCTCCGGTGACAATACTTGAGGGGACGGATTAATCTGGGCAATAGCAAAACAAAGAACAACATATGGCAACCCACTGGTTCCTGTTATCTACACTGAGTCAATGAGGCATTCACAAATCCATTTTTCAAATATTTCTCACACATTGAAGGTGTCGCATAATGCTTGCTCACTGCCCATCTGTGTGGCCGATTCTTGTGTGCTTCGACGTGGATCAGGGTGGATCAAGTCGTTTAAATACTGTTAATCAAAATGTGATAAATGACCAAAATGTGTGGCATCACTCACAGTCAGATCAGAATTTCCACTTCGCAAAGCATCAAACTGTTTCTAGATGGTCCCTTCAACAATAGTGTCCTCTCCGTACACTCAATAGATATGTTTGGATACCTCTGCAGCTATCAAAACTTTTGTTGAACCCGTGCAAGAGAACAAACCGGAAATAATTCTTCTTTGAGCTTGACACTCCATACTTCAGACTTTAAAAAACAAAAGTTGACTATCGCCAGCAAAACCATAAAAAGTACTACACATTATGGGTAATATAGTTACAACTTGTTATGTTTTACAGCACTGACGTCTAGCAAAAAAAAAAAAAAAAAATCTGAAAATGAACGACGCGAATTGATGAGTCAACCTAATATTTACACAACTTTTTTTTTTTTAGTTCAACGTCCCTCGATTATGCATCGAGGCTTAATAAGATAGCGATGATAATAGTGAAATTATTAAAGGGGGAAGAAACGGAAGGACCCAGAAAAACTTGCGCACACAATGTTTGTCCGCCACGAACTACTTGGCGGGAGCTGGGATCAAACAAGAGACTTCTCGCCCCAGAAGTGAGCGTTTTACCACTGAGTCACCACGGCCCCAGAACATTTGTTCCTCTAGTTGCACGTCACATCAATATTCGAAAATAATCAAAATATCCAATAATATTATATTATTTAACAAGCATTCCTATTTAAAATATTTGTTTGACATGTTTTATATTATGTGAATATTAGAGTTTATTATCTCTTTTTCTGGTTCTTTTAAAATCCAGATATGTTTCTTGGTATTAACTGTAAAACTACTAGACCCTATCTGAAATTTACTCGCTTTCTAGTAGAGAACTTCCGAAAATAGGTTATATTTGTTATGTGTCTTTGTCTTATATTATTTAATTTTCGACATTACGAAAATTATACTAGTGGCATAATGATCTCTCTTAACAGTCTATCATAAACAAATTTATTTTTCTGAAGTATCTAGATTTCTTTCACTTCATCAGTAAAACATTGCAAAGTAAAACATCTTTGTTTTATTTTGTTACCTTTGATTTACATACAGTATTTGTGAAAATTATAATACTAAGAACGAATGATATTACTTGTGCCCAAATACATGATTTATACAGGTGTGATGTATAAACGATTTCAATTTCAGTGGGACGGTAGTGTGGTTGGCCTCAGCAGTGATTTCGGATCTGTGCTTATGGTATAATAACAAGAGGGTTTCATTTATTATTATTATTATTATTATTATTATTATTATTATTATTATTATTATTATTATTATTATTATTATTATTATTATTATTATTATTATTATTATTACAATAATACTCAGGTAAAGAAGTGCACATAAACCAACAAGAAAAATTGTGAGCAGGTCTTACTATGCCCATGGCGTCGAAGGGTGCATTATAAACAAGTGACTGTGTTCAAAGGTGGGGGGCTACCTACGCGAAGGCCTTTTTTGTACCTCGATATAAGTATACGTAGACGACAAGGTGCCATGGTAGTGATACATCCGTGGAAAGCAAACTTCATACGATGAAGATCGAACAGTGGTCTTAGCAAGGTGCCCACACTACCGATCTCCTTGCAGCCACCCCAGTTCTTACTCCGCTTTGCCTTCACACGCCTGTTAGTTCGTTTCTTGTTGACACGTTGTACAGTCCGCTTAGATACACCAACAAATCGAGCAAATTAATTTTCTGTATATCCAAGAGGATGCTCGAAAACAACTATCCCGTTGTGCCATATCCTTACTTCAATCCATCTTGATGAACTGCTTCCATACATTCACCTGATACACGTACACACACACCAATTGACTGCAACGATCATGTGCCAGTAGTGATGGGTAATTTACAATAACTACGTGCTAACAGTTAATCACCACTTATACTGATAGAAAGTGACCAAGAATTTATTTAATAATAATGAGAACTGTTACTAAATAACTCCAAAAGATCTCACATATATGATATTTTTTTCCCAATAGAACCTAAATAGAACATAGCCTAAATTCAAACATTACGCAGATGGGCGTCCAATCCCTGAGATTCCGGGTTCTCAAATAATATCATCAAACAATTTGAAAGCTATTTTATTTAGAACACTGCGTTCTTTAATTTGTTTTAGTATTTCGAGCAAGCATTTCAAGGTATCTTAATCTGAACAATAATTAAATCAGTGCACTTCTCACACTCATGTCAGATATATGCGTATCACGCCTATTTATAATTCTTCGCAGGAACGTTTCGGATGACGTCAATTAGTTTCTTGGATTAAAATCTGCTGATATAGTGTATGGTGAATACTTATCAACTTTGTTGTTCATTCTCTCAAGAAAGGCAGAAATCAGAATAAGAAAGGTGCACCTAAGAGACAGAAAGAAAGAAAAATGAAGAAGATTAAAAAAAAAAGTTTAGAATTTTAAGAAAAATGCTCCCAAGGTAAACGAGAGGATAGGCATGTCGTTTGTAGCACGTGACACGCGACTCAACAGAAAAGATGACGCACCCCCTTTCCCATTTGACAATAATCTCGACCAAGTGCATATTTCCACATTCCGTGATCAACATACTAAAAAGAAAAGGAAAAATGTCAAATGACCTTTCACTCACCTTTAAAAATTAAATTGCTCTTCCATGTTCGTATAATTCTTCTGGAAGTTTCCAGCAGCGCAAAAGCTGGTCCATTAGTTTTATTACGTCATTGCTGATCTTGATTTATCATCACTATGTTGGTCTAACATTCTGCTCTTCCTCCTTTAGATTTTAGTAATAGGTTCTTCAGTATCTTAATCCACTGAACCAGTAATTTTCTTACAATTGAAAGATTCTTCGTTGAAATCTTTAGTTTGACTATATCTTGTATCCCACTAGACTAGAGTTTCTCAACCTGGGGGTCGCGAAGATAAGGGAAAGAAATAAATAAAATTAAAATCTAATACCTGAAAATATTTTTAAATATTATTTCAAATTTTGTTCTGATAGGCGTATTTTTATTTTTATACAACAACAACAAAATAAGTCTATTAAACATTTTCAACAGGTGCAGAGTTATTTAAAAATCAATTTAAATGAAAGAGGTACGATATGAAACTCATGAGAACTGCATATTGAAATACCAGAAAAATACAAAAAAACAACGAAACCTGCATATTCAAATACAATTAAAATTTAAAGTTAATGAGATACCTGAGCATAGTGCGATTTCACTAGTGCTGCAATGTCTGGTTCAATCTTCGTGACGCATATTATCAAGTCATTTTCAACTTATATTCGATTTCTTGTCTTTGTTTTAATGCTTACCATGGGAGAAAAAAACATTTTCGCACAGGTACGATGTAGCAAATGAAATTATTATTTTTAAAGCAGCAGATATCAGACCAGGATATTCTTCTTCTCTCCTCATCAGTCAGAACTTGTCCAAGTCTTCGCTACAGAAAACCAGTTGCAAGGACTTGTACGATAATTCTATTAGCTGATTAAGAAGTTGTGGGTTTAAATCAGCTACTTTGATGGCCTCTTCAATGAAGCGATTTAGCATCCATCTTCAACCAGCACTTTCATCATAGGACATATATTACTGTTACCATGTTTATTATATACAAGAAATAGATGGATATCGTGAGATCTCCTCAATTGGTATATTAGAAATCCTACACAAGCTTATTACAAACCAGAGATTATAAGGGGGTTGCTGGATAGAGGATGTGATAAAATGGGGGTCGTGATAGTAATTAGGTTGAGAACCATTTCGCTAGACTACTATAGCAGTGTCTTAAATTTGGGCTTAATTCCATATCTCTGTATCAATTCATGGGTGGATCATAGAATTGGAGAATTATAGCCTACTTTTGAGCTCTGAATCTTAGCACACCGTTCGAAGTAATTTGGATCATCTAATGATTGAATGAGATTTTTACGTAATAAACAGGGGTACCCCTCATCTCTTCAAGGACTTGGACACAACCCCTCTAAATTTTTCTTTCTTTTTTTCAAAAAATTACTATTCCCCTAAATGTACTGTTCTCCCTCTCCAAAATTTATCATTGTCTAGTTTGAATGTATCATTTTCAATGAAAAATTACGTTTCTCTATAAATTCAAAGAGGATGTGGTCTGTGCCCTAAAACCAATCTGTGGCCACCTCTGACAACGAATTAATAACAGAATGTGTTATTCTTTCAAATGTTATAGTTTAGGATATCGAAAAACCATAATCTAATATTATTCGTTCAATAAAAATTGTACCGAATGACATTTGACACATTCATTGCATATGATAGTTTTCTGATAAGACTTTTCTGTATGCTACTTTCCAATGATCCAATAACTCAAGTAATAGTCCTCTGAACAAGATATTCAATCCATCAAATTTCTCAGAAAAAGAAAATAAATCTTTGAGTTTTACGTCCCACAGTTATGTCGGGTAGGCTAAAGGAGACGGTGATGATGAGAAATGAATGTAATGGTGGAATGAATAAATTGGGAGGAAATGGGAGAATTCCGAAGAATTTCAAGGACACAGTGTTTGTCCACCACAAACTTCACTTGGCGTGAGCTTGGATCGAACCAGGGACCCCATACACCAGAGGCAAACGCTCTACTATTGAGCGACCTCAGCTTCTTTCTCAGAGGAAGAATCAATATTTTAAACAGCTGCTTTCTAAAATAAAGTAAATTTTTAATGTTTTCGATATTTCATTTTTTCTGTTCAGCCAGCAAATATTTACCACTTTCCACATCCTGTGGTGAAGACTTCTTGGCAAACTTTGTAGGATCCATATCTTTGTTCTATATATGTTAGAGGAATATATTATCTTGCATTTATCATCTTAAATATTTGAGGTCACTTTTCTGTTTATTCTTTGTTCAGAAATTTACGTATAGTTTTTCTTCTTCCTAAACGAGTATAATGATTGCATAATTATTTTCATTCATTTTCATTACATGATTATTTCATTCTTGAACTTATTTCATACGATCACGCAAAGGGGACTTCTACACGTAAGACTGTAATGGCACTACGTCCTTAAATACATATGTCAGTTCGTTACTCCACGCAATAATTCTTCAGCTTAAGCAATTTCTTTTAACACGTTCGCTGCTGAGGACGCGCATCGGCGTCCAGTACTGAATTTGGCATATGCGCCGGACGCCTCTCGGCGCTTGTCCCTGCAGCTGATTCACTTTCCCGCCAGCGCTAGTGCAGGTATTGGCGGGAAAGTGAATCAGCTGCAGGGACAAGCGCCGAGAGGCGTCCGGCGCATATGCCAAATTCAGTACTGGACGCCGATGGGCGTTGTCAGCAGCGAACGTGTTAAAATCTTTCTTTTTTGCAATAAATGGATGCAGATATTATCTCGGCTAAGTTCGTTAATTGGCTTTATTCGTTAACATCTTTAACAGTTAACGGTTATTTATGTCTATCCGTTACTAAATACGATAACGAACAAAAGCAAATTTAAGTGGATTTTTTCTTTTTGGCAATAGCTATAGCGATTATGTCGACTAAGTACGTTAATGGAGTCAATCTGTTAGGGTATTTTATTATTATTATTATTATTATTATTATTATTATTATTATTATTATTATTATTATTATTATTATTATTAAACATTCTGCCTGTTAGCAGCTCTTGGGACTAAAATTTTTTTTTAACTTTAAGTTTGGGCTTAGAAATGTTGCTTTCAAGTTTCTCGATCTTGAGCTTCCTCTTCTAATTCCCAATATTTTCTTCTATTTTTTTTAAAATTATCAATCAGTTATACTCTTCTTCTTTCTATTCTTCGCTTTCCTTCCATCTTTCCTTCTATAGCGATATGAAAAAGACAAGTTATTTGCAAGATGTGTCTAATCCAATTGGTCTACCTACGAAGGATGGTAGCTAGAAGTGTCCTCTTCTCTCCTATCCCTTTTAAAAAAATCTTCGTTTGTTGCTCTCTCTCTCTCTCTTTTATCTTCTCCATTTTCTTCCAACACCACATTTCCAAGCTCTCCAAATATTTCTTCTCTAACTTCCGTAATATCCAAGTCTCTCAACCATACAATCCAATGGTCCATATATAGCACTTAACCAACGTTTTCCTTAGTGCAATATTATGCTTGCTATTCTGAATGTTTTTTTTAATGCTTCAATGCTTGACCTGATCTCTTTGGTGCAGTAAGCGTCTCTCGTCAAAATACTTCCCAGATATTTGAAATTATTCACTTCTTTAAGTTAACTTTGTTCTACTCTGATCCATAAGGGCGCATTTCTACGGGATATTCTCATGACATTAGATTTTTCAATGTTGATTTCCATTCCATATAGTTTTCCAGTGTCAACTATTTTGTCAGTCATCTACCGTAGTCCTTTTTCGGTTCTAGCTGTAATTGACGGCTAACCGTGATTTTAACGGTGGATAGGCCTATGCATATTCCCATTTCCTTCTATTGAAACAAACATGCATAATTAGAATGTTAGAAGTTACACATCTCGCAACGTTAGATTTACAGCAAATATCTTGCATCTATGGTCAGATAAAATCGAAACTTTGCGTGATCCTCTTTATTGTTTTTTTCAGACTTTTATTTTTAGCATTATTTATTAACAATAATCTAGAAACAACTTGCGTTCCTAAATGGAAATAATTAGTAATTAACAGCAATTCATAGAACAATAATGGATTAGGTCGGCCAAGACCTATCTCTAAAGGTACCGTTTCAGGACTCCTCTGGTGCAACTAAAGCAAAAAAAGTAGAAAAAAGAACACAATTCAGGGTGTCTAGCCACCGGATTCGAACCAAGTTAGCGAACCTAAAACGCTAATCAGTAACGTATGCTCCTTCGGTCTTTCATTAATTAATAAATAATAATAATAATAATAATAATAATAATAATAATAATAATAATAATATTTATAATAATAATAATAATAATAATAATAATAATAATAATAATAATAATATACGATACGAGTGTACTGAGGAAACTGTTATTCTAAGTTCTGATATTACTATCCCTATTTCTACCGTAGAAGTACACGCCTTACACAAATACTGGAATACTTTGCATAACGTGATTATTTCAAAAATACAACCGCTTTATGAGAAAAAAAAGAAGTGTTGTTTGAGGTATAGCTATAGACATTGAGTGTAATTAAATTTGTTTATCACAAAAATTTAGGATAATAAGTTTGAGACTGAAAAAGAAAGAAAAATAAGTAATAGAAAAATATTTTAAACATATAAGAGTTATAAGAAAAAAAAACTACCTACAGTATGTCTTCAATTATGAATGAAAATTGAAGTTTTTTTTTTTTTTTTTTTTTTTTAGTTTTGTGCCCTGTAGGCCAAAAAAGAAAGATGATTAATAAAAGTGGTTGATTATAGAAAGAAATGATGGAATAAGGAACTGGGAAAAAACAGAAGAATCACGAGAAAAAACACAGACACGATGTTGACCAGCAGAAACTTAATGTTGAGTGGGATCGAACTAAGGGCCCGCCACACCGCACATTAGCGCTCTACAAATATTTTAAAGACAAAGTGCATTCATTTTTCAATTGCAATTAATATTGTTTATATGACAAGACAATACTCGTCTTGTGTTATGGGAGGTGCGGTGGCTCAGTGGTAGAGCGTTCACTCGGGGTCCCTGGTCCTATCCCAAATCGCGCAGTCTGGACTTTGTGGTGGACAAACACCGTGCTCGTGGGATTTCTCGGGGTTCTTCCGTTTCCTACCACTTTCTTCATTCCACCATTTCATTCATTTCTCATCTTCATTGTCTCCTTTATCCTAACCGGCATAAGCGTGGGACGTAAAACTAAGATTTCTTTTCATTTCATTTTTTCGTCTTGTGTTACACGATACAGTAGCTCCATTTATACATGTTTCTGTGTTATTTACTGTTTTTATTCGGTTATCTTTTAGGTGTTGGTATAATTAAAAATATTACAAAACACTGACTTAAACAAGTAGTAGTGTCACGTGTACACCACGTGAAGGAGTTTGGTTTGTATAACGTGATATTTGCTCAGTTAATAATGATTTCTACCACTTCCTGTTTCACTGGAGAGATAGAATATATTCTTGGGACACTTAATCGATTGCAAGGAACTATTTAACAGTATCTTTTTACCGTTTTTGCTCTAAAGTGATCAATATTAAAACCGAAAATGGTTGATTTCTACTACTTTTTAATTTGAATATCATCTGTATCGACGAAATGGATTCCTAAGTTTTAACGCTCTACATTCTGGTCAAAATTGATGGTGATCCATCAAATAGTTTCTGAGATCTTTTGTCTCCTTGACAAACAAGGAGGACTTTGTGCAAACGAAACTTCTTAATTTTTTTCTTTATTTGCCAATTTCTATATTTATCTCATTTACTGGAGTAGGAACGAAGTGCAGATGGCAGGGTATGACCATTAAATCTGCACTTCTAATAAAAATCAGGCTTGCCAACCACACAATAATTTACCGTGATATACGATAATTGAAGCACTAATACTATATACTAGTCATGTGCAACAGCCGGCCCCCGGGCCTATTCCGGGCCCACTGAACCACCTGTCCGCCAGTCCGGTACGCCTGTCTCCTTATTGAAAATACAATTATTTCATAATTTTAAACTACATTGAAAATATTTCCTGGATAACTGACAATAACTTTGAAAAATATCATCCTCATTGGAACATCCAATGTACCACGGAACACGGAGAAGCTAGTTTAGAACATGGAGAATCAAATTTCCTTACAAAATTAATAAATAAATACATTTTTCTGCTTTTCTTTATCTTTAGTAAATATTTCGGTTACCGTTATAAGAGTTTTTGTGTTACAGTGATGTTAGTGTACGATGAATGAGCTTCTTCATTAAATATGACCATTCGATTGTTATGAAAATGATATACATTGTCTCATACGTGTCTCGACCACTAAGTTTTCTGTCATTGGCCCACCCCTTGTTTCAACTTGCACATACCTGCTATATACGATAATGCCCTTGCGAAAATAGGTGAATATACGATAAGTTTAGAATGCACACTTTTTTGCAGTTTTTGAATGTGCAAATAAATTATAGATGTGCTGGAAATAGTTATAAAACACACATACACACTGAGGTTTTTAAACAGTCATTCCCGCTAAAAGTAAAGGAATAATGATTTGAGAATTAGTAAATAGTAACTCTGCATTCATTCTTTAAATTCAACTACTTTTACGAGGGATTAGAAATATTGGTGTTGTTCAGAGTATTGTTAAATAGGATTTTAAAAATGGTGAGAACTGTGACGTCAATTTAGTGTTCGAAACTGAAGATTATTAGATAAATTTATTACTGTATATATTATAGCTACTATTAGTAGCATTGTAGTTGTTTCTACAATTATCACGTGCATAACGAATATACGATATTTTTTAATAACGTACGATAATTTTAAAGATGAAATTTTGTTTCCTGAGATTGGCAACTCTGAATGAGGTAAACATGTAGTTGACAAATCTACTCTACAGTGCATATATTACATTCAATATAGTTTACTTGCGTGTCTTGATGGATATCTTTTATGCAACTAATCACGAAACACATGTGCACACATATGCTACATGTGTTCATTATGAAAAACAAATCATTTTATTACAACAGTATATAATCATAGTTTTAATTGTTAAGTGTTTTCACATCATTAGACAAATAATAAATCTTATTTTTTATAAGTTTAAGAAAAAGAGAAGAATACATGCAGTTGATTGCATGCAAAAAAAATATATGAATAGAAGTTATAATTGGATGAACAAAAATGCATTAACATTTTGTTTTAATTTGTCACTGGCATACACGCTGATTGCGTGGATCCATTGATTCGTTACCTTTGGAATTAGCATTTTCAACATTCCACGGAGTGTGATGATGATGTGATGTTAGCAATGTTCTCTTTTTTCCCTTTCACTCTTTAAACTGGAAATAGAAACTGAATTCCAATCTGAAACCGACATAAGAAGGAAAAATTCTTATTGTTTAAAAAGGTATGTAATAGGGCTAGTTCTATTCGATATTTGAAATAAAATGAAACGAAATCTTTTACGTCCCACTGTAATGGCGGCTAGGCTTAAGGAGACAATGATGATGAGAAATGAATGAAATGGTGGAATGAATACAGTGGGAGGAAACGGGAGAACCGACGCACACGGTGTTTGTCAGAAACAAAGTTTCCTTGGCGCAATCTGGACCTTGGCGCAATCTGGTGCATGGGAGCCAAGGACCCCATGCACCAGAGGTGAACGCTCTACACCGAGTCACCGCGGCTCCTCTTCGATATTTGAATCGTGGATACCACAGGTATTATTCTTTATAGGCTATATGTTTATGTTTAAGTGGAAAACATTTTATAACTACTCCCAAAATTATATTAATCAACTTTTTTCACTCCTCAACTTATGACTAGTATTGTTTTCCAAAGACATTTTACGAAAACAGAAACAGTCATACCAAATGATATTTTACAAGCAATATGTGCGTCACTGTTAAGAGTACTTTCTCATTTGTCACGCAATAGCTACAATAGAGACCTTTGATAATTGCGAGCAATAAGGAAGTAGTATCTTAAATATGAGATTCTAGTGACAATTGCGATTAACTGAAAGTGTCAAAATTTTATTTATTAAGATTTCATAATTTACTAAAAAAAACTAATTTCAAAAATGACTCTTATTATATAAGCCGAGATGAACCGAACCCAAAAGCTCCCTGTAGGCAAAAATGTGGAACAGAACTTCTGTTGCAGAGTCACGCTTATCCCTGGCCAAGCTTGGCCACCAAATATTGTAATTTTTTCCCCTTTAGAAATGTGTTACTCGCCCACCCAATTTCGTTCAGATCCGGCCAGCAGTTACTGAGAAATAAATCACCACACTCAAAACGAGACGAATCTGTCCCTAGCCGAGTCAAGCCACTAAACATTTCAAATTTATTCCTTAGATCATACGCTACTTGCCTGCCAAATTTAGTTCAGATCTGATCAGTAGTTACCGAGAAATGAAGTACTATATACAGTTCGAGCTGAGCCGAGCCCAGCGAACCGAGCCTTTGCTGGTGAGTTTGGCAACCAACTACACAGAGGTTTATTCCTTAAAACACGGGTATCCAAACTACGGCCCATGCGCCAACAATGGCCCTCGAGCGCCACCAATCAAGTTCGCAACAATGTATTTTGATTAAATTGTAAAATTTACTATCAAGGAACATCATCTTAGTGATCCAAGCCGATTTTGATATAATTTGGCAGGTAGATATTACACATGAAATATGTGTTTTTTCATATTTTCTGCGGAAAAACAGTTTTTAGGGGGGCAAAAGCCCACACTCAAAATTTGGAAAGTCGACATCCGAAAGGCAAGAACAAGTAGACCGAGTTCAATGAAATTCTGCATAAATATTGTAGACGTAAAATAAGGGAATACGTGTTTCATATCTTCCTTTAAAAAAAAATGGTTGGATGGGGCGCAGATTTCTGCAAACGCATGATCACGAAATATCAAAATTTGTAATAAGCGTAATTCAAAAGTATATAAAATACAAGCAGAATTGGGACAAAACTGCGTTTAGGGACAATATGCAAAAAATAAGTGAATATGTGTTTTTTTATTTTGTGCGAAAAATCAGTGTTGGAGCAAATGCCCCACTCCTAAAAATTTGATATGTGACTCTACTAGCACAGGAAGAAGTAAACCGAAACGAATGAAACTGGGAGGAAATATGTGTTTTGTAGTTTTGGAAAAAAATGGTTGGGCATAGATCCGTCGAAACCTATGATCATGGAATATCAAATCTGGTTATTGAGAGCTATGAGTTATCTGTGGATAATAACACCAGGTTTTTCAAAGAGAAGTGAGGAAGAGCCAGGTTTTATTACACAAGACCGTACGTCTGATACGTTTAAGCCATAGACATATTGTTTCCTGGCTAAACTCAATGTTTTCAAATCAATCCACAAATACCATTAGAAAGATGTTCAATAGAAAAACGTATCATCTAGAAAAACAGGCACAAATATAACACTAAAACAATTACAATGTGTGAGAACAGTTAGTGAAACTAAATCTTCGTCATCTGAGTGCAAAAACCAGAGATAAATTCAGAGGGAGTCAAGGAGAATTTCTGTCCTCATGAATAGAATAAATTAATTACAGCTGAAACAATTATATTTACACTTACCCCACCCATATGCCTCCAACTCAAGCAAAGGCTGCATTTCAATAAGAGTGTGTTTTTTTTTAATCAAAAGATGCATATTAATCAAATTTACAAGAAAATCCCCTAAGATAAACTTCCCACTTCCATTATCCTTTAAAATGCAGGGAAAATGTATTTTTCCTTGCCACCCTTTTCCTCCAACAGTTCGCTCGTATTCCTTAAAAAATAAGGATGTTGTAGACGTATGGCTAATGAGAGTGAGTGATTGTGAAATTAATGTCTTCTGCTAATGTTACCCCACAGGGAAATGAATATGGGACGACGTGTACCAAAGGTACTAGCTAGCTACTTGACCAGTGGAGAGAACTTTCACATTTCTCGAGTGAAAACGTATTTGAATTCTTTCCTGGCTGAAACTCGAGAAAATAATTTGTGTGTCAGTCAATAAATGTATATACATTTAAAACACAAACACAATTATCGTAACTTTAACCATAACTTGATTTAAGCTTACACTTACAAGATATCACGCAATTCTCTAAATTAGTGCTTTCCAACCTTTTCCGTACTCAGGGACGGATTTCCCAATAGGCCCGGTAGGCCCGGGCCTATGGGCGCAAGCTCCCAAGGGGCGCTTGGCAGAGAGAAAAAAATTAAAAATATATCTAGAAATAAAAATAAATAGCCATAACTTAACATTTTTTGAATTGATTAAAAAAATTAGGATAATAAAGCATTCTGATTTTGAAGTTCATTGGAACAAATAATTGTTGGTAAAGTTCAACAATCTTTTGTTAATACATTAACGGTATTTTGTTAAGCCCAGAACCAAGTAAATTCCTGAAAAAAACTTGCCATGATAAAATTGCATCGTGGAGTGGTGTTTAAGCAATTAACATATAGGCCTGATATATTTTTTAATAAAGGTTTTTAGAAAAATAACTTTAACCAGACTAGGGGGCGGAAAAAATTATTGGGCCTAGGGGCGCCAAAATGCTAAATCCGGCCCTGCCCGTACTACGACACCCTATTAGTACACACAAGTTTACACGACATCAGGGCCCCATCCGTAACAGTTTTTGTTAGAGGGATCCAGAGTCGAAAGATTGGAGGTGATCCGGACGGGATGGGCACTCCATGAGTGAGCCTCTGACACAGAATCAACATTATTTTAAAAGTTAGGAAGTTTTCAGAGGAATCGGATTCGGTGGAATCCTCGGAAGGTGAGCTCTTGTACGACACCCTTTCATGAGTTTTTCTCCATATATTAAACAATAAGATATAGAACAGACATCCATCGATTCAGCATGTTAAACCAATTTTTAAATATTTCTCGTTATACAGTCTGAATTTAGTGTTGTTACATCAAAAACAGAGACAGCTAGTGGCTATTATTTCAGATTTTGCCAGGAAGGGGGCAAGATTGTCTACCGACATACGAGTTTCACGTTTTTTAGAGTATACAATTTAAGAAAAATCATGTCTTCTTAAACCCTGGATATCGATTGCGACTCTCAACCCTCTCAAAATGACGCCTTTTAGTATTTTTAAACAGTAATGATTTCAGAAGATAGGACTTTCACATTTCTCCAGTGAAAACGTATTTGAATTCTTTCTGAACTGAATCAGAAGAGAGGGAAGTTTGAACACACTAGGGATAAAAAGTAGTACAGATATTGTGAAAATACTGTTAATCCACAGGAAACACGATAGAATATATGATTCAGAGGGAATTTGGTTGCTCCTGGGGGTATTTCCCGCATGACACCCCGTGAAATTATCACTGTCATTGAGTTTTACACGCACAAAATTGTAGAAATCAACATGTCGATCTCGCAGTTAATACACTGAACCAAAATTAATAAGAATATTTAATATTGTTTATTACAATTTATTCATTCGACAAAAATTTTGAATTTCTAACAAAAAATCTACACGACACACACGGTGGAAAACTCCGCTTTAAACTATCAATCTTAAATTAATCCAGTGTTGCCAGACACGGCAAACAAAATTACACACACCTTCCTTCCAAATTGCACAATTTTACACACAAGCTGGAAGACGGTGCACACAACCCCTGCCCAAATTACACAATACATAACTACCTAACTATATGTATATTATGTCTAATGACGTACATACCTATACGTACACTCATGTCCAAAATGATTGTCGCATATCTATAACAGGCTTGTTGTGCGAATATATTTGGATAAGGATATCGCAGGGTACATTTAACACTCTTACTATGTGTATAATCGGCAGAGACATGTATGTGGTAAATTTCATGTCAAAAGATCTGTAAATAAGAACAATATAACGAAAAAACTTTTCTTGTCCATTTAGCAACATTTTGATGTACTCCTTCTGATTTTCATATTTATAATTTTACTTTCAACCATGCGCGCCGACTACGTGGGTGCTCCAGGACTCCGGCACCCACATAAATAATCTTCTGGATGCGGCGCACCCACAAGATTTTTAGCTTGAACCCGGGTTTGAACCAGTTTCTCTTGCGTTTAAATCAGTCGTGTTACCGACTGAGCTAGGGCATCCCCAACTTATCCTTATAGTACCGGAATATTTTACTTTCTCACAGCACAGGCCTTTATGACAATGTTCATAAAATATTTTAACTAAAAGTAAATCAATCAAACATCGAGACTTCCCTGAAAACATATAGGCTAATATGACCCGCCATTGATGTGCACCCACATAAATCTTAGAAAGTCTGCGCTATTGCTTTCGACGTACTTAATGTTTTTAATTGGACATCGGCCACTCTGTCGTTCATCTGTTTGCAAAATGGCATTTTCTTCACAAGTGGTGAGAAGCCAAGACTTCTTACCACCTCCGGCTCATGTTTTGGCCAACATCAAGGGTCAACATTCATTCACATTGCTTGCTTGAACAAAGCGTCTTTGCTTGGGGATGTCATGACACCCGCCTCTGAAAAACAAGAAGTGAGGTACTAAGGAAGCAAGATAGGTTTTATCATACTGTAGAGAAAATAACAAGAGTTCAACAATAATAACAAATAACTTGTTATTTTCTCTGTGGTTTTATTGCGCTGGCCTGGAGTCAGGCGTTGGAGCTCGTAGTTTTTAGAAGGCAATTTTCAGAAAAAAAAAATGGTGGAAATAATAAATATTTGAATGAAAGGAACTTCGTAAAAATCATCAATGATCAAAATTTTTAATTGTGCCAAATTGCACACAAAATGCACACAGATTGGCATTACACACAAAATACACGAACAGGCCAAAATTGCACACATTTTGTGCAATTACACACATTGGCAACGCTATTAATCTGTTAATCATTGACATCGTCATTCCTGTTTTTTTTACAAGTTGCTCCTGTTTTATAATGAAATCAAACAAAAAATAATCGATTTTTATACGATCTTCTTACTGCACAGAGAAGCTCACTGAATTGTCGATCGTGCTTTGTTTTTCTTGCATTGATAATTTCCATCACATATTGTTATCCACAATGCGTCTTCATTACTGCAGGAATTCCTGAATTCACTAACTAATACAATTTATGACGTTCTTTATTAAGCGTAAACAGGTCAGGCTACTTGTCTAAACTGCAACTTTGAAAAACCGTTGAATACTTCCAGCTTCCCTCTTCCGTGCTCGCGCAGTAATTACGGTAAAGACAACACTAGCGCTCCCAACCAAAATTAGCACTGCAATCCTGGTCAGGTAATACAGGATGTTTCAGAATAAATATCGGGATTTTGAGGCATTGTAGTATTTAATACGTCAAATGAAAGAGCAACACAAACAGTTTTGTACGCACGCATGTGTATGCAGTGTTTCCTCTGTCTGCCGTTAGAAAGCGCTAGTAGCAAAGATGGCGACTAGTGAGCAGAAAGCTTTTTGTTTTACATTTTGCAAAGACTAAATTTGTAGTTACAAGTGCAAAGTGCTTTTCGAATTAAGTTCAATCGCAATCCACGAAGTGATGATAACATCCGCAAATCGTATCATCGGTTTGAAAACACCGAGTATCTGTGCAAAGGAAAGAGTTCAGGACGACGAAGTGATTGAAGAACGTGTTGAACGAGTGAGAGTCTTCCACGCGTAGCGTCAAGAATTAAATTCGGATGGCTAATCATGAATTAGCAATTGCAATGGCGTCTGTGTGGAGAATTTTAAGAAGATTGAACAATTTAAGAAAGAAAATTGAAGCAGTTGTTGCAACAATTTCTCCAAACACACTTATCAAAGTTTTGGGAAGAACACGTCTATCGACTGGATTGTGCCGTGTGAGGAATGGTGCTCACATTGAACACTTGTAGCAAACACTGAGTTGCTCTTTCATTTTATGTATTATTTATAATTGTACGTACGTTAAATGTACTAAATACTACAAAACCTTAAAATTTCGATATTCATTTTGAAACACCCTGCACTTCAATGTATTATTGAATTTAAAAGCAGAGAAAAAGGGAAAATAAAGAAACGCAATTTTGTTCTGGTGTTTATTTGCTCCGAACGGGTAGTCACACTTTATTAGAAGATGCAAATAATTAATAGTGTTTAAAACGACCACTAAAATTCTTGTACTTCTACTTTCACAGGAACTAAAAGACGTTCCACATCTGTGCAGGCTCCTATTAGTAGCAATGCCCCGAGTTATTTTTATTTTTTGGCCCAAGTTTTAAAATGAATATTTACTCGTAAATGCGATTTTATAATGTGTTTATATCTTACACTTAATATTAATGATATTGAATACTTTGAATATTCAAAATTCTTAATTTTTATTCGCAATCAATTACGAATAGATGACGTAACGATGATACCATGGTAAAACACTCATCACAGGAGCGAGTTATCCACTAATCGATCCCTGGCCACGGTCTCGTGGTGGACAACATCATGTCCATGTGGGTTTTCTCGACTTTATCCATGTTCCTCTTACATGTTCATTCCACCATTTATTACAAAATCATTTACTTTCATTAATCATTGGCCTCCCTGGCCCTAAAGGGAAATAAATCGATATATAAAATATAGAAATTTCACTTCACTTCATTGTAGGATTATGTATTACACAACTGCCTTTTAAATAGATAAACAGTAGGGTAAACTATTTAATAGTTTGGTATTATTTTTGTAAAGCAGAATATTCTTTATGACAGAATTGCCTTACACTGTATTTTCCAATACAATGAAGAGTATATACAATGTACTGGAGGCCCCAAACGGTCTATCACAACTACTGTAAGTGCATCATATTGAATTCATTTAAACACAAAATAATACAAATGTTTGTTTTCTCAAGAATGACGATAACACAGTTTTAAAATTGTCAACTTGAATACGATGAGTGTAAAAATGAATACTGCCCTATGCTGTGAGCAATAGCATTGCATTTTTGAATGGAAAGAGCAGTACCCTTGATCTGATTTCCCAGCTGTTACATGTTAACGGTGAGAAAATTTCGTGTCTCATTTCTACGAGAAGTCTGATCATCTCTTGGACTCTTAACGTACATGCAAACGTATAATGACACCATTATAATGTTCAGGATATATGACTTACATAGTTACGATATATGTATATATACACCTAGTGGACTAAATGACTTTTCTCTCACATACTTCTATTGCACGATGTCTTAATTTTCTTCTCTTATTTTATATGGTTAAACAAATTAGTGTAAAAGGTACATGTATACTATCATACTACTAATATGCATACGATATATATATATATATATATATATATATATATATATATATATATATATATATATATATATATATATATATATATATATATATATATATATATATACTACCAATTGACTTCATGAGTTACTGCGGACAAGATAAGATATTCTTTCCTCTTCATTTTTTTCGTATAGAAGTTGTCGAACACGAATTCTCGTACGAAAGTCGAACGCGTTGTGTGGGCATTTTAGTAAACCAGTTCAACCCCTTCTCTTTCCTTTTTTTAGCTCAAACATCTAAAAATTTTAAAACACATGAGTAATTATTTTAAATGAAAAGTTCAAATACCAATTTTGACAACTTTAATCTTAAGAGATTCCGAGATATAGGCATATTCCAAAGAAGTAATTTCTTTATGTGTCTGTAATTTCCCATTTTGTATTCATAAAATGACAAAAATTAAACAGTTGAACTGTTTAAAATGAATTTTTGAATATAGTTGGTACTTAGGTCACCCCCAGGTTCTCGTTATTTCACTTAAATCGAAAGTAGAAAGGATTCAAATACACCATTCAAATATTTTACTTATTCTTTCCCTGTGAAGAACTATCAATTCTGCTACTATCCTATAATACTGCCACAGAATAATGTCCATGAATAATGCCGCAGAAAAGAGAAACTTTGAACTTAGATCTGTCTATACGAAAAAGAAAATTAAAATAATTGATATCGAAATTTTAACCTAGATCTATCAATTTATTGTCTATTTGTTCCCCAATTAATCAATTGTAAGAACTTCGGTGGTCCATCCAAACGAACTATCTCTTTCAAATAATAAAGAGGAAGGATACAACGTGAATTCTCAGGATGTGGCATAACCTTTCAGTTGGGTGTCGCACGTCCAGTCAAGCAAGGTGTTGCATCATGGGGAGGGTTCATGCAAAGAAATGATCATCATCCTTTCACCGTTATGTCGTGAACTTTAAGCTCATTGTTACATCGGGTTACTTACTCACTTTTTGAGATTTCTCCATTTTGTAAACATGAAAAAATCTTCGTTTAAATTTAAAACTATTTTAGATCTTAGCACACTAGCATATTATGCAACTAACAATGTTTAACATAAATTAGTTTGGTAGTAAAAAGCAAAAGTTTAACATTTCCACATTTTGTATGAAGTTTATGGTCTGTCCCGAAATGTCCTTTATGTACTTACAGACTGTGTAAAATACTCGCTAATAAAAAGAGAAAAAATATCCTCAGACTAACTTCTACTGGATTGAAGACAATACAAATAGTACAACTTATTTTATTATTATTATTATTATTAGTTGTAGTAGTAGTAGTACTAGTAGTAGTGGTAGTGGTACATGGTTTCAACGTTATATTTCAACTTTTAACTCTATGTAGTTGTGCTGTGTGCCAAATTAAATCCAAGTTGATCTATTTACCTGAGAAACTGTTTTAATACTATTGACACTGTTATTAACAGTTGTAATCATTATTATAGTCTAGTCAAAAATACTTTTAAAATTTCATAATTTCTTGCGGGAAATACTTGGGTAAAGAGTGAATTTAATTCATAGACTTAAATCATCATTCAAAGTTTTTAAATAATATTTTGTTTTCTAATTTGTATGTTAACACTTTGTTACAACATCTATTCAAGTGAATATCGATGAACATTTAAAAGAATCAAACATACAGAGAGTTTAAAAAACTGTATACATTTTAAAACATGCCCAAAAAACTTACAGTGCGTTCCACGAATAACACTAAGGCCCATCTCCTGAAAAAACCATGACACATAGAAACATGAAACCTTTTGTAACCTTCAAGAGACATTAAAGCTAACATTATGCTGATATGAAGAACCCCACAGGAGGTGCGCTCAAGGGGGTTACGGGGGTAACTACAAAATTTTAAATAGCAACCCCCACCGTGTGGTATCTCGTTTGAAAGGTAATCATATGTAGAGACCAATTTTGAAAACTACATGTCGCTAGCGTGTTCCTATCCAACATGGCGGCCATCCGTAAAGTACGGTCGAAGTACGTTCCACGTCTTCAAGGGGCATACAATACAACATTATACTGATAAGTAGAATCTTCCAAGAGGGGGACCTAATGGAGTTACGGGGATAACTACAAAATTTGAAATAGCAACCCACACCGTGTGCTACCTCATTTGAAAGGTAATCATGTGTAGAGACCAGTTTTGGAAACTACTTGTCACTAGCGTGTTCCTATCCAACATGGCGGCCATCCGTAAGTACAGTCCACGCATAACACTAAGGCCAGTTTCCTTAAGAAACCAAGGCAGATTGAAGCATGAAACCTTTTGTAACCTTGAAGGAACATAAAAGACAACATTGTGCTGATAAGGAAAATCCCCCGTGAGGGGGCATAATTAGGTTACGAGGGGTAACTTCGAGTACTTCGACCATATTTACAGATGGCCGCCATGATGGATAGAGACATGCTAGCGACAAACAGTTTCCAGAACTGGTCTCTCTAGACATTATTAGCTTTCAAACGAGGTACAACACGGTGGAGGTTGCCATTTAAAATTTTATAGTTATCACCCATAACTCCCCTTGATTCCCCCTCTTGGGGGATTCTCCTTATCAGCATAATGTTGTTATTTATATCACTTGAAGGATACAAAAGATTTATGTTTCTATCTGCCTTGGTTTCTTCAGGAGATGGGCCTTAGTGTTATGCGTGAAACGTACTTCGACCGTACTTTACGGATGGCCACCGTGTTGGACAGGAACACGCTAGCGACATGTAGTTTCCAAAATTGGTCTCTACACGTGATTAACTTTCAAACGAGATACCACATGATAGGAGTTGCTGTTTAATCCTTTCCGGTACCCGGCTTTTTAGGCTATTTGTTAGACTTTCAGTCAAGCAGCTACTGCATCGTCACTGTTTATCCTAGGATCATGGTTCATACCTCATTCTCTTCAGAATGGAGCTGGCTTTCAAATGGTACCACTTGCATGCTCATACCGTAAACAAAGAGCGAGAAAAATGATGTCAAAGGGAAAATTTCGGAGGGAATTTTTTCTCGCACTTTGGGCCCCTCTGGAGCGGCCCTGTGTGAACGTAGCCATCTAAAAAAAATCTGATAAATAGTACTTGGTACACTAAATGTGTGTGCCAAATTTCAAGTTTCTATCTTGAATACTAAGGGCGGGAGAAATGTTATCAGGAATTCCCATCATGCCCCAAATTATCGTAAAACACCATGATCTCAGGTAAAAAATTTCCTGAGACATCCTTAATTACCCTAGGGTCATGTTTCGGCCATCATTCTCTTCACCTTAAAACTGCCTTTCAGGCGGTATGACTCACATGTCTCCATCATGTATCTAAGGCGGGAAAATCCCGAAAAAATGGATTTTTTGGGTCTAAATATCCTTTTTTTCAACTTTTAGCCCCTCTGGACCCACCTGTTTTAACGCAGAGATCTGAAAAAATCTGATATATACTACTAGGTGGGCTGAATGTTTATGCACAATTCCAATTTTCCAGGTGCAAAAGTAAGCCCGCCAAAAAATATATACCGACAATGTCCCATATTCCCGTATACAGAGGGAAATTTTTAAACATTCCCTGAGACACCCCTAACTACCCTAGGATCATGGTTTGCACATCATTCTCTTCAGAATAGAACTGCCTTTCTGGCGGTACCATTCACTTGTCTCCATCATGTATCTAAGGCGAGAAAATACCGTGAAAGGGATTTTTTGGTAAAAATTTCCCTTTTTCAATGTTTGGCCCCTCTGTACCCCCCTGTTTTAACACAGAAGTACGAAAAAATCTGATAAATACTCCTCGGTGGACTGAATGTTTGTGTACAATTTCAATCTTCTAGGTGCAAAAATAAGCCCGCAAAAAATAATACCGAAAATGTCCAAAATTCCCCTATACAGAAGTATAGTTTGATAAAATTTCCCTGACACTTCTCTAATTACCCTAGGGTCATGTGTCGCACATCATTCTCTTCAGAATAGAACTGCCTTTCAGGCGGTACCATTCACTTGCCTCCATCATGTATCTAAAGCGGGAAAGTCGCGAAGAAAGGGATTTTTTGGTAAAATATCCCTTTTTTCAACTTTTTGCCCCTCTTTAACCCCCCTGTTTTAACGCAGAAATCTGAAAAAAATCTGGTAAATACTACTCGGTGGACTGAATGTTTGTGCAAAATTTCAATCTTCTACGTGCAAAAATAAGCCCGCCAAAAAATAATGAACATAGACCGGCCCCGCAATATTAAAAGAAAATATATATTTTAGAATTATGACGTCATCACCTCCTATGTCTTGACGCAGGAAGGTGTGAAACCATACGTAAGGTCTTCTACAATGCCTCTGGACTTGAAAAAAAAAAAAGAAAAAAACCCGGACGAAAAAGCTCAAATAGGAGAGTTATAACGCAATGTACCATGAAACACCCCGTATGGTACAAATTGTACCATGGAATCCCCAAAGGGTTAAAATTTTGTAGTTACTCCCCGCAACCCCCTTGAGCGCACCTTCTGGGGGGTTTCCCATATGAGTATAATGTTGTCTTTTATGTCTCCTGAAGGTTAAAAAAGGTTTCATGTTTCTATCTGCCTTTGTTTCTCAGAAGATGGGCCTTAGTATTATTCGTGGAACGCACTGTATATTCCCGCATTCAAAACTAAATAAGATAGTAGGGTAACAAAATATAGAAATGTCTTACCCCGTGGGATTCTCAATGCCAAAAGTGGCAACTGTATTACTATGATAGTGATTGGTACGAATAGCTAGAAAAGTAATGTTGTCAACCTCGGCAATTGGTAGGGTGGCCGCCATGTTGGTTCAAAAATTTCGTACATAATGACAAATTACGTAATACAAGTTATTTCGAATGTAGTCATGTGGGGTATCAAATGAAAGCTTAGGATACATACAAGTAAATTAAAGTACTTTTATACATTGTTTAAGTTTTTTGTGTGTGTTTAAGGTCACTTTACTGAAATTCCTAGTTAGAGGAATTAATGTTACTGATTTGTTAATACTTTAAATTGAAAACAATTTCAATCGAATACATTACATGAAAGCGAACTGAAAGTTAACTATAAAACTGTAATTGTCATACGAGGAGAAAGTTTCATTTCTGAATTCTGTGTCATCTATGGTCAGGACTATTCTTCATCCTCACTTCAGAGTCTGAGTCTGATAAGTTGTGTTGAGATGCATACTCATTATAACACACCTTATTATAACAGTCACATGCTGGAGACCATGAACGTCTTGCATACTTACACGAACAAGATGATGATTTACATTATTTTTTGCACCTACAGCTTGTGATGCGCTAATATTCTGTAGAAACTGATGGAAATGTTGTCATAATTGGTACGTACGATGTCCCTTTTGCTTGCCAGCCGCAATCTGTACGTGTTCGAAGCTTTTGATGTTTCTGAAGTGCTCTCTTCCAAATAATCGTTTGATAGTTTGCTTGATTGACATGCTGTCGTAAAGCGTTCTCTGTTGGGGGCAGTTGTTGAACAGTCTTTCTCTGATGAAATAGCTTCAATCTAAGATCATATACTTCGGATACAGTGGGTTTGGAGTGGAAAAGGAGGACAACGAAATATTCAATTCTTTTGAAAACATCAGAAGCAATTTCGTTTTCCAGTCCCACAGATGTTAGTGATTCTTAGTTGTCTTCTTCCCATTCCTTCTCCAAGCTCACTTCTTCCCATGGCTATTTATTTGACTGGATGTATCAGAGCCTGTAGTGCTGTGAAATGAAAACAAAGAGGACAGTTTACCACAACATGGTATATCAGACACAATCTTATGGATTTATATTAATCTAGTTGGGTTGCTTGTTTTCATCCATACGCGAGGGCCTAAATTATGCTACACAAAAAGAACAAATACATCTGTATCGTCACTAGAAAAGACAAATGATGTAAATCCTTCATCTAAAGCTTGTTTTCTATGCAACAACATCTTTGTGTCTTCTTCTTTTTGATCTGAAAGTAGGTTCGGGATGTCTCCGGCTACAGAGTGCACTGTTTTACCAGATGGAAGGCTCTATATGGAAGGAAGTATGAATTAGTACTTTGTTGTCTGGTAATCTTTTTGAATGTTTAAGAAATTCCTCACTGAGAAAACTAACAAGGTTCTCTTTCTTCTACGGCAGCGTCATAAAATACCTTCATGGTGCTGGAAGTGGCGTTCCTCTGTCTTGAATAATCCTTCTAATGGGTAAGTTGTTTCCAGATCTAAAGTTTCTTGTGCTTGATCTAATAGACAGAGAGACATACCTATCAAAAACATCAATCCTAGTGCATGTTGCCTAGTGCATAATTGGAAAAAAATATGTTCAGTGAGAGAATCTGCAAGGTCTCCAAAATTTTACCACTCTTTGGTTTACCAACCTTGTGGACACAAGCCATACCATCAATAATCAGTGCTACTGAGCCCTGAAGATCTTTTATGTTTGCAGTGGCTACTGTATCCTGTGTTAGAAGCTGAAATAAAACAGCCTCATAATCAATGATAGGTCCGATCTGAACAAGTATGGAGGATATTCAAAAAAACTCATGTTGTAGAAGAAATCGAACATCAACATTTGGTTATCAGGCTATGTATGTAATTAGTGTGTCTGATTAACTTGTGTGGCAGACTCCAGATGTATTACTTTTTTCTTACTTCGTTGTGACGTAATGTCTTTGAATGTTTTTTGGATTGATTTTGATTTAATCTCAAACAGATTAATTTGGGATTCAGGAAGTAGAAGTATCTTAACGATAGATTCAATAATCCGTTTGCCATTTTCAAAAGCATTGAGAATGTCATGTGAAGTATTTTCCGGGATTATATCTACTGTTAATATCTCTCTCAATCATTGTTAATATCACGAAACAGTTGAAAGCGCAAAGTTGTTCATTTATTAGTGATACATCAGTGATGTCCCTCTCTAGTTGTTTTTAGGTTGTTCATTGTGGATGAACGGTGTTTGAATGTCAATGTTGAAGATCAGATTTACCGCTTAAACCAGATGTCTAAGCTCATTATAACTGAATTCCCATCGCTGTCTGGCATATTCATTCCGAGTAATGCTTATTATGCCATTTGCTACATTGCAAAACTTGTTGAAATATTCAATGGCTTAATCAGTTGCTATCTCTACAAACGGTAGCTTGTTTCTTTTGACACCAAAATGACCATAACTCTGCATAAATGTTTCCGGCAAAGTGTGGCAAATCCCGCATGCATGTAAAGTACACTGGATCACATCTGGTGTAGGTTGTATTGTTATGAGCAGCAATCAAAGGTAACCTATTTTCGAAAGCTACTAAGTGCTTATGCAAGTTTCCCTCACGTTCAGTTCTTATAAAGCTGAGAAATGTATTCACTGTTTCCAAGTAGGGAAACCACAATCTAAAAGTTAACTGATTTACATGCTCATCTACAAATTCCTGTAGCTCTGTTACAAATACTGGAAGATTACACGTTAACTCCTTCACCGTGCTTCCAACTTGTTCATAATCTCCATTGTGGAAAGATGTAGCAATTCTTAATGCGTATTCCTCTACGACATCATATTCGCATCCTCTACCTGAATTGTTCAACCAATCCACAAATTCATTAATCAATATATGCCAAATAGCTTCAAAGGTAAGTTTGTGAGCTCTGATTGCACGTACATTTTACCTTTTATTATATTTGACGATGTGACTTCTGAGAAAATTCCACTTTCAATCCAACAGTTTTTCAGTCCCAAACCAGCAAACTGTAGGCCTAGAGCTGACAAGTACACCAGAATCATGTGAAATTTACTAAGTCTGATTATCAAGCCACAGGTTTCCTCTTTATGTTACCATACTAACTCATCAGTAAAGCCTGATCAAATGTTACAACAGCGTGCTCCTGGCCCAAATGTTGTGAAATCGACTTACACCTCATTATAGCTGTCCAAATCGTATCGTAATCTGAAGCTGGTGCTAGCAGAATTGGACAAAACCCAACTTTGGTGACTGGAGTGTCATCTTCGCTAAAACATGAAATAAATTATAATATAACGCTTCGGTATTGCACTTTCGCCTTCCTTGGCCTAAAATGATTCTGTATTATATATTTTTTACTTTTTAATGCATTGTGGATGTTTCAATTTTTAATTTTCTATTCACACATGCCAATATTTCAATTGAATTTAAGTATTATATGAATTTTGGATCCGCCATTTTTGAACCAATTTGGCGACCAACACACGTACTTGTTATGTTGGCAACAATACTTTTCTAAGTCTTAGACGCAAGGACTTACATAAAATAATTGTTGCTGCTTTTTGCAATGAATTTTCTACGGATTCATTTTCTGTGCAACTTCATCAATTTTGTTCCCCTACTAAGATAGGAAGACAGTGATATTTTTGCTCTCAGTGAAGCAGTGCCTCTAAGCGAGAAATTGTTAACTATGAAAGAGAATTAGTACCATATTCTACCGTCCATTAGCACTTTGACAAATTCTTGCCTTCTTCAAAGTTCATCCGTGTTTCCGTCATATTGATGTGAATAGCTCGCCACTAGTATACGTTCAATCTGTTGAGCAAATATAATCTTACTTTCCTATCTTCTTTCATCTATTTTTTTTAAAGTGTATATAAATTTTGAAGCACCTTCACATATTATGAGTCCATTAAATGAGAAACCTAAGGTAGAAGGACAAGCAGATATCCCTATTCCTTGTTTTTGAAACAATGTCACCTCCAATTTTCTTTAAGCCAAAGTAAATATGAGCATTAATATGCAAAGTGAAACATTTATTGGTAAATTTCAGCAAAAGCAATGACGTAAAAAAAATGAAATCTCTCAGTTTAACGTCCCATTATTGTGCCTTTTAGGCCAAGGGAGACGAATGATCAAGGCAAATGAATGGTGATGGAAGAATTGGTGGACTAACATTGTGGAATCCGAGTACCTATGGAAACGATGTTGTCCACGACAAACTTACTTGACCGAGAGTCAAACCAGGGATCCCACGCACTGGAGGTAAGCGCTCTACCACTGAGCCACCGTGGTCTCCACAGTGAAGTGTGGATCATTCAAGCTTTGAAGCTGGAACACGGGGTGTGACAAGAACTTTCGGACCATACTGTATATTAGGTTGGACCTTATTTTTCGACTTTCGAGTTTTGAATCTCCCCTCCTAAAATGGTTCCATATCAGACCAAAGTAACTCATTAAAAAAATTAACTCAATTTTATAATAATATTAAATGGTGCTCCAAGCGGCCTCAAGGTTTGGATGCATTTACTGAATACAATATAAAGCAAAAGTATCTTGCAAGTTTGAAAAGACAGTTGTAAGTTAATAAACAGATATCATGAAAGTAATAATTACACTGGTCTACATATGAAAACTTGTTTTCTGCTGACTGAGATATTTGACTTGTTTTTTAAAAAATCGACGTCGCTGATTCCAGTGGTGTAGTTAGTTTTTGCGTATCACGTGAGAATTTTACACAATCGGGTCATATTTAAATTAACAGAAGTTCCTTATTTGTTCCATATATCTTAGTAAGAAACTTAAATTAAATATTGTACTATTGCCTTAATATGAATATAATACGGAACAAGTTACGATAAAGCTACTGACACCCACTCTCTCTCTCTCTCTCTCTCACACACACACACACACACACACACACACATATATATATATATATATATATATATATATATATATATATATATATATATATATATATATATATATATATATATATACGAGTTGATGTGCAATATGATGTTTATGGTTTCAGAATACTACGTGTGGAGTAGTTTTACGAACCTATTTGTCATAATGAATTTAGACTTGATAGAAAGTTAAGCAAATCCAGTACATTTTTTAATTTCATTTACGACCTCAAGCTGATAAATGCACACAACAAAATAACACAAGTGCTTACCTACTTGGCAAAAATCTTCGTTTGTTTGATTTTCAGGAGTAAGTGGCCTCTGGAACGTCACGCTGCAAGCACCAGCAATAGTCCGCCATCACGTTTTTGTTCCACCTTCCCTGGTACCGGTTCTCCATGCTTTTGATATCCTGGTGAAATCATTCAGACTGTTCTTCAATAAGGGTACCAAGATTGGAAGGAAAATAGTCTAGATGGCTGTGTAGGAAGTGAAGCTTCACACTCATATTTACTCCTAACTTTTGAAATGTGGCCAACAAATTGTCAACAAGTTCCTCGTAGCCATCCGCTTTAAAATTTCCAAGAAAGTTTGTAACAACAGCACAAGAAACAGCCCATGTACCTCTTTTTATGGTGTTCATGGTTTGCAAGAACTCTATCTTTCATTACCAACCTTATCTGGGGGCCGCCAAAAATACCAGCTTTCTCCTGTGTCAATGCAGGAAATTTCGAGCAAATGTATTTGAAGCAAGCACCATCCTGATTCAAAGCTTTTACTTACTGTTTCATTAATCCCAGCTGTATGTGTAGTGGAGGGAGAAACACTTTCTTGGGGTCAACAAGCGGTTCGTTCTGGGTGGTTTTCACTCCCACTTCAAAATTTACTCTGGCAAGCCTTAATCTTCGTGCCCAGTGTTCATTCCTTGCACGGCTGTTCCATAAACAAATAAAGCAAAGATATTTCGTAAAACTTGTTTGTTGGCGCAGTAACATTGAAATTACCTTGAGCACACACAAGCCATCTATCATTCTCATAATTTATCTTCTCAAGGAGTATTTTCAATGTTTGGTAGCTTTCCTTCAAATGTGTGGAGTGACCAACAGGAATGAATGCCAACTTATTGCCATTTTGCAGCAATACACACTTTAAACTCCTCTTCGAAGAGTCAATAAAGAGCCTCAATTCTTTCGCATCATAATCACATCCCAAAGCTTTAATTAGTCTTTTTACATCTGTACAATACACAAGTTCTTCATCTTTTAGAAAATATTGTAATAGATGTTTCTCTCTGTCCCGATATACGATAGTTGTTCCTGGTTCAACATATTCCTTTCTTTCAGTCTTGAACCCAACAATTCTGCTGATGCTTTTGGTAGAGCAAGGTCCCGAATTAAATCATTTAATTCTGATTTAGTGAAGGGTTTGCATGAATTGTATTCATCAGACACCACAAAAATCCTCGTCACTACGTTCTGTATTTGTGTTGATAGAGCAATCGTCATAATTATTGGAACTTGCAAACGTGCTGCACGTAGGGATATGAATTTCATTACTGTGAAGAACAGGTCTTTTAGCAGAGTAAAGATCAGGATACTGAATAGTATGTTTAGATTTCCTGCTCATACCAGATGCATTTACCATACACAAATAGCAGTCATTTACATGATTTTGGTGCTCTCGCCACACCATTGGGATTCCAAAACTAAGGCTTTCTCTTCGATTCTTGCTCCATTGTCTGAGATTTTCTACACAGGTCCTGCATACTTTATGTGGTGCCGATGGTTTATCTTAGTCGCCCAATTTAATTCCGAAATATGCATGATACACTTTTCGTATAAATTCCAAATTTTTGTTCGTTGTTTCGGGGTTGTGAAAGAACCACAAATGTAGCAAAATATATCCGGATCGTTCTTACACTTTCTACGAATAGATGCCATGTTATTTAAACTCGGTAAAGCTGCCAACTTGATAACAATGTGTGTAGTCTACACTATAGTAGCTGTAATCCTGTAGATATCACTACACCTATACTAGAAATAACCAGATCAGTAAATGTTTGCAAAACTTCCACAAAATTATAGCACACCTTTTGCAATCTATTAACTCGCCGTGTTTTCCATAAACAAAGAGTGCAGCGTAATTCGTCACCCTGCATAAAAGTTTAGCTGCGAGTGCTCCCATATTTCAACTCTTTACATACATAATATCCTCTTCAATTTTAATTGAACATGATTTTGAATAACCTATACTTTATTTAATATATTCTTTAATTATTATGTAATAACTCGTAAAAATAAAATTAAACGTAACAGTGTATGTGTTGCCATCTTGTGACATCTTGTAGAACGACATTGTGATTAATGATTCTAAAGCATACATGAAATATTAGATAAAATTTCATTTTGTAAAAATACCTGACGTGATAGAGAAAAACGGATTTCATTTTTGAATTTAGCACACTCGAATTTTTAAAGAACAGCTGGTAGCCTCCAGTCAGCAAAATTGATGTAGACCAGTGTTATTAAATGATTATTGATACGTAGGAAATTACGTCAGATGAGTATTTATGATGAAAAGCCAGCCCAAAGCAATATGTCGTATGACACATTTCTATTTAAAATTTTGAACCTGAATTCAAAATGACCTCCGTGAAGGTACTATACGGTAATAAGTGCAGTTCTACCTCCATTACCATCTATCTAAAATATGATATGAGTCCGTTTAGCTGTTCCAAACTTACAAGCTACCTCTGCCTCGTATTGTATACTGTAAATGCATTTAGAACTTGAAGTAGCTTGGAACATCATTTAATATTATCTAATTAAGCTAGTTGTTCTCACGGGTTACCTTGGGTTCATATAAAAATTATATAAATTGTTATTTCCAATGTGTGTGTCCACGGGGCTCAGTGGTAGAGCGTTTATCTCTGGTGCGTGAGTTTCGTGGTTTATCAGCTTGAGTCAAGTCGTCTTTGTGGTGTACAAATGCCATGTGCGTTGGTTTTATCGGGGATTTTCCGTTTCCCCTTACTTTCTTCATTACGTCATTTCATTCATTCTCATCTTTGCTGTCTTCTTTATCCTACATGGTATACCCGTGAAACGTGAAACTACAATATCAAATTTTATTTCGAATGTCAAAAAAAGAAAGAAGAAAAAGACTACTGGAGTGCATGAGATACGAATTCCGAATATGTGCACAAAAGTCCCATCGTGTAATAGTGAACTTGCCATAATTATTGATGTTCACGATTTCTTAATTCAATATTTTAATGAACTGGTTCATTTATTCATCTCTTCTTTAATATATTTGCATATTTCTTTGGTGCATTGAGTGTATAATATGATTAATTTCAAGTGTTTTCGGATTAATCATTTTCAAAATTCTGAAAGTTGGTTTTATATTCTGGAGTGGATGTTCAAAGCTCATACATACTAAGATAAGTGAGTTTAGAGTGACTTTACTCACAAACACTTTTATGAAAATCAGTATTTTCCGTTTATCTTACAACCTCTAGATCACGACTTTGCAATTTCTTCTCAACTGTTTCTTTTATTCTTTCCAGTACTCCTTGCAAAAGACATGTTTTGCTCGTCAATTTGGTCGACCTCGAGTATCGCCAGTGATAACCCACATATGCTGAAAGAGTTGTCTCTGCATTCACAGATAATTAATTGGCCTTTACTGTGCCACATCATATAGTCGCATGTGCATTACATTCTTTGAACAGAGTAACCTCTGAACGGTATGTGACAATAGTTAGAGAATTTATTACGACGTTGTCAGCTGAGAAGTTGTAACGCACATGGTTTCAATATAGCAATGCTACAGACCAAGCAGCTGCGAACACAATGCGTTACTTGGTACAGCATTTTCTAAGATGACTGTTCTCAAAGGGGTCGTGGCCTTTGTCGCCTGCGGGCATCTTCTTTTGGCGTTATTTTAAGGAGTTCTTCTGCACTACTCGTCCGCACAGTTCTGGAATTGAAAGACAATATTCATTGCTGTATTGGTAGCGTCTCATTGATAACATTAGAGGGAGTTTTCGATAGCATGCCTCGCTATGTCCAATTGTAGAAGAACGAAACGACATTCACTTCCAGCCTATAATAAGAAAAATATACAAAATAAGAAACAAAAAAAAAATGTTTTCCGGTAAACTTGCGTAACTTTATAATCACCCCGTATAAAGTATCTAGACAGTGTCACTTGCAAACATGAAATATGTTGTCGAGCACTGTGTTTCGACATTCCAGATTCTGACGATAAAAAAGATGACGATCCGAAATCCTATAGATCTATATGTTTACTAAATATTATGAGCAAACTGTTTGAAAGAACAATAACGGAAAGGATTAATCGTACGAGAGTTTTAGAAAATGACTTATTTCAATATGGTTTTAGGAAAGGAAAAAAACAGAAACAGCTAGTAAAAGAATGATAGACTTGATAGAAGAGGGAAAAGTAGAAAAATATCAAGTAGTGATTTACGTTGACATAAGTGAAGCATTTGATAATTTATGGCGGCTATCTTTCTTCAACGAATTAAAAAAATGAACATCAGTAAAACACTGCATAATATAATGTTAGATTATTGTAGCGGAAGACAAATACAAATACAAGCACCGGGAGAAACTATTAAAACAATAAGCACAAAAGGCTGCCCACAAGACTCGATACTCGGATCCTTAATGTGGGATGTTACACTACAGCCATGTTTAAATCACTTAAATAATATGCAAGAAACAATCGGTGTTGTGGGTTATGCTGATGATCTGGCAGTTGTATTTTCAGCATCATCAAGAAATGAAATAGAAAGAAAGGGGAAAATAGTATTAACAGAATTAGATAATTGGTGCAAAGAAAACAAGTTAAATTTATCAACAAGTAAAACTAAATATGCGGTCTTTGGTCAAATTTTAAAGAGGGATCCAATAATAAAAATTAGTGATACAAAAATTGAACACGTAAATGAATTCAAATATCTTGGAGTATGAATCGATAAAAAATTAAACTTTCATAAACATATAACAGAAATAACAGAAAAAGCAAAAAAGGTAGCCAACAAATTACTAACAGTTGCAACAAAGGACTTTAGATTGGACAAGAAGATTTTCAAGTTATATGACAAGACAATTTTAATTGCAATCTTACAGTACTGCGTGGGCATATGGGGACACCGAATTTTTTATGAATATTAAACTAAAAAAAAAAAAAAACATTGACAAAAGTACAGAGACTTATTTTAATAAGGATAAATAACATAATGAAGACAATTCCAGCTGAAGTACTGCAATTACTTATATATGAAGAACCGATACATCTCCAAATACTAAGAAAATGTATCAAGACCTGGATCCAAAATAAAGAAATGACGAAGATACTAAAAATCACAGGAGAAATACCAAGCTTCGATGAAGATATTGAAAGAATCATCCGAACAAATTGGGAAGAAGAATGGAAAAATTCCAGGAAAGGTGCCAGGACTAGAAATATCATACCAGATTTAAAAGCAAGAGAAAGGATGGGAAATATAAGTAAAGATGTGATAGAATATATACAGGAAATGGACCATTTAAAACACATTTTAAAAGACTAAACTTACGAAACGACGATAAATGCTTTTGTGGCAATCTTCACACTCCGGAGCACGTTTTCTGGTCTTGCGACAGATATATAACAAACGATACAATAAAAGAAATAAGGAATGAACTGAAACAAGATAGCATAAAAACGATCATAGAAGAAGAACAAAAACTAGAAAAATTTAGTACTCTGGCTAGGCACGTTTTAGAAAAACTCTGGAAAGAAAGACGAGAAGAAAGAAGAAGATAAATTTTGTGTGATACACTAAAAATAAAAATAAAATTAGAGAAATTTGATATCAAATAAAAAAAATCAGTTCTAAGGAAGCCAAGAGCTAAAAATTTTATCTGTTTAGTGTTAGTGTAATGTTGTAGTTCAGAATGTGTAGTGTTTGTGTTCTGTCAAGAGGCAAAATTCAAGTCTAGATAAAAAGAAATAAACAATAAAGATAAGTTAATATGAGAAAATTTTTTGGGAAATCTGGAGTACCGATTTCCTAACAAACAAGAAGAAAAACTTTTAGAAAGTCTGGAGTACCGATTTCCTAATAAACGAGAAGGAATTTTTTGTGTTTTTACTATCATAACTATCATTTTTAATATCACTTTTATATATTATATTAATCATTTTTATTTTTAGTTTCTTTTCAGCTCTGTCTCTTTTCAGGTTTTATGTCTGTGATCGTTTGTGTATGTACTTTTGTAAAAATAATAATAATAATTGTAATAAATATAAATAGTAGATTTTTAAAAAAAGAAGAAAATAAGGCATGGTTTATATAATTAGGCACCATGCCATAAAACAGAACCTCACCTCAAATCTGTCGAGGACGAAAGCCGAATAGCAGAGAGAGAAAAAATTAAATAAAAGTATATGAGAGAGAAAAAAAGGCAGAGGCAAGTTGCGACTCCCCTATAATAAGACCGTAAGAAATCGGCCAAGGCAGGGGGAAGTGGAGGCTTACAAAAAAAAAAAAAAAAAAAATCCGGATAACGCTTGTGGTTTATTTCTGGTACCCTCTTTCATGCTCCGATTTCTGTAGCTTTTTTTCAATTGGTAATTTCTCACTGGCAAGTGAACTATAACCATACCAACGAAAATAAGCTTCATTTCATTAAAATCTATTTTAGATAATTTACAAACCTTGCCGAGATAAAGTGATCTGGTGCGCTTGTGAACCTAACTCACTCTCATCCTACACATTAATATTTATTCCGTGTCTCAATCGCTCAATTGCAAAAACTGTATAGTCTTGCTAAGTATTCGGCATATTTTGGTAGAATTTTCAGTACTCTGGAATACGCAGATTTCAGTGAATGTAGCCAGGTTTCGTGCGATCATTTGGTTTCTAGTGACTGTATTGTTCCTTGTCTTTAAAATACCTGTAGATAATTTTTTCTGGGAGTTTTCTTTTTTTATCTCTTTTGTTCCTTTGTTTTTATTACTATTTCTAGTTGTATTGCTCATTATTTATACTTTTAGCTTTTAAACATCTTGTATTTTATTCTTTGATGCTTGATCTTTTATTTTTATTTATTTATTTTTTGTTTGTCGTGTCAATTAAAATTATAGCTAAACTTACAGTAACAAACCGAGGATAGCAATAGCTAGAAATGATTCATTCTTAACTGTTGCGGCTGCGCTGGCTTAGTTGTAGAGCGTTCACTTCTGGTACGTGCGGTCCTTGATTCAATCCAAGCTCAGGCTAAGTGGACGTTGTGGTGGACAAAAACTATCAAACACTGTGTGTGTAGGTTTTCTCGGGATTCTCCCGTTTCAGCTCACTTTATTCATTCCACCATTGTATTCATTTCTCATCATCACTATCTACTTTAGCCTAGCCGGCATAAGTGTGGGACGTAAAACTGAAAGATTTCATTTCTCGATTAACTGTTGTAAATAGATGTCAATAGAGCTTTATGTTAATTTATGACTGACTTCCTGTTACAATATCAACATCTCAAACAACAAATCATTGTTGTAGAACTATATTGTATATGTCATCGTTGATTTTATGCTGTTAACCCTTTTATGAAGACTATGAGTTGGCTGTTGGCTTTTTCGTAAAAGGGATAAATAATCACAAAGTTCACGTCCACATTACATCTTCCAATCAATCAATCATCAGTCAATCAGAATGTGGATATTCTGTACATTAATATTATATTTATATTTCCACATCTTTTTTTGTTAATTTTTTACATGTATTTGAAGATACCATTGATGGATCACGGATGTCACGGATTTTATCATTGAAAAGTACCATTGTCTGGCTCCACTATCAACAATAGTTGTTACATCGTAATTTTATTAATTATGGCTTTTATTAGCTACAAATTTACAGAAAGTCACATTGTGCAGGAACCTACTAATTTCACTTTTAAGCTTTTTAAAATCCGGTTTACTGTTCGAAAGCATTCCTTGAAAGTATATATTACGTTTACTTACATTCTACGATATTTCAATAATTTTCTCGCATTGATAACGCAAGCTTCCCATCCCATCTTACTGAAGATGTGATTCAATTTTTAAACATGACATCGTGACTGTACCATTGGAGAGAAAGTAAGGTTTGTGTGTCATTGCTTCAAATACCACACAGCGTTCGCCCTAAATATTGGAAAACCATCATATATACATCAGACCACCATGCCTTAACGTATATTTCTTTTTTGTTTATCCTCCAACTGATTCTGAAATCAAGGACTGACGTAATATCTCACTTATATTCGAGATGCACAACTTGATTTGCTAATCGCAAAATTTCTTTCTCACTTTTGCTTTCTTATTATCTTTCTTTTTGTTATTTGTAGTTATCATGCTGGCATGACAATACACTATAATACCTAGGTACACTATGTATCAATCAAAGATTTCAAGCACACTACAATATGCGTTATATGGCAATCTTTATTGTAAACAGCACCTTCTATTACTTACGTCATGTAAGATTGATATACCATTTATTTAAAAAGTGTGTACTCAACTTCGGCTCTAGAATGGTGATCAAGCCATTCAAGCAGTGAGCGCCCACTTCTTGTGCAAAAATCCCTGCGTTGATAATGTAAGCCTCTTTATATCTTGCTTGATTACAGAAGTTTTAACATAAATTTCAAGCACCAAAAAAAAGTAAAGTCCAAATTATTTCTCAGGTTTATACCTTAGACTAGTACTTCCACCGACAGTAAAACCTGAGACATGCACACAAAAGCATGTTGTGGCCACATAATTATGAACGGATAGCGTGTTTGAGTCCTTGGGACTACAGTAGCTTAGTGGTAGACGCCGTGGTGGAGAGATCGTACCCTGACGTTCATGAGGTGAAACCCATTGGGAGTTCGAGCCCTTCTGAAGGGCATGAGTATCTATTAACTGTTCTCGAAGTTTCTGTGTTGAAGCTAGTGGCGTATTTACGGGGGGTGCTTCCGGGCTTAAGCCCCTCCTTGAAATCTTACTATAGTAAAGTATATGAAATATCTTGCAGAATTTTCACATTTTTAGGCAAATCCCCCCCCCCCGAAACAAAATCGCAAATACGCCACTGGTTGAAGCCTTGTCATATTGGATTAAGTTGTTAAATATCGTATTGGATTCAGGTGAAATAGAAGATCATAGAGACAAATATCTCGACGGGCTAATTAAAAAAGTCGTAATGCTCTCGTATTGCTGCTAGAGATTCCTGGTTCGATTCAGGACATGTGAGTTTATGGTGAACAATATCATGCCTGTGGATTTCCTCATGGTTCCCCCATTTCCTCCCACATTATCATTCAACCAGTAATTTCATAATATTAAAGTTATTTCATAATATGTATTCCTTAGCTTATAAAATAGCCCCATAATAATGGGACGTAAAACTAGAACTTTCATTTCATTTTCCCACATGAAGCCCAGTTTATTCATGTGTTTTTCGTTTCTTTCCCTTTCACCAATTCTTCCATTGCCATTTATTTGCATCTATTATACCTTTTGCCCATATGGTACTTCACGAAACGTTTAACTATGGATTTCATATCATTTTATTTTGAAGCACAAGCAAACTGTACTAATGAGAGTAATATGTATGCTTCCAAATGTAATGGGTATTCCAATCAGTTCTAACATGTTTCAAGAAATGCTTCCCTTGTACATACAATCTCATTTTTATCATAGTGACGTAGTTAGTTTTCTAACACATTCTAATTTCTGGGAAGAAGGCAAACCTTTACCACTGTGTGGAACTATTGTGCAATGAACTAAAATTGAGAATGGGGAAAGGTTATCTCGTAAAAGTGCCCAATAGAGTATTGTATTAAAATAATTGAATAAAGAGCTAATGTGTTGCATTACGTAAACTATCACTTTCTAGGAAAACTCCAGCTAGCATTTTTGGCTCATATTGCGAGTTGTTCAAGTTCTGTGGCGTTCAAAATCTCAAGATAATGCTATGCTGCGTATCGTGCTACATAATTACGTAATGAGAATATATTCTATGTGATTCTGATCCCTTATTATACAATGTTAATCACAGACCCCCTAAAAAATTATAAACATAAAGGTAAGTGAAGTAGCTTTAATAGTAGCAACATATAACGAAATAATTATCCACCAATCGCTAGAACTCATTATATTTAACAAAATTGTATACTTGAGGAGAATTCTTTATGTTTAACTTTCGAGAAAATTACCAAAAACAAAAACTATTTTTATGGCGCTAAATAAAACACATTCCGAGAATAATAGATTCAGTAATACGCCCTTAATTAAAGTGGAACTTCTGAAACATACTCTATCAAATCGGGCCGCGGTGGTTCAGAGGTAGAGCGTTCACCTCTGGTGCTTGGGGTACCGGGTTCGATCCCAACCCCGCCAAGTGAACTTGGTGGTGGACAAACATCGTGTGCGTGGGTTTTCTCGGGGTTCTCCCGTTTCCCCCTACTTTCTTCATTCCACCATTTCATTCATTACTCATTATCACCGTCTCCTTCAGCCTAACCGGCATAACCGTCGTAAAATTCAAAGATTTAATTTCATTTCATACTCTATCAAACATTTTATTATCATTCTAATATAGGGTTGCCATATTTTAAAATTAGAAAAGCTGGGATTCTAAACCGTAAGTACTGATGTGAACTTGTGTATTACAAATACTGACCTGGGATCCTTCGGACCTTTTCTTTTATTTTTTTTGTTGGGTGACTCTTCCAATGTACTTTTCTAACGAAACTAAGGTAAAGTAAATTTAGTCTTTCCCTTTAATGTTTTATTAAGTTCAACAAATGTGTCCCGAATTGTAAAGTAAGTATTAAGTATTGCAGTAAGATAACTGTAATTTAAAGGATATCTATAACGCAAGTTAAAAAAGATATATGGATATAAGATATATTGTTCATACAGTTTTCTCTCTCACAAACGCAAACCAATTTCTGATTTTTTATCACAAGAAAGGTAGGGCATATTCAGGAGTCTTGGTCCAACCCTTATGGAATTCTGATCATTTGTAAAGATTGCTACTTGAAATCGTACTAACATACAAAATTACCACGGTTTCAAAGTCTTTGCCAAGCGCACTGGGCAAATAGCTCATAGCCTGAGCTTGAGCGCTACTCCAAATTTAACTCAATCGCGATTGAGATTGACACAGAGATGTAGCGTTTTACGTTGAATATAACAACTTTATCAACAAAGTCGTCTTAGATTTTTCTCCAATTCAGAAAAGCGGGTGGGTTTTCGTGATTAAGAGATGATTAAGCGGGGGACGAATATAGGACCTGAAAATCGGGCGGTACCCGCTAAAATCGGGTAATATGGCAACCCTACTCTACCAAGAGGCCAATTCATGCTATACAGAGGCGTCATTTGGGGCTCCAGGGGGTCAATTGCTCTCCTTAGTTCGACATCTATATACATTTTAATCCATAAGATAATAATATAGTTAAAATGAAGACCCTAAAACCCTACTGAAAAACTTAGGGGTTTTCCCCTTCCTCCGAAACAAAATTCGAAATGACGCTCCTGACGCTACGGTTAACGAAATATAATAGTCTAGGATTATTATAATCAACTATTAAACTTTATCAATGCTACATAAAAAGCGACATGTAACAAACACATTACTGTTAACCTTCTTCCATTTCACAGAAGCAAAACTCTCAAGATCTTAACCTCTCAAAATGAATGGTAATGATCTTTTAATGTTAATAGGCAAAATGTTTAAATGCTTTTTCATACACGAGATTTCTTCTTCAAGAAAATGAGCAGTGACTATTAAAATTTGTTAAAAATCATATAAAATACACTCAGTATTTGCAAAAATGTATCCCATTAGATTCATACAGCTTTAAAGATATGTGCTTACTGGCCATAATGGTTGGTGCTGTCTTAATTATAAAATTGTCAATGCAGTGATTCCAGAGTTATTGGTCGCACTATCTTACTTCCTACGAGCTTAAATAGAAAATATACTTAAGATTTTATGCTTCAACTGAAAATTTAATCGAATGTTAGGCAATCTCATTGTCGACCTTTGAAAAGTCATAATTTCGTTCTTCTTTCTCCTTTTGATAACATCTGAAGAGAGAGATTTTTCCTTCCGCGAGCACGGATACAATAAAGTCTTTGGCAAATCACGAAGTACCCTTCACTTGACCCCTGGAGTTCAATAGTGCCACGCTCGCTTCCACTCTAGCTAAAGGCTAAAGGACATCTGCCTGTGTTGTGAAGGATATTGGACGAAATATATATATATATATATGTATATTCTTTTAGAAATAATTATACTTGATAAAATGTCAGAATTTTCTCATACGACCACCAACGGCTCAGTTTCCACAATCTATGTTCCCTGTAGTGTGTATAAATTATGAAACTAAGCACACACTTATCAATCGTCTCTCAATGTCGCTGAAGCCTGTAGGGGCCAAGGACGGTATCGTCACCACATAATTTGTTCTGATTTTCTTTTCTTCTTTTAGACTTCCAAATTATGTTATGCATTATTATAGGAAGTCTTGGAGATCGGTTAAACCTGTCTGTACAAAAATATCAGAGCATAAAACGGTTTTCTGATCTTGATTAAGTGAATAATTCCAAATTTTAACCCTTTACTTAAACTAAAAGTGATACAAATCAACCATTTTCATTTTCAACGTTTATCATCATAGAGTGAAAACGGTAATGCATAGTGAAAAGTGGTTTCTTATAGTGAATTCAGTATCCCAAGAACAGATTCCGTTTCCAATGTTTTACATGTACTAAAACCGGAAGTGTTACAAATCTGTATTTTCCTATTTCAATACTAATCTCCATAGAGTGAGAACTGTAAGAGCTAGAAAGAAATGCGTTTTTAAAATATAGTTTCAAGGTATCAAAAATAAGTTTCATCTTTAACCCTTAACCCTAGATTCACATGGTAAGTGGTAGGAATTTATCAATTCCGGTGTTCCAACAATAATTGCAATGGAACCAAAATGATAGTAGATAGTGTGAAGCATTCTTTTATTTATTTATTGAGTTGAGTTGATTTTGAGTTCCACGTCCCGTTCAGCAGCAAGGCTACGTGAGGCGTGGACCTTCTGATTAACGTGGAATCCGAACCACATGAGCTTCCCCCGGGAATCGAACCCTGGTTTCCGACACCAAAAGCTCGTGCGCTAACCACTTAGCCACGAAGGAGCTCTATATTTTTTATTTATTAACATATTAGTATTGCAAGAATAGGCTATATCTTATCCCGCCCCTGCTCCAGTCCAGGCTGGATTAACCCAACGTCTGAACGGGATGACGATAGCATGATAATACTGCATATTCTTCTTGTCATCAGTAAACAGAGACCCCTTCCGATATCTGCAGCTCACCGGAAATAGGGCTTCCTTGCTTCTTGTGATGATGTCCCAACCCAATGTACATAGGTTGTTATGTGACGCCTATAGCATATAATACTACAGCTCACGCGAGGCGCCAACTTGAGATAGGGCGCCACTGAATCAACATTTCAGAAAAATAGCACTAGCACATCTAACTGCGGTGTATAGTCCAAGTCCACTGAACAAAATGTTATCTCCCACGAGTTGGAACTGATTCTAAGAAACTCTGTATCAATATGACCTGGTCTTACAGTAGCATTGGACATCGTCACATTTAATTGCACAAACGACCTTTTAACACATAATTTATCTTGTATATGAAAATTATTATTATAACAGGTAAATAATGAAAATACAATCAATATTATCAACGTGTATACTACCTTGATCAAAAAGTATTCCCGGAATTCACTCACAAAATTAGAAATACAAGTTTATTCCTGAAAATTGATGTTGTCCCCTTCGAAGTAATCCCCATCGACTTCAATGTACTTATGCCAGCGCTTGATCCAGTTCTCAAAACATCGTGATACTCGATTTTCGGTTTGTCTATGAAAGCCGTCTTCAATTTTCGTATTATCTACTCTCGGCTGCTAAAGCGCGTTCCCCGTATGGTTTCTTGAGTTGATCAAATGGTACATCAAACAGGAAAACGTCTCACGGAGCTAAATCCGGTGAATTCGGTGGCTACGGAATGGTATTCCTTAAGTTTTTGATGAAAAACTCGCCGATAGTAATAACGTTGTGAGAGCTGGGTTGTCATGGTGCAAAACCCGCGAGTTGTTTGTTCATAGATCACTTCTTTTTCAGACGAATTGTTTCACGCAAATGCTTCATAACGCCCAAATAATGCTCCTTATTGATTGTCTGACTTCCTGGCAGAAATTAATTGTGTACAACACCGTTGTAATTCATGAAAAGCATGATCACCATCTTATTCGCTTATTCAACTGAAAACATGTCTTTTTCGGTTTTGGCTCACTGGGTTCTCGCCACTCGCTTTTTTAAAGAGCATCGTTGCCGAAACACTTTTCCAATATTTCCAAAGTCTTTGCACCATTGAACAAGTTCTTAACACACACTCGTTGTTGCAATATTAACTCCATTACAAATATCGAAACATGCATAGAAGTGGCTCAGTGGTAATGCGTTCATCTCTGGTGCATAGGGTTCTGGTTCGATCCCAGGTCGCTCCAAGTGGACTTTGTAGTGGACAAACAAGGCGTGCGTGGGTTTCCTCGAGATTCTCCCGTTTCCTCACACTTTCTTCATTCCACCATTTCATTCATTCATCACCGTGAACCACCGATGGGCAACTAGCGATATGTCGCCAAAATTTTGCGGCCCCGCAGCGACGATCCACGGTGACCTCACTTCCGTTTTGAAAATTATACCACCAGCGGCAGAGATGCGGCGAAACACCATAAAAATCACTCCTCAAAATATGTTAAATCGACTAAGTGCGTAATTTGTTTACATTAAGGTAAGTCTAAAAAACACTTTTAAAAAGCATCCTGGGGTGGGCGCGAACGACCAACCCTTTGATTACTAGGCGAGTGCTCTTTCGACTTGCCACTTTTTAAAAAGATCAACCGATCATACCTCAGTTTCCTGAGCAACCCGAGTTTCCTCGTATGCAAGGCGCTCTGACCTTAACAATTTCGACAGGGACATGAACACATACATATCCAGGACAGTTAAAATTCCAAAGGCTCTTCCACTGGGAATCAAACCAGGGACCCCGTACACCAAAGGGGACCCCACGTGCTAACCACTAGACCAGCGAGGAGGGCGATCGAGCAGATGAAGAAAGCGTCGCTTGTAGAGGGATAAATCCTTGAGGTCTTTTGAATTTGACTAATCAGAGTGTTCCTTTAACTGTATATATTTGACGATAACCATTTGGGATCAGATAAAATCTGCTCGCCATGTAATTTTACAACAAAATGGCGCGTGTCTATTTACTATATTTCATTGTTCCCCCATATTCACTTTCAAATGATCGGTGAGAGTTGCCATCTAAATTTAAACAATTACGCGCACTCATCCCAAGATTTTTCACTTCATGATGTAGCGGCAGCGGTTACTCTTGACTCCTGGAGCTAACTTTAGGAACAATTTGTCAGGAAAAAATAATCTAATATAAAAAAAATAAAGAGTTTGTTTCTTTATCCGTCTGTGTGTGGCCTGGGAACCGGACGAGTCGACTGACAGTTACCAAAATTTGGTCACAGGTACTTTGCTCCAGACCCCAGATCAAGACGAAGCGTTTTTTTTTTTTTTAATTTCGAAGCAGAGGGTCACAGGGAAAGCAGGCGTTTACCGGGACCGGCCTGAGAACCAGACAAGTTGACTGAGAGTTATATTTTGGACAAGGATACCTTGGTCCAGGCCCTAGACCAAGGCGAAGCATTTTTATCAAAATCCGAACCAAGGGGGTCTCACGGGGGGCGTTTCCCGGGACCGACCTCGGAACCAGACAAGTTGAACGAGAGTTATCAAATTTTGGTCACGGATACCTTGGTTCAGGTTCCAGACCAAGGAAAAGCACTCTAGGGTTCAGGAGGTCTTAAGGGGGACGTTTAACGGGACATGTAAAAGGGGGACGCGGCAGAAGTCCTAAATGGCAGAAGTCCTAAAATGCAGAAGTCCTAAACGGCATTAGACCTAAAATGCACAAGTCCTAAAAATTATTTCGCGGCACAAGTCCTAAATGGCAGAAGTCCTAAAGTGCAGAAGTCCTAAAATGCAGAAGTCCTAAAATGCAGAAGTCCTAAAATGCAGAAGTCCTAAAGTGCAGAAGTCCTAAAGTGCAGAAGTCCTAAAAATCTCTTGTGGCGCTACCATCGCGTCCGTAAGAAGAATACTGTCAATCTGTTAGTCAAGTTTTAGATATACTGTTTCATATTACAGATCCTTAGTTCTTACAAGTTATTTGTATAAATACATATTCTATCGTTCTGAAATAATAAATAAATAAATAAATAAATGAAGCCTATTGTCCTTTCTTACTCTTTCCTTTTAAAAACTACCCTTTAAAAAAATCTTGCCCCACCCGTTTTACGATACTTATTTCCAAAAATTCTTTCTTATGTCCTGCTTTCATAAGAAAATTATATTTTATAATTAAAATTTAACGACTCTACTTGTAGTAGTATGCCCAAAAAATCACTCATCTTTACTCTTTTATATAAGAGTACAGAAGATAAATACAGTCAAACAAATGGATTTCCATGAACAGTTTCCGATTTCTTATAACTACCTGATTCGTAAATTTCCCACAAGCTGTGATTTTAAATTTACGCTCTGTCAAGGTCCAGGTTTCAAAAAGGAACTAACTGGAAATATAATAATATTATGTATTTGTGTACATGTGTAATATGTATAAATTTATTGTCTTATTGAAGCTTTCGTAATCTGGAAATAAACTTTTGATTTGCTTTTAATATATAAAAATCATGCTCCCCTAGAAAAATTTGCAGGCTACACCCCTAAATGACTATGTAGTAATTTCTGCAAAAATGGCACAGGACCTAAAATTTAGGTCTAATGCCTATATTTTTAGGACTTGTGCCATTTAAGACTTATTAATGTCACCCACTGTATTGCATAATAAATGTTCTTTGCTCAATTTTAAATTTACTGCGTTCTTTATGTATACAGTTGGTATTTAATGTTCACTCGTGAAATGTCTAGTGAGCTTTTGTCCTAATTAAGTAAACTTTGGTGGATTTTTGTCCTACTCTTAATAAAATACGCTCCGCACAGTATATATTGCAATTCTGAATGTTTGCTTGGTTTCAGAAGTCTGGTAAAATATGCTTTTTAAACATTTTTTTATTATTTATTTATTTATTTATTTTTGTTTTAGGAATTTGTCTTGGGATTCTCGTATCTCCATTCGAAAGAAACGAATTTCTTAACAAATTATGTAATTAATTCTTAGAATGAAATAGGTTGTATTATGTAATTCGTGTATAAGTGCAGAACAGATAGTGATAATAACGATCTTAGTAGTACAAATATAGCTGTTACTGTTGGAATTAGATACGTTCGTAACATTATTGCCAACTAGTTGCTGCATCGTCCCAATTTCGTGTGGTGGTGGCGAATTTCAGAACTAAAGCAAGTGAATGATAAAGGCACAAGTCCTAAATGGCAGAAGTCCTAAAATGCAGAAGTCCTAAAAGGCACAAGTCCTAAAAATCATATCGCGGCAGAAGTCCTAAACGGCAGAAGTCCTAAAAGGCAGAAGTCCTAAAGTGCAGAAGTCCTAAAATGCAAAAGTCCTAAAATGCAGAAGTCCTAAAATGCAGAAGTCCTAAAGTGCAGAAGTCCTAAAGTGCAGAAGTCCTAAAATTTAGGTCTAGTGCCCATATTTTTAGGACTTCTGCCTTTTAGGACTTCTGCACTTTAGGACTTCTGGATGTCACCCGTGTAAAAGTAGTAGAAAATGACCGATATTACTGTCGAATTCATAGTTTTCACAGTCGCTGAAATTAATGGTGAAACGCCAATCGCATAAACTTCCAAACTCATCCTATTTGGCTGCGGGACAGGAATCACCTGGGCGAGTTACATAGACATCAAAAGTAATCCAAAATTACCGATATAAAGTATCAAATCCATAATTTTCGCGGTCGCTGAGATCAATGCTGACACTTCCATTAGCGATGACTTGCAAATTCATCTACTATTGTATGCCGGTGTGTGAGCAACGAGGGGGATACCGAGACATGTAAAAAGAGCCCAAAATGACCGATATTAGTGTCAAATCCATACTTTTCGCGGTTGCTGAAATGATGCTGTTACCCCCACAGTTGTTGGCTTCCAAATACTGCAACTATGCGAAGAATGGGTATATTCAGCTAGTATATAATAATACCCGCATGCCCATGACTGGCAATAATTCGTGTTGGTCCCTTCGCGATTCTCCGCGACGAATCGAAGGAGCGCGGACCAAAATGAAGTCTCTGCTGCTACGCGATGGTAACTTCAATACCCCTACTACAAATATCTCTTTCGACTCGGCGAAACGCTACCGCCCGCCAGTGGCACACTAGCACCAATCCTTCGACACGTCGCTATAGCGAAGATTGACATTTACCGGCAAGTGGGCCACTATGTGCTGGCGACGTTTACATCATGGGGTTCTTATTTCGTACATGTTTTATATTAAGTATTTTAAGAGATTTTGTCCCTCTATCGACTTAATATTTTTTCTGTATTATAATTTTTCTCCTTCTTCTTTCCAGGTGATTACTTTAGATATAATTCAGACCTTACACCGAGTTGCCTTGATGCATTATTGGAATTACCAATTCAACCTAGTTGCAATATTAAAATTACATTTACAGAATATGTCAAGTTAAGAGAAACAAATATAAAAATGGGAACCATTTGTAATGAAACACAAAGTGGTGCGTTACAATTAGGGATGGGCAAAACCGGTTTTTATAAAAACCAGAAACCGGTTTCTAGAAAAACCAAAATCCGAAAAACCGACGTTTTAGTTTTCTCCAGAACCGGTTCGGTTTTTACCGAAACCGGTTTCGGTTTTCTTCAAAGATCGGTTTGATTTTTTCTCCGAGACTGGTTTCGGTTTTCCCCAAAAACCGGTTCGGTTTTTCACATGGTTTCGGTGAAATTTTTTGGAAAACACAAAACTATTTTTGTGTAAACGGAATCGGTTTCTGGAGAACAACGAAACACTATTCCGGTCTGAAATAGAACCAATTTTGAAAAAAAAACAGAACCGGTTTTGAACAAAATCGAAACCTGATCCGGTGAAAACCGAACCGGTTTTGGAGAAAACCGAAACCAGTTTCGGTAAAAAAGCCGAACCGGGTTTGGAGAAAACCGATAACCGGTTTCGATGAAAAACATTTTTTTTATTTTCTATAACCGGTTTCGGTTTTCCTAAAAGTCGAAAACCGAAAAAGCGGTTTTTGTGTCCACCACAATCTCCTCTGTATGTACTACTGGTACCTCCAAAGTGATGGCTCTACTATTACTTTTAGTTTTAATATTTAATCTCTATAGTTTGGAAGTCAACGTAACTTTCACAATGTGAAACAAAACTCACTTGTCCAAATGTGCTGTGGGGATATATCTAAGCTTGAGTGCTTGGAACTTGCACTTAACAAACCTGAACCTCAGTTATGGAGCTTGCGTCTCAAGAAGTTCGGTGAGCGTTAGTGTTCCATCAATGTCGCCATGAGTGAGCTTAGATGAGCACAAGTCAAATTACGCTTGGAAACCGCTACTTGCACTGAGATTGTTGAATGCAAGGCTAAATGAACTTCGTGCAAAATAAACAGCTCAGCTACAAGATAGGTATTATGAGCGATATAATCATTACTCCTAACTTGTAACACCAATCTAGCATCGAAATGAACAGAAACATTTAAGTTTAAACATAGTTTCTTATTTTAGGGAAGGGACTATCCTCTCCCTCATAATCTATTGTAATGAGATTGAGAGGAAAAATATGAAATGGGGAATAGCAACAAGGATCTTAATGCTTCATGGTACTCTGAATCGAAATAGAGTGTTATAAAATTGCCAGTTTCATAATATTTTAAAAAAATAATATTTAATAAAAATCTTAAAATTTCTTCATATTCTTTATGTGCCGTAAAGTTAAATTTAATCTCTAGTCATTAATCCCAATGAACTTTATCACTTTCAAGGTAGATTGCATTTTCATTTCCTAGCGCTTCCGGCTCGTGGTCTAATAGCTAGTGCTCACCACGAAGTACTGGATTTAATTCCTAGTGATAAAGCATACAAAAATTGAATGCGTTACTGTGGTTCAGAATCCATCTTAAAAGTTTTGGATCATGGTAGGGACGCTAAAGTCCAGCACCAACGACGATAGTCACAATTTTTCCTCTCCTAGTTACAAGTGGAAAGTCCATATCCCAGTTATACCTACTAGTGGAGGAAACTTCCCTAGGAAATCTAAGTCTACTAGCTTCTGAAAGATAGACGCTTTAACCCTTAATTGGTGACGTGAGGTCCCATGGACACCGAACATCTTTTTTTCTTCTGCCTCTAGCAGACGATTGACCTTGAATATGTGCCACTCCCAGTACCTTTCTCGCTCGCAATTGGCTACAAGTAGCTGTAGAGTTCGGATGTCTAAGCGTCATTGTTATGTTTCCTTGCAGTTAGTGGAGTCCCAGGGACCACACGTCACTAATTGTTTTACTATTTTGTTCCAGGGCAGTGTTCATGAGTTGAGTTGATTTTGAGTTTTAACGTCCCTTTCAGCAGCGAGGCTATATGAGACGGGACCTACTGATCAACGTGGAATCCAAACCATATGAGCTCCCGCTGGGTCCGGAAATCAAATTCGGGTCCTCCAAGCCAAAGGCGCGTACGCTAACCGCTTAGCCATGAAGGATCTTGCCAGTGTTCATATTTTATGCATTTTGAAAATTTTATAATCACTTTTTCTCGTTCAATATATTTGACAAACCGGCCCCATCTAGTGTGAATGTGTATGATTCTGAATTTACAGAAAAAAAATAATTACCTGTTACATGTTTCATGTCAGAAAGTAAAAGTGATGCAATGAGAAGTAATGTAGAAATTGGCGAAACTAATATATACTTCAAAAATTTCACAAATTTGTAAATGTCTTGCCTTCCATTGACAATAATTTTGAGGAGTTCGTTTATTATAATTTGCATATCAGTGTCGGTGTAGCCATATATAAAGCTGTCTATATTCACATTAGAAAACTTATACCAGATTGGTTTGAGGATGTTTTGTCCATGCACATTGCTATATTTCTTTATTATATTTATGGTGCATTATATCCTATAGCTACAATGTATATTTAAAACAAATTGTCTTTCAAAAGTAATTTTGCTCCTTTTAATATTTAATAAATTAATAAGAGGTCCAAGGGACCTCACGTCACTAATTAAGCACTAAAAATTCACTACACCAGTTGAGGGTTAAGGTTCTAAAAACAAGCTCACATCCCTGTTTTGGTACCAGTAAGCATTTCGACATCGTAAGACACCGAATACCGCGATATGAAAGCAGCCCGGCAGAGTTAAACCCATGTTCTAGGAACACATTCGAAACCACGGAGGGCTAGAACTGAGGTACCACTTGCACTGCCGAAACCAATGATTAGTGTAATCGTTCTATTTGGATGTGAGACGAACTCCAAACAATCCCACAATAGAATTTATTCTAGGTGTCCCCAATATACTTAACCGTAAAAAGAGAATACTCCACTATATCCTCCAAGGAATGGAACTACGTGGTGCTAACGTAAACTTGGGAGAAGCAAGATGGTGAAAGTTGAACATTTTCAGACTTGTATTCCTTGTTTTATTCTTATTGTATGTTACTGTAACTTGCTAATTTTAAGTCTATAATATGTATTTAAAATGTCAATTGTTAATCGAGGCTTTTATTTTGAAATAATGGTGTAAACGTGTCGGAACCAATGCCCGAAATTTTGGAATGATACAGAAATGGCCATAACTGGAGAACAAATTGTCGGATCAAAATCGTTCTAACGAAATATTTCGTTGTTGGGTCTGCAGATTTCATCAATATAAAGATGAATGGGTGACAGAAAGACTCTTTCCAGAAAATTTTGTTGGGAGCTAGACTAGCTAAAATGATCAGAGGAAGCTACCTTGGGATACTATTTGACGAAGGATGTGACCTGTACAAGAGTGACATGTAATCCCAATTTCATTTGTCTGAGCTTTCGATGATGATATATAAACTCCAGGGTCTTTCCAATTCTGGAAGTATTCCTGGCGACAGGAACGGCGCAAAGGTATTCCCACAGGAAAGTAGGATATTCCTTTACTTGCAAATAACTATTGCCTTCTTTCACTTTATTGTTTTTATGTAATGCTATTATTGGGAGAAGGAGTTGCAAGTCCCGGAAAAAACGTTATGTGCTCACTATAACAATCTTTAGAGGCCTAACGGAAAAATGTGGATCTGCAAATGGTGTTGAGTTAGTTTAATCGCTGTCGAAGGCGTGTACTGCAGTAAAGAAGACTTCGTCGTAGCCTTCTTCATCTAGGGTGCAGAAGTTGCGATATTGACTGCAGTTGCTCTCCTATTTCACTCAGTTGGCTTTCACGTTGCAAATACAAGTGCTTCACCTTCCAAGAATCCAACTTACCAGAATCGCTTTTAAAGATGCTTGAACTTGGCTCCCCGACTTGGAACACTAACAGTGGGATAAATGTCATTGATTTGCACGAAGCCCTATCATTTGTATTGCATCAGTTCCGTCAACATCAAGTACTAACGATGAAAGTAATGCCATTCGTTAGTGCTTTTTTTGTGCTCATTTGTGCACGAAACCCCATTGTTTCTGCTTCAATAACTACGTAGATATAAGCAAGGACTGGTATGGGAACCAAGCTCACGCTACCGATGTTCGTTAGTGCTTCGTTTGTGTTTATTTATGCATCGTTTGTCCTTCAATAGTTTCAGAGATATAAGCGAGAAATTGATAGGAGGCAAGTTCACCTGGTTCCTCGACATCAAACACAAATGATGAAAATAATGTTATTCGTTAATCCTTGGTTTATGCTCGTTTGTGTACGGAGATCCATCGTTTGTGCTCCAATAGTTTCGCAGGTATAGGAACTGAAAGCAGAGTTGGAGACTGGATACAAATTATTGTTATTCCTTTCCAGATAAAAAGTTTACATTGCAACCTTCACACGTACACTTGAAGCACTAGCGATAGGATTAGTGCCCTTTATTAGTGTATCATTTGTGCTCATTTGTACATGAAAACGCCTTGTTTGTATTTCATTAGTTTCATAAATATAAAGAATGTTAAGTTGATTTTGAGTTTAACGTCCCTTTCAGCAGCGATACTATATGAAACGGAACTACTGATCAATGTGGAACCCGAACCACATTAGCTCCCACCGAGAACTGAACCTGTGTCCCCCACGCCAACCTCTCAGCCACGAAGGAGCTCAGACATAAAGAAATTTCACTACAGATATAAAGTGGTGACTTCCAGCACTAACGATGATAATCACATTTCAAGCACTAACAACGAGAATAGCACCATTCGTTAATGCATTGTTTGCGTACAAAATTCCATCGTTTGTTCTTTTATAGTAGCGAACGTAATGCAACAAAACTGAAAATAGAGTTAGAAACTGAATACGTATTCTTATTATTTGATTTAGGATAAAAGGTTTAAACCCTCAGTCAAACACACAAATATTTAAAGTACTAACGATAGGATGATTATAATTCATTAATGCATCGTTTGTATGCAGAATCTCATCGCTTGTGTTTCATTACTTCCTGGAGTATGGGCGAAAAGGTGGTGGGCAATAGACTCCACACCTTAAGTTTGTTACTTCCTGAGATACAAGATAAGAGTAAAGGTAAATATATTTTCGGGTTCTTTCTCTCTACCCAGAGTAACAAGATTACTCTAACTTCCTAGCCCTGTACTCACAAGAAAGGGACAGATGACAGTTCAGTTTTCTTTCCCTTCAAATAGGGTTAGTCTGTTAATGTATTTTATACTTATCAAATATTGGCAGCCCAATATACAAGAATTCGTAACTGAGTGGCTGGTCAAAGCCCACGTCGAACTGCTTATTTGAACAGTTTAATGGGACTTTTCATTTAAAGTAATTAAACATGTGTTTCATAGCATGTTTGGTAATTTACTTGGAGGGGAAGTCCATAGCTCGAAAGGAATAGGAGAGAGGTTTGCAGTCATTATAATAAGACTAGCCGAAATCCCCCATTCTTCACACGAGAGGGTTGATGGTAAATATTTGGATGGTTTGAACTACCTTTCTTCTCTTACGATGCGTATTTGAATTAAAGTCAAATGTAGAAAACTCAGCTCACCTCAAGTTCTATGATCAGCAATGCATTTCATACAATATAGCCGCTATCCTTCGCGAAAAATACAGACTCCCTTCTCTCTTAGGTAACTTTTTTTTTTAAATAAAAGTAAATTGAGAGAACTCAAATAACCAAGTGCTAATTATGTTCAAAATTTCATATTGAAACAATTCTTAATTTCAATCACTTTATAAATTAAAGTAAGTATAAATTAAATTAAAATAGACCCATTTTAAAAATTTATCCCTAAATTCTTTAGATTTTTTTTTAAATTATGGCACGTGATTACTTATTTTTAACAAGGAGTACATATACCGAGTTTCATATCACTAACATGAGATGCTAGTGATGAACTCAATTTTTGGGGTACCTATTTACCCCATCCCCTTTCCCTCAGATATACATTTTAACGAAAATAACATTCCGTTCCGACGAGAACTCCGATTGAACAAAGTGCTATGTTTCAGCATCCAGTTCAAATTTATTATTACTTCCTGCTGCAATACTGATTTTCACAGAGCTAAGCTGGCAAGAGATGGTGTTTTTCTTTCAATCAATTCCTCGAACCCAATAATAGGTTCCATTTTCTCCGTTAATCTTCCACTCAAACCGGAAGTGGTTCAAATTAACCATGTTTAATTCAAACTCTTTTTGCCATAGAACAAAAATGGTATTAGATAGCGACAAACAGTTTTCTGCAATCGATTTAAGATCACAAGAAAACTTTTCATCACAACCCGTAATACTGACCAAAATCAGAAACGGTTGAAATTTACTACTACTTCCGGTTTCAATATTGATTTCCGTAGAGCAAACACGGTAAGAGATATTGAGATGAGGCTATTTTGCAATTTTTTCAGCTTACCAGGAGTAGATTATATATATATATTATATATATTATATTAAAGGAGGATATATATATATATATATATATATATATATATATATATATATATATATATATATATATATATATATCCTCCTTTAATAATCTATTCAAACCGGAAGTGGTTCAAATTAATTATTTCCGATTTCAATATGCTATAGAATAAAAAAAGTAAGAGACAGCGAGTTAAGGCTTGTTGATATGGATTCATCACCCGAGAAACAGGTTCTATCATTGATCTTACATGTTAATTAACCTAGTGCAACCAGTATTTATAAATGTACTATTTGAAATTTGAGTATTAAATTTGCATAGTTTGGAAGTTTAGTTTGGTAGTTTTACCTGTGAAACAAAAACTCACTTGTTTCCAGTTAATAGTTTGTGCAGTACTTGTTTATCCTTCTGATATCTAAATGTGTCATGTAACCTACATAATTCTTTTAATCTAGTTTGTGTTGTGCATACGAGTACATAAGAAGCTCGTATTTAGTAACAACTCTATTAAAAGACAAATATAAGAAATAATATGGCGTTTTCCTTCAAAATTATACCTATTTCAACGTTTCTGTAAATCAGATCTGATACACCATATCTGACTTCGGATTCATAATCAGGAGGTGAAAAACTATAAGGAACACCTACTTCCATTCAGAAAAGAGAAAAATTTGACAGTGTAACAATTATAATAATAATAGACTTTCTACTGTTACTAGTATTTATATATTCGAATCGAAAAGTGTATAACCACTCTAGTTTCTACTAATATGTTTATCTTGACATTTTTTCCTTTAATGTCACCCATTACTTTCATTTTTATTATTCTTTCCCTTCATTTCTTTGTCTTTCTTATCACTGATCTTATTAGTCTCCGACTAACTTTGTCCATCATTTTCTCACTTTTATTCCATTTATAGCTCATTTCCTCTATTCTTTTCGAGGAAGACTCTATGTCATCTTCTTACTGCTAGTACTTCCTCCTTTCATACTCCACACAAAACACTTGATAAATCTTGATACTTGTCTCTGAATATGATTACCGAACAAAGAATTGTTTTCTGAGATCTGTGATAAGGTAAGGTAAAAGATATTGTTTCTGCAAGTCGATAATAAGGTAAAAGGTATTGGAGTACCACGACCAATTCAGCGAGTCTGGAATTTCTCATATAGAAGTGTGTGTTTAGAAGACTTGAAGTGTAGTGGTATTCCATGTATTGCATTCTTTCTTACTCCTTCCAGAACAATTTTGTTTTGAAGTTGTGATATAAATCAAACTTTCAACAACTCTAGATTAAATTATGGTGCTTGATAATCGTAATTATAGACACGGTTCATCTCTGTACAGCCAGTCGGTCGTATTACAACAAACAAAGACATTTATTTTTCATCCAAAAGCATTATCATCAGAATATCGCGTACACTTATAAACAGTTTTCAAAGAAAATATGAATGCAAGCTAAACTGGTCGTAACTTAGTTACCTGTTTAAGGATCTTAAAAACGATAAGTTCTTTTTAATTATTATTGTTTTATTTGTATTTATTGTACATTTTAAGTTGATTGGTTGATTTGTGGTTTAACGTCTCACTATATGAGACATAGACCCACAGCTTAACATGAGATTTATACCAGATGAGCTCCAAACGAAAATCGACCCGCTCTCTCCTGAATCGAAGACCTTTATGTTGGCCATATAAACACAAAGGAGATTCTTTATAAGGAGCTTTCAATAATAATTTTACCTGAATAAAAGTAGTCTGCTGTTCTTTCCCTTCAAGTTTTGTATTGATAGACCCATAGGCATCTCTGGCATGTAAAAATTGAGGGGGACGACTAGAAGAAACAATGCTTGCACACCTCAACTTTGAATTTCATTTCTTACTTCCCAGCTCAATTTTATACATATTATTTTACACTTTTCAGTGCAACTTTGTTTCCATGCTTTTAGTTCCCTACTTTTGTAAAGCGGATATACAGTATATTCAGTGGGATTCCACCTGTTATCTCAGAATTTTCGGGGGTACGCATCCACTCTGTCCCCCGCCAGAGATAGACCTACCTACTTACCTTCACTCAAATCCCTATTATTCAGCTTTTATTTAAATACTTTAAAAAATATATTTTCAATATTTCTTTTGTAATATACGGATATAATTTATATAAACTTTTGTGTAAACGCTACATGATCAAGCTATGTAGGACTTAAGTTTCTTTTCAAGTTATATATTAAATATGCACTCGAGGACGAATATTTTTGTTTTGATTAACACACTTTACCAGCAATTTTAAAGATACGAAGATCTATTGCACATAAAACCTATCGAATTTAACCATCTATTTACAAATGGATTGCAAACTCACTCAGGAAGTTTTCCTCCCGATTTAATAAGAAAAGAAGGGGAACAGCACTTGTAAAAGAAGCAGCATCCTTGTCGGTTTAAAAGCGCAAATGTCATTGTACCACAATGCCACTGGTTGGGTTCGTACGTCATTGTAATGGTTATTTTAATGAGATATTCGGAAGTTGGTCTCAACCACTTTCACTGGCAGATGAAGAAGAAGTAAATGCACTTTTGTCTGTTTATCCAGCAAAAGTCTTCCTCAATTGAAAAAAGGTAAAAGAAAAAAAAGAACCTACTAACCGACCGAAGAGACAAAAAAGAGGTCTCATTGCTAGATGGCCACTGGACAAACCAACTAACAAGAATATTAGAAAGCAAGCACTGTGGGTAGACAGACGAATGCAAAACCAGTGTCTGTCCAGAATTGCAAATACCTGTGAAATGTATGTCAAGTATAAAGAAGCAGGCGAATATTCTTAGGGGATATAAAGAGTTAAGCATTCAGAAGCACACATAAATAATGCACTTTTTTAATCGCTAAAAGTTTGTATTCAAGGTATATAGATAAACAAATTATGAGGTTGCCTTGCTTCTTTGACAAAACTGGAATATTAACTAGAAGAAGTTACTTCATACATTGCCAATCTTAACCACAAGGTTTCATGATTAATTCCTACTTTAACATTTTTTCTTATTGTAATACGTATACAACTATGAAAAAAGTATCATTACATTAGCTTCTAGGCGTGGTCTGGTTGCTAACTTTAATTCGTGTCATTGCAAAAATTGAAAAGGTTAAGAGTACTTGTTGAATAAATTAACAAGAACAAAAAAATCGCAAAGTATACCAAAGAAAGGTTGACAATTATAGTAGAAAGAAATGGAAATTACCTACTGAAACCCACAAAATACAGTTTGATCTATTAAAACTGCTGCGTGTGTTAACTAAAACCATGATTTGCTCGCTCAGCACGAAAGTGAAAGAAATAAGGAGAAAGATCTTTCGATGACACAAATATTTCGATGTTACGAATTTCCGATAACTCGGACTTTCTCGTGAATTGAATTTCATTTAGTAAAATGAAATCCTCTTCCAAACGTAATATTTTGAGTACAAATTATATCAGTTCTATACGTTTCTGCTGGTAGAAATACTGCAATATCTTTCTGTCGCTCCATCATAAGCTGTAGTAAATTGAAAATAGTTCTGCTAGTAGTACACATCAACTTTGATTCCACATGTTAGTAGCTTCTTCATTTCCTCATTTTAATTAATATAAATAGCAGATATTTTATAATTCCAGCAGAGCACCACCTCCTTCAACCTAGATTAGCGACAGTTTATTGTATTCCTAAATGATTATACAGTAATATAGTTGTTTACCCTTGTACAATTGCTTCGTATAAAAATTGTACATATAAATGCTTTATTTTACTTCAACTTTTATGAATAGATATCAATACAATTGCTCTTAAAAATCGAAATGAGGTCTTCGGTTCCCGCATTTGCAGTGTCACAGTTTTAAAGTAATTCAGGTTACACTTCTATATATAGTGAAATCTTTACGCTCCTATTTGTAAGAGTTAAACATCTCATTGCCAAGTTGAATCCACTCATAGTTTGGTTACCTCCACTTATGTTTTGAAGATATTTCTTCAGTTAAACTTAGTGATACCCGTTAGAATAATCTCTCTATGACAGTCTCCAGCATAAAAAAAAACCGAATTCTTGGAACTAGAGAATATGATACTTCTATTTCATGGAGAGCTCCTCCGTGGCTAAGCGGTTCGCGTACGCGCCTTTGGCGTGGGAGATCCGGGTTCGATTCCCGGCGGGAGCTCATGTGGTTCGGATTCCACGTTGATCAGTAGGTCCCCGTCTCATATCGCCTCGCTGCTGAACGGGACGTTAAACTCAAAATCAACTCAACTCAACTCCTATTTCATGGAAAATGACATAAGAATCTGGATGCCTGAAAAATCCAACATAGAAAAGATCCTTAAAATCTGATGGTCAGAGAAATGCTAAACTTTTGATTAATAACATTTGATCAGACGATTAGAAGTAAAGTATTTAAAGCTATTAACAAGGAATTATGTTGAAAATAGTAAGGCTAATTATTTTTATTTAATTGGAATCAGCATTCAGGAATTGTTTCGCTATCTCTTATATATATAATCTGTCATTACCTGTGTACTTATAGTGTCTGATGAAGCTAAATGGATAGTTGGCGAAACTGTTATACGTTAATAATTTTCACAATAAAAGTATTGTTTTGCTTAGTTTTAGTTTAAATTGGATTCAAATTATATTATTAGGAATGATTACATATACTTCACATTTCATTATTTGTTTGTATTTTGTTTGAAAATGTAATACTTTATTCCCTGATATTGTCCGGTAATTTGACAATCAGCAAGACTAGACTTCTGACAATTATGTAGTTACACTATATACATAAATAAAATAACTACTAAATCCACTTCTTCATCATATTTATATTTATGCCCATATGTCTATATTAAATAACACTTTTTTTGGGGGGAGGGAATCTGTAACCTCGTGCCAGATTTTCAAACTACACATATTTATAACTTCTCTCTCACTTTCTCATAATAGACAGTTAAGTCATTTTCTTACTAAGCCCGTACTCTCCTAATTAAAAAAAGTCTATTACAATTTATGAAACACACGGTACAATTCGTTCACTTTACAGTTCCTTTTGGATTCATACAACTCTAATTCTAGTTATCGTATAAGTTTCTTTATGATTCGTTAATCAGTTCATTTTCCTAATCTTACGCTTTTGCATTCGGTTGGAATCCAATATCTCTACACTAATTTGTGTAAAACCTATGAGTTATTCTATGAAAAATTTTAAATCGATTAACCAAAAACAACTTTACATGATGGAAGTATCTAACGTAGTAGTAAATGTAGATTTATCCATGAAACATGAGATCCTCCAAATTATGGATTTTTTGTAATGTCAATAAATAGATTTGCTCTTAGTTTTCTCCTCAAAGGTTAATATTAGAAGAAATAAATATGTTAAGTGAAAAAAGAATTCTAATTTTTAGTTATATATATACAACTAAAAATTAGAATTCTTTATTATATATATATTTGAGTTTCTGCTTTTATCTAACAATAATCAATATAGCTTTGTTTTCATTTGGATTAAATTAGATTGTTTTTAACGTAATAGTTGGTTACAATATAGGCTTAACGTATGAGCATGTGTTCATCAGAATAATTTTAGAACATTAACTCTCAACATTAACTGAAGTTGGTTGCTTCGATTTTTTATATATAAACTGTCAAAACTGAGTCTACATTTTGGAGGATATATATATATTTTGCAGATTTATTTTTTAGTCTTAATTGTCTAATGAATTATGTTTTTTCCATTCACTGCTCTAACTATGTGATGTGTGTACGTGATTCGTTTCGTACTCAAATAATTGTAATCGGAGCAGTGAATTGGAACTTTGAGTGGTGTGTCTACTGGTTCAAAAATGTGATTTTTTTTTAGTTTTTTGTCTAACGGTTATGCCCTTTAGACTACAATAAACGGATGATTAATGAAAGTGAATGATTGTGATTTTTATTTATTTATTTTACTCTCTCATGTGGAATCAAATCACATGCACCATGGGCACACACGCTAGCCACTAGGCTACAAATAAGACTCGAATACTTGAATTGTGATAAAATATTCATCGCAATATTTTTCATTCTTCCATAAATGAAAAACTTCTTTCTCCAAAAATATCTAAAGGGTACTCTAAAGCCTTGGCCCTAAGTCCACATTATTTAGTAATTTTTAATTTGTAATTTTCTATAATAACTATCCAAAAATTTTATCACACAAAAGTGGCTAATGTATAATACAAAATTAATTTCGGCTCAATAACATCTTTTAACTGCCAACATTGTTTTGGGGTACAGAAAACAGATTAAAATGTCCCTTTTTTCTTAACTTTGAGAAACTCGTGTTAGTATTTACGTCAAGTTAACTGTGTTTTATAAACCATTCAGCTCATATTTGTTTGTAGTATGGAAGAAAAATGTCGTTAACAACATAATAGTATGTTTTTTCTTAAAGTTCTCGAAGTAGATCACTTTCCAAATTAATTTTCGTCCATATTTAAACTTGCATTAAATACTGATTTACATAATTTACCGAAAGCTTGGCAATATAATAGAACTGTACAAATGTAAAAGTCATTTAAATTTGGGGAGAAATGTAAATAGAACAATTAATGTGAATAGCTGCTAAATCAAAATTAGCCAGGAGCAAAACTATGTTAGTTAATGTAGAACTAGACGATACAAGAAGGATGCAATACTCAAATTGATAAAGGTTACTACTTATACAATATAAAAAGTAAAGAATCAAAAGAGCACTAATAAATGTATCAACACATTGAGAGAGTAAAAGGCGGGAAAATGCAGAGTACCGAAGAGGAGTATATCATATGCAAAAGAAGAAAACATATTTTCAGGAATTCAGAAAGTGAATTATCCTGCTTTACTCAACTTTGTTTTGTCAAAGATTTTTCAATTATCCTTTCGTTACAAAACGCCTACTCTGACAAAAGCCAAAGAGGTGACTAAAATGAAAATATTTCTAATAATATTTTTTTTCTCACAGGACTTGATAAAGAAATTAATGTTTTATTAAAAATCACTAAGCTGAATTTTGGTATTACGAATGACATACCTAGTAATTACGAAGAGATTACAAATTTCAAGAGCTTTCTCTTTTTTTTTTTAACTTAATTGTCCCCCAATAGAAGAAAATCATAACACAAATGCAAATTTGTAGAAATTCACTGAGAGTCGTTTTAACTATGTATCCTTCTGTGAACTTAATCCACATGAGATCATATCGTTATTCACCATGAATATATCTTTTTTAATTCTACTTCTTTCGAGAAAAACAAACATTAAATTTTCTTCAGGGAAGGACACTGGTAATTGGATGAAAAAACTACAGATTAAAAGAAAAAAGATGTAAATCTCTATCCAGCTTGTGTTATAATGGAAATCAAGTATTCCTGCCTGTCTAAAAAGAAAATACAAGAAAAAATATGTTTGTGAACACGAATGATACAGACATCTTTGGTGAAATAACTAATGCGAGACATGTTCTGTTAGTAAAAGTAAAAGAGGAGACAGTCTTCCCTTGGGTGATGAATCTACATTTCAAGCGTGTGAATCATTTTTTCCTCTCTTTTTTTTTAATTCTTTCTTTTTTCGTTAGTTCTATGCTAACTGCTATTGCCCACACACATTCTCAATGAAAACTTTCCCAACAGAAATTATTACTTTCATGGACAAGAAATTATGGATTGCACTGGAGCTACATATTTGTATATTGCGTGCAGAAGAATACAGTTAGGATCATATCACAACTAATAGTTGCTAAATATTAACAGAGAAAATGAACTTACAAAAGAGTATATGAGAGGTTGCAAAATAAACGAGTTTAATTAACGTTTTTCATTTATTTATTTATATTTAATTTAGGCTACTTTACTTTCGATCACGACAGAGGAAATAATAGTTCAAACTTATTTGATTATGACTATACGCCCTTAATTATTACTTAATTCTGGTTCTGTTGGAATAAATTTAAATTTAAGTGGTCGCTTATCTGATTAATATTCACGCCTACTTTTATATAAAGATACTTATCAGTCTAATCGGAACACCTGAGTTGGAAACATGTCATATGTCTAGGCTGACAACGGTTAAGCGACGACTGCAACGCCGGGATTTTTGTGGTAACGTGTTGGGGTAAACTTCGTACTACGTGAGGAGCACTACAACGGAAGTGTGTATTACAACTGAGCAGACGATGATAGTATAAAATGACCTCTCTGATTTTAAAAGAGGCAAATTTTTGGCTCTCGGTTAACTAGTAGAACGTGATGAAAATGGAAATTGTGTTGGGTGTATCATAAGGGACAATGTCCAAGGTAATGAACTGTCCTCTACAGAAAACGATTGTTCAACATAGATTTCATGATTTTGAAAACATTTACGCCATCGTCGAACCCAGGCATCAAAACCATTTTGGAAAAGTTCAACAGTTTACTGCTTGACCCATGATTTTGAAACAGTTTTAACCTCATCCAATTCACTCAATCTAAAAACCAAATAGGTGATATCCCAAGTCAGCAATTTATTCCTTGGGCAGAGTTAAACGAGACGTTGAATGAATAAGCAACATTCTGAACTGTAATGGGCCTGTCTCCTCGAAACAACTCATCAGCACATTCTTGATTTGCATCTGTGACTCATGTTGTCGGCCGGCTGCTTCTTAGTTTATCTGCAATTTCTGTTCCTCCGTTTCTAAATTTCTTCATCCAACGCCACACATTGCGAATGTCCATTACAGCGTCCCCATAAACAGTTTTCAACCTATTATGGATTTCCTTCGTGGACAATCATCTTTTGTCAGAAATTCAATGAGGACTCTTTCTTTTACCTTCAGATCCATGGTTCTAATCAGTCAATCTGGAAAAGTAAAGGCTACATTAGTAGAGTAAAGTTATCTTTATAATGTCATGTATAGATCGTTTTGTAGCTGTAATAGAAACAAAATTATAGCGAGAAACGCATTATTTTTTGATCACCCTCCTGTTATCGTTATATCTAATACTCAAGATCTTTGAATCACTTTTATATTATATTTTATCCTCCAATGCTCCTACTCATGACAGTGCTACTAGTAAGTATAGTGCTACGAGTAAGTATATTGCATCAAATTGAATATTACTCTTTCCTTCTTTATAAGTAGGGAATGAAGTTTTCGTTTTAGCGATAACATCGAAAACTTGAACAAGGCAAAGTAAAGTATATAGATATACCTAAATATATGATAGAAGGCCGTTTTTGTAGTTTTTAAATCGCGAAATAACGCGAATTTGGTACTTTTTAAAAATAACACCGAAATGCACTGTATAAAGCGATACATTCGTGAAATCACCATGTTGGCCGGTAATACTAATAAGATAACACAAGTTTCCTTTGAAACAAAGTGTGATTCACAGAAGACCATCAGTCCTGTTATTTTTAGACCGGTTGGTAGTTTAAGTTTGCCCCTGAGATTTTGCTGCCTATGATCTTTGAAGCAATATACTATCTTTGCTAGCTTCCAACGTTGACTTTTTTTTTTTCAGAATACAACTCCGTAGTAGAAGAAAATGTGGAAATATTAACAATTCTGTTCTTTGAAAAATAACAAACATTGAAGAAACTATAAACTAGCCATTAAGTGAAAATATGTGTTGATAATGATAATTGCGTTTTAAATAAGTATATTGTGATTTTTTTTTTTTTTTTTTTTTTTTTTGAAGCGAGGAAAATGTTAAGAAATACTGCAGTGTGGTTTTTAGTCGATATATATTTAAATCATACATTAAATAAATCCAAGCTTAGGAGGGATATCGAGCCATTTTTTCTCAGAGGGTTATTCCAAAGATATAATTTATTCTTTTAAATTTAAGATGTCGAAAGTTAAAACTATTCCTTTAATTTTAAAATTACATTTTATTTTAATTACCTTTCACAGACCACTTTCTCTGTGTTTACAATATACTTGTTTTTCAAAACCATTACAGAATAAAGCAAATAACCTCTATTTTCTTGTATTAAATCTCTAAAAATAACACCGATTTTGGGCAAAAATAACACCGATTTCACGGATAAAATAAAACGAAATATTCATGTCCCTATTTATAAGACCGTATTTACCTGAATATTTGTCCTCCCAAAAGAAACTCCCACTAGATGATCTTAATTTGAACGAGCCCATTCAATTCGTAACTCATTATTGTTCATGAACTATTCATAATTTGTTCGTAATTTACAATACCGTCTTTTTGACATCTACTTTTGTACTATTAGCACTTGGCCTGCATAAAGATGTTTCCCCTGAAGACATCCCAACTAAAACATAGCAAACTGCAGGATTGTCTTCCATATAGATAACATTTTAGATGTTGATTAAAATAAATAATATTTTAATTAGAAGTGAATTCTAAAATGTTAAGTTAATGTAATTACCAAATAACTTATCTTAACTAATAACTAATCAAATAGCACTAGCCACAGTGTCTTCGTGTTAGAAACGATTATATGTGGTGAAAAGGTTTATAGATTTGAGCAAAACGTGTGAGCACGTCCTCATTCTACGTTTTGAAATGAATATCAAGGTATAATACATTCACCACCCATCACGTTTCGCTATCTTGACAACAGTAACGTGCCTCAAAAGAACCTGTGTAAATACTATTATTGATATCTTTTGTCTATAAATTGTTGTTATTGGAGATTTTTGTTATTATTTTAGTTATTTGCATTGCAAAAATAACTAGGTATACGTAAAAGGTCACTGGAAATATTAACACATTAATTTTAGTAAAATCAAATGCATATTTTAAAATATTTCGAGTTGAAAGATTTTTACAATTGCATTATTATCACAGAGTAATAAGCCCCTATTAAACTATGTTAATAGTTGTCGAAGAAGTCCAGTGGCAGATGCATCTTTATTGAATATCATCTTGAAGTGTTAAAATATCACTTTAATATTTTCTTTTTTCAAAGCACTTACATATATCGTTTAGACTTACAAGTATTATGCCCATCACTGTAAGGAGTATGTGTATCACTGTTGAAAGCATTCATGTCACTCTTAGAAATATATGTTCCACCGTTACGAGAAGATAACAATTGATAGAATCTGCTAGTTAGCAGTGTATTTCTAAATATACAGCAAATACATAAAGAATTTGTTTCAGCAGATTAAAAACTACTGATTGCTATTGGCAACAAATGACATACTTTTACCTCCACAAAATTTCAATTATTTCGAAAATTGTGCATGAGAATTTGCCTTTACGTTTGCCAATTCATTCAACATGATTTTTTCTATCGATTAATGTATGTCTCATCTTTGCACAATATTATAGTTTAGTAAAAATTAAATTTTAAGAGTTAATCTTAATTTTGAGCTAAATCTCAAAAATCATGCTGTGTGCTGTAGTCTTACTATTGTCATAATAATAAAAAAAATGCTTGAAGAGATTCAGTATCAGTTTCATTTTTGTATGTGATGTGGTTATCGAACAGCCATCAGTTTCTCTCTGTTTTCTTGAAAACCAAGTATGAGGATCTACACAAAAGAATTTAACTTTGTTCAGCTGAAAGCAAGTATCGATTGATGCATATCTTATCTTCGACACCTTTCCTTTCCCTTGAATTTTAAACATTCTCTACTCTCACATTTAATTAAAAATTATATCTGGGCACACAATTTTAAGTTGACTCACGTGGTGTCCTTATATCACCTTCTCCCATTGTTATTCCTGACTTTATAAACTCTAATTCGCTGGCTTTCTTGTAGATCCTCCATTCGACTTTCGATACTTGATGAATGCTTTGAACAGAGAGCCACTTGCAGCAAAGCTAGGCGCATATCACATAGGATCAGTTTCTTTTAAGTCGTTTGTTATTTTTTACTTCAAATTATTCTTTCTAAAAAATCTACACCGAAAAGAATATCAATCTTTGAAATGAAATCTTTGAGTTTTACGTCCCACGGTTATGCCGGTTAGGCTAAAGCAGACGGTGATGATGTGAAATGAAGGAAATAGTGGAATGAAGAAAGTGAAAAACCCCGAGAAAGCATAAGCACACGGTGTTTGTCCACCATAAAATTCACTTGGGTCGAACCAGGCACCCCATGCACCAGAAGTTAACACTCTATCACTGAGTCAACGCGGCCCCTTGATATTCCTTCTGCTGTTTAACGAAAGAAATATGCTTTGTATGATACAAATCGTAACATACGTGGGTTGCTCAATATACAATATAATATACCAATAAATTTACTGGTCATTAACTCGAATCACCACCACCTCCTAAACATCTTTTCTTTAGTAAAGAAAACTCAAAAGATAAGGCATTCTTCAACAACAGGACTGGAGGCGTAACAATGTTCTCTAGCAAGGGGGAGTGAGGGTGGGGAAGTTTTCTTCTTTTAGTTAGTACTTCAGTTCGTGGAAGAACGGACCGTTAGTCTACCAGAAGCTTGTATTTCTTGAAAATTATATCCATTAAATATGTAATTCTAATTAAATTGGGTCTTATTTTTACGTCCTTTTTTCCAGTTTTTAGGTCCTTTTTCGGATATTTTTAGGTCTTTTTATGGGTCCTTTTTAGACAATTTTTAGGTCTTCAACTTCTGAGCCTTAGTAATGATGGACAAATGTCTCATCCCCTGTCAGAATGCGCATGAGGAATGTATGCTATCTTGCTGGTATCGCATTAAACTTTCAAGGCTGCAACCCATTCTTATCTGTGGATTATCGCCACTCAGTTGAAGAGGAACTCATCTTGCACATACTTTGTGATATTGTAGTTTCTGGTGAATGATGTGATAGGCTGTTCCAACAGAAATGTTCAATAGGGCGGAGCGAAAAATCACTTTTTTATATATCGAAGACGCAATAGTGCGGAAAAGTTGTCAATTGATGTTGTTAAAATACTGTAAAAATTTCGTCGCTGAAATCGAATATCTTCGGGTGGCGAATCGCCAAAAAAGATTTTGTGTCTTTATAGGGTATGAAAACCCGCCGTACACATCAGTCTTTTGCGTTTCTACGGTAAATGAACAAAAGTATAACATACATTTCTTAAGTTAAGTAATATATAAAATTTAAGAAAGTTTTTCTGCATGGTTTAGGCACATTTTGGATTACACACTAGTCAATTTGATCAAAATAAAGATCTACTTAATACAAAATACATATTTTTTCTGCATCTTTCTGCTTGTTTCAGCGAAACGACCCAGGACCCACGACGAGGACGTGGGTACCGGACAGGTCCCTCCCATGGCCACCCTGCTATCCATACACGTATGTTCAAAATTAGATCTTTGGTTATTTGCAGAGCATAGTTTGCGTTTGTCTCTACTTGTGTGTTTATAAATTGGTATTTGTAGTTTAAGTCTGATAAAACCATCTCTGCCACAAACTGCTGCAGGTGCTTGTTACAAGTTTCACGCAGCGTTCTGTACTCGTAATGTGACAGAAATATTTTAAAGCTCTTTTTATGACTGGATGTTCACGGTTATTACTGTAGATTTCAAGTTCTTTGTTGGAAAACAAGACAACGCTGAAGGATGCCTCACTTCAACTGATTCCCAATTAATAAGGTGTGTGTAATCGTTTTCATTGAAATTGAGCTTTGGTAGCATACATTTTTTTACATGTGACTCATTGTTTTCTTTAGCTGGTCTTCCTACTGATACTACTGTCATAATATCTGCTCTTCTCATTCCTAGCTTTTCCCATTACGTTGACTTTCTCAATGCCTCTTTTCTGACGTGAAGTCTTTCTTCGTCAACCATAGAAAGCAATATATTCTCCGGGTGTGCGAAATAACATTTATTTTGAATTACGCACTTCTTGAACCAATTGCCGCTCCTTTTGTGGTATGTACCTTGAAGAAGTTCTCATTAACAACAAGTGTTTAGCTCCATCTTTACAAGTAGCGTATCTCTTTGCTGAAAACCAGTCTCTTTTCTGCATAGAGTTTGATATTTAAGAAGATCAAAGTACAAGCCTCTAAGATCCTTTCCTTTGGCCATTAGCACTTCCTTTTGTCCTATGTTTTCCCTTTCTCTCCGGACTTTTGGGAAGTCTATCATCTAGCCAGCATTTTGTAGATTAATTATTCAAAAAGATTGCAATGTAGCTGTTGCTATCAAAGCAGTTCCACGATCACATGTTCGAAATCGGTCTGCCAGCATACCGAGAAGTCTAAGGACATGTCGTTGCCGCTTGATTCTTTTTTCTCTAATATTTTGTTGTTTTGCAAATTAATCATCAACACCTGACTCATCGCCATCATAAGATGATGTCTGGAGTTCATTAGAAGTACTCGTTTGTGATATATAAGAAGACTGTTGGCGGGTGGTCTCTCGTGATTTACTTTTAGTGCATATTATTAGTTTTAAAATCTCCTCGTAGTCAACTTCCTCTATTCTGGCTACTCGTGTTGTTCTCTGTTCTTGCAGAAATGTCCACTTCTTCCTAGGCATTTTCTTTCTTAATTCATATAAGCACATGGAAAGTTCACGACATTTACAGAAACATATATCAAAAGACTTCGTGTAATCTTGTTTAAATATATCAATTTTTTCTGGAAACTAGCAGAAGCTTTCGTTTTCTTCTCAGATTTAACAAACTTCTTATATAGATTCCGGGCAAAGCAAGTAGAAACTGAACTACACGTTCTAACGACAATGTAGGGATGGAAGCTTTCACCTAAACAGATTTCACACATTGAGCAACGTCTCTCGCCAACTTCTTTAGAGATCGATCATACCCTTTCTCACACTTTTCCAGCTTTACCAATTGAAAATAATGCTTCATTACATCTAATTTTGTGGTCAACTACACACCTGAAAGTTCAGCTGAATGTCGAAGCACGGGGTGAGTCGTTCTTAATCTTGTTCTTATCTTCGGCATGGTTAGAGTTTCAATATTGATACAAAATACAGATCTCACACACGTTACATAAAGTTTAATTTACAGTGCAAAAACAAACTGTTTATACACGTACAAACTACGCACAACGAAGTAAACACTAAAACGCAATGTTAACACCACAAAATTACCTTGAAAAGATCGTCTTCCACACTCGAACAAAGTTATCGAATACTAACTTTTTTTTTGTATTTTTTTAATACTGCTACTATCAATTGGACTAGTCCAAATTGAATTTTTATTCAGGGGAGGAATTTAAACTCTATAAAGCAGTACGATAATTTTTAAAAGGAAACAGAGCGTTGAAGGAAAAATTATAATGAACAATGAACACATTTATCGGCATATTAATTTAAAGCTAGAACCTTATAAGAAACTACAAGTACAGTATATGATATGCATTATTTTGTTTTGCTAAAATGGGCTATTTTATGGTTCCAAATCTGCCTAAATTATCTGGAAATTATTTCTTCAATTTTATAGACTGCTTACATTAAGAAATATAGGTAATAATTTGTTCATTCATTGTAGAAACACAAAAAAAGTTATGTGTACGGCGGGTTTGCATACCCTACAAAGACACAAAATCTTTTTTGGTGATTCGCCACCGGAAGATATTTGATTCCAGAAACGAAATTTTTACAGTGTTTTATCAATATCAATTGACAACTTTTCCGCATTATTGCGTCTTCGATATATAAAAAAGTGATCCTAATGTTCAACCATTCTTCAATTTCGCATACCTTAATTCGACGGTTTCCTTGAACAATTTCATCCACCCTGCCAATGTTCTAGTTCAAAGATCCAGAACGTCCCTAGTAAGATTTTCTAACAAACACTGGCGTATCACCCATGTTTAGAAAAATTGTCACTTGAAAGAATCTAGCTTTCATGTCGTACGCAAAAAAAGTTTTCTTTAAAAGGAGTATTAAAAACAGCCAGAGATTTTTTACATTTTTCTTCTTTACAATAATTCTGTGCAATGGTTAAGAATTTGTATTTTACAAAGAAAAGATAAAAGCTACGAATTTCTGAACAAGATTGAACTACTTATGTACGTAGGCATGCTGCTCATATATGATTTTTTCTTCAATTATTATTACTGTTAAGATTATGTTTCATTTAAATACAGTTTTCCTATAGTTTTGTCAATAATAAACATCGGATGAAAGTGAAAATTTTGTTTCTCACAGCAAGGAACATTTCACCTTCTTTCGTGGGAACTGATTGCATATGTATCTAATACTTTCCTTTTCCAGAATAGAAACGGAAATTTTTGAATTACTTAACTCTTAATATCCATCGAATTTCTCTGAATTCTTTACTCCCTACACATATATATTTATTTCATTAAATTTCTCATACAAAGCAATGTTCTACAAATAAACTGAGCACCGTCATGGCTCTGTTAGCGTACCGCGCAGGGGATCGCGTTCGACTTCCTGCGGGAACCCACGAGTTCAGATCCCATGTTAAGTTTTAAGTCCACGCAACTGCACCGACTTTCCAAAATTTATGTTGGTACATATCAATGGCGGGCCATATTGTATGTTTTCAGAGCAGCCTCGATATTTTTTGATTGATTTTCTTTTAGTTAAGAATCTTCTATGAACAGTGTCATAAAGGGTTGTGCTGTGATAAAGTAAAATATAAACGGTACTATAAGGATAAGTTGAGAATGCCCTAGCTCAGCCGGTAACACGGCTGACTTAAATGCAAGAGAAACGAGTTCAAACCCGGGTTCAAGGTTAAGTTACTGTAATGAATATTCTCAACTTATGTAATTGTAACATTAAGTGTATACTTTAAACAACTTACATGATGCACAATGATTGCAAGAGGCAATTATATTATGAACACGTTACTAAAAGAAAATACCACATTCATACAAATTAAAATGAAAATGTCTTCATAAAAGCATATAATTTTAATGATATTGCAGAAAGAACTTGCAAGGATTTTGATGTGAACTTAAACTACAAAGTGATTAACTTAAGTGTGTTGCTTGGTAGCTTTTACACAAATATATTTGAGACAAACAATTGTTTAGGGATTAGAAATTTTAACTTCCATTTCAAACTTTTAATTGGTTATTATTTTTTGATAATAGTAAGTGAGAAATACTTATTTTGTTTTGTCTCTATCAAAATAAAAATCTTGCGGGTGCTGTAGTCCCGGAGCATTCACGTAGTCGTCGCTCATCTTATTTAGCCTCACCACCTCATATAGTCCACATCTTATATAGCCTCGATGTGTAAACTCTAATCCAATCAACAAATAAGTAATTTAACTTTATAAAACATATTTGTTTACTTTTTTTGTTTGTTGGTGTTCACATTATTATTATTATTTCTGGCAACAGATTGCTGTAATAGTAGATGAAAAATTATTACTAGAGTTTTCTTTCAATTTCAATCCAGAATGTCATCAGCAGCTGCATATGAAAGTTGACATATTAGCACTCGGAAAAAATCAATAAATTATACAAGTATGATAACGTTTCATATGATCATCATTGACACGAGTATTCTGTCATTATGACAGGTCATTAAGAATTGTTCTTCTTTGGATAAAATCTTCATCTTAAATAAGACTAATCCTTTACATCATTAATCATAATACATTTCTTTCTTTTCCTCACTTTTCTCCCATTATGCTTTTTAGCACGTCCCTTGGAGTGCGAATTTAATTTCTTGATGAAAAATGTTGTAACTAGTTTTTATTCTTTTATTCAATTATTCAAATGCATTAGTGGCGGTTCTTGAGGGAAGTCAGACTTGTAAAATTCAAAATTTCATTCCTACGAATTAAGAAAATAAAAAAAAACTCTATAGGTGTATACATTTGCGTATAAAACTTAATACATTAGTCAAGTCTTCTTCCCTCAGTTTGTATTGATAACATTTAAGCCTTCCATATGTCTCTTGAACCTTCCCTCAAGAGACTACAGTCCAGACTTTTCCAACAACTTCTTAATTACAGTATTTTGGAATTCTGATTTTCTCTCGTTCTTCTTAATAGCCAAATGTCGAGTTTATCTTAAAATTTTTGTCACTTTAGTTTAGCTTCTATGGTCTGTGATTCTGTGTTGTATGTTACTTTAAATATAACACTTTTTCTTAACTTTTTATTCGTAAAATACGATTTTATTTCTCCTTTCCTATCGTTATATGATAAATTAAATGCATTAACTTTTTCTGATAGTTATAAATATATCACATAATAATCTATGTTGAATCTTTCCATCTTCTATCCATTTTTTGCAAAATAAATAAATTGAAGAACTATAATAAAAAAGTCATTGCAATGAACGACAGTATACGAGTGTTTAGAATTGTGATATTATTTATGGCCAACTTTCTCTCTTCCCTATTTAATGGATGTTGAAACATTTGGTATTAAAGAATTGCGAACTTTCAGGATAGAAAGAAAATTTCTTCCTTCGTCAATATTAAACTCTTATTATTTTAAAATATAATTGAAATTCATCCTGTTGTATAATATAAAATACTATCCTTATTACTTTGTTCTATTATTCATATGTTATAGTAGCAATTTTTCATACATGCACGCGATTGGTTGAACAATATACCGATTGAAGAAGTAACCAATTAGCGTCATTTCGTTAAATGAATTTACGCATACTCCAATGCAAGAAACGAAACTAAGTCATCTCTCTTACTACAAAGTATCAAAAAATAACTATTCTAATTATGTATAAGCAGATTATAACGTAACGTCCTACCTTATTAATTGTTTACCACATACCTTTATTTAAAACAATAAGTTGCAAAATGAGTGTATAGATAAATGGCACGTTCATTGCACAAGGGAATCAAGTTTACTTTTTTTTGGCAATATTGGCTATATATTTTCTATATGACCTCTAGCTGAAGCCCTTTTCAGAGCAGAAAAGATTGATTTGCAGATATAAATAACTCTTATAATATATATAAAAGATGAGTAAACTTTTCTATGCACTTAAACGTATCGTACAAACGTTATGTCTATTGACCTAACAACTTTGGTAATTAAACCTCATTCCATTCTGCACTGAATGTCCTAAATCCTGAGCGATTATGCTTCGTGTTGGTTCACTCATATGTTTTCGTTGCCTAAATTATATATTTAATATTTTTTTGTTTGTAAATTCGATCTGAAGTACTGTAGATTCTGGCATAGATAGACTACATCAAATAAATTACTGAGAATTTATTTTATGCCGTATAACAAAATTTCACAATAGCAAATTATTTCCACTACTTCCCAAAATTGTATTATATATAGATAGATATACCGGTAGATATAGATATAGATATGGATATAGATATAGATATAGATATGTTTGTATGTATATGGGTGTGTATACACGTTACAATAAGAATTCGACTAACTTTGTAGTGTACACTAATCTGGTTCAAAAAGAAAATGTGTATATATTAGACAACTTTATTTTCCTTTCTAGTTATGAGTAGTTTATGATTGATCTTATTGAGGAACTCGAGATGAAGAATCTGAAAGTTAATCTGTCTATATTACGAATTCACAATGTACTTGAAAGCAGAACGAATAATATTCAGAAAATTAAAATGAATAACCTCTCAATTTCTAGATTAAATAATTTATCTGGTATCCCCATTATCTTAGTTATAGGTACAGTAGTATGGGCATCACTGTGCGGATTATTGTGTCGCTCTTATGAATATGTATCACCGATAAAAGATGTGTGTCACTGTTGAAAGTGGGCAAACAATAATAGCTACAATATGCTTCATAAAGTTTTTTTCACATATACAGTATTTAAATAAATAAACAATCTATTGAATCATAATAAAAGAATATAAACTATTATTGATTGATAATGAGAGACTTATATATTTTAGATTTTCTCAAAAACTAAGCACTAGAATTTACCCTTGCGTAACTAATTTTGTTCAGATTGATGTGCTCTATGGATTGCTTTTTGTCTCATCTTTAAGCGATATTACAGTTATAAGAAAATTAAACTTTCAGAGTTAATCATAATTTTGAGTTATAGCTCATTAATCATAAGTGGATAATAAGTACTTATTACCGATTAGAACTCTCAGTAACAGTGGAAATTGGGAATCTGCAAGGAAACAGATTGTTAAGTTTCATCAAAATTGTATAATTTTCATTAGAGTTATTGTAGAGCAAATACGGTACACTGTATGTATATATCAGTGCATAAGATATCGAATAGTAAGAAAAAGTTCCGTTTCACTCATTTAAATTCTGTATGTTTCCATGTTATTTGAAATCAGTTTTTATATACTGTACATTCATATTTTTCTTTTACTGCATATTGGAGATGATCAAAATATTTAATCTATGTATTGTTATGTTTACAATTAATGAATTTAGTCAATATAAAATAATTATCTTTTCTATTTTCTTCTTAATATTGCTAAACGTACAAAGATTTTTCCTTTTGAAGGTAACTTCCAATGTTATAGGTATCTGAATGATTTACTTTCGATCGCAGGGCATGCGAGTTTGTGGTGCCCTTGTGTTTTCACTCACATTCTCATTCTGCAAGTTTATGTCATAATAAGCTTTTAAAATTAATCACCAGTCTCCTTTAATTTCTGGGGCATACGTGTGGGACATAAAACTGAAAGATTTCATCTCATTTTTCAGTGCTTTTCCCCTTTATTGCTATTGGTAAGTATTTTGTGAAACAACCTGTACCTCAAAAAAATTAATGGCAACACTGCCATTGAGATGGCATGTCGTGACAATAGGAGATTATTTTTGAAAGCTTTCCAGTGAGTGACAGTCTAAAGGAATTCGTTCCATTACCATACATTTCAAAATGGAAAGTGTTTATTTATTCTTGGCATTTGTGTTGGAGATTGGCTACAGTACATTAAGATTAAAGCTAAGAAGTAACTACTACAAGCTTATAATAGACAAGGTGTCGCATAAAATGTATAAACACTATCTCCAAAGATATGTGACCCAAAGGAAGCATAGTATAATGTCTAGGCCGTAACAATAAAGATGAAGTTACGATGGAACATTTAGTAAGTGGCCATTCTTAATTAGGTTACTAAGAATTTCCTGGCTAGGGAAGGAGGAGAGGGGGACTCAAAGCAGCCCGCCTCGACATTGAACTTGATCACCTTTGTCATGCCTAGAATAACAAAAGCGAAGGGTTCCTGCATTAAATAGTAGGACACTCCAAATGCAGCAGCGAGCTATTTATACATGTGAAGCATACACTTGTTGCTAAGCTAAATACACACAACGTTCTTCTTGTTATACTAGTGACAGTTCTGTTTCAAACTTTCTCCTCTTGAATCAGCCTAAGCAATAAAAACCCTATTTTAGATGTTGATTTTCTAACATATATGTTCATTCCTTTAAAAAAAGAAAAAAAACGGTAAGATTTAAAAAATATATATTAATGAATGTAACCAGGATCTTAAATCTGCAGAAATAATCAACATCATTACTGTCATTAATAATAATTATTGCCACTTTTGGAGTGGGAAACTCGGGTTTGATTCTCACCATAAGTATATACTGTTTGTATGTGTATGTTCAGAACTTAACATCCCTATTGAACACTGAAATTATGGGAGATAGTAGTTTAACGTGTAATTCATACAGCATAAGTTCTATCGAAGGATCGAAACATAGTCAAGTTTTTGTATCTCAAGCTCTAAAGGCGAGAACACATACATACATACATACACACAAACTTTAATTCATCGTTGTTTGCAATTTGATTAACCTCAGATATCTCAAATTTTCATTGGCACTAAACAAGAACTTTTAAAATAATGACTATTTTATGCTTGAACAAGCGATTTAATTTTTTAACTTTTTAATTTTTTTTAAAGCTAGCCATCGGCTAGCAACCTTTTAGAGGGCTACACCCTCTTTTAGGGAAGAGAAGTTGAAGGTAGAGTAGGAGTGAAGAATTGATGGATGGGCTATGAGCTGTTTTATTGATAACTTTATCTGATCATCTTTTATTTTGAGGCCTTTATGAACTTTGCGATCATAAACATACAACAAGGTAAAAGGAACTACACATTTTCATAAATATCGACTTAACGAAAATATATATGAAATTGCGATTTAAAGTTTTGCTCTTCTTGAAAGTAGATATTATAAAAGTGTCGTACATGAGAAATAGGCGCATTAAGGATTTCTTTCCCGAGAAATAGAAATTTCAAATTTCTCTGTTACTGGAAGCAGACTTTATAGACTGACAATCACATCAAGCCTAAAACCATCAAGTTTTCCTTATTTTATAACTAAAAATATAGATATTTGATTCTAGCTAAAACCCTGCTTGTGCTTTATTGTATTTTTACAATGATACAAACATTTTGTAATGCAAATAAATATTTTTGCATAGAGAGAATTGCTTTCAACCCGAAACATTTATGTATTCATCTAGTATATTTCACTATGATTCTTTTCGTGATTTTATCAAAATAAAAATGTTACTAAAGTAAAACAGAATACCTTATTTTTCACAGAAAACATGTATCATATGAGTGCTTCACATTTGTTTTTGTTTGTTTTTTTAATGAGAACCTCTTCAACGAACATTATCTTGTTGCAGAGCAGATTGGTGTACTAAGAAGAGGAGATTGATGCTATACTAGGAACATTAGTGAGAAAAGAGGTCATAGGAGAACTTGTACACTTTAAGAGAAAAAGATAGTGAAGAGACGATGGTGGTCATTTCCGCAATAAATTAAAAGAAAATTAATTAGTTTACCTATAGTGTTCACGATGCATTCTCTCTAAATTCACCTGACATGTTCTCTCTTGGTAAATCGAACAGAATCAAGTTGAGATAAGTCAGTTTATTCAATCCAATTGTATGAAAAGTGCGTCTATCAATGGCTACTGTGCCCAGAGAAGTACCAAATACAGTCGATAAAAATTGGTAGAAGAAACTGCAAAATTCTTCTTGTGATAACACACGACTCTTTCAGATACGATATATGACAGCATAGAAGTCGGAACTTCCAACAATATCTATTTTTAAATTTGGTCAACATCACATTACCCTCTCTCCATACCATGTGTACGCTTTATTAAACTTTATTTTCTTACATAAAATACGCGTTTCCATTCATTTTTAAGTTCTTTATTAGTCTCATCTAATTTTCTCTTCACATCACCCCTAAAAATTTTAGTGTATCACAACCTCCTCCCATTTTGAGGACCCCTATATTTCTTAAATACAAGAAAAAAAAAACAATATTTTCGATATGATATAAAATATTTCATTACGTGTGAACAACCAATTATGAGCATATGCCTGAACTAAATACACAGCCAAGGACGCGGTGGCTCAGTGTTAGAGCTTTCACCTCCGATGCTTGGGGTCCCTGGTTCGATCCCAGGTGGACTTTGTGGTGGACAAACACCGTGCTCGTGGGTTTTCTCGGGGTTCTCCCGTTTCCTCCCACTTTCTTCATTTCACATTTTACTCATTTCCCATTATCATCGTCTCCTTTAGCCTAATCGGCATAACCGGGGGACGGTAAACTTAAAGATTTCATTTTTTAAATATACAGCCGCGGTGATCTCACTCTCCAATTAAGTTGGTATCGTTCAGTGCATTGCTCAATAGGCCTAGTTGCTCCGACCTGAATTGGTTTCCGCTACAAAGCCACAAGTCGTAACGCATGTGCTTGCAGCCTTGAGTTCAAGAAGTATGATTTAATGAAAAATCCTCGTAAGTGCATATTTTCATTTGAAGCCTAAGATTTTTTCCATCCGCCTCGGGAGATAATTTAGGTGAATTCGAATTAATTAAAAGTCTCATTCTAGCATTGACTAGTTGAAACTAAGGATAAAATAAATACAAATACATGGGAGTAGAACAAAAAACCTCAATCGTAAAAATGGACAAAATTCCTATCTTTTGTTTTGGACAAGGTCTTCAATGGACAAATCCTCTAACTATTGGAATCCCCAAGTATCCCGTGTATTGAAATCCCCAAGTATCATTTAGTACAAAACCCTAATTACCATTTCGGCAAATCTCCCCAAACTCAAAAATAGATAAATCGCCCAACTATAACTTAGGACAAATTTCCCAATAGACTTCGCCAAGTAATTGAATCGTATAGTAAACAAGCAGAGAATAAAGAAGTATTTGTGAAGGTGAAACAAGAACTTTAGAGTATAATAAAAGAAGAATCAATAAAAAGAGATGCTGTGATTAAGGAGAGAATTGGATGAGGTAAGGAATCAGTTACTAAAGCATAAACAGTATATTTAAAACGAAAAAATAGTTTTTCATATTAGTAAGACTGGGAAGAATGCAGGAATAAGACAAAATTTTACATGCTCTAATGTAAAGAGTAAATTAATATGTTTGTAATGATATGTCTTGATTTTGACAATTATTTAACTTTGTTGAAAAATGGATGTTGCTATTTGTTGAAGTTTAACATACTTTTCTGCATTGATGTTATATGAGACGTGGGCCTAATTCAAATCACCGCAATGCGTATTAATTTTAATGCACTCCCGTCGAGAACCGAACCCAGATTAAATGAGTATTTGTTGCATTTATTATATAGTTACTAATTGATTCATAGAGCACTGGGCTCAGCTTGTAGTAATGTATTTTATGTAATTTAAATATGATCCAGGATTAGTTGAAATAAAAGGAAAATTACTGTAAAAGATTTTGCTTCACGTATAATGTAAATAAATTGTGGTGTACGGCTATTGGTTGTATTTTAATTCTAAAATAATCTTATTATACTGTTAATAGTTTGATACTGCTATCGAATAAATGGTCTTAAATACTGGATATATATGTATATATATATATATATATATATATATATATATATATATATATATATATATATATATATATATATATATATATACTTTATCCCAACAGTAGACAGTAGAAGTAAACGTTATTTAACTCGAAGAAATTTTCCTGACATTAATATGCTATGATAAGAATGAGATCTTTATCAAATCACATCACATATCCTATAACAACACCGAATATTTTTTCATATCCATGTTTTGAGAATTATTTCCCATAAATGTGTTGTGAAAGCATGGATATGGAAGAATATTTGCTTGTTGTGCCATTTGAATTAAAAAAATGAAATCTTTGAGTTTTACGTTCCACGGTTATGCTGGTTAGGCTAAATGAGACGGTGATTATGAGAAATGAATGAAATGGTGGAATGAAGAAAGTGGGAGGAAATGGGAGAACCCCGAGAAAAACCCACGCACACGGTGTTTGTCCACCACAAAGTTCACTTGGCGGGGGCTGGGATCGAACCCAGGACCCCAAGCACCAGAGGTGAACCCTCTACCACTGACATTTGAATTAAGTTATTAAATGAAATGTATGTTACTTATGTATTATTAGGTCATAAGAAATAATAATTAAGGGGTAAAAACTTCATACTTGTTTGCATAATTTCAATTAAATAGTTGATTCAAGAAATGGAAAAGATGTTTAGCTGACTGAAACTTAAATTCTTTGATAGTGAAAATTTATACGATCTCTTATCTATTAACCCTTTTAGGATTTTTGGTAACTTTTGTTACCATGGCGTAGTATCGCCTTTACCGCTTATTTAGGTTCTTTAACAAGTATTTAAGCTGGGTTCTTTTCATTAGTCAAGTCAAGGATGGACCAAAGAACACCCCAGATGCATTTTGGAACCGGAAGGTCAACTTGGCGACGCCAAGTGGGGGCGGAGGGCTGGACTTTTTATTTTTTCTTAAGGCAAATTTCATTTTTTTTTCAATCCCTTAGTTTTCACGATATCAGATTGGAACTTTGCATATGGGTATTGAGTACCTCTGGGTATTTCTAAACTTTTCTGAGATTCCTACCCGAGGGGTGCAAGAATTCCGAGGGAGTGATTTTTTCAGGAAAATTTCCGGATATTTCCGTTTTTTTTCGATTCAGATATATGATAGGGAAATGTGAGTAGTACCGTTGGAAATGGCTTTTCACACTGAGGAAAATGGAGTTTGAACCATGACTCTAGGCCAAATAGTAATGACGCAGTAAATTTTTGTAATATGTATATATACTATGTGTGTATATATAGAGCAGCGTTTCCCAACCTTTTTCAACTCACGGCACACTACGGGTGTGATTTTAATTCTTGCGGCACACACATTTGTAAATATAAAATACCGTGTTTTTTGTGATTACTGATCTCATTCTCACAAAGAAGAAAGCTCGATGACTGGCTTTCCTCGTGGTAAATCATTATGCTTATTACTTCATTCTAATTTAAAAATAGAAAATAATTGCAATGAAATACATTACTCAGGTTTTCTAAAATACACTTTCTTTTCGAAAACTAGATCCAACCTTTCGCTAAGAAGGAGAATCACTAAATAGCGAAAGAACAAACAAATCTCTTGTGTTTTAAAAATATAAATGTAAGTAATTTGTATGCATGTTTAGTAAGTCGAAAGGATTGAATGATATTTTAAAATTCCAAGTTACGAAATACTTTGAAACAATAAAGAAGCAATAATGGTTATAACAATGATAACAAGTACTTTTTTCGACATTAAACACGTACAAAAAAGTAACAAAGTATGGAACTTATAATTTTTAACACAGTTAATATACGTTACAATTTTTAAATATTACACAAAGATTAGAATTGTTCAATAATATTTTCTAATATATGAAGATTACAATATTTCAAAAATAAGGAAAACAGGTTGGTACACGAAGCAAAATTAATGTGCAACTTCAGTACAATATTCTTTCATAATCTTCTTCAATTGTGGATGGATAGTTGATAAACACACCCTCATATCGTGTTCCGGAGTTAACAGTTGTGACCTGTCCTTACACTTGATTGTATTCATTGCAGAAAATCCTGCTTCACTTAAGTAGGATGTAGAAAAGGGAATGACAACTTTCACAGCCTTTGTAGAGATAGCTGTAGAAATTGTAAGAGGCTGCGGCAAATAAAATTCTGTTTTCGAAATACTACCTGCTACACAGTAATGTATGCAGAATAATATATTACAATTACAGTATTTTTTCCATTGTAGATTATCATAGTAATGTGAAATACAAACATATATTTTTCCTATTTCTTGCAATTTGGTTGCTATAGAATTAATAATTTTGTTTCGATTTCCTCGCGGCACACCAGCGGCCCATTTGCGGCACATCAGTGTGCCGCGGCACAGCGGTTGGGAAACGCTGATATAGAGAGAGCCTAAATTCAGAATTTCAACAAATTTTTCCGCCCTTTGTTTTTAAGATACAAGATTGCAAATTTTATATGCAAATAACAACGTATTTTTAGAAAAAAATTCTGATCCCTACGTCAACCCAGGCTCGGGCCAAAGGGATAAAGTGTTTTTGTGTGATTTAAAAATAAAATTCCGGGGTTATCCCTAATTTTCTAGTTCAGGTGTACGATATGGACATGTGAGTGGTACCGTTGGAAAGGGCTCGTTATACTGAAGAAACTGGTGTTTGAACCATGACTCTAGGACAAACAAGAATAACGTAGTCTATTTTTGAAGTATTTATATATATATGTTATCTAATCTATCTAATATAAATAAAATAAAGAGTTTTGTTTGTGTATTTGTTTGTCTGTCTGTCTGTGTGCGACCTGGAGAAAAGACGAGTGGATCGACTGTTACTAAATTTTGGTCAGGGGTACCTTGGTCTAGGCCCCAGATCAAGACGAAGCGCTTTTTTTAAATTTCTAACAAGGGATTCTCAGGGAGGGCCTTTACCGGGACCAACCTGGGGACCAGACAAGTTGACCGAGAGTTACGAAATTTTGGTCGCGGATACCTTGGTCCAGGCCCCAGACCAGAGTGAAACGTTTTTGTCAAAATTCAAACCAGGGGGTCTCAGGAGGGCTTTTATCGGGACATGTAAAAGTAGTAGAAAATGACCGATATTAGTGCCGAATTCATAGTTTTCGCGGTCGCTGAGATCAATGATGAAACTCCCATCGCATTAATTTCCAAATTCACCCTATTTGATTCCGGGCCAGGGGTTACCGGGGGGAAGGAATACCGAGACATGTAAAAGTAATCCAAAATGACCTATATTAGTGTCAAATCCAGAATTTTTGCGGTCGCTGAGATCAATGGTGACACTTCCATTAGCGATGACTTGCAAATTCAGCTACAATTGTATGCGGGCCAGGAGTCACCTGTGGGGGTTACCAAGACATAAAAATAATCCAAAATCACCAATGTTAGTGTCAAATCCATAGTTTTCTTGGTCGCTGAGATTAATGATGAAACTACGATCGTATTCACTCCATTTGGCTGTGGGCCTGGGGTCACCGGGGGATGCCGAAACATGTAAAAATAATCCAAAATGAGCGATATTAGTGTCAAATCCGTAGTTTTCGCGGACGCTGAGATGAGTGGTGATACTCCCAGAGGCGCTGACTTCCAAATACAGCTTTCATGGGCAAATACAGAAATTTAAAAAAAAATCGAACCAGGGGATCTCAGGGAGGCGTTTACCGGTATATGTAAACGTAGTAGAAAATGACCGATATTTTCTTCGTTCAGTTATATATATATATATATATATATATATATATATGAAAAAATGGATCACCTTCACAATTTCAAAAATTTCTCCCGACCTCCGTTTTCAAGATTCAAGAAGAGAAAATTTCGCACACGTATTATGTACATAACAATGTATTTATATTTAAAAAAATCAGTTCCCTACGTGAACCCAGGCACGAGCCAGAGAGGCACAAATCTTTCAAAAAAAATTTTTTTTCGAAAAATCTCCCCCTTGTTTCCAATTTTCCCGTTTCTGGTGAACAATACGGACAAGCGAGTTGTACGGTTGGAAAGTATATCTATCCTACGATAAATAGTAAGAAAGCAGTAGCTGTTTCAGTAAAAGTCTAAAATTTACCTAAAAAATTGGAAATTCTAAAAGAATTAAGACATATCTTTCTGCTCAGAATCATTATTTTATGAATGTGTCTTGTAAGGAAGATCTAAAAGGTCTAAAGGAAATACCTTTGAAATTAATTCTTCTACATATTTTAGGACAGAATGTTTCACAGTGTCTTATATAACTTTCGAATATAAAGTCTAATTTAAAAATCAATTTTGCTTTCATAGGTACTGACACAGTCTGCGTGTGGAAGTTAACGAATTTCTCCCATCGTCAGCTTCTACCATTATCTGGGGTCGAGAGTGAATTTTTGTTCATAAATGTCTAATCAACGATTTTCGAAGTTGATATACTAAAATCATTTAGTAATTTCAGAGTTTTGCATTTAATTCAGAACTAAGAAATTTTGTCGTTTGAACTTTGATAAGGGTGAACAAAATGCATCATACGTGCATAATTATAGTTTGATTTAGACCATGCAGTGTTAGTGGAGCGTCAGCCAAGAAGGCAATACTTGCTGTATTACATCGGAAATGCATCGAGGGTGTTATTCAGCGTATTTCAATTCGCAAGGCATATTACAATGTATGCAAAGTTTGTAATCTCATAATTTTTTTTGTTAGCTTTAAAGTGTTAGCCAATATCACACTCAAACCCAATTTCAAAACTATAATTGGATGAATACAATACTAAATTAATTAAATTTTAAAAATGAGAAATAAAATCTATGTCAAATTAATTTCTAGTAGAAGTCTCTTGGTCAGAGTATTGAAATACATAGTGCTTGAGATAACATACTTTTTCAATGTTATTACAATATATCTTTCTAAATGAAAGCACGAGTAGAATGCAGTATTAGAAAGATTAATATTGATTTTTATTAACTATTTTCATCAATTTATTTGAAATTCAGGCTGAAAATGCGAAGTTTCTCTTGGTTCCTGCTCTTCCAGTTTTTCTTTCACCAATAACTAAGTTTTCACGCTAAATATGACGAATTCTTTCAATTTTAAATTAATTGTAGAACCAGATATCCTACTTCACGATAGAATTAGAAATCTCTCATTTCTTTAGCCCAAGATTTACAAGTCTGGATTGATTAAAAATGAGACAACATGAAAGTTGTAGTTAAACATCCGACATTATGTCCTTTAAGCCAAAGGAGGAGGATTAGTAAAATGAGAATGTGGTTGAATCCTGAACAAATTTGTGAACATGATGTTATCCATCACAAATTCACATAGTTTGAAGATCGAACTAGAGGCTCTTCGCCTCAGAGATGAGCGCTCTACCATTGAGCCATCTTGTTCCTCAATGGGTAGATTAGAATTTCACCTGAAGGCGTAAAAAATAAAACTGTTCCTTGTATGTATGATTTGATTGGAAGGTAAATTATACATTGGAAATATACCTTGATCTTGTAACGAAGTACACAGCAAAAATCTATCCAATAAATTGAAATAATAATGATAAAATTGTAATCATCCATTTCGTTGTTACAATCATTAGTTAAAATTAAATAAATTGCTGAGATAATTAAGAAGTTCCATTGGCTCTATTTAAGCAAAAATGTATTGCTTTCTCTACATATTGGAATATACAGACCTTGAGTGTTGGTAATACGGCAATTAAAGCAGTGATGTCTGCATATAAATTTTATATCCATGAACTATGTGCGTATTAATTGTAATGGGAAGTGTTTTGGAATTGGAAAACTAGTACAGTTGGTTGCTGGGGAACAAGATTATTATCGGCAGAGACTGATGGTAGCTGGTGTTGAGAGTAATAACCTCATTACAATCTCTTCACGTTCCTCGCACTTTGAAGGTCATCGACTTTGCAATCCTTTGTGCATGAGAAATGTATACGTTCGTTCGTACGTGTGCCAACGAAAGTGGTAGAACTTTCCAACGCCAATTTTTTCTCCCTTCCACAAATTCACAACTTGTGTCTCGAATGAATAGCTTAAAGATCTTGTGTTCATACTTTTTACGCGGTATTTAAATGTGAAACATACTTGTTAGGTATACCCAGCATTTTATAACCATATTTACTACTCAATCTACGAGGTGTGTTTGAGAAATAAGCATCCTTTTTGACTGACAATAATACTAGATGCCTACTATTTGGTAACTATTGACGGTGTAATGTGATATTCAATATTATGAAACAAACATAAAACAAAATCATTAATTTTAATATTTTCTCTCATGTTCAAAATTCTTCCCTAAGTATATTTGGTACAGTTGTGAACAATAACAAACTGGAAATTTTCAACAAAAGCAAACCGTAACTCAGGAACGAAGGTCTCGATCTCTCTCTGACAGAATAACTTACTTACCTTTTTGGATTCACTGTGCTACGTTTCTGTGCATTCTATTACTGTGATTTTGATTGTCCAATAAGCATTTACACGGTAGAGTACTTGCGTCAGTTTGATTTCTCATTCAATTATATGAGAATGAGATTAGTGATTTATGAGAACTTTGGAGTGAAATGGAATTTTAATACTTTCTTCTGTAAATATATTTATATATATAGACTTTGCTATTTCATACTACTATGATTAAATTAGATTTATAAATATTATATAGAAATATCTTGCATAACAGGAGTTTTGCTCAAACACTGTTTTTATTATTATACAGATTCATTTTTAAAAACTCAAGTAAATAAAAACAGCAAATATGTATGTATAGATGGAAACACTGTAGGTAGGAGTAAGTCGGTTTGTGGTAAGGTGATATTAACTATAATTGAAGAATGGGGCACGGTGGTTCGTTAGTGGAGCACTCTTTACTTCGGATGCGAGAAGTTCCTGGTTCGACTCCTGGCCACGGTGAGTCCTGGCCGTGGTCCGTTGATTTTCTCCAGATTCTCCCGCTTCCTCCCACATTGACATTCCATCAATTCATTTAATTATTATTCATATTTATTAAAAATCCGTCTGCTTTAACATAAGGGCATAACTACTGTAATTTTTCATTTACAATTGAAGAAATACATACATTTGTATCTTTTTTGGTTGTTTACATTACCTGCTTTTATCTTTAAACTAGCTGAAGTGCCCGTTCTTCGCACGGGGAAAGTAGGTTTAAGGGAATTCTTTGAACCTCCTTTCTCCTTAGAATATTTATTTCAATGAACGTGTAGTAATAAAAATACAGAAAATACTTTTGGTATAAATGTTAAAGTACACTACTCTCACTAACGAGTTTAATCAAATTGTTATGGTTTAAAAACCCAGCTTGAAGTGAGTACTAACTATCTTCCAAAAAACATTTCAAACGGGTCAGACGTTTTCTCGATCCGTAAAACTATGATTTCGACACAAATTCCAGTCACTTTGTACATTTTCTTTTCCTCCTCCCCCACTCTCTGGAAATGGAGCTGAACTTTGATTTAAACGGCATTGCAAAGCGTCACTATTCATTCAACGACCCCGAAAACTACGGATTCGACACTATCGGTCATATTTAATTATTTTTACATAATTTCATCCCCCAGGGTGCTAGTGGAGGTTGAATTGAAACTATGGAGTGTCATATCTAAGTGACCCTGAAAACTTGGATTCGGTATACTACTAGTATCTGTCGTTTATTATCATTTTTATGTTTACGCCAGAATCTTCTCGTATGAGTGCTCAGGAGATCTTGTTCCTACTAGGGAATGAATTTGGACTTAAATGGCATCAGAACTGCCACTAATTAACTTAGCAATGAAAACTGAAAACTAATGGTTAGACACTAATATCGGTCCTTTTCGATATTTTACATGCCACCATTACACTCACCCATCCCAGGTGCCAATGAGGGTTTATATCGGGGTTAAATGGCATTAGGAGTGTCGCTATTTATCTAAGTGACCCTGAAAACTGTGGATTATAGACCTACACTAATATCGATCATTTTCGATCATTTTATATGTTCCCTTTTCCGCCCATGAGAATGCTAGGTGGCTGACCCCAACTTGGAGCTGACCATGGAATTAAAGAACGCCGAAACTGTCAGCAGTCAATGCAAGGACTCAGAAAACTATGGATTTAACACTAATTTCGGTCCATTACTCAATAATTATTTTCAATTGTTTTTACATGTCAAAGTCCCCCCCCCCCTTTAGAAGTACTTGGATTTAAACGGCATTAGAAGTGTTACTGTTAATCTTAGCGATCCAGAAAACTATGGATTCGACACTCATATTCGCCGTTTTCGTTTATTTTTATGTTACTCCTCCTACATCCCCTAGGTATTCTAGGGGTCTCATCATCACTGGAGGGCTGAACTTGGACTTAAAGGACATTGGAACTCTCGTTAATCAGCAAGTGGACTCCGAAAACGATAATTTGATACTATTTTCGTTCATTTTCGATCATTTTTATGTCTCCCTGAACCTTTTAATTGTGGTAGGGGTCTTACTTACACCAACAGTATCTTTTTTCCTAGACGGTAAGTAATATGTGTACCAAGTTTGGTTAGAATTCCTCCAGGCCTTACAGAGTTACGCTGAAACACACACACTAATAATATTCATTTTTATATACAGTCAATTTTTATATACAGATTAGTGCACTATCTTAAATTTTTGTGATAAAAAATTCAATTAAAACCCATTGAAAATAAATCTCGAACAATGCAATTTTTTTGGAACAAATTAACTTCGTTAAACCGGTAGTTTTAGGATTACTGAACAAGGGGTATGATAAGCAAAACAGCGTTCTCCACTCCAAATATTTACACAGATTGAAACTCGATTACACAGTTTCACACCGTGTTTTGTGTATTACAATATCTTTCTCAAATGACGTGGCTAATGTACAGTTTACTGCAAAAGCAAAGCAAGTGCAAAAGCAATCCATTTTTTGTACAAATGTTTTGTTCACATTTGAATTTCAATAATGTTAAAATGTTCTGGTTTTCCGTTTGAATAATAAAATTTGCTCGTGGATTTTTCTTCTAGTAGATAATGTACTTTTAAGCAATTCTCTGTATCATTGATTTTTGTCATTTTCAGAATATTACCATCCATCTTACACTTTAAGCAGAAGAAATATTTTCTTTTGTGGCGCCTGTGCCAGATTTATTTAATTTTCCTTTATGTATACTAAAATCTTCAAGCTTGTTAAAGATACCAAGGTTACCAGCTGAGTTTACAAAAGAACCCTGTGAGAGCTGTACGATTTGAATATATCAATGTAATCCTAGATATTAACATTTCTGCACAGTTTCTGCATATATAACATTTGAGCTTTTGTTCTCCATTTATGCCGCCCAGGTGTTAGCGAAACAACAATGGTACGGCTGTTTCATCAAAGCCTGATTTATCCGCTATTGGCATTATGTAATGTATTCCTGTAACACTAAGTATCAGAAAATTTAAGTTTTATTAAGTAAGGAACATATGAATAGATTTGAAGAATAAGCAGTATTTTTTTTTTTAATAGAAAACTAACTGAACCTGTGCTCTCTACACAGTGCATCATTTACCTATGAGCATGAATCTTCTTGTCATTCCTCACAGCATCTGTACATATCCCTTTACAGACATAAGTGGAAGACGTCTTGATAAAAGTCGGGAAGGGGTACCACAAAGGGGAGATTTTTTTCGATTACTTTTTCAATATATCGCATCGTTTACAAGATTGAGCCTACTTCCGATTGGAGTTTCTAATTTATATATGACCAGTGTTTTCTTTCTTCTTGCATGCAGTATGTAATACGCAAATACATTACATACACAATTAATTATAATGTCAGTAATATATGGTGTTCATTGGGCAAAACACTATACAATAAAGATTCATCTTAGCCTGGAGAAATGGTAATTCTTAGTTTTTCATTATGTTTTGGCCATGAAATAAACGCCTGCGAGATATACAGCCCCTGTATTCAGCTATATTGTGTTGGAATGTATAACTCATAGGATATGATGCTTTTAAAATTTCAACACCTCCAGTGTACCCTTAAAAAAATGTAAGAATGAAATAACGACCATCTTGATTAAATATTCAATTAGAACTGGACAATCTACTCAAAATTTGGACTCAACTAGTGAAAACGGCACGTTTCTAGTACTTGTTTTTTTTTTTTTTTCGAGATCTCATTGTTGAAAGGATTGGGGACAAACATATAAACCTAGCATTTTAATATATAGATTATATTATTTATTTAAATTTTAATGTATATTTTTGAATATTATTCAATTAAATTAGAATTTAGACAAACATGTATAGCCATGCTAATTTAACAGAAACATACAGTAACATTAAATTTCTTCTTTCTAGTAGTAGATGCACAATCTTAGTGGCACAATAAATAGACTATAGAAATAGAAATAACATAATGGAATATCTAGAGATATAAACAAAATTGAGCATATTTATTTTGGATTATGTTACGAGAATTTTCTGAAATCACTTTTACATTAAAAGTGTACTTATCGCTTGTAGTTATGATATTGTTCCTTGTTTCTGTTATACTAGAGGAGAAATATCTCCTCCAGTTCACTTCGAGGCGGCAACTTACCAAGAACTGACGAAACGTTGCCACGTTGGACAGCAATGGATATACGTTGGATTAAGAAGGATGCTCAACGAACATCTCCAGAAGCGATAGATATGCGTCTGCCTACCGCTCTGATAAAATCAAGGCTTCTAGAACCCCATGTCCCACTGCTCTCGATGGCTATTGGAGCAAAAATAAATTTATCGAGGAGATTATTGTATTTCCTTTCCTTTTCTGCATCTCTACGTCTAGCAACTTCTTCAGCATTCATAACAGCCAATGGGAGGCTAGAATGGGCAAATGTGTTCGAACATGTAAAAATCCCATACTAGTGATTTGCCTCTCATCCAAGGTACTAATGTCATGCCGTCAGGTTGTATACCATCGGAACGACAACAGCCTGCGGTTCACGAATGGAAGGAATTCCTGCCGTTGTGGGGGTTCGCAAAACGATGTCATTAGCAGATGAATGTCTGGTGTTTCTGCCAATGCTCTTCATGCATAAAAGGCCATATAGGCCGCGTTGGGTAACTTGATTCCCGCAAACTGGACAGCGATGTGGCTCACAAACAGCTGAACCTAGTCTTAAGGCTACTGCGATTCGAAAGATTTCATTAGGCATGTGAAGACCTAATTGGAGGGAAGGTAACGCATTTAACCATACCCCAGCATGGGGGGATGACGCAGCAAGAAGTCTCGCTTTATACTCTGGAACAGCAACGAATTGTAAAAGAAGTTCATGGAAATGTCTGCTATTGGTGTGTACCAAGATGCCTGAGAACCTCTTTTGCTGATTTCTGGAAGATCCGTATCTCTTCGATGTATCCATTTACTAGAGCCTCGATTAAACGAAGAGATCCGTGGTAGAATGCTAAAAAGGTAGGAATCGCCATATCAACGGTTTGTCGAATACCAAGACCTTCTAATCCAACAGGTAAGGATGCTTGCATCCAAGAGTCGTCGCTCAAAGAGCAGTTCAAAATTGACTCCAGACCCGTTTTGAGGATATGATCATATTTATTCAGCAGTGGAGTCTCATTCCAAGATGGAAAGCACCGTAGAAAGTAGTTTAGGCGAGGGATTGACAATAAAGTACGTAGAAGAAAAAAGCTGTGTGTGCTGAAATCGAGTCAAGACGAGACAGAAAGTATTCCAATTTCGATATTTTGTTCGATAGCACATTTGTAAATGGTTCCTTCGTGAGAGCAGTACCTAGAAGACAAGCATCCTGTTTAGTTAGGAGACGTATTTCTTGGGGCAACTTCTTCAAATCTTCTGAATATTGGTCGGATGTGACTTCATCTGATCCAAGGAAACTAACTTCGCATTTTGAGAAATTCAAATGTAAATCAAGAGCTGATGCCTTCTCATTTATATGTGTTAACGTTGAAAGGACTGCCTCAGGTTTGTCAGCAATAGTCCCATCATCCAAATACCAGATGTTTAGTTCAGTATTAATTGAATGTACTAAAGAATTTATTGTTATGGTAAAAATATGCAGCAAAATATGGCAGCTAAAATTATGTTAATTTCAAACAGTGGAAGTAACCTTTTCCACATAGATTATGAAAAGAAATCAAAATGACAATCTCAAGGATGATGAATTGCAGAGTCTTGTAACATTTGTGGAATGATAAAGACAAACTGAAAATTAATAACCTTTTATGTCTTGTATCCGAATTTGATATTTTACTTTTTATGTGTTCCTACTAAGATATAAGGGATCAAGCCGAATGGAAAAAATGGGAAAATATCTATTAACTGGAAACATAATATGTGTCAAAAAGTGATGTATTTTGGACACTAGCGGATCCAGAAAAGTTGTTTGGGGAGGGAAGGTAGGCTCCTGGACGATTAATTTAGGTTTTAATTGCAGATACTAAAGAAAGCGAACAAAGTAATGTGTGTGAAGACCACAAATAGTAATACATAGTCTACACGTACTCTCATGCTATTCACATAATTACTAATGAGTTGTTGCGGCATGAAGATCCATTAAGCCATCAAGGCTCTTGATATGTAACTGCTGGATGACTCTTGGTTGATTTTGACATGCTGCAAGAATTTTCCCCATAGTATTTCAAATCTGCTCGATGAGATTCAAGTTGGAGAAAAAAGGAAAGCTAGTCGATTCGTCAAATTTTCTCAAGTTCCAAGAGCTCTGTCACTTCCGCTGTTCGATGCAGTCACGCACTATCATCTTCAGAAAAGAAATTGGGGCCTACTGCATCATAAAAGAGACGGAGGTGAGGAGTATAGTGTCACACCAATATTGACAAAAGAATGTACCGTGTTCAAAAATTGTGAGATCGTTATCCTCATGAAACATTATGCTTTCGGTCACAAGAATACCAACCACCCAAATGATCATGTTCGACAGTGTTTCTGGGTTCATTCGTGTTGCACCTCTCGACAGATGAGTGTAACTCCATAATCACTATTCAGATTGAACCTGATCTCATAGGAGATGAGAATGCGATCTACTCCTTTTTGATTCAGTACTGATGTTCTTGGCACCACTGCAAATGATGCCGAAAATGTGCAGGTGTCAACAGGATAAAAGTGTGGTCATCGGGCAAAGAGAATACACCATGAAGTCGATGAGCTACTATGGAGTATGAGATTGGGTAACTTGCAGTCCTCTTAGGTGTGTTTGTAATTGCACGAGATGATTTTTGTTGGTTCCTTCTTGTCTGTTTCACAACGAAGCAGTTGTCGTTTGCTGTACTTGACAGTGATCGACCATCACCTCCCCTCCCACAGTATTACCGTAGTTTTGAATGCTCCTCACGCACGTGAAACAATGCTATGGGCAATACCACAAGCCCGGGCCACATTCGTCACACTTTGTCTCTCTTCCAGTTTACGACGATTATTTCTCGTATGAAGTCACCCAATGTCTCTGGGTCAAGTAGTTGTGAGTAATACCACTACAATGCACCTTAACAGCTCTGAGTGACACACTGTCTCGTTTCTTTCATTCGACTGCTTTGTGTTGGGGAATCTGACCCATTTGACAGTATGTCACGTTGTCACGTCATTAAACATCTTGCTCCCTGAGTATGTGTGGGAAACCTCTGGCAACATGCTGCCGGAATTGCTTTCATTTTCATCGATTAAGCAATATTTCACAATATTTTATTTATCTCGTCCTTGAGTTTTGCACACCAGTAGATTATACATCTTTTTAATTTACAGTTTGTTGTAGAAAATTTATATAAATAAAACATAGTCAATCGCAATATTCATAACTGAATCTTCTCTGATTCACTTCTCTGCAAAACACTGTTGGCTCCTAACTGTATCCTATTTATAAATGACAAACGTCTCAGTACAACACAATAATTTATAATAGTAGATAGTCATGCTACTTGCGCTATCGCTTGCCTACCTGATCCTAATACGTGTAACTAACGTGCAAGCAATTTGCCTATTTAAAACTACTCTGACAACAAAAAGAAGCTGCATTTATTCAGTTTAGTTATTTCAAAATAAGACAAAGACCGTAACCAGGGTCGGAGAGGCAACCAGAGAACCCACCCTGCTAGATTAAAAAGAAGTCCCACTGTCTTAATATGTTAAAAGTGTACTAGTTTATGAGGTTTATCGTCTAACCTATAAGTATTATATATATACAGTTCATATTATCCATCATCTCGCATCAAATCACTCATATCTTCACTTGTTACTGAATCTGTAACCTGTAACTTGTTTAAAAGATCTACTAATTCTAGGTCATTTGAAGATTCTTGAATTTGTGCTATCCTTGTGCTATCATTAGGCTATTTGGTGAAATATGGTTCCAGCTTTTCAGGACGATAGATTGTTTCACATGATGTTCCAAGATTCTGTCATCCAGTAAATAACATCTTTTAGATTAACCTCTTTTAGGCTTTCGACAACTGTATTGTTATTTTCTAGGCCTTCCAACAAGTGTTTCAAAAGTCACACAAAAGAAACAAAATGTGGCAACGTTGGGCATGGTCCTTAACTTTACGCCAGCCTCACTTTTGCTTTGTTTGCTAAAAGGAAGGCTTGCAAACTGCTTATCGTTGTAACCAGACTAGGGTTTAGAAGATGCTTTTCGTTTGTTTGTTTCGATTGAGCTCGGATAACACGGAACCTCGGTTAATCGGAAACTGATAATCGGGACTCCACTGTTATTGTACTAAAAGGTAGATTGTCTTTTGATCATTTCTGTCGCACGACGATTATTTGAAAAGGTCTACGAATAACACTAAAACATTCATTATGAAGTGCAAAATCTAATGTGTTTTTAACATATTGTCTCATGACACTAATGCACTTGGTTCAACAATGTTCTAAATAAATCCTTCATGTCACCATGCAAATTACATTCCTCTAGGCTTGTGAAATACTCTCTACTGATAACGTTAAACTCTTCGTTTGAAATCGAAAGAAATTGTAGTTTAGAAACGCATGAGCTCGATGTGGTATCAAATTATACCCTAACTTATTGGTTTCGGCCTTTCAAACTATACTCGTTTCTTCTGTAGTAATTCGAGATTTTTCCTTTATTTTTCCTTGTAGTTGCTTCGAAATCTTTATACACCATTGAACGGTGATTAATTTTCCTGGTGGAAGGTAACCAATAAGGATATTTTTTGCGTTCTTCTTCCAGTCATCCCCAGAAAAGGAAAAAAGAAGCTTTCCGATAAACTACACATACAGAGATTTATTTAGAGGTGGAGAATCAAAATCTTTCCGTTGTTTTGACTGCTTTCTGTTTCTGTAGTGTACCCACATTTCATCAGTAGTAATTAATTAAACAGAAGCTCTAGGTATTTCAAATGTAGTTGAGGGAGTATTTCATATTTTCACTGAACTTACGTGAAGAGACTGCTTGCTAGATGGATGAGGCGAGCGCTAGCATTTCGAAAGCAAATAAAAATATACAAATCTCGAATGACAACTTAACTCATTTTGTGTATCTTCTGCGTTAATCTGTGATCCAAGCACATCAATCACTTTTTCAATAATTTTTGGTACATTGAAAGATTTTAGCTATCTACGTCGCAGGTCATCTTCCAGAATTTCAAGACAGCATTTGAATTCAGATGTACTTGACAACAGTTGAAAATGACGGAGCCGAACCCCACAGAGTGTGACAAATGACGATTCTAGCGGGACGAAATTGCTGAGAAGCAGGTTTCGGAACCAATATGCGTAAAATGTGACTGGTGTGCTATTTCTTGCTCATAGAGTATTGACATCAGGGGCGTAATGTGACAGGGTAGTAGGGGGTGGGGCAATTGCCAACCCGAAACAGAAACGTATTTGAATGAACGGGTTTTGGTAATAAAAATGTATGAGCTACCTTTGTGAATACCAATATATTAGCTTACACAGAATGTAAAACGTTAAAAAATTACCAAACACATGTAAAGATACTAAATATTTGAAAGAATTGAAGCTTATGTTGTAAAGGGTTATCGTCACCTTACGAATTAAGAGGATACAGAATTAGAAGATTACCTTATCCTATGCCGTGTGACTTTTGCACCCTCCTCCTCTGTTCTGCAGTACACGTTAGTAAAATATGCTCAAAGGAATTGAGAATGATATACATTTAAGTATATAATAATCTTTGCATTACACTGTCCCGTAGTTATCGTCTCCCTGACAAAATGTAAACTTACATTCCTTATCGACATTTATTAGAATATGAAACAAAATTCTATACATAATGAATTAACATAAATAAAGATAACTGCAACATTGACATCTCAATTATTGTGGCAGTTTTGTTCTACAATGCACAAAACAACATGTATAATGTATTCAAAGCAAGGAATATAAAGAAAAGCACTAAAATGGCTGTTAGGAAATAATGAGAAACAAAGTATTCTTATGGTCCCTCAAAATCACATTCATCATCATCTAAGGGAACGTCATCTGTATTCAAAGCAGGCAATGAAAGTAACGAAAGAACTTAACTTGTTATATGCCCGGTCTTTTCTTCGAGGCTTGCGTCTTAAACTGGCTATTAACGGATCACAGGATATCAAGAATCTATGAATAAGATCTGTGTTGCTATCCACACGAAAGGTTTTTCATGTGAAGTTTTCTCCGTACTTTCTAGTATCTTTGTTCCTTGCTTCTTGTGCTTCTTCCGAAAGTTGGCCAATCGGAAGCATACAAGAGGCAATAACAATTTTCCCATGCCCCAAAATCTTATGCAAGTACTTGGTGCATAATCGCCTAAGTACAAGTGTCTAGTTGCTGCTGCATACTGCTTAAAAGCATCTGCGTTGATGGGAAACCCACAATTGATACATTCTAAAATTACATGAAAATGTTCAATGAGTTCAACATTAACACCTGTAATGTCAGAGACAGTTCAGTATTTCTGAAAAACCTTCGCGCTGTATTACCATTATTGGTTTTTCCTTCTTGTTGTGTAGGCATATCAACCAAAAGGCCCATCTCATTTCGAAATTTTTCTTGAATACACTTTTCCCTAATGGCTAATTTATTTTTCATTTCGGGACCTGTTACTCGCCACACTTTAACATCTAATCTATACGCAATGTGCAGTATGCATTCCATAAACCTCGTAACTTAATGTATTGTTCAGTTGAAAGATTTGCATCAACAACGAGTGCCAGAGCTTGATCTGCAGATATAATCTTCATTTTATTTTCCACATTAGACACTGAACTGCGGATCGTTTTTATACTGGTACCTTGACGATGTGATGCTTCTGATAGTTCTTTCATTATGGTCGCAGAATCCTTTTTGCCCTCTTCACAAAGCTTCATTTCCGCAGCAGTAGATATCTGCTCCAAGCTATTTGATGTGACAAAGTCTCTGCGCTTCCTTTTCTTGGTTTTCTCGCAACACTCACTGAATGTCTTGGATGGCCTTCCAAACGTAGCAGATGGTTTGTCAGTGGATAGAGAAGGTAGTAGCTTTCGAGCAGTGTCTGGTAAACTTGTGTTTCCACATAACCAGTCTGCAATCGATGTAAGGAATCGTTCACGATGATGATCAGATTTCTCACCTGTATTCAATTTTCTGACACAGGCTTCTTATAAATATCTTTAAATTCTTTTCAACATCATCGAAAGGTGTTCCATGCTGACTATTTTTGAAACAAGTTCATATACCTCTAATCGCCCAGTTTTCCGGTGACGCAACCAAACATCAAATATTGCTTGCCAGGAGTTCGAAGACGCCATCCTGAATGAAATATCTAATTATTAGAAGCACAAACATGGGCAGAATTTCTCTTCATATTACTTTTAGTACATATCCTAGTGCATGGACTAAAATCAGTCTGACGTCTGTATATGACTCTATAAGAGACTTCCAATCTACACTGCATTAATTATAATGTTAAATAAGACATGATGGCATTTTTCCAGGTCAGGTATTATTACTGAGGGCTCACAGACGCAAGACGCTGCTAGACGTACATATGAAACTTAGTTCAAAAATATACAGCAATATCACTCCAAACACATTGCAATGTTTGGAGATAATACATTTAGTTTCTGAATGTCATTTTCAACGCTACACGCCATGAGTTATTTTGGTCAACTTTGGGGCCTTTATGCGATTTCCCTGTCACAGATAATGACATTTCTTATTGATATTCTTCTTCATAGGACCCTTGTCTTTCAATCTACTAAAGACCACGTTTTTCTACGGACTTCAATTTTTCCAATTAAATCCCCCTGGATTGATCAAATAACACACTGTGCCCCTGTAGTATCTTTTATATCATTACATAATTATTTCTGCTGCCTTCAAAACTTTCTTCGGCAAATATTTAGTGACGGCTGGGGTGTCTAGAATTATTAATTTTAAAAATAAACGCAAATACCCTCCAGTTGCAAGACAACAACTATCTATAACATCAGCTATTATTTACTGATCCACAAATAGTGCTAACTTTTCATAGCTGAACGTGGCCGACAATAATAATGTCTCTGTTTGGAATAAGTGGAGCCATTTGTATGTCAATCTTCTATTATATAGACATATTTATATATAGGGCTATGTTAAAATGTTGTCAGATCACTAAATATGTGATCAATGAGCCGGAAGTGTCAGAGGCAGTGAGACCCCTGACCCGAAGTGACCCAGACAGACCTGGAATGACTCGGACACGCACGGAAAGACCCGAAGATGACGAAACTTACGTGAGGGTGTTACACAACAGGAGTATGTGTAAGGGTGAGTTCTAAGAAACATGATTATGTTCTTCCTACTCACTAAATCTATAATTTTCGGCTGCTTCCGGATACCCGGGTCTGTCCGAGTCAGACCGGGTCTCCGAAACGAGACTTAGATTCAGACAAAATTCATGACCCAAGAGATCCAGGTAAACCGGTGACCCATGATCAGGATTGTGCGATTTAAATCAGCTAGGTTTAAAACATGGTGGTTTAAAGTAGGTGGTTTTTAAATGAATTTTTTCTTAACCTTTTTGAACACCTTTCGCGTAATGCATGTTAGAGGTGCGATAAGGAATAGAGATATGTATGGCATGTGTTATTTCATACGGTTGTTCAGCTCACGTATTAAATTTAGCTGTGAGCTCTTCCGTAGCTAAGCGGTTAGCGTACGCGCCTTTGACATGGGAGACCCGGGTTCGATTCCCGGCGGGAGTTCATGTAGTTCGGATTCCACGTTAATCAGTAGGTCCACGTCTCATATAGCCTCGCTGCTAAGAGACGCCAAACTAAAATCAACTCAACTCAATTAAATTTAGCTGTTTATGTAATCATTGTTTCTTAATATAAAGGAACAAATAATTCGTTATATAAACTCTTAACAAACAAACAAAAAAAAAAAAAGCATTTGCTCCATCGTTGCAAGAGTTTTTGCGGTTTCAGTATAAAGAGATCAATTCCAAGTAAACAGCACTTTAATTGTTTTCAAATTCTTGTAAGTTACCAGTTCTTGACGTTGAGGAATTACCAATAAATTTATATTCTAAAATATCGCTGAAAAGACGTGTATCTCTATCTGTCTATCATTCGTTTCCACCTGTTATGTAAATTTTTCTCCATCAATCACCACTTCTAGCTAAAATCTACTGTTGGTAGTTCTCGCGACTAGATGTGCAGAATATCCCAGCCTATCATTCGTTCCTGAAAGGAGTGCACGGACCTCCCTTGATAACACTTTGCTTACGACACTGATAGCATTTGCTACTCATTATCATATTTTCCTTCCTACAGTTCGTTTAATAGACCAGAATTTGCTTCATCATGACTCAAGGATCTAGAATATCTCAACTGCTTTACACCACGCAGGAATTTTCGTGCTGTCAATACGAAATGAATCCAAGAACATATGAATAACAACCACAGGTAGTAATTACATGCATACACCGGAGCATACCATAAGTTATATTCAAATTTCTACACATGTTGAAGAACAGTTATTTAAAATGTGTTGGAAAATGAAAATTAAGAACAAGATAGTGAATGCTGATTAAAACTTACAAAAAGCGGTTCGTACTGAACATTAAAAAGAGAGAAAAGATGCAAAGGAAATTGCAAAACTACAGTGCATTACATTTCCCGTTTGTTGAGTCTTACTACATGAGTAACTGCATGCATGCTTGCATACCAAGTGACCTTTGAATATTTTCGCTGAATGTGCTGTGAAAATAGGGAAGATGCAACAACTAACCCCACCCACTTCTTATATAACTTTGCAACCATCCTGGTTCTTTTTCCCCCTTCTTAATTTCTTTTCTTAACCACCTCCAACATCATCATCATCGTCATCGTCACTTCTGCCTTTCACTTTACTGGTTATGCCTCTGTTTTTTTTTTTTAGAAAAAAAAAAAAAGAAATTAAATATTAAACAACACTCCTCTTTTGCACATCCTTGGTTATATAACTGTTAGGGAAAAATATTCATAATGTTGTGGTTGCTTTTTAATAACTAAAAAATAATTTAGAAGGTCGTAAACAAAGGAAGTGACAATAAATATGCCAGAATAAACAAGATCATTTTGTTGTTTTCTCTTACGCTTAAGCGATGATTTTTTTCTTTTTAAAAAAATGTTTGCTATTTACTTATTTTTATAAACAAGAAGAGAAGACAGGTTTATGTGCATATTGCTCTTTGGACGAAGATTAAATGTCAAATAAGGAAGAATACTATAATGTTTCTATAAGTACTTCGTAATAAATGCATGAACGTAAATAAGGTATTTAAACGTTCCTTTACGTAAATGGTTACATAGTCTATTCAGATATTATCAAGTTGATTTGTTCGATTTTTTTAGTTACATGTTTATTAGTTACATTCTTCGATTGGTTTTATTGAATAGAAGGCACTACGATATCCTGCAACATCTGCAACCATGTAGGGTCATAAGGAATGGATACCTACACTTACACAAGACTAGAGTTGAAGCTATCTCGTCTCGGAAATGTGTCATGAAAGTGAGTTCTCGTCTCAAAAATATGTATGTTTTTAGTAGAAGTACGCTGTCTCGTCATCAGAATTTCTGTTTGAATTCTGAATCTGAAATTTTCTACATCTTTACCAATATCTGATAGGATTGCAACACGTAATAATAGCACTGTGGGTAACTGGAAGATAGAAGACATTAAAATGGAAGATAATATTGCAGTCAACTCTTGCTAACCTCATCATCCCAGTTAATTTCTTTTTAACTCAAAAAATAAGACAAATTAATTGTTCTCTTCTATATAACCTAACCCAAACCAAATATACAAAGTAGCTCAGTACGTTTACTTGTTCTTCTCTTCCTCGGAGGAAAAGTAGACGTATGATATTCTGTTATGAACACACGCAAAATGTTATTAGCCAATTTCGCGGAGCGGGAAGCCATCAGTTTGCTGATCGACGGTGCGGGCCTGTTCAAACGCAATTGTCTGATTATATTAACCAGTTTGTCATCGGGGAGGCATACCGGTAGTGGCTCTTGTCTATGAATTTTATGTTCGCTTGTCCACGATTCATTACTTGAGTGATGCGTAAACACCTCTTCCCCTCTTAAGGTTCTACTCCGTCAAGAGAATCGAAGGTTCTGTTGAGCAGGCGTGCTACCATTCCGCTGAAATGTTAATCGTTCGTACGTCAAATCCTGCAGCACAAATCCTTTGAGTTTGGATGCATTCCCTTTATTCTTTCTTAGTTTTGTGATTTTCATAAACGGCAGTGTATGTTCGTCACATTCACTCCTCCATTCAAAACAAGGACAGGATACTGTTCATACCACAACCACAAAGATGGTCATAAGAAAGTCTACAAGATTTATAGGCATCGTCAAACTAACTGTAGACTTTTAGAATGTGAAGTTTATTATTGAAACTAGAAATAATGTATCTGTAACTTTTCGTTGCAATAGAGATATAAGATCAGAGATTAAATCTCTTCTTCAGACGCTGAATCCATATGGAAAATCTCGCTTTCTATTAGCGTTTCGGTTTTGCTATACAGAAATCAGAATTGACCCGGAAGTTCTACAAATGTCTATAGCTTCCAGCTTTTATAGAAAGATAAGACTGGAGATAAAACCTATTCTTGGGCACTGAATCCACATTTAAAAATTATTTTTAAGTATCTATTATCGTTTTCCTTTACGGAAATCAGTATTTAAACCGTTAAACGTAGAATTCTACCGTCTCATGGTTTCAAAATATAGGGATGAGCCTGATTCAGCCTTCATTGTGATCTAGTGGTTGCAACGTGTACCCCTGTGGTGTACGTGGTCTGGATTTGATTCCCCGTGGAATATCACAAAAATGTAGTTTCACAATCATCATATTCTTTAATCATCCGTTTCTTTTAGTCTAATGGGCTCTAAAGTATGACGTTAAACTAAAAAAAAAAATCATTTCATTTCCATTTCTATTCTTGATTCACTGAATACATTTCGAAAAACACATAGAGAAAACTCCGTTATCTGGACAACGGTATATTGTACAAATATACGGAATCCATATGTTTAATTCGGAAATCTGTACAGAGCACATGTTATCGTGTACTACACGTGTACTGCTCTTTTTCCGCTTAGATATTACATCATGCCGCTGCAGATTGTGTGCCATCTAATAGTATTCTGCATATTGCATATGTATACATATGTTACATACGTCAACTGTATGTTATATACGTCCATCTGTATGTGCGATCCTTACCACCTATATACACTGTTTTGCTTTCATACGGAAAGTATTATAAAACATACGTTTTCAGTTATACGTTTGCTACAAGTTGTTACAAGTTATCGTACGTTAAGTCCTAAAAAGTACAGGATTTACGCATGTAACCTACGTTTTTACGTACGTCAACTGCGTTTTTCTCTGTGCTGCTTCTCGCTATCTATTACTGTCTTTGCTCTATAGTAATCAATGTTGAAACTGGAAACGGCTGGTTTCTTCCAGTTCCGGTTTGAATACTAGTTTATGGAAAATATTCTCGCCGAACTGAATCCATACAGAAATCCGTTTCTTACTGTTACCTTTTTCGCTCTTCTATTCATAGACAAACAGACGGACCTAGTGGTGCTATAAGTCTTCCCATACTCACAAATACTATTGTTTAAAAGTAGAAAATATGAATGAACAGTACATTTAATTAGCAATCATTAGGTTTAGTGCTTACTGTGCAATCTTCACATGAGTTGTAAAATTTGCACCAATATTTTTGTGCATCCATTCTATCCATATGTATATACATTAATTGTATGATAATAAGACAAGATAAGTGACTCAATAAAATAAAATGGATATATCTAGTTGAAATTAACAAACGTGTTTTGCTTATGTATGATAGCCTTCTGCATATATTAATGTATTTTTACTGCACGTAAAGAATGCATAATTACATAAAGAATGTTTAATACGATGCGTCCTTGAAATTGTTATTAGAGTAGTGTCTATCATGTTGTCTGTACCAAGATATACCACATCAAATTATAAGCAGAACTTGCCTACTCGTAGAAATTGTGTCATAATTAGCAACTGCAGGAACTACGCTGCTTATTTTGAAATACTGTATATACAAAGACGCAACATAGTGCCAAAGTTAGCGAATTCTGTTAGAGACGTGATTGAATATGCTCATTTGTATCACGGCCTCGTCGACCTCCCAAGATCGTGGAGATACGATCTTACTCTTTAATAACTGTAGTCTTTAGAAAAACGAAAGAAAAAACGAACCGGGAAGTTAAAACTTTTACAAGATGTTATTTAGTTTCTGAAATCTTTGTATAGTGCATAATACAACCACTGTTCAACTCTTAACCTTTCAGGATGTGAGGAATATTTGAAAAGTAAAATAGAATTTGAAATTTCCTCATTGAATGAGGAAAAAAGCATAGCAATGTGTTAAACTCCCAAATCGTTATTCCTTGATGCACATAATTCAACTTATAGAACAGCACTGTAAAACAAAGTGAAATGAGTCTGAAGATAACTTTATGATAAACGCATTTGGCATCTATGTCCTTCACGAAATCAAAATTTTGTTTAAAACGTTTGAATAGTCTGATTTATTAACTTAAAACTTATCACAAACTTTTTATTCTTTACAGAAAACAATAGCTGTAAACTATATCAATTACGTAATTACTAACGCAATATTCCTAAAGCTTATCCATAGCGTTGCATTGCACTGCGGAAAGAAATATATTTCAGGCATAATAAAGTTGCAAGGTTATAAAACTTTTTCCATATAGCTTGGTTTCATAACGCCTTAACCAGTTGTGGATTCCATCAGGGCAGGATTAAGAGGGGGGACTTAGGGATGCTATACCCCGGGCCTCCAGGTGGACACGGGACTCTACTCTGATCAAAATATCAACTGGTTATCTAAAAACGATCATGAAGATACAATCATCATGATAAAATAAAATATGACCAAAGATATGAAACATATTCCCTTAACTTCCCCATTGCACTTTCACAGAAATGTATTAGGTGAAGACAGTACATATTTCTTCTAGCCCCGGGCCTTCAGATGGGTTAGTGCAGCCCTGGATACCATTTTTGAACTCCACACATCGTGAACACAACCATAATTGGATTTCAGTTTCCCTATGTTGTCGTCATGAAATTGCCTGTCTTTTCGTAAATAACTTCAGAGAAAGAAAGAAAGAAACTTCTTTTCTTTTTTTAATTTTATTTTTGAGTTTCACATCCCAAATATTATGCAACGATCACTAAAGAGGACGGAGATGCAATGACGGAATGACGAGATATTATGATGGAATGACGAAAGTGAGGGGAAACGGATAAACTCCAAGAAAACCCATGCACAAGAGTTTATCCACCACAAAGTCAACTTGGTGGGAGATGGATCGAAGCAGGGACTCCACGCGCCAGACATGAGCACTCTACTACTGAGCGACCGCGACTCTAGATAATTTTCGATATCAAAATCATGTAAATGGAGATGATTTCATAAGTATACTTCCATTAGTGTTTCCTCGTCGACTATATGTATCTTAGTTTTCCATGTTCGGTTATTGTCGAAATTTTCCAGCAATTTCATAAAAGATGAACGAATGCTCAGTTTTTCATGCTAAATTTCGTAAGGAAATGTGTATGCACAAAACAATTAGTGAGCTAAAATATACCGTACACCTTGTCATTAGTGTTGAAATGGTAGTGCTTCCATTGCATTCGTTCAGTTTCAGTTCCTTTATACTATGTTTGACATCAATTGTGAAACTATGCTTGAACATCAGTTTCATATCCACATCCGAAACACGAAAACAGTTGTCAGTAAGAGTGGAGTATATTTCACATTTTCATAATGGTGTGTGAGTCAATAGTCCAGCTATGAAAGTGAATAAGAACAATATGTCTTATTGAAGGAACATTGAAATGTTCACAGTAATATTGAGACTCATTTCCTTTATTCATTTCAGATCCACTTCCTTTTCTAATGAGTTATTATCATAAACCACTAAGCAAATATCATTCATTTTATTTACTATGATAGTATTAACAGCATTTATTACACTCTACTGCAGGGATGCAAATAAGCAACAAAATTTTACGCTCCCAAGAAAAAAACTACTAGCCCAAATCCCACAATACAAATCATTTACTTACCTTCAGTATGATGTTAAATACTCGCCCGCACCGATAAACCACTCGCCCCGGGCGAGTGGTTATTTGCATCCTTGCTCTACTATGTGCGAATTGCTTATGCAGCTTTGATTTTAAATCACCATAATCAACTGTTACCTCCTTCGTCACATAAAATGCAAGAAACAACCATTAGATCAACGTTCATTATCTTGTCACTTAAAGGATTGATTTTTCTTTCTTCAATAACCAGTAGTCTCTGACAAGACTAAGTCAAACAAACTCTGGAATTGCAGTCTGACGTCATATATTGACTATAAAGCCTAAGATAAGGTGATTACGCCGTAAATAGATTTCCATTCTGTCACTTAATTATTTATTTCATCATACTTATAATCCTCATTTGCAAGATAATTATTCTGTACAAATCATGAAGACATTGGTACAATATACTTAATTTTCGGAACATGAGCTGGGATAGTAGGTACATTTCTCAATCTTTTCATTCAAGCAAAATCAGGTCGACCAGGAAGTCTAGTTGGAGACGATCAAATTTATAATGTAGTAGTCCCCGCTTATTTCTATTGTAATTTTGTTCATTGTAATACCAATCATAATCGGAAATTGATTAATATCTCTTATGCTTAGGGCCCCTGATATAGTTTTCTCTCGTCTTAATAATACGATATTTTGACTACTTCCTCCCTCTCTACTCTACTATTAACTGCGAAAATAATACAAATGAAATGAAATCTTTCAGTTTAACGTCCCATGATTATGCCTTTTAGGTTAAGAGAGACGATGATTAAAGCCAGTGAGACGTGGAAAGAAACAGGAGAACCCACGGATACGATGTTGTCCACCACAAACTTACTTAGCCGGGGATCAAAATAGGAACTCCACGAACCAGAAACCCGCAGACAAGAAGTTGTCCACTACCAACTTACGAAGGTGGGCTGATAAGTTCTCGGCCAGACCCAGAAGGACTTGAGCTGCAGGCATGAAAGTGTGAGGCTATTCAACATAGTCCCCTCGATGGTCAACACATTCGGTACTTCGATGCTGCAATTTCTCCAACTCCTTAAAAAAAAAAAAAAAAAAAAAAAAACTCAAGGTCTGCAAAAAACTGTTCCGCAGCTGTTATCACCTCTTCATCACTGTGAAATTTCCGTCCTTTCAGTGCTGTTTTGAGTTTTGGAAACAGATAATAATCAGACGGGGCAAGATCTGGCGAGTAAGGTGGGTGGTCAATGCACTGAAACCCTAGGTCCCTCAGAAAATCCCTTGTTCTGCCAGCCTTGTGGACGGGAGCATTATCCTGCAAGAACAAGACACCTCATGTCAACTTTCCCCGGTGTTTTTCTTTAATAGCGTCCTTTACCTTAGCCAGCAGACAGCAGTAATACTCAGCAGTTATGGTTTGGCCCTTTGGAAGGTAGTCGGAGAGCAAAACACCATCCTTATCTCAGCACCTTCCCTGCGGATTTTTGTGCTTTGAATTTTTTGGGCTTTGGAGATCCTGAGTGGCGCCACTCGCATGACTGCGGTTTGGTTTTCGGATCAAAGAAATGCAGCCACGTTTCATCCTGGGTAACGAGCCGATTCAAAAATCGTCCTTTGAGTTCGCAAAATGCCGTAAAATCACCTGCGATGATCTCACACGTTCGCGTTTCTGATCCGCGTTCAAACATTTCGGAATCCATTTCGCAGACAGCCTGCGCATGTCCAACTGATCATGGATTATTGACCCAACACGTTCTTTGGATATGCTTAATTTGTCAGCTACCTCCTGAAGGGAAATCCGTCTGTTGCTCAAAATCAGATCATGAATCTGATCCACTCTTTCCGGAGTTGACACTGAGACTATCGTGCCACACCTGTCACCATCTTCTGTTGAACATTCACCACGTTTGAAGTTCGCACACCATTTCTTCACAGTGGAATATGAAGGTCACTGTCCATCCAATGTGTCTAGCATGCAACCATGGATTTCCTTGGGCGACTTCTGTTGCAGGAAGAAGAACTTCATTACTCCTCGCAACTCCTCTTTGGTGAATTTGACATCTGGCTCCGCCATGGTTCATTCAATTACCTGTAAAATAAAAACCGTTCATGATAGAATCGTGAAATTTGTTACTTAAACATATAAAAGATCAACATTTCACATGACATCAATTACATCAGGGTAGTACATTCGGAAGGGGGTCGGGCCGAGAATTTATCAGCCGACCCTCGTACTTGGCCATGGATTGATCCAGGGACCCCACACACCAAAGGTAAAGCGCTCTACTACTGAACCACCGTGCCGCCATGCGGAAAAATTTAAGAATATTGTACTCGCAAGTACTCCATATTGCAACTAAGGGCCATGGGGTTCAGTGGTAGAGCATTCACTTCTGGTGCATGAGGTCACAGGTTCAAACCCTGCTTCTGCCAAGTGAACTTTGTAGTGGAGAAACACCGCATGCGTGGTTTTTTCTCGGGATTCTCCCGTTTCCCCTCACGTTCTTCATTCCACCGTTTCATTTATTGCTCATCATCACTATCTCCTTTAGCCTAGCCGGCATCACCGTGGGACGTAAAACTCAAAATTCATTTCATTTTTTCCGTATTTCAACTATAATACTCTGTAACACACTTACCTAGGATTAGCTAGAATTTCTTTTAACTAGCTTATTTTTTACTGAACAAACATTGTTATAGATGCTATTGGTATTGGTCAATCTATGTTCATCAAATGTACGAAGTGCAACTATAGACGATTGGATTATATATTCAAGAACGGATAGGATGCGAAAAAAACTTCCGCTGGAATGATCTCGTGGAATACGTATTCTTATCGTTGAAAATCGCATGACTTATGCAGTGAGAGATGACTTATAATCCCTCTGGTTCCGTTATAGCGGCCACAAACCAAGGCCAGTTGAGTCGACACACTGGAGAACTTAAATGACGACTTTTAACGGAGTAAAAAGAACTACTTCCGGATAACACAGAGACCTTGATTTGCCTCGGCTACCAAAGAGTGTTTCCAACATTTCCTTAACTAGATGACCTTCAAGTCTGGCGGGCTTCTTTTATTTTTTATAACGCTCCTTCTTATCTCTTTCTTTTCTTGTCTTTCCATTTCTCAATTGTCCAATAAGAAAGGAGAATTGTTTAAAAAGTGCTCTCTCTCTCTCTTTCATTTAACATGAAAATTGATTTTTAATTGCTTATTTCCAGAAATGACGTCACCCTGGAAAAACAAGGTAAATTTAAAAGTGAGGTTCAAGAATTATAGATTTTAAACAAGAAGAGAATGTAGTTGAAGCAGAAAATGCAGTCATTAGTGTTTTTTTTCTTTTTTATTATTTTCATTGAAGTTGCAGTGCTTATTATAAAGCGTAAAAGTGTTCTTTAAATACGCTGTACTTGCATTAGTGAAAATAGTTTAGTAGGTCGAGTACTAAAGAAACGACTCGAAACTCTCGGGTGTAGGTGGATACAATAGAGCAAAGCTTTCCAACTTGGGGTAGCTTGTTAACATCAAAGGTGTAGCGATATTATTTGTTATAGAATTCAGAATATAAAACCAATAAATAATTTGTGATAAAATACTCAATTTCCTTTTCTCGCTAGGAGGGCAGGATGGCTTAGTGGTAGAGCGCTTACCTCTAGTGCGCGGTGTCCCTGGTTCGATTCTCGGCCAAGTAAGTTTGTGGCGGACTCGGGGTACTGCCGCTTCCTCCCACTTTTTTGTTCCACCAATTCTTCCATCGTCATTCACTTGCTTTAATCATCGTCTCCCTTAGCCTAAAGGACATAATTGTAAGATTTGATAGTACTAGATATGTATCTTCTTAATTATGAATATTCACCGATGACCTCTATGGCAGCAAAATTGATCGAAATTTTTTAAAAATAGTTTGATCGCGTTTGATAGCCAACAACCAGCGTTTGAACGTCACACGTAGTGACGTAATACGCACAATTTTGAGGAGGATTAAAAAGTTAATTTTTAGCCCTAATGGAAGGAAAGTTGACCGGAATTGGGCCAGATTTTTTGATCGTCGTTTAACAACGTTTGATCGCCAACAATCAGTGTTTGATACAACACAGAATGACGTAATATTCATTATCTTGCAGGAGGGTTAACAAGTAAACCTCTTACCGTTCATGGAAGCAAAATTTATTGGAATTGAGTCAGATCGTCGGATCGTTGTTTGATTTCGTTTTATCGCCATCAGCGCTTGATTGTCACACATAGAGATGTATTACACATCATTTTGTAGGGTCTAACAAGTAAACCTGCTAAACCCCTCCTCTATAGAAGGAAAATTGATCGGAATCTTATCAGATCGTCATGTGATTCAGCACGTGTAGTGATGTAATACGCGTAATTTTGTAGGGGGGAATAACAAGTTAATTCGTTATCTTTCATGAAAGGATAAGTAATCGGAGTTGGACAAGATAGTTTGATCACGTCAGATTGCCAACAGAGTTTTCGATACAGTTTTTTGATCTTGTCTATTGCGTTTGAAGAGTATTATTTTCAGGTATTGTTCATTGTGGTTATTTGTGTACATACTTTCCGCGATGGTAGAACAGCTTTTGGCTCCTGGTGACAATTCTGGTGAATTTTAAGCGATAAGTAGTCTGTGGATATGTTGTTTTGCAAGCAGTGCCAAAAGCAGACAGAAAAGGGAGTGAACCGTTAAGGGTTAAAATCAGTCAATAACGAATGAGGAATTTAGCCTCGTTTATTTTACGAGGTGTTATTTACTTTCGTTAACAAAAAATCAAATTTTAATGGTACGTGGCACATATCTTTAGAGGTTTTACAATTATCTCCACTATTTGGATTTAAAATCAATCGAGAATGTAAACTTACCTCTCTTCCCCTTTGGTTTAAAAATATATTGTACTAAAATTTTCATTTAAAAATATTTGATTTTGACACAATTTAGTGTATATGTTGCATTTCTCAAGAGACGAGAAATCTCTCGGGTCTCATGGGCGATATTAACTGTAAAGTTTTCGCACATTGCTTTCTTCAATGGCCCGAATTTAGTTTACAACTAAACATCTCTTTTGTCAGTAAAACTACAATAGCCCTATATGAGTCCACCTCGCTAGTCTAATTTCAAGCCTCTTTAGTACCCGGGGTCCTAGGTTCAATTTCCGATGGTAGAACATTTAAAGCATTACGATGGTTAGGTTTCCACCGTAAACTATAGTTTTCGTGGCTCATATACACTCGGTGCTGAACTTTCGCTGAACTTTCATAAACAAGAAAACCATATGAGGCCTAACTTAGTGTGTGAATGAGTCGCAAGGCAGTCTAGTACATATCTCCTGAAACAAAGGTAATATTAACCGCTGTGTTGTAAAGGGCTTGGAATTCCTAAGTATTTACTGTTTCGCCTACATCGAGTAGTCATGCAGCATAACAAGACCACGCCTAAAAGTAAACAAAGGATTTATCTTTTATTTAATTTATTAGAAGTAGAGAGATTTGAAAATGAAGTAAATTAATATTTTATCAGTGTAAATTTGTGAGTGTTTTGAGATTTTGTGCTTTCCCTTAGTATGTATCCTGTAGGCGTATATCACATGTCACAATAGTGATTAAGAAAAAGAAACCCATCTCTTTTCTGAGAAAAATCTAATCTTAATCCATAAGTAATATACCAGTAAAAGTCTTATTATTCATTCTTTTAAATTCCTTCTTTCATATATTTAGAAGTTTATTGGGTGGAAACACCGCACTGAATGAAGACACCTCTGCTCAAAACGATCAAAGCCTATGACTCAAGTTGGCTGCACCTCTTAGTAAAAGTATGCACAGCCTTGAGTAATTATACATGGGAATTGCATCACGAAAAGAAACTGCCTTTGTTCAGGACCGTTCACAAGGATAACTTACTCTTATTTTAGTGACTATATGTTTAAAGGGTGAAACTGAGGAACGCTCTTAGCGTTGATTAAACAGAAGTACATGAATAACTGATAAACAAGCTTAGTCCTTCATAAAGGTAAATACGCTTTCTTCTTTTTTTTTTCGTACATGAAGATGACACATGATTGACTGGAGGGGAGCTATTTCGTTCAAAATTGGAAAAGTTACCCTAGTGAAATGGAAACAAAGATGATCCACTTTTCCTATATGGTCCAATCATTTTTAAAAGATAGATCCTTTGGGTGAACCAAACACTCCTTCACAGGAAAATGACAAGAATTTCCACTAATCCTCATATATCACCAAGAAGTGTACAGTTTAGCAGGGGAAGTTTTGATGAGAAACTAATAATACTAATAACGCAAAATTGTAATGTAATAATAGTAACAATAGGATTGTTTTTCTTGTTTTAGATGGGAAGGTACAGCACGAAAACAGACTATAACTGTGAAAGATAGTGGGACTGAAGTCGGCTCTAGCAGTAATTTGTGATGAGAAATTGCAAGTCAAGAGGACAAATCCATGATACAATATACTGTCCTGCACACAACGGGAAAAATAAATACTACATAATAATACCAAGAAGTTGGGAATCGGTTTTTACTTTATGTTGGGGTATGAGAATGAAAATCATTTAGTGTATCATATCAAATGATATGAAAAGTTGATTTGCTTTTAAAAATTAGATGTAAATGCTAAAGGAAGTAAAAGAAGAGGTGAAACAGGGTATGATTGGTTCAGGTAACTTATGAGGCCTCATCCTGAGCTAGATTTAAGAAAAGTGCATGATTTGTCCATTGCTTGTATGCTAACATTAAACAGATGTCGAGAATTCAGTCTTCATTCTGCTGAAGACCATTTAGATCGATAAAATCTATCCAATAAACCAGGCTGTATTATATATGGACGAACACGGACTACAGGTTATCAATATTGTGAATAAAGTGATTGTGAAAAGGGAGCAAAGGACGTTCCTAGACTTACAAGTGAGAAAAAAGAATAAACTATAACAATGGACTTGTTGTAACGCAGAGAGAAGTTTCCCTCTACCGTTATGAATCCTTAAAAGACGTTAATTAGAAAAGCAGAATGTGAAGACGGCAGGCAATTTGGCTCTAAAGTGGCAATGAACAAGGGCTCTGCTTGCATGAACTCAAACTCAAACATATTTATGTTGTGGTTACGATAATATTTTCTTCAGTGCAAACCACCGGGGAAAGTTTGTTAATCCTAGATGGACGTATTTCACTACTCGTGATATTGATCTGGTGGAGTACGCAAGGGATAGTGGTGTTCCTCTCTTGTTTGTCTCCGCATTCAATCAAATATCTCCAATAACTCTACTGATTCTTTTAAAAACCATTGAAGGACTACGACAACAGAGTGTAGTTCAGGGTTTATGATGAATAGAGGACGAAACATTTTCGGTTTGGAACTCTGGCAACTCATGGCGAAAAACTACTACCGTATCAAATACAAATCAGGATTTCGAGCCACACAGGAATTTATCTTTGGAACGAGGGTATGATTCCATATCGTGCTTTTGCAATATCTCACTGTAGCATTAATTCCTCCTTGAGTTCATCACAGACAGACTAGCCAAGTTAAAGGTTCATCTGCAGACGTTCTCTAACGAACAATTTTTAATGAACGTTCGCAAAATGTAGAGAAGTACTAGCAAGCATCTACCTCGTTAAGTTCTATTGTTCCCTCGACGTATGTGCTGGGTAAAGATGATATCTCATCCTCTTCAAAAGAAACACTGACTAAGTTACATACGGAATTAGCTTCTCCTCCAGTAATTGAAAAATTGAAATCAGCTAATTTGAAAAGGAACACTTATCGGAAAGTTCTCACTATCTCAGGACATACATCAACTATAGTAAATATATATTTTTGGTGATTCAATCAATTACGACTAATAAAGATCAACAAGGCTCAACTTAGCTGTAACAGGTAGCAAAATAATAATAATAATAATGTGCATAAAGACAGAAACAAACATTTTGCAAATGACGTTGTATCGGGTGTACCACTACACAACAAAATAAGAATGTGATTGAGTTAAGTATATGGTGTGTGCGAAATTGTTACATGAAACATACACAATTCCTGCATAACACTGCATTGATTATAGTATCCAAAATTCTAGTTTGAAAGCAAAAACCAAATGATAACAATGTGAAATGCCCTATTCTTTTTATTCTTGCCATTTACAAAGTGCTTTAGAAAATATATACATCGAACATTTGTCGTTTTCGAAAATAGTTGTGTGATGAGATAGATAATGAGTAGAATTTAATCATAGAAACACATCAACATAATTATGTTTCTATAATGTTTGCGAACACGTTAAGAAATAAATGTGAAACTGGAGAATCTTTCCTCAACCTGTGTGCCAATGATACCCTTCTTGAACGTTTTTGTAAACGGTTTATTTTAATTGCTTAAAATCACCGAAGTAAAGACGTATTGCGAGATATTAGAAACAAGACATCAGTCTTATAATTTCAATCTCCAAAATGCTTTTTGCAATGGGTGACCAATCATAGAAAAAGTGGATGATAATGGGTGATATCAATAAAAATAAGTAACTACTCCTGAGAAGCCCTGCCCGAGAATCGGAGTAACTACACCTGGAGTAATCTCCTCCCTCAATTTCGTATCAATAAAACAAGTCACTTCTCAGGTCTAGTCTGCCCCAGATTTATGAACGTTTACTCGCGCTTCCTCTGCACGTAGCACTGAGTCGTATCAATAAAAGAAGTGGTTACTCATTTCTCCCATCTGTTGGGCGGTCATTTCGTTGTGGGTAACTTATGGCGCAGTGTCCTAAACGCCATGGAAGGGACAAGTAGTAACGACAGCTTCAATCAAAGTGCATTTGTGGATATTATAAAAGAGTTTCCAGTGGTACTTTCAAAGTCACAGCTACCAGAAAGTAAACGAAGGAAAGCGAACCTCTTGGAACTGATGGATGTTGATTGGAATCCAGCAATATCAAGATTAGCACGACAAGTGCATATCACGTGTTGTCCAAGGTCTTGTCCAAGATTGTTTGACTTAAGAACGAAATCAGACACTTGGTCCCTTTGTTTCCTTTTTTAAATAGTCCAGCCAGTCACGTCATAAAGCACGTCCATCTGATTGCGTTTTCCACACCATACGTGTCCCCTTTCACCTTGGCATAAAAAATATACATTCTCATGTATATACCCTTCCTATCAGCGTTGAGTTAAGTTGATTTTGAGTTTAATGTCCTTTTTAGTAGCGAGGCTATATGAGACGGGACCCACTGATTAACTTGGAATCCGAACCATATGAACTCCCGCCGGGAATCGAACGCGGGTCTCTCATGCCAAAGGCATATACGCTATCCGCTTAGCCACGAAGGAGCTCTTCCTATTAGCGTATTCGTCTCCAAAATACTAGGTTTCTTTATTGCCACGTGTGTATAGTTAAGTGCTCCGATAGCACCGGGAAATGTATATTGTTCTTGCCACTCTGCCTTTGCTGTTTGAATATTACACACACCTCCGGAAACAATCAATTTTCAGATTTCGCAATAATCTCATCTATTACACTTGTAGTAGTCATAGATACAGTACTTTGAGCTACAACAGAATCCCCTGACATTCAGACCTCGAATCCCGGATCACTCACTTAAAGCAAGAAAACCCGCATCTTTTCGTCATTACGCAGTGCACCACCCCAAATTTCCGTTGATTCTCCTAAAAAATGTTGTGCTAACTACTCTACATTTTCTTTCATGAACCTATGTTTTTTGTAATCTCCATTTGCAACTTTTCTATGCAATTTATAAGTTTTGCTACATAGCAAAACAATCATATACTCTGTCATATTTCGCACGGAGTCACCTATTTAGCTTGCTCCACAAATTTGGAGAAGTTACTAGCATCACAGAGGAGTCTTTGATTTTTATTGATATCAAACGCGGAGTAGTTATTCGGCTCGAGAATAGAGGTGTGGTTACTTCAAAAGGGCGGGGCTTCTCCGAGGTCAGCCGAGACGACTAGTGCTCAGTTCTCTTTTTATTGATACCAATGCGAGTAACTACTTCAAAATTGGGCGTAATGAGTAACTTTTCCGTTTTATTGATATCACCCAATGTTTTGGCAAAAGTTGAGCAAGACTGGCATGTACTGTACAGTAAACAGTCATGACGTCGCCAAATGACCTAAACATCCATCACCAGCGTTAAATCATTTGGATCGATAAAGCAAGCTAAAAAGTGTAGTTACCCCTTGTTGTGTGCTACCCACCTTACTTTGCTGAATTTCTGGTTGTAGTATATTTAGGATATGCTTTTCTCATTGTGCGTCCTAGAATTACTTTACTTTAAAAAAATAATTAATTAATTTTTTTTCAATGTTTATGTGTATAAACTTTCCTTGGGAAAAGCTTACTCGATTAGTGAAAACCGCATCGAAATATGACGAATGGTTCTTGAGATAATTGCTTACAGCCATTCATACATACAAACATACACACATATAGATTAAACTTGGAATCTCCTTTTCTTTTTTCAAGTCGGTTAAAAATTAAACAAATAGTGCAATCAATACAAGGTTATAGCTTTTGATCATATATTTGTGAACGAGTCTAACATTTTTGCAAATGTAAGGAGTAGAGTAGTTCTTCAATATATAGTGAACCTTTTCAACGAGAAAACTCGTATAAAGTAAAATATTAATGAACAAATACCAAGAATAGGGGAAAATACTGTACCCATAATAACCCAAACGAGGATAATTTAGATAATATAAACTAATCAGAATAGAATGCGCAACGAAAATCTTGATAAGATTAAAAATATCCAATTACACAAAATAAACAATATGCGAACGAGGAAATGAACCAAGATCCTTTGAACTGGAAAGCGATTACTCAACGGATTGTCACTGTCAACAACGCAAGTAACGTTTGAATGGGGCACGAGAGTGTTACGTCTAAAAAATTTCGCTTATGTCAAATTCAGTTTGGGAGCGAAGGTTTTCAAAAGTTTATTGAAATGACAAAAATATCTTTATACGAAATTATCGTTTGTTTATATAAATTTATTGAAAAAAAGTAATGTACTGGACCAAGATATCAAATAACGTAGCTCGGAGGAACAGCTGATTAAGATACATTGTTGTATTATGTATCCCACGAAAAACATAAGTGTTAAAAACAGAGCCAAGTTCTTGCACATTTATCACTTTGGATGATCAGGAAAAGAATAGAGATTTGAAACTATGCCAAGTTCAACTGAAATTCGGAAATCGGAATTTGAAAAAAAAAAAAAATGCAACTTTATTTCTGAAAGAATTTGCCAGGCAAAATCCTCTCGAGGTAATACAGTACCCGTGAACTTGTCTTTATCATTAAGATTGCAAATGTAAGCTTTCGACTTTCGTGTTTACATAGAACTTGGCGTCAATTCAGAATTTTGCTTTTGATATTTATAAATTCAATTTAAAATCACTATAGTTCAACCATTCCTGATATTATCTTTGATAGAATTGAAAGCTTGTGCGTAACTATTCTATAATGACTTTATCAATTGACCACAGAATAACAGAATAACCACGATATGTCAATGGTGGTCCTACATCGTTTCTACGAATTTGAAGTGAATCTAATGGAAGAATTTAGAGGGGTAGAAACTGAAATGTTAACAAGAATTTTAGGAACGATAAAAAAAAAACGTGCATTAAAAGATTGCGTTCTTGTCCAATAATTAGTTTTTGGATCAGGGGCCACAAAATTTTTGAACGGACCCTAAATCGAGTTTTCGTACGAATAAGCACATCGTACTGAGTTAACTGATAGTTTGTGTTTAGCTACAGGATATGAGTTCTCAAGATATAAGGCCTACAAAAAATGATGGAAATATATTGAATCTTTTCATCAAAATAAATAAACAAATAAATAAATAAAAAGCCATTACTACCTTAAATGTGTTACCTCGAAGATGAAAATATTTTAAAAGAAAGTGAAATAAAAATCTTAAGAATAAAATGAGGGAAATTATCTTAATTTCTTGACAAAGAGGGGAAGATAAAGAAAACTTCTTATCGGCTACGAAATTAAATATATTATAACTAATTGAAATTAAGGTAGATATTTAGTTCCCAATTGAACAGGAATTACAACAAAATAACTGCATTAACGAGAAAATAGTCATTTAAAGTACAAAAGAATAGACAAAAATACGGAAAATAAAAATGAAATGACAGTAGAAGTAAGTATACAAGGATATAGATATAAAATGAATAGGTACGGCACACATTTTAACAACTTCAATAATCGTGGAAATAGAGCACTTTTCTTTGCAGTTTCCATGAAAACCAAACCTAAAACTTCTTATCAAAATATTATTTTAAGAACGATCATTATAAGCTTAAGATTACAGGCTTAGTTAGTAGGTTTCATGAAACCCAGATCAGGCCAATATTGAATAGACAGAATATGAGTGTGAAATCAGCATTATAACTAGGTATGAAGAATCGATAACCGAGTACCACGTCCATAAAGAGTTTGTTTTATCAAAGTCCCATTATATATTTACTCTGTCCGAGTGTCCATCCGTCCGTAGACAAAAGAATCTCAAAAAATTAGTTAATGATTAACCATTAATTTCGGACAAGACGTAAAGAGCCAACAGTTAGGAACCGAGTTTGTTGATGAAAATTATATTAAAACTGTAAAGTAGTAGAAATCAACCACTTCCGGTTTTAACGTTGATCGCTATAGAGTAAAATCTTTAATAGGTAGCGGGAAGTAGATATTTGGTAGAGATTTAGGGTAATAAGGTAGGTACCATCTCTGTATTCAAACCGGAAGTTGCAGAAATGAACCTTTTCCAATATTACGTAGATCACTATATCTAAAATTAAAACTGTAATATATAACGAGAAGTATTCTTTAGAAATAGATATAGCGTTCTCAGAGTATGGACCATCTTCTCTCTTGAACTTTCATTCAAGTTAGAAGTGACAAAAATCAACCTCCTCTGATTTTAACACAGAAAGCTATAGAGTAAAAACGTAATACTGCCTAGATAGATTGTAAGTAACGGTTTCTTGCATTCAATTAAGCGTCCTAAGAATATATTTCATCCTCACTCTAATCTCTCTACTAAAACCGGACGTGATAGAAACCTACTACCATTCCTGGTTTAGAAAATATCACATCATACAAAACAAAGTTCTTTACATGATGTACACGTTCTTTACAAAACAACAAGGCAACATTAAGCGCCAGGAGCTTGCACGCGAGCCGCTCAAGGCGGAAAAATACACTGAGGTCGGGCACAGTAAGACACCAAAGTTTTGTTCCTGGAACAGTAAAATTTGCCTTTAACGAACGACCCATTATTGGTCTTGTGATTTGTGGGGTGAAAAAGGTGTTCAATCCCCGTCATTAAATGGAAACTGTTTTACGCGAATAAGGTAAATCAAAATAAGCCTTTTGACGGAAAATTTCAAGTTCCGGAATGGAGTGCTTAGAAAAGGTTAGAGATAGGTATGTACAGTACGTGGTCTGCGAAACAGTGTATAAGGTGCAAATCGAAACAATCTAATTTACGACCAAATAACTCTGATATGAAACATACAGACTAGAATTGACAATTTTGAGTTCACATGATAAAAGTGGTTCTTTTTTCAGAGTTGAACTAAAGTAAATTCATAGTTGGTTAACTTCGCTCCAGGTGGTAACACTTCCATTCGTTTCCGAGAATAAGCAATGTTTTCTTCAGAGCAGAAGTGACAAACCCCCCAAGAAGCAGCCATCATGGATGCAAAGAGGGTGAACATCCATGTAAGACAAACATGAAACATCTTATTATAAGCAAGTGACGGACTCGTATTACGTAGCTGGGTGCATTATTTGTCCTGTTTGATGTTATTCGATTGGTTTAGTAGGATTATATGATGTTGAAGGAGAAATACCACTGCAATATATTCATGTCGAAGTTTGATCTTCACTTTAAACAACTATATACCGATACTTGTCAGACATGTGACAAATTGCAGCAGCGTATTATTCACAGAAAAGATTTTCAGAGAAAAAAGAGAAAGAAATATGAAGTGTAGAAGGAAGTACATGTTAGAGCTGCAGAGAAGAAACTGCAGAAGATTTGAAAGAAGATAAATTATTGCCCGATGGTATATGTTATGTGATGACGTTTGATCTTGAAAAAGCATTACTTTTCCCTAAATTAACAGCATCTACTGCATACTAGAAAAGGAACGTGTATGTGTATAAGTTTGGATACCATTTAACGTACTCAACATACACAATTATTGCATATGGGATGAAACTGAGAGAGGGAGAGATGCAGAGGAAATGGCTACATATGTTCTGAAACATCTTGATTAACAAGCAGAGGAACATACACGAATTGTGTTGTATTAGGCCTGCTATTGGAGGGAAATCGTAACTTTAAAACGGCTTTGTCACTTTTGAAACATGTAAACAAGCAGACAAGCAAACTCAACTTACTGATTACAAATTTCTTGAATCACGACAGTTTTATCTCCTGTACGATACAGATTTTGCATTAATTGAGAAAAAAGCACATGCATACAGATAACTATGTTATTTCGATAACTTAGTGGATATTGTAAAAACTGCTAAGAGAATGCAATTCCACATAACCATGATGTGACATGATTTCCTATTCACTGATTCCCTTGAACAATGTGTTGCAAGACGGAAATGTGCTGTTGATGGGGAAAGTGTCAAGTAGTTGAAAATTATGTGATTTCGGTTTCAGAGGCGTGAAGCTTTCAAGATACAAGCTAAGGAAACATAATCCAGACATTAACTTTTTTTCCACTATAGATATAAGGAAATGGCGAATTGATACAAGGAAATGGCTGTATATACTCTGGCAGCAGTAAAACAACACAATTTGTACACAACGAGGAGACCAGTATCGAAACAAAAAAGATGAAAAGAAAAGAAAGAAAGTAAGAATATGCTTGATTTGTTACATTACCATATATATGCATCAAACCACAAACATTTACCTGTGAATGTCCCAACAAAATCAGGGAACAAGCAACAACAACCAACTTGCTTAAAGGTAACATCAAATCAACCTCACTTTTCTATGTGCCACTTGTTACCTTACTACTTTTCAGTGCAGAAACAGTGTACGTCCATTTCTACTGTCAATTTTGTAATTTATAGACTGCAGGTCAGCCGGACTTTTGTAATAAGTACTCTGAAGTATTATGTATGCCAGTACAGTACACTGTAAAAAAAATTCATAAGCAAATTTATAAAAACTGGTGGCAATCTGTCCAACAAACCTCCATGTAAATCAATTTACCCTTATACAGTAAAATTACTAATATGAAATAGTGTAAAATTACATTTTTATCAATAAAAATACATTTTCTTATAAATTTACTGTAAATTTGCAAACAGAAAACAGCAAATTTTGTAATTTAATATAAGGAAATGTTGATCAACTTACAAAATGAAGGGTAAAGGATTTTACACTGATATTTGGCAATTTAATTACAGATTTTTTTCAGTGTAGTACAGTACAGTACAATAAAGGGAATATTTGTCCATTTCACGTATATTTTTTGTTTTCAATTTTCACAACTGTTCTGTTTTCTTCACCTCATTATTTTGGACCTACACCACTTCTTCTGTGCATTGGGGCCGCGGTGGCTCAGTGGTAGAGCGTTCACCTCTGGTGCTTAGGGTTCCGGGTTCGATCCCAGCCCCCGCCAAGTGTGCGTGGGTTTCCTCAGGGTTCTCCCGTTTCCTCCCACTTTCTTCATTCCATCATTTCATTCATTACTCATCATCACCGTCTCCTTTAGCCTAACCGGCATAAGCATGGGACGTAAGAAATTTCATTTCATTTCATTTTTTCTTCTGTGCATACATCATATGCTTAATGTAGTCTAAAGTATTTGTTTCAGAGCCTTACATGTTAGTGTGACAAGGCTAAAGTTTCTATGGAAAGTAGTGGAGTCAAGCAACAATATGTACAGAAAACCCTCCGTAACTACGAGGGTGGTCTGATAAGTTCTCGGCCCGACCCAGAAGGACTTGAGCTGCAGGCATGAATGTGTGAGGCTATTCAACATAGTCCCCTCGAAAGTCAACACACTTGGCACTTCGATGCTGCAACTTCTCCAACTCCTCCAAAAAAAAAAAAAAAAAAGATTTCTCAAGGTCTGCAAAAAAACTGTTCCGCAGCTGTTGTCACCTCTTCATCACTGTGAAATTTCTGTGTTTTCAGTGCTGTTTTGAGTTTTGGAAACAGATAATAATCAGAAGGGGCAAGATCTGGCGAGTAAGGTGGGTGGCCAATGCACTGAAACCCTAGGTCCCTCAGAAAATCCATTGTTCTGCCAGCCTTCTGGACGGGAGCATTGTCCTGCAAGAACAAGACACCTCATGTCAACTTTCCCCGGCGCTTTTCTTTAATAGCGTCCTTTACCTTAGCCAGCAGACTGCAGTAATACTCAGCAGTTATGGTTTGGCCCTTTGGAAGGTAGTCTGAGAACAAAACACCATTTTTATCCCAGAATATTGAGAAAAGCACCTTCCTGTGGAATTTTGTGCTTTGAATTTTTTGGGCCATGGAAATCCTGAGTGGCGCCACTCGCATGACTGCTGTTTGGTTTCCGGATCAAAGTAATGCAACCACGTTTCATCCTGGGTAACAAGCCGATTCAAAGAATCGTCCTTGGTGTTCGCAAAATGCCGTAAAATCACCTGCGATGATCTCACACGTTCGCGTTTCCGATCCGCGTTCAAACATTTCGGAATCCATTTCGCAGAAAGCTTGCGCATGTCCAACTGATCATGAATTATTGACCCAACACGTTCTTTGGATATGTTTGCTTTGACAGCTATTTCCTGAAGCGAAATCCGTCTGTTGCTCAAAATCAGATCATCAATCTGGTCCACTTTTTTCCTAGTTGACACTGAGACTATCGTGCCACACCTGTCACCATCTTCTGTTGAAAATTCACCACGCTTGAAGTTCGCACACCATTTCTTCACAGTGGAGTATGAAGGGCACTGTCCACCCAATGTGTCTGGCATGCAACCATGGATTTCCTTGAGCGACTTCTGTTGCAAGAAGAAGAACTTCATTACACCTCGCAACTCCTCTTTGGTGAATTTGACATCTGGCTCCTCCATGGTTCATTTAATTACCTGTAAAATAAAAACCGTTCATGGTAGAATCGTGAAATTTGTTACTTAAACATATAAAAGATCAACATTTTACATGACATCAATTACATCAGGGTAGTACATTCGGAAAGGGGTCGGGCCGAGAACTTATCAGCCGACCCTCGTATTGTAAAAAAAAAAAAAAAAAAAAAGTAAATTAACGTGTGTATAGTATTTCTTTTTCAATTGTAAGTTTTTCTCGTATTTATTCACAACAGAAATAAATACTGTAATTGAATAGAGTATGTACAGCATTTTATTTTATTTCAGAATGCCCATTTTATGGATGTACAGGGGTCAAAACAACACCGACAACGTTTGGAAGGTGATTTCTGACACCAAGACAAGATAAAAAGAATAGACCAACCTAGATGCACAAATCCTTCCTTTCAGAGTTATAGGCTGCCGAAAACATGAAAAATGAACTTTAATAGGCCCATAGCTCCAAAATTAGGGAACCTACCGTAGTCGAGTCAAACCTCACTTAGGAACTAGTATGTGCCCTATCCAAATATCCAAGTTGCGGAATCCTTCGCACTTACGTAACAATTTTTATAGAGGTAGTTAGGTGGTAACCAAACACCATCTATAAAAAATGTTGCGAAAGTACCTCAGGATTCTCAAACTTGGATGTTTGGATAGAGCACATACTAGTTGCTAGGTGGTCTTGACCCTAGTACGATAGTTCCCATAGGTTTGGAGCTATGGACCTTTGAAGTTCATTTTTTCAAGTTTTCGGCAGCCTATAACTCCGAAAGGAAGCATTTGTGCACCCAGGTTGGTCTATACTTTTTGTCTTATATCAGTGTGAGGAATCACCTCCCAAACGTTGTCGATGTTGTTTTGAAACACCCTGTATATGGTTTAATGTTTAAGTGGAAACATATCTTTAACAGAAAGTTTTGCGAATCCAGTTCCATTTTGATAAAGACAAGTTTTGCTATATTAAATAATTGTTAAAACTTGGATCACTGGAAAAGAAAATAAGAGGCAAATTACCTTGAACTAAAATTGTTGTGTACTTGGCCATTCAATGTATTACTTTCTGCTGTCTCACAAGATAGATTGAAAACATCAATAAAATTTTTACTTTTCTTGTCATAACAATCATGAATGGCACAAATATATTGTTGTTATTTCTATTACTGAATGTTTTTGTGATTCACTTTAATTAACGTATCGCATGACTCACAAATCAAAACATAAACAGTTAAAGGTTTTATTCTTATTTTCCATTTCAGTGAGTAATGTTAACCTTCAGTGGTGTTCAAAGGTATAATCACTATCACTCTTATAAATTCTATTTTATTAATAGAGAACAATTTAATTCTAGTGAAGCAATGATCTATGAAGATCCTTTCAGATAGGATTAGTCAGCTTCTTGAAATGTGTAGTGTGAAAGAAGCCTCGACAAACTTAAATGAATATGTGCATGTCATCAGTAGAAAAAGACAAAAACAACAATCTACTAGTTAATAGTATATTTACTAAACCATATTCACGAAGAAATTAAATCTCAACTAAAAGATGGGAATTCATGTTATTATTCACTTCAAAATCTATCGTCACAAATTCTGTCCAGAAACTTGAAGCTTAAAATATATAAAACGATTATCATGCTGTTGCTCTCTATGGTTGCGAAACATGGTCGCTTACTCTGATGGAAGAAAGTAGATTGAAAGAATTAAAGAACAAGATCCTTAGACGAATATTTGGACCCAAGGGAAATGGGAATGGGAATGGGAAGTGGCGGAAACTTCATAACGAGGAACTACCATTTGTCAAACATTGTTAGGATCATCAAATCTAAAAGGCTTAGATGAGTAGGTAATGTAGCTAGAATGGAAGAAAGTAGAAACACTTTCAAAGTTTAACTGGAAATCCAATTGGTAAACGATGCTTAGGAAGACTTAGGTGCAGATATTAGGACAATCTTAAGAAGGATCTCGCAGAAATAGGAATACAAAATAGAAACTGGATCCAGTTGGCTAAGGATAGAAGTCAGTGGAGAGCTATTGTAAATGCGGCATTGAACCCCCGAGTTCAATAGGTCATAGAGTTAGTTAATTAATAGTATATTTAGTAGTTAATAGTAGTTAGTTAACTGCACATAAATAAATAATAATTACTTCCAGTAAATAAAAACTTCTACTATTATTGATAAGGAACCACATATTTTTAGTGCCAGAAAGCTCAATTTATTCGATTCTCTCGAAAATTACACATGAGAATTTACACTTAAACATGTTATCTTGTTCTATTGACTGATATAGGGCTATGTAGTAAATTTGGATAATATTTTAGTTAAAATAAAAATATAAAATTTAAGAGTTAAGGATAATTTTATTTTATATCCCATTAATCATACTGTAGAGAGTTCCCTCGTGGCTATGTGGATAGCGCACGTGCCTTTGACGCGAAAGCTCCGAGTTCGATTTCCATCGGGAGTTTATATGGATCAGGTCCTACGTTAAGCTGTAGACCCACATCTCATAGCCTCGCTATTTAAAAGGACCCTAAATTCAAGTCAAACAAAACTTACACACAATCAAAAACTGTATCGTATTCGTAATTCATATGTCATACAATGTGTTTTCGTTTTCCAAGTTATATAATAAAGAGTATTCGTTTCAGCTCAATAACTGGAATGGTTATCGTATAGCATCAATTTTGGAAGTTCGATTGTCTCCATTTTCTCAAAAACTACGCATGAAACTTTACAATCATACATATCATTTTGTTTAACTCAATATCATCTATTGATTGGTATCAAAGATTTAATGATACGTACATGGGAGTACACGGCGTATACCTACCTAATATATATATATATATATATATATATATATATATATATATATATATATATATATATATTTTAATTCAGCGTATACTTACCTTAAATTTTACAAACCAATGAGCGTACATGAGTGTTAGTATACGCTACATTTTTGAAAACGGTCGAGTGTACTAAAAACGCTAGCATCACGTCACTGATTGGTACATACATCATCTTTGAATATGTTTTTCGTCAAACACTAATAATATTGTACAACTTTATTAATATTTAGAAATCATTTATAATTTTTGCATTTAATATTTGATTTCTGCTCATTGGCTACTATCCGAAGTGGCGATAGAAACCTATTTTTGAAATTTAAGTAAAAACAAATATAATTTAAAAAGTCATTTTTGTTTTCTCCCACACGTGGAAATTTTGATTTTAAAAAGAGAAAAAAGCAGCATCAAGTAGATCAAGTTTAAAATTTTCAATCTAAGGTGAGTTTACCCACACCTTGTCATTTTATACAACCAACATTATAATTTGCAATGTTATGTTAGTATGAAAACCAGTAGCGTATTTACGATTTTGTTTTGGGGGTCTCGCTAACTGTAATCCTGGAAATTGAAAGTTCTGCAAGATATTTCATTTACTTTAATATTGTAAATAAAATTTCTGGGGGAGGAGGTTAAGCCCGAAAGTCCCCTTAAATACTCCACTGGTAAAAACTAATTTGGGGGCAAAGAAAATTTTTTAAAAGTACAAAACGGTGAATACGTTCTGGAGAACATTGCGTAAAGAAGTTCTCTTATCGATTGTTATATGTTTTATTTTTTGACTTCTTTTTCGTGAAACGCTAATAACATAACGTTGAAAAACCAGTACAAACTGTGGTATGGTTTCATGTATACGGGATTTTCCTTTGCTTTTAAACGTACCGAATAGTTGGGAGTCGTAGTAAGTTCCATTTTTGTCACTTTCCAGAAACTTCAGTTGCTTTCTCAAATTCCACTACATCATTAAACTTATCTCGTGAATCAGAATCTAAAAATAAAACCGTATTTCTACAGTTTAACTTTGAAATTAAAACTCTGCAATTCCAGAAGAATACTACGAATAACTTCTTACTTTTACACAAAACGACAATAATTTTTGGGATCAGTTACCGGAAGATAGAAAATCTGAATGTTCATGCGTAAAGGCTGGAACTTGCATACAGAGGTACTATCTCTCAAATGATATGTTATGCCTTCTTGTAATGTCATTTAAAATTTACCTAGGTATATATGCCATGTTATATTTTTATTTTTCTTTATTTTTTTTTCAGTTGGTTCTAATAATTGGATAGCAACACGGCAGGATAGCAAATTGGATAGCTACCTACCATTTTTACCGACATTGAGTTATCTATGCCAAAGTACACGTGCAATATGCTAAAGTTTGTCCCGACAAAGTAGATTAGTTCGGCGTTGAATAATACAGAAACTGAGGGGGTGCGGTGCCTCAGTGGTAGAGCATTCACCTCCGGTGCTTGGGGTCCCTGGTTCGATTCCAGCTCGAGCCGTGTGGACTTTGTGATGGACGAACACCGTGCTCGTGGATTTTCTCGGGGTTCTCCCGTTTCCTCCCACTTTCTTCATTCCACCATTTTCACTCATCTCTCATCATCACCGTCTCCTTTAGCCTAACCGGCATAATTGTGGGACGTAAAACTAAAGATTTCATTTCATTTCATAATACAGAAACTGGTACATATAATATAGTTTAGAGCATTCAGTGGTAGAGCATTCACCTCCGGTGCTTGGGGTCCCTGGTTCGATTCCAGCTCGAGCCGTGTGGACTTTGTGATGGACGAACACCGTGCTCGTGGATTTTCTCGGGGTTCTCCCGTTTCCTCCCACTTTCTTCATTCCACCATTTTCACTCATCTCTCATCATCACCGTCTCCTTTAGCCTAACCGGCATAATTGTGGGACGTAAAACTAAAGATTTCATTTCATTTCATAATACAGAAACTGGTACATATAATATAGTTTGCCATATTCAATTATCTGTTTTTGCTAGATGCCATTGTACACCAAACGAGGCTGGTCTACTTTGGCGTTGAAAATGCTATCTGGTCTACTCTGCCTTGTTGCTATTCAATTACTGCCTTGAACACATTGTTTATGTATTTATATAAGTCATATTTTTACTATATGTCTGTTGCATTTTAAAGTATGTACTTTTGAAGTAATCAATATGCTGGATATTATGTAATTCAAACTTCCTACATTATAAAATTATAATTACTCCATAAATTTTAATTTATGGTTGTCTAGTTTCAGAAAAGATACACAAACATTGGTAAAGAATTTATTTAATTTAACCAAATATTGCAAGATATTAAAGTAGTATGTCCGTAATTGTTAGTTATATACATATCACTGTTAATAGAAGACACACATGAAAGTAATGAAAAAAATGTAAGTAATGAAAAGTAATGAAAAAATAGCAACTCCATATAATCTTATGCGTTTACAAGATTTAATAAAAAGTTTTTATGTAAGTAATCATAACATATAATGAAATATAGCGGCTATCAATTTTAAATCGAAGTTTATAGCAGCTACAAAATACAACTTAAATTACAGATGTTACCTTTATCTATAACAATACTATTGTTGTCATACTATTGTTGTCCGATATAAATGAATTACACGGCTTTTCTTCTAAAATACACACAGTATAAACATTGACAAAAGAAAAACAGAATTTTCGGGGCATAAATTTGAATTTCAGAACTGACAACAAGTTTTACTACACCTTTGAAAACTTCAACACGCCATGTGCGTAATTCTGAACCTGCTGCACGGTTGAGGTGGATCTCACAGTAAGCTAGACCGAGTCTGTCATGAAGGGAACATTCGGAAAGGCTGATTTGTCTTTCATTTATTCCACATTTAGTACAATATTACCCAATGTTGCAGATACAGATAACTTCTGCAACTTAAATTTGCATTCTGCATAAAATTTCCTTTTGAATTGATGTATATTTCGTTATATGTTTCTGTTTACTTACGTATGTCCAAACTTCTTATTAAACCTTGAAAACTCATGAGATTACAAGAGGTTGCTATAGACAATCTGTTCCAGCAGAACTATCAAATATTGTTGACAATACACAACATATTTTCTAGCGCCACAAAAGTTAATTTGTATTGATTTTTTCAGAAACTACGCATGACAATTCACTTTTAAGAATCTTATTTTGTCTCTATCAAATCTATCAATTGAAATATTTCTTATATTTGGGCAATAATTTAGTTAAGTAGGAAATAAAGTTTAGGAGTTAATCATAATTTTCGGCTATATCTCATTAACCGTACCACGTACTATCGTCTTCCACAGAAAATGATAATGAACTAAATCGTAGTCAGGATCAATTCTCTCTTAATAGCTATAATTTAAAATTGACTGCAATTATAAGGACTTTTTAAAATGATATGCTCATTTTAACATATCATACCGCCTTAAGAATTCTGTAACATCAAATCTTTATTTTAGAACAAATAGATGCACAACGAATGCTTGAATAAGCGCTAGGCGACTCTTCTCTTGCATGTTTCACGTGCATGCTATCCTTGTTTATCATTCGGTAATTTTGGGTCCAATTGATACATCCAAGTGTCAAACATTTACTTTGTTGGTGTTATATCTATTTTATTTATGCCAGGAGTATACATACACTGCCAATGCACACTTACTGAACTGGACTCAAAATCCGCTCAGTGAGGACCACCGAAATCACCGTTCGGAAACTACAACTGTCTGAACTAATATGATCGAGAAGTAAAAGAGTGGTTCGCAAGGGAGCGACATACAAGAACAATGTTTGTTCCCAAAGAACAGTGACTATAAAGAACCGTAGCTACTGAAAACCACGGATCTCGAAGAACCGTGGGTTCGAAAAAATTATCGCTAATTTCTGGTTAACAACCGTTCATCTGCTCATTCAAAAAAGCCGTTCAGAATATTTTGTTCTTTCGCGAGAGATGCATTAACAAGGTGTGTGCTTTCGTGATATAAAAAATATACCACGAGTGCATAAAGTCCAAATCCCTTAACTTGGAGTTCGTCAGAAACGGATCCCAACAAAATTTATACCAAAATGTACACATTTTGTGCACCTTAAGAAACCAATTCTTTTTTCCCATTATTTTTTTAACTGTATGCTATGCCTAAGTTCGTGCAACCGAAAAATCAAAGAACACATACTTAATTTTTAGGTGAGTTTTGTGCAGAGTTGTGTATCACCTTCCGAGGTTTGTGCACTTCAGATAACCGAGATATAGCTCCTTGAAAATAGTGTGTACGCCAAAAATTAGGGTTTTCATAACACTGTTTACGGCAATTTTTATATTGATCGTTAGTACTCATTTTGTGCAGTTTAGTGCACCATCTTCGAGTTTTGTGCAGCTGAGATACCTAGGTAACATAGATACAGTCATTTGAAAAATGGTGGTTATCCTAATTACTGGAGATCGTATAACGCAGACCAAGATTATTCTTGTGTCAAATGTTAGTACCCATTCTCTATACTTTTGTGTACCATCTCCCAAGTTTTGTGCAGCTCAGATAACACAATGTAGTGTGAAATACTATATGTCTAACAAGTCTAATATGTTGTATCATGTATTTCGAAGAACTTATTCCTTATTTCTTTCCTTCGAAAATCCAGAGAGTGTGCAATAGCCCCCTTTGCCTTATTTCAGACGCCCAGGGAATTGTGGTGATGAAAAGAAGAAAGTAGGAAAGAACTGGAGAAATCCATAGTATCTCATATATGCTATATGGGTCACCTTAAACATATGGGTTCGCATCATACCATGGATCCTCTATATCAGAAGTTAGCGCTGTATAACCAAGTTTCCAGTGCTCTCAGATATTTAATTATTTGCGCTATCACACGTACAGCTAACGTAAGTTTCCTTTAAAAATCAAATTATTTAATCACAAAATTAAATTTTCATGAACAAATTTGTTTTCAATACCCAAACTAAATCGGGTAAATTGTAATGGTCTGCTGGACAAATGTTCAGTTGATTCTGTTCTGCCCATTCTAGTTATGAGGCAGGAACATGATCTAATTAACTAATCCTTTTGTTCAGTATAGAACCTATTATTACAGAAATACTAAGAAGGTTGTGCCTTTGATTACATGCATATCACAAGCACTATTGTCCCATTATGCTACCAGATTTGAAAAATAAATTTTTAAAAAATACATAAATCACCTCTTTAAAATTAATTTATCTGTGAATTAATAGTTGTCATACTAGTTCATTAAAATTTTCAGCTACCGTCCTTGTCGAGACAAATTAAATCATTGTAGACTAGTTAGCAGCATGTCTTTATTTTAAAGTGACAGGGTTGATTTGTGACCATCTACATTAACTAGTAGTTATGAATAGAAGAATGATTGTGTTGATTATATTGTATCGGCCTTCTTTGTATGAAACATGTCTCTGTAAAATTGTTAAGCTATTATAATTAAATTTACACTTTAATCGACCAGGTCTCTCAAAAATTTGGACACGCCCTTGCTCATGGCGTATATATATATATATAGTAGTGTTATAAAGTACCTACTATTATTTTGAAAAACGGATGTAGCAATTCATACTTTTAATTTTCCAGTACATTGATATTATGTTGATAATCAACAGGACATTTTAGCTGTTGTAATAATATTTTTCATGTAAACTCTTTTTTTCTTTAATTAGTAAGGTTATATCATGTGTTTGGTATTCCTTGTAACTCAAAACTGAAAAATACCAAGAAGCAGAATACATTTTGGAAACATTAATAGAGCTACCTTGTGGCCAAGAGGTTAGCATACGCATCTTTGATGTGGAAGACCCGCGTTCAATTCCCGGCGGGAACGCATGTGATTCAGATCCCACATTAAGCTGTAGTCCACGTCTCATATAGCCTCGCTGCTGAAAGGGGCGCTAAACTCAAAATGGAAGCAAAGCAAATGAAAACATCAACAACTGCACATTGTTTGTAAAATTATGGGAGTTAATAAGGTTATCTGATATCAAAACATGCTTTATATTAAAACGTAACACAGTAATACTGTATAGCGTTAATGTACGATTTTACATCAATCTCAGAAGAAACGCTTCAAACTTGAAACATTTAAGGAAGTAATCACGGATAAAGATCGAGAATCAACTTCAGATTTGGTAGAAGTTACACAATTGACGAATTCTCGAAGAGTCCGGTGGAGGTGACTCCCCTTGTAATTCTATCTTTAAAGCCTAGAATAATTGCACTATTTTATTCCGATTTGATGTAAGGTTTGAATTTCAAGCCTACATTAATCGTCCAGAAGGCGATCTGCTCCTCCAAACGACTCTTCTGAATCTTCTACTGCAGAATTACTCATCTTAAGATTCGCTAACCGATATTGGTGATACGTACGACTTATTCACTGCGCCTCGAAGGACCGCTATGTGTTAAAACCACAGTTTTTCAGGAGAAGCAAAAAACATTCCATTCTTAAAATTTTGCCAAATATACACGGAAACACTTGAAAAAATATAATAAATTGGTTCTGCGTGTATTATGTACTGGGCATTGTTGTAGCTTGCTTTAACAATATTTTATAACTTTTTTTGTGTTTACGTAGCGCATGTCGGTTTGACTTTGCGCCTTTATAAGCACATGGAGGATCAATACGTGCGTAATTACAATTTGAAGCCTTTAATTTCAATCTATTATTTTTTTCATTGTTGTGGCGAAACAATTACATATTCACTTATCACATTATAAGGGACGCTTACCTGACAGCTTTGAGGTTTATTAGCACGGTATAACTCATTTTTGACAAAAGTGTCACATAGCGGTTCTTCGAGGCGCAGCGACGAATTAACATGTTTTGTAGTACGCCGGTGGAAAAGTTAAGAATGCCTGCTGGATTGCGTACATATGTGAACAAGTTTTCTATATCCAGTTTTATTTCGTCAACCACGCACTTGCAAATACTACCTTCAGCTTCGTACTTTCGAATAGACATTTCTGGTGAAAAAATCAACCAGGGCATGCGGGTGGCTTTGTGGTTCCAAGTTGATCCATTTCATGAAAGCAGTTATAAATTCATCCGCATCATTGTCTATAGCATTCATTGGCAAATAATAAACACAGTGTTGAGTGATGTGGAAAATTAGTGAAGAGCGAGACTCAAGACGCTTTTCTTTACAGATTGTTGCAGGCAAAACGAAATACTAACACTATTCTTGCTAGTCTCCTTAATTCTTAAGTAAGAGATCCTCTATTCAAAGACCACTGCACGGCTGTAACTGTTTTAGCAAGAACATGTGCTGCTTTAAAAAAAAAAGGACCTTCAGAGACTAAGAAAAATAAGGTTAAAGGGAAGCAAACTGGACCCCACCTTTTCCCGCTTGATTCTTGTAGTATGTGACGCGACAAACACTACCGTATGGTACCAAAATTATCGAAATTGCACCAGGGGAACATGGGTAATTTGGGTAAATTTAAGATTTTATTTGAATTATGAAGGGGAGGGAGCAAACTGAGCCCCAAGGAGCAATTTCGATAATTTTAGTACCATTGTGTTTGTCTCGTCACATACTACAAGAACCAAGCGAAAAAAAAATGGGGCCCAGTTTGCTTCCTTCTGACCAAAAATTTATATTCAAAATTATATTCTTGAAATATTTTAAAGGAAAGAATCAGCTTGTTGTTTCAAGCACTGGTTATATAGGGAATGTATCAAAAATTAGGAGAATGGTAATTTTAAAGAAACGAAATAGGGTTCCTTCTAATTCGAGTGCCTTTATTTGTGTGGAAATAGTTTTGTAATGGCGAGATAATCAAAATCGCCTGTTGTTGTTCAGTTTTGAAGCCATTTTATTATTTCAAAAAATCGAAATTCAATTTCTATTTTTATAACAGATGTTTGATTTGAAAAATCGAAACCGAAAATCGATTCTGCATAAAACCGAAAACTGAAAATAGTATGAAATGTGAACAACATGAGTGTGGATCTCACGAATGGCCAGCAAGAAAGTTCAGATCTTACTCCGTGTTATTTTTCTCGTGGGGATACACTAAGGAAAAGTTCTGTAAGTTCAATCCTCGCATTGTGGAGACATGGATTCAAGACAAGTATTTTAGGGAACATTCGAATTGACTTTCTTCGGAAAAGTATCAACTGTATCCCAGGCCGTTTAAGTAATCTGATTAACAACACTGGTACTTAGTATGTTGAAATTTAGCATATTCCTTTGTTTTCTTATCTAACCGAAGAACCTGTATATATTTTTCTAATAAATAATAATTCTTATAACAGAATTTATTACAGTTTTTGATACTTAGTTATTTTTCACCCACCCTGAAATAATGGCATCACTTGGGTGAATATATATATGCCCAGGTGCTGAAATAATGATAATCATGGAGTTAGCCATCTTGTAGGTGACTTCGAAAGGAACAAAAAATGTCTTGTAAACATAGAGTGGAAATTGTGTTCTTCCAAATTTACAGACTACCGAAAAAGACGGAAAATGAAATTTAAAGCTCCATAGTTCAAGAACTATGGGACCAATCGTAATCCGGTCAAGGATACTGGTACTTTCTACATAAATTTAAATGTTTCAGAATCTTGTGGTATACGGCATGAATTGTATAGAGAAAACTAGGCAGATAATGGAGTTATGCAGATAATGGATAAGTACTAATTAAGTATAAATGACAATATTTGTGTAGATGCCATTTCAAAAATCATTCCTTTTCTTCCGTTTGTGTAGAAGCCATTTCAAAATCTTCTTTTTCATGTAACTACCAATATTATTTTCGAAAGTTATGCAAACACACACAATATTTCTTGACTTCAAAGAAGATTTTCATATTATAAAATGAAATCTTTCAGTTTAACGTCCCACGTTTAAACCTATGAGACTAAGGGAAACGGATGATTAAGGCAAGAGAATGATGACTGAAGAATTCATGGAATGAAAATGTGGAAAGAAATGGGAGTACCTCGAAAAAGCCCACAAACACGTTGTTGTCGAGCAGACTTACTTGGCCGGGAATCGATATTACAATATAAATTGATAATCTGTGAAGGATTTATTTACTAATTTGCTCTTATTTAAGAGGAAAAAATGATCAAAATATTTCATATCTTAGAGTTGGTCATCACTTCCATCTGAAAATATGCAATTATTTCATAAGAGCTAAGGACTGCATTGTAGTTGAGCATTACAAGGTATAAATTAATTTTTAAAAGCGTTATCCTTTAATTCGCAGAGAATCGAAACCAGGTATCTTGTTTGACGACGGTTGTTTTATCACTTAAATTCTTGGGACATCAGTTTATTTTTATTTTTCTAATGGTGTTACGTGTCTTTACGAGGAAACATAAACTAATAAAATTGAATATATTATTTTATATTTGACCATCTGCAGATACAAAACAATGATGAGGGAGTACAGAGGCTCAGTTCTAGAACACTTACCTCTAGTACTAGGGATCCCTGGTTGGATCTCAGGCCAGGTGAGTTTGTGGTGAACAACATCCTGTCCGTGGGTTTAACTGGAGTTCTCTCGTTTCCTTCTACACTCACATTCTACTACTTTTTACCCGGCGGGAGTTCATGTGGTTTGGATTCCACGTTAATCATAGGTCCAGTCTCACATTGCTCGCTGCTAAAAGGGACGTTAAATTCAAAGTGAAGTCAACTATTTTTTCATCATAATTTACTTTCCTTAATTATCCATCACATTTGGTCTAAAGGGTATAATCGTGGGACGTAAAACTTAAATATTTAGGTGGAATAACAAGTATTTCAAGATGTTGGAATGTACAGGAACTTCGGTCTCCCATTCTCCTGAAATCTACCTTTTCCTGTTCCCCCTTTAAAATTTAAGCTATTTAATTTGAATTAGCTACAAAATAGCTGCTTGACTAAAATAATTACTGGAGTCTATCGAGTTATTTGAGGTCTAGTTGAGTAATCCTTTGTTCACTGAACAAAGACAAATAGTTTGGAAAACAAGGATTCGATTCGTCCCCAATCGAGCTATTAGATTGTGTTGCATTTGAGAACATTATTTCACGTGCACTGCACTCCGTGAAGATATACAAGTATGAGTATAATCTTAATTTGATTAACCCTCTTATGGCCTTGTGGTCAATGTGACCTCAAAGGACACATATTTCTTAAATAACACAGGTCTGCAAAAATAAAACAATACCAAGCTGCTTCGGTTTAGTTAACTGATTCGTATGTGTTGGGGTGCGCAGACCTATGTAATTTCTTTGTACGATGTTTTCGGTTACTGATTATTTCAGTATTTCTCAACCTAGTCTAATTCTTTATATAATCCAATTGTTAAAAGTTAATTATTTTAAATAACGTTGTTGAATAAAGAGGTAACACATCAGACTTTGGGGTCATGTTAACCCTAATGTCTAATATTATTTCCTACTATACATTATTATTATTATTATTATTATTATTATTATTATTATTATTATTATTATTATTATTATTATTATTATTATTATTATTATTATTATTATTATTAAGCCACTTCTAGACACTAGGTTAACTATTATTTAGACTATCTTTCATGTTTGCATGTCCTGATGAGAAATTTAGTAATCGGGGTCAAATAGACCCCAATGAAGGGCGTGTGTGTAGATTTGAAGGGTCATAGGAGGGTTAACTAACATAAGGTGATTTTTGTCCAGTTGTTTCCATCTCATAAAGTTCCTCAAAACTCTTAGTGAACTTGATCTACAGAAATTAGGCATCATCTGAGGAATAATGAATGAACTAAATAAGAAAAGCTCATTGAAACTTGGACCTTGACCGTGTGTGAAGAAAGAATCACAGGTTGTAAGAAATGCACCAATAAACTATCCATACGGAAACAAAAAATGTTTATAGGAATCCACTTGATGATTATGATTTCAAAAAGAAACATTAGTCTATGAGTTTTCAATTATGATACTACTTAGGTAGTTTAAATGCTTCAAAAAGAGAAAAGTAACTGTTAAAACAAGCGATCTATGTATCTCTTAAAGAGACTAAGCACCGTAAATATCTTTCAATAATGTGAAAGGAAATTCAAGCCAAAATAGAAAGATGAGGATGGAAAGAGAGAGATAGAAATCAATTTTATAAGAAAGACTCATAGCATCACGCGATTTGAACAACGTATCTTCCGCATTCATTGAACAGTTGGAAAGTAGTTATTTTGTTCCGATATACTGACTTCGATGTAAAAGTCAATGCTGCAGGTGAAGACCTGAAATATTCTGTTCATATCTGTAGAGATAAGTAGAAAATGATAAATACTATGCAAGCATATAATTACCAATACATATTAAAACATTCCGTCACTTGTGATCGAAAGTAATGCTTCAGTTTATAATAAATCATAAAACAATTCCAATTAAGTGAATAGTTTAATACAATAGGGAGAAGCGTGTAGTAGTTAAATTACTTCAATCAACACAGTAATTATCGATTTTTTTCAATTGTTATTATTGTTTTAATTTATTTTAAGGCTATATGTTATATGTTAAACTATAGTATCATGTTTCGTTAGGTCAGGGACTTCCAATCTTGTTCATTTGACGTCCCCTGTTTCACGCCCCGCCCCTTCCCGCTTGTTTACCATTCATGGATTTTTGTCTTACCCATTCTGCTATTTCAGATACAGCATTAAATTCAAATACAACATTCAGATACATCAGGTATTCAAAAATGTCTATACCGCCTCCTAACAGTAGACAAAAGGAACTGCAGTTATTCGAATGAAGTAATAATAACGTCAATAGTGCAAATACAACATGAGTATAGCTATTAAAATGTGCACGGGCTATTACCTTTAAAAAGCATAGTTTGGCGGCTATTTTCCAATATGGTTGCCAAACCCGTCACCAGATATTTCAGAACTTTTAGTATGTTGTTGTATAAACCTTTCCCAAGGCATGTACAAAATTTTAGCTTGTTATGATGTTTTCTGGGTTAATGGAAAAGAAAAATTATCAGAAGAAAGGAAATTTTGGGGATTTGTTAAAAGAAATTCCTCCGTTACTTCCCGCATGTGGAGTAAACTGTTAAGTGTAATACGTGGTCTGTAAGCGTAATCCTTTGTGATTCTAACTGATAGAACATGTCAGGGCACATTTGAATATATTAAACAATCACCAAAATTCATTTCTAAAAGTGTCCAAACGCTGATTTATTTATGCTTAATGAAAGTAATTTTTGTTTATAGCTTTAAGTACTGGTTATCTTTTTTCACATAATTGAAACTGATAAGCAAGTATTGCAGTATATTTAAGATGTGTATCTACTGTTTCCACATTTAGATCATTAAAATTGATTATTCACTTCTTTTCTTGAAGTTATTTTTGATTATAGGCTTTTTTTTTTTTTTTTTTTTTACCATGGGGTCTATCTTGATTTACACTCATGTCCAAAATTATTGTTGCATTTCTATAAATATGTTGTTGTAGAAATATAATTTGATAACGAATTCGCCGGGTATTTTTTATAATGTTAGTATTGTATAAGCGGCAAAGACATCTAGGCCTATGTGGCAAATTTCATGTCAAAAGAGCACTAAATAAGAACAATAATACGAAAATAAAACTTTCTTGTCCATTTAGCAACATTTTGTTTTACTCATTCTAATTTTCGTATTTAAAATTCTTTTCCTATGAAATTTACCACAAATATACATTATTCATAGTATCAATATTAAAAGTACCCTGCAAAATCATTATCAGATTATGTTCTTACAAGAAGACAGTTATAGATATGCGACAATCATTTTGGACACGAGTGTAACAAACGTCAATAGGCTACATTGAATGTAATGATTAGTATACCTTGTAATGATATTATAAAAATAGCCTATATAGTTATGAAACCAAGATGCCTAGTTATATAGGATATTGCAGATCCTTCCAGTAAATAATCTGGTAAAACCGCAATATTAGGCCTATTTGTTTTTATACACATAGTGTGTTTCTCGTTATTAAAGGTTTACCACTTTAAACACTGTGCTGCAGCTCCTGAAGTTCCTAATTTCACCGCATGGTAGTGCTAGCGTAGTTAGGTCCGAACGAAGCAGCGAGGTAGATTATGTATGTGCTTGAGTTATAGCAATTTTTATTCACTTTGCTTGAACATTTATTGAATATAGAACACTATTATTCTCCCCGCCTTTCTGGACAATCTTGACTTCATTTCCCTGGTAATTTGCTGGGCTTCAAAAGTAAAGCGACACTTGATCTGACGAGGGCCGGATTTAGGGGGAGTGCAAAGGTGCACATGCACCCCTCCCCTTCGCTGTAAATATACACTACCGGTACCTAAAGAGAGAAGCTAGCAGTGAGTTTTGCGAAATCAATAATTTCAGTCAATTTTCTGAAGGCTGAAGGAAAAGGATTCATCGAGAGCAGATACCTAGGATTTCCAGGGCAACTCCTCTTTCACACCACAGATGCCTAAAGGCATTTAAAAAACTAAAATTTAATACAAATGTACTGGCTGTTATTTGTTGTCCCCCCCTTAGAAAATCCTGGATCCAGCCCGATAGGTATCTTAAGAAGTGTTTCTCAAAATAACTCAAATTTCTTTTTTTTCGTTGTAAATTATTATAAGTAATTTTTCGCACACTTTCATGGCAAATTTCATTTACAGCAAAGATTTCTCTACTTGAAATAAGGATTTACTAGAGAGTTTTGACGTTGTCCTAATTCTCCGAAATGCCAAGTTCTTCCCAAACTCTCTTGTTAAGCCGATTATCAACGTAAATTAAAGCAACAATATATTTGCTAAACGGACCCTTGAGTAGGATTTTTGCATAATTAATGGTGAAACACTGGATTAACGATTTCATTAAAGGTACAAGTAAAAGTACCAAACAATGGTCACCAAGTTTGGCTTTGTTTTCATTTTCAGTGAAATCTGCCATATATCTATACAAACCAATCGAAAGAACATTTACTTGACGTCTTTAACACAGAGAACGAGGGGTACGATTCCCAGTGGGACCTTAGGTGGTTCGGATTCCACATTAAGTTATAGACCCACGTTTCATATAGCGTTACTATTGAAAGGAACGCTTACCTTCAATTCAACCAACATTTACTTTAGATAAGTCTGACGTCTTCCTGTAATTTCATAAGTGTCCTAATTAGAGATGCTAGGGCTCGAAAAAAAAAACGGCTTTTTTGAAAAAAACTCGGTTTTTTCTGCTTCGCTTTTTTGCTTGGGAAATTTTGGGCTTTTTTCAAAATTCTGCTTTAAATTGATAAACCAGATTTTGTTTTGCTTCTCTGTAACACAAAAAGTCATTTAATTAGTGGTTGATGCCGATAATAATATAAAACCTCGAAAATAAACCATGAATTTCGAAAAGATATTTCACACAGTTTTACTTCTCAACATATTTACATTGTGAATTCCAAAGGATTAACCAATTCTCAACATATTTACATTGTGAATTCCAAAGGATTAACCAATGTACGAGGGTCATTCGGAAAGTAAAGAACGTTTTGCGCTAGCGCGTGCGCGTGTTCCCCCACCCTCGCTGACGCTGGGTTATTGACCTGGGCATGCTTTAGCCTCAGTCTGGCACCAGCTGCGATCCGCTACGGTCCGTTATTGCTTCGCTGTGCAACTGTAAAATGTGCGATACAATTACTGATCCCGCCAAGTGTGAGGTTCGTAGTGTGATAAGATTTTTGAATGCAAGAAAAGTGCGTCCGATAGAAATTCATAGACAAATCACTAAGGTGTATGGAAATGTAATGAATGAAGCATCAGTTCGTAAGTGGTGCATTATGTTTAATGACGGACGGACGAATGTGCACGATGAGGAACGCTCGGGCCGGCTTTCTGTTGTGACTGACGAACTCAAAGGAAGAGTTGAGCGAAAAATTCAAGAGGATAGGCGATTCACTATTGATGGGCTGCACGAATTCTTTCCTGAAATTTCAAGAACTGTGTTGTACGAAATTGTCAGTGGTGAACTTGATTACAAAAAAATTAGTGCAAGGTGGGTGCCTCAACTGTTATCGGAGGAACACAAAACCAAGCGAATGGGAGCCGCATTGACTTTTCTCAGCCGTTACCATAAGGATGGCGATGAACTTTTAAATCGTATTGTTACTGGAGATGAGACGTGGATTTCGCACATCACTCCAGAAACAAAGCGCCAATCGATGGAATGGCACCATTCAAATTCTCCGAAAAAGCCGAAAAAAGCCAAACAAATTTTGAGCACCAGAAAGGTTATGGCTACGGTCTTTTGGGATCGTAAGGGTGTTTTGCTCGTTGACTACATGCAGAGAGGTGAGACCATAAATGCAGCTGTCTACTGTCAGACGTTACGTCGACTTCGCCGCGCGATTCAAAACAAAAGGCGCGGATTGCTGACCAGCGGCGTCATCCTCCTCCACGACAATGCCCGTCCTCACTCCGCGGCATTGACGAGGGACTTGCTTCAGCAGTTTAAGTGGGAAGTTTCGGAGCATCCACCCTATAGTTCAGACTTAGCCCCAAGTGACTTCCACCTATTCCCAAAGTTGAAAGACTTTTTGGGTGGAAGCCACTACGGCAGTGATGATGAACTTAAGGAAGCTGTAAGTGATTGGTTCAACAGTTTGGCGGCAACTGTGTATGCCGAAGGCATAGAAAAACTTGTACCACGGTATGACAAGTGTTTAAATTTACACGGCGACTATGTCGAAAAGTAACTTAAGTATCACATAGTATGTAACACAAATTTCGCCTTTGTATATCAGTTATTAAAGTGTTTATACAAAAACGTTCTTTACTTTCCGAATGACCCTCGTATATAATAAGATTTTTTTTAACCTATTACATACAAAAGTAAGCAGGGTTGGCAAGAACCATGGTTGTTTTTGAAACTGCCAAAAACCCGTTTTTTGGGGGGAGTTTAAACTAGGCTTTTTTGGTTTAAACCAGGTTTTTTGGGTTTAGATATTTTGCTTTATGTATTTATATTACATATTGACAGAAATAAGTTTGTTTCGCCTTGGTGTTATTATGCAACAATGGGGTTATGCTGGAAGAGGTCACATGTAGGGTTACCAGACGTACTCTTTTAAGAGTACATGTACTCTTTTTCAAGGCATGCACTTTTGTACTCTCTCTTTTTTCAGTGAAGTACTCTTTTGTACTCTTTTTACGTGGGCTAATAATTGATGTGAATTTCAACATGCTAACTAACAAATAGCCCTACTGTATGTACAAATTATGTGTTCAGGGATTTTGTTATATTGCAGTTCATTATTAGATATAATTTTAAACTCAAGAAACGATTCGTAGTGACAAAAATAATAATCCTAGCATAGCATAAATGAACGAAAAATTACTCATATGATAAAATCACTGTCACGTCAAGCAGCGATCCATTCTTAAAAAAGTGCTTGATAAGAAAGAGAGAGTATTTGATAAGAAAGATAATGCACCTGCAGTCACATTAGCAGCGTTGTCAATCCTAGCATAGTTATGCGAAACATAGCATAACTTGAACTGTCTTAGCATCTGGCATAGCGTAGTCCTGCATAATACTTTACCTTAGTTGAGACCAAAATGTTATTTCTCTCCTTCTCTCTCTCTTTCTCTCTCTCTCTCTCACCCACACGGAGAGTAAGAAATGCAGTTTTTGTAGCGGAGGGTAAGAAATCAAAAGGGGCGTTCAGTAAGCACAAAAACGACTGCCGAGTTCTTGTAAAACGAAATATATTATAAAAACACTTCGCTTTAGCCCTGATTCGTTTATGTACCTTTAAATCACTACGTTATTATAATAAATATATCAACTACTAATTACTAACCATAAACATGAATTGTGTCCAGATATCGTCGATTTATTCTTCTGTTTTATACGTACATGAAATATCAACAGCAACCATAGCTTTTGTACATATCTTCCAATTTCGTGTGTATAACTCAGTAATGATCTTTCCCATAACAACTAATAATCTTGTCAATAACAAACTGATAGTTTTTGTCATAGTCTTTTCCCATGACAACATGTCCTGTCAATAACAGCGTTCTTTCTTTTAATTACATCTAAGCTATATGCTTAATTATTGCGCCTCTGATCAGTGTTGGTAAAATGGGTACAGATTAATTATAATAGGAATGCATCGCTGTATGAATGTCGCCCAGAACGGGAATTCCGTAACAGTATTATAGTGAAGGAAAGAACCCTGTATATTTTCAAAACATTCACCTTTTGAATAGCCCTCGTACTAATTATTACTAAATCAACTCTCCTATTAATTATTATTATTACATCAATATAAGTAGTTTTCTCTTCTCTTCTTTCTCCATATATATATCAATTCATTTATAACAACATTTTTCTTTTATTACTAATCACATATCATAAAGCGTCGATTCATTAAAAAATATTATTTGTGGGTCTATTCAAAATTATAAGTAACTGATGACTTACACAGAGTTACTAGTTAATTGTTCCTCTTTTACATCGAGCGATAACATTCATATACAAACAACATTATTTACAATTAAGATTGCCATCATATCACACGTCAACAACAAGATCAGAAGGTAATAATTACATTTAAAAGCTTCAATTTAAGTTCACTGTCATGGATTTCAAGTTAACACAATCAAATCTCTTTTGAACATGTAAAGTAAAATAAAGGTAAACATAACATTCAAAGTTAATACAATGATAAGATAAATTAATCACATCATAACATGTTGCTCAAATATAAAGTCCAAATGAAGTATTCATAACACAACTCATAACATCTGAGAGAATAAATTAAGAATTGTTATCCAAGTTTAATTTAGTTAACAGCGGGTTTTAGTTTAAATTATGATTAATAAACGAGTCAATTAAAGTACATTGAACACCACAATCTTGGTTATTTTCTCTTGATCCATTTCCTGTTTCATTTATTACTTCGGTCCTATTCCGACAGTTCCTGCCATCTCGAGATCTCCAATTGCATCTGTTTTGAGTTACACCGGTATGCATGACATTGTTACTGTAATTGCGTCTTCCACGAAAGTTTCTCCCGTTCGTCCAACTGTTCCTCGGATTATTATAATTCGTTCCATTTCTACCGCTAGAATTGAATCTTCCATTGGCTCCAGTTCCAGTACGTATAACAGATCTCTCACTAACTCCAATGCCAGTATTGTCACGTGATCTCTCATCGCTGCGAAGATTTTCGGTATTTTCATTAGTTATATTCAAGTTTCTGACGGCAATCGGATTCGATGGATTACGATTACTCCCATTAGGATTCGGGAATTGATTCTCAAAGTTTTGAACTAAAATTATGAGATGATTGAAGTTTACGCATTGAGCTGACAACAGAATTTGTTGTAATTTATACGGCAATAAAATGCGTACGGAAGCGATTATTCTGGATTCGGGCTGAAACGGATTGACGAGTTTAAGTTCATTATATGCATTGATTGTAAAATCCGTAAGAGATTTATCGACCCGAGGTGAATAGTGTCGAGTTCGCACCATCGCATCACGGTTAGCTAACAAGAAATCATTTTCGTAATTAGCCAACAAGGCCCGTTTAAATTCTTCGTAGGATTTTATATGGTCGCGAATAGCCTTAAACCACAAGGAACAAGGAGGAAGTAACAGATGTGGTAACAACTTCATAAATTTAGATTGATCTACACCCATAATTTCACACTCTGCTTCAAATTTTTCTAAAAATGAGCTTGCGGTTTCGTCACACTTACCGCTGAATTTAGTCATGGCCTTAATTTCACTGACCTTAACATTTATTTTGCTATAGTTATGTTTTTGTTGGCGTTGATAATGGTCTGGAACCCTTTCGCACTTATTTATCTCCTTTCTCCTTTTGCGATCTGGACTTTGGAATCGCCTTCTGTGGTTTTCCACAACTAAACCATCATCAGTAGAACTCTTAGAAGAAGATATCCCGTCAGTTTCTATTAATGGAGTTCTCGGGCAGTGATGCAATGCTTCCTGTTGAAGATGCAATGTTTCCTGTTGATGATGCAATGTTTCCTGTTGATTGGGAGTACCCAAAGCCTCCTTATACATAGGATTATTGTAGTCACATTCCCTCTCTTGTAACGATCTGATTTCCTCTTGTATGTTGGATATCAGTATGCTATGTGAATTGACCTGGGCAGTAATATTCGCTATCTGACTTTTTTGTTGGGCTGTCGTCGATTCCATGTTTTCAACGACTTTCTTTATCGACTCGGTTTCTAGAGTTAGTTGATCCTGTCTATCTTGCCATTTGTTATTAAATTGTTGAAACCTGGTATCAACTTCTCGTGTCATATCATTTGTAATTTTGATGGTAACTTCATCAGCTAATACTTGCAAATTTTCTTTCAAATTGTGTTGCAAGCGGTCAAAATTCTCTTGCACACCTTGTACTTTATCTGCAAGAGATTTATGCTGCACTAGTATCTGTTCTAGCTTTTTATCTAGCTTTTCATCTAGCTTTTCATCGTACAGTTTTTGTTGTTGATCAAATTTCTGTTCTAACTTTTCATCTAGTAGTTGACTAAACATATCAATAAGATTAGAATAGGAATGTTCAGACACAGTTACGGCATTTCCAGATATGGTTTCATTTGAAATACTGGGTACTTCTTCAATCTCGGAATCCTGCATATTGCTAATTCTTTGGATTCTCTTCCCACTTCTCAAAGTAGTGAAACTCATAAAATACGTATACACATAAACTCAGTTCTTACTATTCTTCGGAACTAAATAGTATAGTATAGTCCCGTGTCTTCGGCACCAGATAAAACGAAATATATTATAAAAACACTTCGCTTTAGCCCTGATTCGTTTATGTACCTTTAAATCACTACGTTATTATAATAAATATATCAACTACTAATTACTAACCATAAACATGAATTGTGTCCAGATATCGTCGATTTATTCTTCTGTTTTATACGTACATGAAATATCAACAGCAACCATAGCTTTTGTACATATCTTCCAATTTCGTGTGTATAACTCAGTAATGATCTTTCCCATAACAACTAATAATCTTGTCAATAACAAACTGATAGTTTTTGTCATAGTCTTTTCCCATGACAACATGTCCTGTCAATAACAGCGTTCTTTCTTTTAATTACATCTAAGCTATATGCTTAATTATTGCGCCTCTGATCAGTGTTGGTAAAATGGGTACAGATTAATTATAATAGGAATGCATCGCTGTACTTGGCCTTCCTTAAGGACGGAGATGTTTGTGAATGAGCATATATCGTTCGATTTCATATCGTCTACACAAATAGCATCTTTAAGCTCCCTCGATTACTGAGTCTGATTTCGGATGTCATAACCTTATTTCAATGTCAGAAACGTACATAATCGCTGAAGAGGAAATCTGAAATCATGTAAATACATATTTATTTAGTTAAAGCTGTGTAAGCAACGAGTTAAAGTGCAAACAAATTCCTTTTGGCAGAAGTCGTGATTTTGAGCCGCATCGCGTCCTCAAAAAAATAAAATTGATTTTCTCGGTTTCAAGATTGTCACCAGTTTTGCACGGAAATGAAATCCTTATGAAATACGCATACTGATACTTCCTACACGTAGTGTACAGGAAATAAAACTTCGAATTTTTCTGAATTCAATATATCCGGGTAAACGAAGTTATTATTAAGTAAAATATAATAAGAAAGAAAGCGAGTCTAATTTTGACACAATTATATATGAAAGATCATAATTTTGTTAGCGTAGTGATGTAATGATCTGCTGTTTGGGTAACAACGCTGGGCAGTAGTTGAACAAACGTTTTTAATTCGCCAGTTAGTTCCTGACTGTGCGTTGACGACTTGGTGTTGTGATAAACTAAACAGCAAGAGCATTATTATTTGGATTTTTTCGTGTCAATTGCTTTGAATCAAAGTGGTAGATAAAATGTCACGACGAAAGTGCAAATTTAATGATGATTTACAGAAGGAGTTTCCCGTGTTTAAAAAGACAAAAAGTGGCTATGAAATGAGTAATTCCGTCGTATCGATAGCGCATAAAGGTCGCGCAGACTTGAATCGACATTTATCTTCAAAAAAACACAAAAAATGAATAAGTAGTGCTCGTTCATCTAAAACAGTGGACAATTTCTTCTTAAAACAAGACACTACAGAAGAAAATAAAGTATTGGCAGCAGAGGCTGCATTGGCGTTTTACACTGTGGCTCATCACCAAAGCTACAAATCATGTGATTATTCAACGAAATTATTTAAGCCGATTTTCAGTGACTCCTCAGTTGCCACCCACATTTCCTTAGCAAGAACGAAAGCAGAAGCTATAGTAAATAATGTTTTGGCTCCTCATTCCTTGAACATAATAGCAAATGAGTTCAACATTCAAAATATAAAATATATTGGAGTTTCAAGTGACACTTCCAATCACGGAGCAATCAAGATGTGTCCTATTTTGATTCAGTACTTTGATGGGAACGCAGGTATGTCACATAAACTGTTAGATGTTACATCAATTCCAGATGAAAAGTCGGGACAATTGCAATAGCAATTGTGGTGGTCTAAATAGGAAGGGGACTAATAATGTTTTTTATCACCTTCAAACTTCTCTTGATAAAACTATTTTAGGAGTAGGTTGCCCTGCTCATATCTTAAATAACTGTGTACAGCATGGTGTGGATGGCTGGGCAATTGACATTGAAAGCCCTGTGTTCAAGATATTTAACTATTTTTCAACTTACACCGTCCGAACTGAAGGATTAAAGGAATTTTCATATTTTGTCGACATTGAATACAAACAACTTCTTTATCATTCCAAAACTAGATGGCTTTTCATGTTCCCTGCTATCAACAGAATACTCGAGATGTTCCCAGCCCTGAAATCATATTTCCTCTCCCTAGAACATCCTCCTGTTATCCTAAAACAGTTTTTTGAAAACCTTTTAAATGAATGTTACCTCTGGTTTCTTCATTCATTGATGTTTGTGTTTCATAATAACATTCAGGCAATGGAAAATGAGAGTAACTCACTTGTGGAAATCATATCCATTCTCACTTCCGTGGAAAGGACAATAACAGAAAGAAAAGAAGCAGAATTCTTGCCACTAAAAGTTAAGGAAGTGATTAAAAAGAGCCAGGAAAGTGAGCATCAGTGTTTAGTTTTAAGAAAGATATTATTGTATGTATCTGACAGCTGTTTAAAATATCTGAAGAAATGGACTGAAAATTTTGATCAGTTTCACATTTTTCAATGGATGGAGCTCCATAAAATTCCACAGTGGACAGATATAGAGAAAAGTGTAGAATTTATGATGGATAAAGACATTAGTATTGAGGAGTCCCTTTTGTTTGATCAACTTTCGAATTTGAAAATTTTTCTGGCGGAAAAGGAAAGTGATAAAGAGTTCAATGAAGCATTGTTTCTTAAGAAGTGGGTGAACTATTTCAGTGTTAATAAAGTATCGGTTTATTCTGAACTTTTGAAGATATGTCAGTTTTTCTATGCAATACTTGCTCACAATGCCAACGTGGAAAGGATTTTCAGTTTAATGAAATCACAATGGACACAAGCAAGGGTGCCCATGTTGTGGTTTACAAGGGGGGAGCAAGTATAAGCGACGTTTCAAATATAGTTTCAAATTTTGCTGTAACTAATGTAAAAATTCTATTGGGTTTTCGATATTCCCAAGTACAATTTCCACTAGGAGGGGGCGAGCGCCCCACCTTCCCCCCTAATGGGCGCCCTTGGACGCAAGAAAGAAATAGACTGTCAGTGGATTCAGTTAAAAACCTATTGTTGACTCAGTACAACTTCAAAGAATTTAGTTGCGTCCAATTCTATGAACTTTGCTTGAAGGACAGAGAGCTACTTCAGAAAGTCAGAAATTCATCGAAGTACAGCTAATTTGTAAGGTAAAACTTTGTTTTAAGCATGTGGTTAAAATATTGTAGACAATCGTCGTTATTTTAATTAGGATTTCATTTTCTTCCTTTTAATATTGATATAGTCATTATCACAGTCAATCCAAAGTTACAATGTTTAAAAAATGTTACAGTAAAGCCGCGATTATCCTCGAGTGCTGCGAAAAGGTATTCCGAAAGCAAGAAGCAAAGATGAGTGACTGATTTGTTTTAATTAGGCGTAACTCAAAACTTTTTTTTTTTTTTTTTTTTTTTTACAGAATAGTATTGTCCTTTATTTATTGTTCTTTATTTTAGTGATTGAGACGTAGAGCAAAGGTTTCTGTTGTAGTGTACAATATATTAAAAGTTTTATTATGTTTTTTTTTGTACAATAGAAAATAGTTTTTATGTTGAAATTTTTTTTTTCGTGTTTGCATCTTATTTTTAGTCTGTCTTTTTGGGTAATCCTTTGCCACCCAATTCCGCGGATAATCGTAGCTTTACTGTATTTTAGTGGAAAGAATGTTGAACATTTGTTGGTTATCAAACTCATTATTACAATTATTTTTAAATATAAATTATGGGAAACTTGTATAATATTTATCTATTATTATTATTATTATTATTATTATTATTATTATTATTATTATTATTATTATTACACTGAAATTTCAGTTACACTTTATTCATTTATATTGTTTTTTTTTTTTTTTTTTCAAGAGTCATTGCTAAGTGTACTCTTTTTTCACTTTCACGATCTGGTAACCCTACACATAAGCGTAAAGAAGTCCGGTCAGTAAATTTCTTCAATTGGGAAACTCCCGTCCCAGCCATCGGGAAAATCCCGTCATTACTCTAAATGTAAAACAATAAGGGGAAAATCCTGTTATTGCTTTGCATGTAAAATTTAAAGGTCAAATTCATAATCAGTACACTAAAACTGAAGTTTTAAATTACAAATTTAGTACGTACATATCATTGAAAGTCCAATCCAAGCTAATGTTGGAAGCTACGTAGGCGATCGATAAATTTTGCCAATTTCTATCAATATATTAAATATTTAAGCAACCTTGGCTTCTTTATAAAACAACAGGCATTCAGAAATATACAATTTGATTTCGTTTCGTATGTTCAGGCTTAACATCATTACGTAATACCGAGATTATCAAGGAGAAGACTTTCGCTTACATCCGAACCGCTACTTTGTTTACGTATGAAAGAAGGGTTGTGGTTCGACCGAGAATTGAACATGGGACACCTTGATTAAAAAGTGAAAAGGAAATAAAACTAATGCAGATGGTTTGATGTTGGGAAACTTCAGCATTAAGTTCACACGATTCGCATTTTTCGTTCTTTTTATTTATTTTTTAGTTTAAACCAGCTGTTTATTAAAAAAAAAAAAAAAAAACAGCTGGTGTAAACCAGCCAACCCTAAAAGTAAATACTTGTTTTAAAAAATACACAAATAACTAGCAAAATTCTATGTAGTATTTTTCAAAATATTCCATACCCTCTTTTTGGAACAAAATAAAATTAAAATAAAACATAAGAAAAATACTTAGATTTATATGATACACTTAAAGGCTGCACACCTAGAGCTTTTGGTTTTGTATATTCTTGAAATTCTACAGTTTTATATAAGCACCATCACGGTTTACTCAGTCCTCAACGTTTCTGAATTTTTAACAAGAAGGATTCAACATATGAAGGGTGTGAGGCAAGAACATGGTAACCCACAATTTTATTATTTTAAGAAATTAGAGATTTTCTGCTGCACAATCCATTTTGAAAGTCGGAAAGCTGATTTTTCACATAAGTCTATACATGAGGGATTAAACGAAGCGGTATGCGTTGCTGCCTATCTGATGCTGCGTAACTCAGCAATTGAAAATTTGTTAGTTACCATGTTCTTGGCTCGTACCCTTCATATCATTATGGAACTCTCCCCATCCCACCACCACAAAAAAAAAAAAGACTATGGAATATATTTAAGTTAAGATAAATACAACTGCACAACAAACATGATTGACTGGAGCTTTTGCGCTTCTATCGGGAAGTCCGGGATTCAAATCAGCATTCGACCATTCTGACAAAGCTTTTCTTCATTCCACCTGTGAAGTAGAAATAGTGCGTGTACTGTGAGTTGGCCGACTTCATTCTTTATTGTTTTTAAATCGATATTACTAATTACCAGCAGTGACGGTTTTGCGAAGGTTAGGGGGGCGGTATTTCGGACTGAAGCCTGTTCTCCAAAATTACGGAATGTCTAAAACAAACGAAATATCTATTAGTCATGCCTTTACTCATAAACTTTAAGCTCCCGTCAAATAAAAATTACGAATGTTTAGAAAAACTAAACATTAGTAAGAAAAAATTCCTCCCAAAATACTTTTCTAAATCCGCCACTGATTCTCAGTATAAAATGATCTTCAAGGTTGTATTCGGAAGATTATTGATAATATATAAACGAAACGAAATATTAGTTACGCTTGTACTCATAAACTTCAAGCTCCTCCCAAATAAAATTAAGACATTTTAGAAAATGAAACAATCAGAAGAACCCCTCCCAAATTACTTTTCTAAATCCGATACTGATTATTTGTATAAATTAGTATTCAAGGTTGTATCCGGAAAATTATTGCTAAATCGTTGCACAGCTACAGTATAACAGAAATATAACAAAAGTACGCTTTGACAGATATATAGAGAAACGTAAGTTTAACTTTTGCGCCAGAAGCTAGAGTACTAAGCTCTTAGAAATGAAACACGGATGACAAACTGAAATGATCCCGAGAAGAAAAAATGTCGATAACTCAAAAGTTAAAATAAAGTTAAATAGCCCCTAAAATTCCCCTCAAATACTACATTCTTCATGTTAGCTTTAATTCGTAAAACACGTGCTCCATCCATCTTGATGGTGAATTTTAGAGCGAAATATGGCATTCAGGTCATGGAATTCTTATCTAACTATAGAATATACTATAAGAAAGCTATTTAGATAGGAAAATCATGAAAATGGAAAAAGCCAAAATTTCCAAAATTCTCGTTTTTTTCCCAAAAAAGCCGGCTTTTTATGTGAAAAAAAAACATCGATTGAAAAAAGCCGGCTTTTTTGCATCTCTAGTCCTAATAAATGCCGGCCGTCTTTTTATGATATACCAATTTACATATGGTAACAAAACAATTCGGCATGTTGAATGTAATACACAAATACCACTGCTAATTATTATTACTCTTTAGCTATTTAAATTACACAAGAGTTCAGAATAAAATCTTATTTCCATGTACACACACACACAAATGTTAACACTATTATCTGCTTTCCATAGCAGCGCGAAAACTACTGTTCCTGCATATCCATCCCTAGCGACAAGCGTGACATCTGGTCAGAATTACTAAGAAGGGACCACTCCGATTTGGTGAATGTAAATGCTGAAAATGATTGCTAGCACTGGATTCAACACCAAAAGAAACATAGAAAAAAAGGTGTTTAGTGGCAGAGCTCTACCTGCATTCCTCATATCCAACATTTGACCTCTAAGCATTCGTGCCTTTGGTATGGGAGATTCGGGTTCGATTCCCGGCGGGAACTCATGTGGTTTTGATTCCACGTTAATCAGTAGGTTCAGTCTCGTATAGCCTCGCTGCTGAAAGGGCCGTTAACCTCAAAATCAACTCAACTCATCAACTCACTTGACCTTAACCCCTCTACTTGTTTCAAAATTAACATGGCATATCTATACATTTTCTACGTTCCATCTTCGCACTTTTCCTCATTTGTCTCCCATCTTGTATACGGTTTACCACTAAATACCCTCTTTTTCTCTGTTTCTTTTGGTGCTAAATCCAGTGCTAGTAATCATTTCCAGCAATTGAATTCACCAAATCGGAATGGTCCCTTGTAAGATTGGACCACGGAGTCTTATGATAGTTCCAACACACAGTTTAAATCACCATATTAAAAGTTACTTTATAAAGCAAAAAAAAAAAAAAAATCTACGAAAGCGAGAGTAAAGAAGTTATGATTTCTTTATAGTATTATTATCATTTATGTTGTCACAAATAAATTAGCCATTGACAACAATCAATTACATCATTAGATTTAGTGATGTACCTAGATACAATTTCTGTTCTTTGTTACCTACTGAGTATGTACTATGGGACAAAAAGATCTACTCGGTAAAAGTTATTCTAGTATTCTAATTGATGTAATAGTTTTAAAACTTTTACAGTATAAATCTGGAATATCTAATTATCAGGTATATACTTCTCCTGTAACCTTGTACAAATATTCCCATTTCAATAAAGACAAAATGTAAAGTACCACTTGGTTTTACAACTTTTTCAATAGGACCGCAACCTTAATTTTTTGTGTATTTTTGAAGAAATCCAGCTTATACGTTGGGTGATCAATAAAGACTGATCATCAGTGTTTATAAGGTGAATACAACAGCAAGGCACAGGAAACAAAACACTGTGTAGTAGGAGAAGTGACGAATAGATCGAGCAAGTTTGAAGCTCATGACATCAAGAATGTGATCTTGACAGCCGTTCAAGCACACGTAACTTCAGCTTCACATAAGTCAATATGGAAGTGATACGCGAACAGTACAGAAATTCTGTTGACTATCTTGCAAACTGTCTTGATTATCTATTCCGTGTGTACCCCATCCTCCATGTAGCCCTGATTTAGCCCCTTGTGATTTTTTTTGTTTTTCCAACTTTGTAGAAACACCTGCGGATACGGCATTTCTCGTCTTGCGGGACATTGCTAAAAGCTGCGGAGGCGATTTTGAAGGATCTATCCAAAAAGGGCTTCCAGCATGTCTTTGATGACTGGCATAAACGTTGGGACAGGTGCATTGAATGTAATGGGGATTATTTTGAAAAATACCATCAACATTTGGAGAATTAATACAGGTAAATATATGTTTTATTCATTTATGATCATTTTTTATTGATTCGCCCTCGTGGAATCAAGAATACTTTAAATTAATCAGAATATAATAAGAATAATAAGAATATAATTAAGAATATAATTAATAAGAATATAATTAACCTTACCATAATAGTGAAGTATCCGAAATAATATCATTATCTTACTGGACACTAATTCTATAGATATTCAGTTTTATGTGAATGACCACAAAAGTATATATCTGGCTATTAACGCATTCTCGGGAAATTTTTTCATGTATAATATTTCTCAGAAGCACACAGGATTTGAAAAAAAAAGTTACTGTAAGAAAAGGAAGAGGAATTGTAATTATATTTACGTTACATCATATTTCACGTACAGATTATATCTGAGTAACAACCTTGACCAGCCTACCCACCCAAAAAAGGAAACGGAAAATCACCTTTGTATGTCACACACATTCCACATAAGTAATCATAATACAAAACCAACTTGTTATGCAATTTAAAAAAAAAAAAAAACTTATATAAAGAGATGAATGTTTGTTTGTTCTGTAAACAAATCCACATTTTTGAAGGTTTTGCAGGGGGTGGATTAACCATTAGGCACATGCTTAGGACATGAAATAAAGGTGGCACCATAGAAATTTTCCATAGCCAAATTTGCTATGGACAAAAATTAAAAAAAAATGCAGATATATACATACAATGATAACAAGAGTACTGATTGTTGATATTTTGAGTTGCTTATACAGTAAATAGGGGTACCAAAATCTTTTAAGTACTTACTTTCTTTAAAGGACTTAATCCGGCCCTGGTTGTATGACTTACTTCTGGGTAACTATTGTAGGCTATTTAGATTTTCTCCCGAAGGCCGGATACTTGGTGCAAATTACGTATATTTGTTTTTTCTACATTTAGTTTACCATTCGATGATTACGCGCCAAGGCTAAGGCATAGGCCTACAGTGATAATAATGAAATGGTTGAATGAAGAAAGTAAGAAGAAACGGGAAATCTCTGGAAGAAAGAAACGCACTTGGATTTGTGCACCACAAAAAAGCTCACTAGGATCGAACTCGGATCAAACCAGGAAAGTCATGCATCAGAGGTAAGCACTCTGCTACTCAGTTACCGCCTCAGTACAAAATTATTATATATATCCTACCTTTTCGATAAAATCGACTGTTAGTGCTTTCAAAAATTGTATTTGATAAATGGCATGATATTCAACGATACAGGTTTACTTCAAAAGGACATAGTTAAAACCATTCAGCGAAAATGGAGAGCGTAAGATCGTCATATAACAACAGATTGTGCTTAGTTTCTAGGGTTGCCAGCTGACTAGTCAATCTGGCCCTACCCACAAAAAGATCTTAATTTCGGTGCTTTCCATGATACTTTTTTTTTTGTAATTGTTCATCTTGAAGAGAACAGTTTTTGATGAATGGAGACAGCTACTGGGACCCCTCAAAAAGTACTGTTATTTTGCAAATTTGAATGATAGCACATTTTTATTAATGTTGTTTACAAAGAATACACCATGTATTCTTTTTTTTCAGTAGATTGGAAATCAATTGGTTGTGGTTCTGGCCTCACCCACAAAAAGCTCTTATATCTGGGCTTTTCGTAATAGCACCTTTTTGTTCATTTTGAATATAGCATTTTTAGCACTTAAAAAAAAAAAAAAAAACTTGGTTTTAAATAATGTGCCAAAGTGGCTGAGGCTAGCTTCACGCGACTACTGATAGCTCTCACTACCCTACAGCAGCGATAATAAGGAAAGGAATATAGTTGAAAATAGAAACAGCGTCTGAAAACGGATTTTTTTTTTTTTAATAGAGGAAGTTCAGGCGAAAGTTAAAAACAGATTAAAGTGTCGAATAGATTCTCGATTTTGAAAGCTTCAGAATGCACTACATATACTAGTCGATATTTGAGTTAAAAGTCGGGGTAGCATTAAAATTTCATTAAGACGAAAATTCGGGATGCACATTGAAAAGATTGGAACACGTGCATTGGAAAAATTGAGGAAGCAGAACGGAAACAGGAATAAATTATTGTTTGACCATGAATACACTAAGCTAGCGGAGAAGAGACAAATAGGTAAAACTACGTTGACAGCAAAATCTAAATGATAAAACTGCTCAAAAATCAGGCGAGAAACTTCCGAAACTTTTAGAACAAAGAAACGTAAATTTTGGAAATCTAAAATTATTGAACTTGAAGATAATAATAAAAACAAAAATATTCGGCACACATCTAAAGCTAATAACAAATTTTAGAAAGACTATCAACCTCGTGCTTACATATTAAAGAATACGGACGAAATAATTCTCACAGGTATAGATAGTGCAGTAGACTTTCGATAATCCGTCACGTTCGGGACTTTGCCAATGCCGGATTACTGATATGACACATTATCGGGAAGTGCCTTCGTAGACTAATGCATGATGTTTGGCAGCAAATATCGTTAACCAGAAACAATAGGATACCGGTAATCATTTCAACCCAAGTAAACCAAAAGTTAATTTTAGTTTTACTGTAGACCAACAGTAAATTGGATTTTAAAAAATCCACCGAACCATCGGGCATTTCAGACTGTTGAAATAACAGAATTGGCGGAAAGATCCATAATTTGCAATATTACGATCTTGGGGATTTTCCATGTATTTAGTTTTCTTTGCATTTACTTCTAAACCCATGTCCCTGCAAACGTTCGATGGAATCTTTGTATTTCTTTATAAGCATTCAAGCACACTTGTTTACTTTCAGTTTCAGATAAGATACAACTGGAAAGTATGAAGGAACTACCAGTAAGCCTTCAAATCAACTATGTAGGCTAATAACGGAAAGTTCAACCAATGAGTCAAACTTTGAATTAAAACGGAACATTTCATTCAAAAGCAATAATAATATACAGCCGCGGATCCACGATATGATCAAGGGAGGGGCTAAACCATAGTTTACCGCTTTATCGAGTGAAAGAAAGTAGGATTGAAGCTCATTTTATCCACTGTATACCTGAGAGTCAAGAGAGAGCTAAACCTCCTATAACCCTCCCCTTGGATTCGCGCCTGATAATATACAACTAACTTTTCAATACAAATTTGATAAGCATGGTTCCAATGCTATCGCTAGAAACTCGACGATTGATCATTGTAACTTATTGGCCGTGTAACTGGTTACACCTCGCAATAATTTACTCAGCACTTTCGGGTATTTTTATGAACCAGTGTAGTGCTTCTGTCTTGAGATTTATTGCTAAAGAAAAGTTGAATTAATTGATTTTAAACCATACTTTCATACTGTAGCTCACATTTTTTTCAGCTGGATTAATGTAACACATGCAATATTATTTACCTAGGTACAATGTTATTCAATAAAGTACAATTTTATTTAACACGGAATAACACAATGTAATCCTTGTAATCCCCTCTCCTGTGAGAGATTTTTTATATTTGGAACATGCATCCTTGACACAAACAGGGACAGTTATTTCAGGAATCAAATACTTATTCGTCAACGATGATTGCCAGCTCGTGGAAGGTAACCGCATCAAGAAGTGCAACCTATCAATCAGCACACAAATAAAATAGTACAGCTTGATTGGCTTTCATCTACTTTTATTGTTATCTTCTTTTCATACTGTTTCCTAATAACATTATTAAGCCAGTACAAAAATTAACATTTCATTCTATAAACAACAAGCGTAGCCTCAGAATTTACGTACATGTTCCTTTGGCAGTTCCTCGTCAGTATAATTTCAAAACAATGTGAGCGAATTTTACATGCTACACATCATGTACAACATAAGTATATCTGACGGAATGGGATCCGCGGTACGTATGTATACAACTTCACTAACCAACTTGAAATATACGATTACCTGGCTAAACATCTGATTAATATATACGGGATCTATAAAAAGTTAACAGATGTGAAGAAAATTGATAGGCATTTTACACTTCGACGGAATTTCGATCCGGAGGATCGAAGGCAGGGTGACTTACTTATTCTTGCATTTTTTCTATACATTTTCACAACAAATAACACAATTTTAAAACATTCATTATGAAAATTATAACGTTATTCTCCATTTCCACTTTATATATGTAAGTACAGTATGTAATTACAGATATTTTATAATCTGTTTTTACGTTAACAAAGGAAAATTTGCGACGAACTAATATTCTTTTCTTTTTTAAAAATAACAATGAAGAATTCTGCTTCCAGAATTCTTCTCTGAACGAGCATAAAACTTGCGTACAAGATGTCTTATGGAGGCAATCCTAATATTAACACTTTTAACAGAAAATTAACTTAATAATTCATTTTGGATATAAATACGATAATTTAAAACAACGGAAATTAAAAATTATAAGATTAAATAAGAAAATTCCCTTAGGGAATACAAATAATAATTCTGTAACAAAATAACGTTTACACCCTGCTTATCAGATACAGTTCAATTAGCCAGTAGCGAAGTACCACCGCTCTCCTTTCTTGTATTAGTTAAATGCACCAGCTGTACTTGATCATCAGATTAAGAAGAAAGATAAGTATAGGAAATGGCAGTTGATAACATAGACACTTGAGAAAACAACCCTATTTCAAATACAGCACCCCGGTACCTCAATTATTTATTCATTTATTTCCGAAAGACGTACAATCAGTTAGGAATTAAACTCTGTACTTTTTTTTTTTTTTTTTTTTTTTTTTTTTTTTTTTTTTTTTTTTTACAAAATTTCACATACGAGAAAACTGGTTAGTTTAATAAAGATGTGCTTAAATTAAACGATGGAAGTGCTACACGATTTAAATATTAAGAAAAATGCAAGTTATGACAAGAGTGTGCCCTTTGGTAGGAATGAAGCTTACAGCCCGTTTAATAAGCTCCAGGACTACCTAGAAAAAATAACTTTAACATGTCAGAAAAATTTATTGCCACATTAATTCTCTATATGTCCCTTCCCCATATCTGCTGTAGAGGCTCTGGATCGCCCTAGAAAGGTCGTCGACTGGAATGCTGTTTAGCACCGTCGAATAGATGCAACACACTCAAAACGTTTCCACCCGAGGGAATTTGAGCTTAGGGAAAAGTATGAATTTCGTTGGGGCTAAATCAGGCAAATATGAGGATTGTTCGAGGATTGTGACCCTTCTTTGGTTAAAATCTAACGCACAAAAACTGTGCCGGTCCTCGCCAGTTTTATTTAGTGTCAATTTTCATCCAAAAGAAATGTCACAGTCCTTGAATCCCTATATTCGCACGGTTTGATTGCAGTGGTCTTCGTGCTATTTGTTAAGCTCAAATCTGCTTTCAAAAAGGAGTGTTTTTAGGATGTTGAATCCTTTCAAGGGAATGTGATAATGATGCTGAACAGCATTTCAATCGACAACTTTCCTAGGGCGTTCTGCAAGTATGTGGCTCAGAAACGGGTGTATGTAGAAAATTAATGTGAAAATACTTTCTCTTGGAAATAGCTCCAAAACTTACTTCGAAATAGTTCTAATATTTCAAAATAGTTCCAGAATTTAATGAAAGCAATGTGTATGAGTATACAAACCTTGTTCGGAGAGGCGTACCACGACCAGGATCGCATCGTGTGAAAACATTCTAACGACATTGAAATTCTGGACAACCTAAATTAGTTTCACATTTGTTTTCAAAGGTTTAAAAGTGTTATATTGCGTTTAATAAGATGTTTTCAATTTTCATATTCTCATTATGTTATACATTATGTTAGAGGCTGCTTTTAATTTTGGTTACACGACAATAGACCTACATCATTTCGATGTTATCTCGCAAGCAACTCATAACCCATTAGTCCAATAGTGTTCATACTTTTTATCAGCTAATGTTCACCCTTTGTACGTTATACCGTGTCAGGTATGTTTAGCATAATGATTACAAAATGGCGGACATTCACAAAATGGTGAATTAATTTAGCATTGAGAGCTGGAATATGTAAATGTATATGTTGAATACATATTTGTTATATGGGTTGAATAAGTCTTGATCACTCGATCCAGTTATTCTTGTCTGTATTAGTGAATCAATCTTCACAAAAATCACCTCCATTATCTCTCTTTCTACCAGTACTAATATTAAATTGAAAAAAGAAAAAGAAAATTATTATTAGAAAAATATTCTCTGTTATACACACTAAATTGTGAATGTATAACATACACAAAAAGTTTACGTATTTGATCACGATCTAAACTAAAAAGTAAAATGCCACGGTGGCAAAGTGGGAAAATAGAAGCGGTAGAGCTTTCGCCTCTGGTAGGTGAGGTCCCTGGCTTGGTCCCTGCTCGGGCCAAGTGGACTTTGTGGTGGACAAACACCGCGTGCGTTGGTTTCCTCGGTGTTTTTTATTTTAATTTCCTTCCATGTTATTCATTCTACAATTTCATTAATTTTTTATCATCATTGACTCCTTTAGCACACACAGCATGACCGTGGGACGTAAAACTTAAAGATTTCATTTCATTTTTCACGTTTACTTAAAATAAAAATAGACTGTATTCTACATAATTTTATTTTCTCTTCTTTTGAATCCTATTACACATTTACTTCTTTAAAATTATATTCATTGCACTAAATATGAGTAGTTAGAGTGGATCCTTACTTCAGTGGATCTTTATGATCCGGCGATATGTTGAAATAAGTATCAATTAAAATTTCCGAATTCCTAGCAACCTTGTCCAAACCGGGGGATCACGATGTGTGGCCAAACAGATAAGTACATGAGTGTTATACTCTCAATTTTTATGATTTTCTTCATTTTAAACAATTTTACTTTTAGACATGTTATTATACCTTGTTCAGCGTAAGCTCTAAACTCCGATAAACAAAATATTTGTGTCCTTCCGCTTGTCACAAATACGATTGGCTAGTGATGTATCACTCCCACTCCTCACGGGGAGGAGCAAATTATACACGTGCATTTGGACAATACTGTCTCGTGTTGTCCAGATACTTACAGCAGCAGCAGAAAAGAAAGAAAAACACTCGAAAGATTAACAAAAAAAAAAAAAAAAAGTATTTGAATTTCGCTTGTAAACAATTGTTGCTTAGTGAGTAAAGGTTTGCCTTGTTGGTGTTTCACCACAACACTCGCGGAACCGGGATTCATGCCAGTCTTTTTTCAGACTTTGAAAGCAGAACGCGCCTTCACAGTTGAATTGGCGCCATGATTACTGCGCATGCTTAGTGTTTATTTCTATCGTTTCATTAGCCACACTCGATTGCAGTATTATTAGATAATCCGTATTATATTTTTGTCATTTATAATAATATAGCAGTTTTATATGAAGCTTCATAGTAAAAGTAATAATCAAATCATATGAACTATTTTGCGGACGAGTACAAGCGTTGGTAGGACAACAGCAAATCAGCGAGATTTAGTTTCACGTGGCTTTGTTTATCGCAGTTTAGAGCTTACGCCGAACAATGTTGTAGTTTAATACAATCTAAGTTATTTAGGACAATTATATGCCTGGTGCCACAATCTCCCGTTCTTTCTTACAATGTTTACCGGGATATTACAAAGATTGATCCGATTTCATAAATTCACTGTAGGTTTATTATTGGACATATTGTAAAAAAGTTTGCAGGCGTATTGAAAAACTAAGAAAGTTTTTTTTTTCAGGTTTGCTTGTGATTTCTGCCACGAGAGAGCAGCTGTGAGCATTTATTGAAGAAGGCCAGAGGTGTAGAGAAAGCTTATATTGTGCTCGAGTTTCATTCACAATTCACATTAGTCTGTCCTAACAGTGCAACGGCATTTCCGAACGAAGTTCAACAAAGATCCACAAACTGTCAAGTTGGGTCGGGGATGGTGTGCACAGTTTATAACTACAGGATGCCTCTGTAAGGGAAAATCAACTGGTCTGCCTACAGAGACTAAACAGAAGATTTAAAAAGTGATGGATAGGCCATGGTAGGAATGATAACCAGCAATTCCTGTCATCCCGCTATCCGGATCTAACCCCATGTGATTTTTTTTTTTTTTTTTTTTGTATGTGGTTATGCGAAAGATAAAGTGTTTACGCCTCCTCTACCAACCAGGGGCGATTCCAGGGGAGCCGACCGGGTGATACCCCCCAGAAGAGGAAACTTTCTTATTTTATATACAGTGGTGGCAAAAAGTCCTGAACACACTCATTTTTTTGCCTAATTTTTGTGTTTGACTTCATTTTTCGTTATGAAATTATCGCACTATCTTAAATATTGTTATTGATTTTAATGTATTTTTTCATGCTGATTTCAAATCTACTACTAGCTTTTTAATGCCTAAAATAGTTTTTGTAGTAAAGCTGCCTGAACACAATAATGTGAAATATGTGGAGAATAAAACAATATAGAATAACATAATATGAATAGAAGAATAACACGAACATTGACAAATACGGTACATTTAATACGCATTTTGAAAATTACATTGTTGTCACATGTTAGAACATCAATATTTTATGGGCCAGCCTTTTGCTTTAATTACGGCTCTTCATCTTTTTGGCATGGAATGCACTAATTTCAGGAGAAGTTCTTTCGTGACAATATGGTTGAAGGAAAATATTAAAGCTTCAATTAACTCACGTTTGTTTGAAGGTTTTTTCTTTGAAATTTCATAACCAATTTTAAAACATAAGTTCTCTATCGGATTAAGGTCGGGAGACTGTCCTGGCCAGTTCATTCTATTCACAGTATGGTCTTTGAACCATTTCTGGACTACCTTTGCACGGTGACAAGGGGCGTTATCGTCCTGAAAAATCCATGACTGATTCCCAAAAAGATCTTTTGCAGTTGGTAGCAATTTATTTTGTAGTATTTCAATGTAATCCATGGCTTTCACTGTTCCGTTAACAATGTGAAGTCTTCCAACACCACGAGAAGACATGCAACCCCATACCATCACTTTTGTCGGGTACTTTACTGTGGGCTTCAGACACTGAGGGCTGAATTCCTCATGAGTGCGTCGTCTTACATAGACACTACTTTGGTTACCAGAAATACAAAACTGACTCTCGTCACTAAATGACCTTTTCCCAGTCTTTAATAGTCCATAATGAATGTTCTCTTGCCCACGTCAATCGCCTCTTGCGTTGAAATTCAGTCAGTAATGGTTTTGGGCGCGCTTTACAGCCTCGTAACCCAATTTCCAGCAGTCTTCCTCTAACAGTTCTTGGGCACACACACATTTGATGTCAAAGTCCATTGTTTCAAAATTTGCGTTGAATTAAGCTTTCTGTTTGAAAGTGAAATCCTGTGCAATAACCTGTCTTCACGTAAAGATGTTTTTCTTGGTCGTCCTGATCGCCCTCTGTCCGCAATAGAATTTGTTTCAGAAAATCTTTTCAAAGTTCTCACGACAGTAGAAAGGCTACATGGTACTTTAGCAGCAATTTGGCGCATAGAATAACCTTTTTCTTTCAAATGTATTATTTTGTATCTTTTATTCTCAGGCAGATATGAAAACTTAGCCATAATTCCAATGTTTCACAAACGCACTTCAAATTGCTTTCAATACACTACTAAACCACGTTTCACCTTCTCCTTTCAACCCTTTATCGCTACTGCTCTCTGATTGGTTGAAATAACGGAGCATTTCATTGGTTGAAAACACACACTCATTCTTACAGTAACCTTGTGCTTTCTTGTCAAGGTGTTTTTCACCGTATCAATGAAACTATTTACTTTAGATGAAATCTACAGATAGATTTGAAATCAACATGAAAAAATACATTAAAATCAATAACAATATTTAAGATAGTGCTATAATTTCATAACGAAAAATGAAGTCAAACACAAAAATTATCCAAAAAAATGAGTGTGTTCAGGACTTTTTGCCACCACTGTATAAATAAAAACCTATCCCAGAGTTTGGAACTCTTAAAAGTAGCTCTAAGTAGCAGTATTACATCCCTTCCCAGAAGTCCGTCCTGGATCCGCCCTGTTACCAACAAACCAACAGAACTGAGACTCACATCGACAGTGCTTTCCATAGGATTGATAGGGATAAGTTGCACGAGTGTAGGAAGAACTTGATTATCGACTTAATATCTGCAGAATCGCGAGGGAGACACATATAGCGCACTTTTAATACATTAAAAAAAAAAGGCTGAAGGTCTCTACACTGCTGTTCTTTGTATGAGGTATGCTGATGCATTGAAAATTGAAGCAGATTATCTGATATGCACCTGCATGCTCTGTCTACTACATCAGGTATGCATTATGCACTTTATATTGGTATTGTATGATTAGTCCTATAGCTACCAGATGCTAAAATGCATAAAAGAATCAATTGTCTATCTGGATTTACTTTCTTTAATAATGAAATCAAGGATATTATAAAGTATAGAATCTGCCTATATATCTATACAACAAAATCGTAAAGTCATACGTCACAGTTTCGCCGCGTCCACTCCGCCTGCTTCGTCCACTATGATCGTAATATTTTGAGCCACATTCATGACGGAAACAAAAGTAGCCAACCAGACGTGCCGATTTCGTTTTTTTTTTTTTTTTTTTTTTTGCTTTATTTAGTTCATAAGATGAAGATACATATGGACAGATCCTCTGTTTGTTAACATCCTTGAATAAAATGGAATTTAGCAATAGTCAATTCGGACAGCACCATCATAAGCATCGCTGACTCGTATGTCGGCATCCCGCGTCTGCAATCTTAACTTTCCTATCTTTAATATGGACATTGAAGCGACACGTTTCTACCCGGAATTTGTATAGCATCGAAGAAGGCTATAAACGACTTACTATGGCTTCTCTTCCAATAGCAGCACCTATAAGACGAACGGAATTTTTTTTTGTTTCTTCCAAATTTCCAACGAAATCCAAATTTCCAGACTATTATCTAACACAGTGACGAAGTATGCAATTGCTAAAACTAATAGTTCAGTATCTACAGAGCGTATAACAATATTTTTCAAACTGTTTTCTACCATGTTCTCCGAGCTGTAGTGTTATTTTTAAATAAGCTTTTTCATGAGCAGGATAATTTAGTTCAATTAAGAAAGTTACAGCAGCAATTTTCCTTTTACTACTCGTCCACTTCTGAAGTGGTTACAAGGTATGAATTTTATGGTATTAATTGCTTTCTTAACAAACCTTGTCAATTTCTACGAAGTTTAACATACGATAGTACTTACCGCCCGGTTACTTCACGTCCTTCTCTGTCTGGTTTCATCTTTAATGCTTGGTGCGTGTATATATCCCAAATCAAAACAATTTTTGTGAGCCAAAACTCTCAATTATCGATGCATATGTAAGTATGAAAAGTGTGGATGTAATGATCATTATTTCTCTAAAACATTGATGAGGCTTTTAAACTGTTAGTAAGAACTTCACCATCATAAATTGAGCATAACCCCTTTTAAGATCTTGCTTTTTTTTAAAGGTAAATTATAGCGTTTCAGTCAAGCGGCTACAACATCATTTCTATTTATTGTAGGATCATGGTTCATACCTTGTTTTTTACGCAATATAGCAACCTTTAAAATGATACCATTCACATTTCCCTATCATGTCCCTCAGGTGGGGAATTTCCATGGAAATCGAGATTTTCCTCTTAAAATATTTTTTTTCATAATTTGAGCCCCCCCTGGAACCCCTTGTATTAATGCAGAGATCTGAAAATCAACTGAAAAATATTAATGGATGTACTAAATTTCAAACTTTTATCTTGAATAGTAAGGGCGGGAAAATATTTATCAATAATCCCCACAATGCCTCAGATTACTGCAAAATACCCTGATTTCAGTTACAAAATTTCCTGAGAAATCCATATTCATCCTAGAATCATGGTTCGTCCATTATTCTCTTCAGAATAGAACTGCCTTTCAAACGGTATCCTTCACATGTCTCTACCATGTATCTGAGGCGATAAAATCGCGAAGAAAGGGATTTTTTGTTTAAAATATTCCTTTTTTAAAATTTTTGCACCTCTGGACCCTCCCTGTGTTAACGCAGATATCTGGAAAAAAATCTGATAAATACTACTCGGTGGAGTGAATGTTTGTGCAAAATTTCAGTGTTCTAGGTGCAAAAGTAAGCCTGCCATAAAATAATAAAAATAGGTTTAACAAAAAAAAAAAAAAAAAAAAAAAAATCAGGATCTTGGGTAAAAATTTCCTGACATGAATATTCATCCTAGGATAATGGTTTGCCTATCATTGCCTTTAGGGTAAAACTGCCTTTTAAATGATACCATTCACATGTCTCCATCGTGTATCTGAGGCGGGAAAATGGCGAGGAAAGGTATTTTTGGTTAAAATATCCTTTTTTTTTTAAAAAAAAAAAAAGTTTCCCCTCTGGACCCCCCTGTTTTTAACTCAGAGATCTGAAAAATCTGATAAATACTACTCGACGAACTGAATGTTTGTGCAAAATTTCAATCTTCTAGGTCCAAAAGTATGCCCGCCAAAAAAAAAAAAAAACACCCACAATATCCCAGATTTTCGTATAAAACAGGATCTTGGGTAAAAATTTCCTGAGACATCCCTAATTAGCATATTATTATGGTTCGCCCATCACTCTCTTCAGAATAAAACTGCCTTTCTGATGGTATCATTCACATGTCTACATCATGTATCTGAGGAATAAAAAAGCGAAAAAATGGATTTTTGGTTAAAAAATCCCTTTTTTACCTTTTTGCCCCTCTGGACCCCCCTGTGCTAACGCAGAAATTTGAAAAATCTGATAAATACTAGTCGGTGGACTGAATGTATGTGCAAAATTTCAATCTTCTACGTGCAAAAGTAAGTCCGCCAAAAAATAATGAAAATAGGCCTAACAAAATATATATATTTTTTAGTGTTTAATGACATCATCACCTCCCATGTCTCGACGCAAGAAGACGTGAAACCATGCGTAACTTATTCTACAATGACTCTATACTTTAAAACAAGAACGGACGAAAAAGTTCAAATAGGAGAGTTATAACGCCAAGTTCCACAAAACACCCGTATGGTATAAATTGTACTATAAGATCTTTTACAGGTAAGAATTGAAATGAAAATTACAATGTGTGACATCATTTTAGATTACAGCCGCCAATATTGAATTCACCTCATTCTGAGTAATACCTCCCCGACTTAATAAAATTTAATATTCATAATCCGCATTCCTACCAAAGGGAAATGGACGCTCATACTTATCACTGTGGAAATTCGGTGTACTTTATGCAGTTTTTTTCTTTTCTTTTCTTTTTTTTCTCTTTTTTACCTCACATCTCCACTGAAGCTCAATTGAATACGTTATAAGGAAATCAAAGACAGTAACTTCTGCCTAGAGTTGAATGGCAATCGTCAGGTTATGGTTTATGTTGACGATGTCCGTATGATAGGGTACAATATGAAGAGAATAGAAAAATGCAGAGTCTACAATGTCATCGGTTTAGAAGTAAATGCAGAGGAAAATCATCGTCATCATCACCATAGGTATTCTGCCATTATTGGCAGGTCATTTCCCGAAGCTGAGAAGCTTCCATGCTCCACGGTCCTCCGCTAACCTCTGCATCTTTACGTATGATCTTTCTGTTTTAATACCTCCCATTATTTGTAGCCTCTTTTGCCCCTTTCCTCTCTTTCCTGCACGTCCCTCTTGATACGGTTTCTTCTTAGGCAATGTTCCAACCAGTTTCTCTTTCTTTTCTCAATAATATCTAAAAGTGTTCTTTTCTCACCCACCATTTCTAACACACTCTCATTCGTTTTCCGCTCCACCCAAATAATTGTTCCCATTCTTCCCTACGCCCACATTTCGAAAGCTTCCAGTCGTTTTTCATAACTTTTGCGTAATGTCCATGTTTCTGCCTTATACAGTACAACACTTCACACGAAGCATTTTATAAGTCTTTCTCTCAACTTAGGTCCTACAAAACAGTCTTTTCTTCCTCCTAAAGACTTTGTTCGCAATTCCTATCCTTGCTTTAATTCACGTTTACTCTTCATGTCATTACTAAGAACACTGCCCAGGCATCGAAAACTATTCATTTGTTCTATTTTCTTCCCTCCCACTTTTATATTTGACACTGACTGCTTCGTTCCAATCATCACGTCTTTTGTATTTCTAACATTTATTTTCATCCCATATTCATCACAGCCCTTCATCATGTTTTCTAACATCCTATTGATTTTCTTTTCAGATTCTGGAACAAGCGTCATATCACCTGCAAAGCTTGCCATCTTCATCATGTGTGCTAGAGATGCTACATCATATATGTATCATGTAGATTTTTCACTATCTCTTCTAGATATATATTAAATAATGTTCGCGAGTGAGAGAGACAGCATTCTTGTCGAACTTTCCTTACAATTGTAATCTCCTCTGTCAGTTCCTCCCCTATTCTAACACTTACTTGTTGATTCATATATAAGTTTCTTATTCCATTCCAACCTGATCTTCTTTAGAAATCCCAATAACAATTCCCAATTCACGCGGTGAAGAGCCTTGTCTAGATCAATAAATACAATGTACACATCTTTCCCTTTTTCTATAAACTTTTCAGCGACCTCCCTTACCTCTCCTGAACCCGAACTGCTGCTCCTTAACTTTTTCATTTGTTCTTCATACAACCTTCTGTTCAGAATTCGAAGCAGAATTTTATCTGCCTGAGATATGAGACTAATAATTCTATATAATCACATCTCTTTGGGTTCGATTTCTTATCCATCGGTATCATGATCATCTTCAGGAAGTCTTTTGGCCACTCTCCTGTTTAATGTATTTCATTGCATAGTCGGAATAATTCTTTCTTTCCCTTGTCTCTTATATTTTTAATGAATTCGATTGGTATATTACCTTTCCTGGTTGCCTTTCCATTCCTAATCTCGGATATAGCCTTTTCTGACCCATCCCGTAGAATACTGAATCTTTATCATCCTCGCCTACTTCAGTTTTTACGTCAACATCCAGAGGAGTTACATGGAAATTCGATGCGACCGTAAATACTTAATACCGATAAAGTTATGAATACTTTAAAATATCAAACAATACTTTCAACAAAGTGGATACTTTCAAATATTTAGGACCAGCATTGAGACCAAAACTGCATCCACGAAGAAATTAAATGTCAAAGAAAGTAAGGAATTACGGTTATTATTCAGTTCAAAATCTTTGTTTTCACGAATTCTGTCGAATAAATTAAAGTTTAAAATATATCAAACTAAGTATAATTATGTTTGATGTACTGTATGGTTACGAAACATGGTCGCTTACTTTGAGGAAAGAACATAAACTGAAAGAATTCGAAAATAAAATATTGAGATGAATATTCAAACTTAAGAGTGACAGCAATACGGAAACTTCATAACAAGAAACGGTAAATTTAGGCCAGAAACTTCATAACGAGAAACGGTTTGCCTAATATTGAATGGACATTAAGTCAAGGAGGCTCAGGTGGGCAGGTCATGTAATCAAAATGCAATAAAGAACAAATGTTTTCAAAATTATAACTTGGAATCCAATCAGAAACATACTAACATAAAGATATAGGTGCAGATAGGACAATATGAAGATGAATCTCGCAGAAATAGAAATACAAAGTTAGCGGATTCAGTTGGCTACGGATAAAAGACAATGGAGAGCTTTTGTGAATGCGGCGTTTAACCTCGGATTCCATAGCCCATAGAAAATGTTAGTTATTCTATTGGAACACATTAGTTATTTATATACCATTTGAAACAGTACATTGTCAAGTAGCAGATTATATCTGTTGTTTGTTTTCGCTTAATGATGAAACACTCTTAAAGTGATACACATACTCCTAACAGTGATACAAATACTACCAACAGTGACGCAAATATGTCTAACAGTAATACACATATTCTAACACTGACGCACATACTCCTGACAGTGACGCATACACTCCTAACAGTGATATACATACTACAACAGTGACGCACTCACTTCTAACAGTGATACACACACTCTAACAGTGACGTATACTACTGACAGTGATACACACACTAACAGTGACGCATGTATTCTTGACAATAACACACATACTCTAACAGTGGCACACATACTCCTAACAATGATACACACTTCTAATATAACGTACATACTCCTAACAGTGATACACATACTATAACAGTTAAGTGCATACTCCTAACAGTGATGCACATACTCTAACAGTGACATACTCTCAACAGTGATACACATACTGTAGCAGTGACGCACATACTCCTAACAGTAACACACATACTCTAAAACTGGGGCATATACTCCTAACAGTGATACACATAATTCCTGACAGTAATACACATACTCTAACAGTGACGTACATACTTCTAACAGTGGTACACACACTCTAACAGTGACGCACATATTCCTGACAGTAAGACACATACTGTAACAAGGGTGTACATACTCCTAAAAGTGATACACATAATCTAACAGTGATACACATACTCTAACAATGACAAATATACTCCTAACTGTGAAACACATGCTCTAACAGTGACGCATATATTAGTAACAGTAAACACATACTCCAACAGTGACGTACATACTTCTAACAGTGACAAACATACTCCTAACAGTGATACACATAGTCTAACAGTGGCACACATACTCCTAACTTGACACACTTCTAATATAACGCACATACCTCTAACAGTGGTACACATACCACTACACTGACGCAATATTCCTAACAGTGATACATATAGTCTAACAGTGATGCACATACTCCTGACAGCAATGCACATATTCTAGCAGTGACGCGTACGTCTAACAGTGATACACATACTACTAACTGTGACGCACATACTCTTAACCGTGATACACATACACTAACAGTGATACACATACTTTAACAGTAACGCACATACTCCTAATAGTGATACACATACTTCTAACAGTGATGCACATATTCCTAGCAATGATACACATTCCTAACATGGAAACTGAACCTTCTAACAGTGATACACATACTCCTAGCAGTGATATGTATTCTCCTAACAGTGATGCAGATGCTCCTAATAATCATATACACCTTTAACGTGAACGTACATACTTCTAAGAGTGATACACCTACACTAATAGTAACACAAATATTCTTAACAGTGATACACATACTGCTAACTGTGACACAAATAATCCTAACATTGATATACTTCTAACAATGATACACGCTTCATAGAGTCTTATTGGTGAAAGGAACGCTAAACATCAATCCAAACGTATATAAAACTTTTCGGAAAGAGCATTTACATACAAAGATATACTATCTGAAAAAAAAATCAAGAATTTTGCACATAACTGTTCTCGATATCTATACCAAAAATTATCAAAAATGTTTGATTTTTACTTTTTTCCTATTCTTGTTTATATTATACCTAATACGAAATATTGTAAGTTATTGTTGATAAAATTCGATTCTTGTGTTCACTGTTGTCGTTACTAAGAGCTGGAAAATTCAGTGCGGCGCTATAGAGTATAAGAGACAGACGTGAAATAGAGAAGGTCCAATATCAAAAATGGCAGATGACTTCAAGACTTCTTTTCTTGTGTTATTTTCGAAACAAATCAGATTTCCGTTTATTGATAATCCTAGAAATACCATCAGCTGCGATAGGCGTTGCACAGAGTACCAGAGTCAGGACTCCAATGGTAATATAATTTACACATATAAGTACGATGAAGAAGTGGTTACACGACTTTTTATCTATACGTTGAGAGCTTACTCTGTCACCTGGTTCTCAGTTCAAGACATGTGTGTAAAATGCATGCTGCCGTATGTCAGCATTCGCACTGATGTACGTAACTTTGTGATGTTGAATCAGGAGCCTTCTATTGGATATTTTCCAGCAGATGCTTCCTGCGAATCCAATGAAGATAATGACAGTGACCCGGCCATGTTACACTGTACCGATGAAGAGCTCCATTTCGTAAATAGCATGCCTGAACATCTGATTCATAGTACCAACTCACTTACTACAGTAGCTTCGGATGATTATCAAAGCAATATCTCAGAGAATGATTCGTTAAGTGATATCCCAAAGTCGGAACTCGATGGAATCATATTTGATTCATCTGAAACTACAACACACACACGGAAGAAAAAATCTTGGTGGCGGCGACTATTCTGTTGCTTCGCAGGTTCGACGGCAGACTAGGAAATCAATGAACTTCAAGAGGCTCAAAAAAGAACTATTGAAGCCCTTGCAACAGGGTTGACTATTCAGCTGCTTATATCTTTTGCTGTCACTGTTTTCAATAAACCCTGATGGTCTCTAGATACTTTGAAACGCACTTCACCGTTTTCGAAAAGAAGAGAAGAAAATTTTTCTTGTAGTTGCCGTGCCTTTGCACAATTTTCTTTTAGAAAAATGAAGAAAAAATATTAAAAACATTTTGCTAATGACAATACGTACGTGACTTATCATCCCATTCTAAAGATACACTTTGGACAATAATTGGATATATATTGAATTTGGAATATACTGAAAACTATTTAAACGCAAAAGGAACAGAAACCATTAGAGGATGATACACGACAGAAGTGTCTAACTGCGAAGAAGTGGGAATTATCAGTTTCTTCACATTGAAATTATAAAAAAAACCCAGTCAAATATGTTTACAATTAATTGGTTCGAACTTTCTTCGTGAATATATGATCTACCACATGTGGAGATATCCTATATTATATGTTTTCACTGTGTTCTGTTTTGTTATACACTACTTGTAAAGAAACGCTGTTTCTAATGATTCAATGTGTTAAGAGCGATTTAATCTATTGGATGGTATGTTTTATGATTCACCTGTAAACGCATGTGACTGCCCATATACGTAGTAGTGAAGAAAGGGAACTATATTTTTGGAAAAGAATATATTTCGAACTAATAGCCTACTAGGATCTACAGAAGAGGACAAAAAAGACGAGAAGAAACTGATACTGTATGGATAAATGGATAGAAAGTTTCCTGCATTATGTCTTGGGATAATATTTTGAGGGAATTACTCTTTTAGAATTTCTCAGCGAGGGTATTGAAGGGAATTACTCTTTTAGAAATATTTAGAATATTATTCAATTCAAAAATGAAGAAAGAAAGAAAATCAATTGTTACAGCTAATCTCATATTCTAGTAAATGAAACATCTGCGATAAATTTGTCATAACTTTTTGGTGTAAAAAAAAATTAAATAAAACCGTTGCTGAAATTCGACTTATTATTTATAATGCTTTTGAAAGGGCTAACAAGGGTAATGTACCTTACATGATTAAAGTATAACATCAGTTTCCAACCTCTGTTTATAACATTAACAATGTATAAGCATTAGAATTTACTTAAAAGTGTCAATGGAAATGATAGACAAAATTTTTGATACACTAACAGTCCTTATATCAATAAGCTTCATGACTCCTTGCACAAGCAGAAATTTAAATAACTCGAAATTTTATAATAACCTAAGATTTGTCGAAACCAAGTATGAAAAAAATTAGCTCATAATTCATGCCTCGGTCACTAGATGGCTCTCAAAGTAGAATTTAGAAGTTTCATACTTCTACTAACTTCAAACGTAAATTTCATTAATATCAGAATCTTGTTACTTAAGTAAGAATTTACATTTGTTGAACTGATGTAACGCGGTGACTATCTGTACATATGGGTAGGTGGTATGCACGAGTATAATTGTGTTCTGCACAGAGATTTATTGTCCATTGACAGATGCATAAGCGATAGGTTATTCAAAACGTCCGAAGCTTGCAGTTACACAGACTTGTAGGCCAGTAATTAATGCAGAAGACGGTCGATATTGACAAAGAGGGTAGGAGTGAGAGATTGAACAACAGGTGTCAAAATATCAGACTGGTAGCTCACAACACGTAGTTTCGAAGTGGAGCTTTCTGATTCCGTGATATGTGACCTCTTACCACATCTCTCCGTAGCGGGATGCACTATGTGAATGATCACAGAGGCTTCCTAGGAAAACGTTGCATATATACGGAGTCATTTTGAATAATAAAGAACTCCTTAATGGTAAAGATCTATTTATCTGTGATTACCTGTGAACCAAGATGTGCTCTTGTGACTCTCTTTAGACGTATCTATGGAGTCAGGAAATTAGAGAAGAGTGATTTACTACTATGTATTTCGCATGACGTGTCATGGTCCAGAAGGGCGGCGTATTTTATAGACTGGAACTATCAAAAATCCAGTACATAGTTCCTCTGTATTTGGACTCAATTGTCCTCATGCACGATGTGCATCTTCAAGATCTGTAACACCAGAATTTCCAGGGATTGGAATACGCCCAGTGTGAGATCAGACCAAAGTCCTGAGTGCTTACCAATTATCCTACTTGTCGAGGCAGTCATGCTAGCAAGTCAAGTCTTTTCCAGCTCTGTAAGTATAACACTCGAGCGTTATAAGGTAAGCTCACCTTCCACCAGTGAACGCACCAATTACTGCATCCCACGATTTGACCACAGCCCAGCAGAGTCCAATCCAATCCGGAATCTCTAGGCATGCCTAGGGAGGGGTTTTTGTTCATTCCTTGCTCTCCCTACCTCTATCGTTCAATGGCAACACGTAGTGACTAAGGTACTTCCGAACCCAATGGTATGTATAGGTCACCATTTGGGACGGGCCATCACACCCTCTCAGAGTCGTTCAAGTAATTCGTAATTTCTTCTAATTACTGTAGAGGAACGCTGTACATTACCAGATCCAATGGGTGATGTAGACTGTCTTCCTTTAAAGACAATGATCATTTGGAAGCGGGGGACGAAGTATTGATTCCATTTCCTTTCTTACTTACTACGAGGAATGATCAAATTAAAACCTTAAAGTGCAATACATTTTAGAATGTAACAATGAAAAGGAAATCTTACTTCTTATTTTTCAACTTAGTACCTTTGACGTTGAATGCAAGTATTCAATCGCTTCGGAAGTACATGGATACCATGTTGGAAGAATTGTTTTGGCCGAGGTTGTAGCCACTTGTGTACCGCATTTTTCACTTCTTCATCACTATTGAAATGCTTGCCTCCCATCATTTCTTTGAGTGGTCCAAACACATGAAGTCACTGAGGGCAAGGTCTGATAAATAGGGCAAATGAATGAGACACTCAAATTTGATGTTATCTATAGTCTGAATGGTCAAACAGGCAGTATGCGGTCGAGCATTGTCATGCAGTAGGAGGACAGCTGAGGACAAAAGTCTGATTGCAGGGCGAAGTTGATTTCACAGCAGTTTGAATACGAGGCACTGGTCATTGTCACTCCTTTCTCCATGTACTGTTCTAAAATTACTTCTTTTGTATCCCAAAAGAGAGTGAGCATGACCTTTCCTGCTGAGGTTGAGTGCGGAATTACCTATTATTACTATTATTATTATTATTATTATTATTATTATTATGTTTCGGTGAAGAGGTATGTGCCCATTACTTACTCGCTTTTTTTGGTTTCTGGTTGATGAAAGTGAACCCAGGTCCCATCGCCTGTAACAATCCTGTCCAGAAATGCATCACCCTTGACGTTGAAACAACGTAAGAGTTCTTCACAGGCGTCAACGCGACGATCTTTCAATTCAGCAGTCAACTGAAGAGGGACCCATGTTGCAGACGCCATATTGAAATGCAGAACATTATGCACAATGTGTTGAGCTGAATCAAACTAATGTTCATGATTGAAGCCATTTTTTCAGCGTAATACTTATGTTTTCCTTTACAACCTGTTCCGCTAACACATTGTTTTGCCGGTCGCTACGCCGTTAGCCTGTCTCGGTCGAGGAGTATCCTCCATGGATGCTAACCACTTTTAAACTTCCTATTCCATTCGTATACTTGCTACAGAGACAAACACGAATCACCATACTTTGCTGCCATTCTACGATGAATTTCAACTGGCTTCACACCTTCACTGCTCAAAAAACCTGATTACCGAACGCTGTTCTAACGCGGTGCGGGTGGGTAGTGGGGCAGCCATCTTGATACTGACGCCGTCGCTTTCGTCGTTCTCTTACCAACACTCTGCCACCTGTCGGTCATTATGAGCAACTTAAGACATATTACTGCTGCATATCCAAGCAATCATCCAACTTAACGGCATTTGATTGCATTTTTGAGGTTTTTATTTGATCCTCCCTCGTAGTACTACTGAAGTACGAGAATGCGTTAGGATACTGGTATCCCATTCCGAACCCAAGAACAAGCACAAATTTCTAATTGAAGACTTACCACTTTATCCTCCCTGTAGGGTCTTTGATTCGCCCCCGGGCACACCAACTATCCCTCTTTCATACGTGTTGGAGTACTACGTAGTTTTATCTCCCGAACCCAAGGGCATGACCTAGATGCAGATTTCGGAGATAGAATGTGAGCCTTCACCTCCGCCAGTAGAGACAGCGGTTGATATTATCTACCTCGATGAGACTGTGACGAGGTCGCATGTATCCTCTCAGCTCCAATGTTACTGATTAGTCGCTGTTTGGATCTTCGGTCGAAGCTTTTATTCCCCAATAGGTTGTTCTCTAGTCTTAACGTGCAGTCCATAGATAGAAAGCATTACCATCCGGAAATACGAGAGTAACGCATTTCCCGAGTCCTATCGCACCGTCAGTACCATACATACTATAATGCATGTGCTCAGAGACAACCCTTCCCCTTTCTCAGCACAGGTTTGGAACAGGCCATGGAGGGGTTGGAGTTAGGATTTAGACCACTTGGACATTTGTAGGTCCAGGTCGCCAGATTCTCCTGCAGTATCTGGTACGTGCATCGTCGATGCAATTGTCTTCTTTCGCCATGATACTTTGCTTTTGCAACGATTTATGTTGGAAGCAAGGGCGTATATTTATGTTGGTCAATGCAATCCTTACAGCACGTGACCTACTCTGATATGAATGAACTCTGACAGTGGAAGCCTGTCGGTAAAGATGACGAATACATTGGTAATTCCAAATGTCTGCAGGAAGTTGAATATCTCACTTGCACTCTTACCTAGCTTATGCTCAACTACAGCCATTATTCTCCTCCTCCAACTGAAATTAACAAACGGGGCAATTAAAACATTATAATCACAATATATCATACTCTATATCACCTCTAAGTGTCATGTTCATGGTGGCTTTTTAAGTTTACGCTACTTACGATCGGTATGATTTTGTTTTTTTATAAATTTATATCAATTCCAGGAAATACTGAAAGTGATGAACCCTATTGTTTTTCTTTTATATGTAAATGACTGAAGTTTAGATGTAAAACAAACGCATGTACACTAGTAGAAGTTTAATATACAGAACAAATTTGCTATAGCAATCAACATCTTTTTGCCAACATGTGATCAGTTTCATAATCGCGTCGTTATAAAAGTATCATCTTGACAACAAAACCCCACCCTCACCCCATCATTAGAATCAAAATGAAGTCCTTTCAGATGTTTCTTAACTTTCGGAAAATAATAGAAATCTGATGGGGCCAGATCTGAACTGTATGTAGGATGACATATGACAGTGAAACCAACACGTTGAATCTTCTCAGTTGTCTTTGTACTAGTATGAGGGAGATCATTACCATGCTAAATGAGGGGATTTCACTTGTCAACAAACTTGTCGATTTCATGCTTCCAGTTTTGTAAAAGTATTACAGTACTAATCAGAATTGAGTACCCTTGGGCAGGTATTCCATATACACTATATCATGAAAATTCCAAAAGACGGCAAGCATGACCTTGCTGCTTATGATACAGTCTTAAATGTTTTCAGTACAAGCGATCCTTTGTAGCAATACTCATGGAGGCTCTCTTGTCTCTGGGTTGAATATGGTCTACGCAAGTTTCATCATCTGTGATAATATCGTTCAAGAACTCATCTGTTTGCAAATATTCTGTTTCATGTCAGAAGTCAATTTACTCTGCACCTGCCATTCATAAACTGTTTCATATCCAGATCTACTAAATACAGGGTGAGAAAGTAATTGACACCTGCATAAGTTTGAAAATCGACGGGAAAAGTAAAAAGTGGTGATGAGAACAGAGGTTTGATGAGGGGCCGTAACTTTTGGAGTGTATGTCATTCATGGCCGCCATCTTAAAATCCGTCATTTCGGATTCAAGTAATTTTTTTTTAAATGGGAAGGGGGTGTATGACATATCAAATAACACTAGCTTGAGCTCAGGAATTTAGTGGTGTAATTTGTTTTTTTTTTTCTATCTTGATCTGGAAACTGGGTCAGTGGGTCCCTCACCAGCTGACCGCTACGAGCCAAGTTCTAAGACTGAATATCTGTTCATCTTTGTTGACGCGACAGAAATTCTGTCCAATTTTGGACCGTATATTAACTTGTGACGAGAAGTGGGTCATGTATGACAATAAAAGACGGTCATACCAAAGGCTATCACCGAATGAGCCGAAGCCTTTGACTGCGAAACCGAACATCCATCAACGCAAGGTCTTGCTCTGTGTTTGGTGGACTACAAACGGTATCTTGCACTACGAATTCTTGGAACGTGGTAAGACAATTACCAAAGATGTGTACTCATCACAACTGAGAACGGTATCCACCAAACTGACCCAGAAACAGCCAGCACTACTGAACAGAAGAGGTGTGCTCTATCACCAGGACAACGCGCGTTCTCACACCGCAAAACAGACGCTGGAGGTAATCTCAGAACTTGGTTGAGAGCTTCTACCTCATCCTTCATACTCCTCAGAAGTCTCCCCTTCGGATTACCATTTATTCTTAGCCATGGGGAACTTTATGCGTGGCAGGCAGTTCAAGACTGAACAAGACGTCAAAAATGCAGTCTGAGTTTTTTCGAGTGTCGGAAACAAATATTCTATAAAACTAGCATTTACAAGCTTGTTGAGCGCTGGGAGAAGGTTGTAGAAGCAAATGGAGACTATTTTGCCGAATAAATAAACCGTTAAAACCCTGTAATTGACAGTTTTATTTCATAGTATAAAAGAGCACGAACTTTCTTGCTTCCCTCTAATGTATAGAGGCAGAGACGTAACCCTACTAGCGTCAACCTTCAATGTAATTATTTTGCGCAAATCAAAATGTTTGTGTGTATTAGAAGTAATGATTTCGATAACCCTGTTACAATGCACATAAAAACAGTACGGTCGCTCAGAAGTCTCATAAGCTCGGCGACCACTGATTTAGAAAACGGCCAACTATGAACAAACAGAAAATTTCAAGTGGAAGTGCACACTGGGGAAACTTACAGGAGAAAAGTGAAGTTTAGCATTGAAACTCAATAAGAAACAGATTTTAATGCAACTGTAATCGGTCAACATCAATTAAAGCGCAGTTAAACAATTTAAATACGCATAAGAAAAAGCCGAGCGGTTATGGTAAAAAAAAGAAAAATCTGTTAATCAGATGTTAATGTGTTCAAATCCTGTAAGTAGTTACGTTTTCTTCGTTCGCGCACATTAAGTTTTGTTTCTTAATAACTTCCAATGCTAAATCTCAAATCCTTATTACTTCTTTCCTCGTGTTCAGTTCCACCTACAATTTTATACTCGTATTTAGACATTGTTGACCATTCTCTAAATTGTGTCCAAGTTTTATCAAATTCCTAGTGAGAGCCAGCTAACCATTTTCCTATAACTACCAAATATGTTCAAAAATTCGTTTCAAACGGTTCGTTCGTTCGTTTCTTGTATTATCAGACATACAACCACGATGTGACTTTTGATCAAGTATTTGGAACTTGACACCTTTTCCCTTTGAAAGCCTATTTTTTGAAGATGATGAGGGATATGCTCGTGTATTTTAAAATAGGGTGTTTACTAGCCTACCTAGTTAGGGGCTCAAGAGATACCCTACTGTCGGCTTAACTTTTAAATGAATATTCCTCTTATGATAAACGTGTTAAAGAATGTAACGTGATAAAAACTCAAATGAAGCCAAATGCTAAACACAATAGGCCTTATGCAGAATCGTTTAGACGTATGATTAGAGCCATAATAAAGGCCTGACTACAGCAGGAAACATATGTTAGTGGAAAAACATTAGTAATTAAAAAACATTTCAAGCAGTTCTTCCGTTTCACTGTAATGACAAGACATACCTCGGTGTCATCATTTTAACATAGTGTAAAAGTAATGGAAATTGCCTCTCTTTTCCACTTAAAACCTAACTTTCTGAAAACGCTTGGACACGTGCCCACTCTCTTTTAACAAGAATTTTATATAACAAGTTTCATTTCTCTAACGTGAGACGTTCTATTTTTGGCGTACATTTTTAACCCCCTATCCTTCAATAAGATACCCATTTTAATAAAAAGTGACACCAATCCAGTCCGAAGTAGGTGTTAACTTTCTTTAAAGTAAATCTAGTAACATAAGTAAGTCTAGTATATAGGTTTTATTAAATGTGCTGAAATTTTAATTTGTTATTGAGTCTGAGTATTTTTTCGCATATAGTATAAAGGTAATCAAGGAAGGTCTGACGTTTTTTATGGAGGTCTGTGTTCAATTGGCCCTCACACCGTAAGTTGAATGGTGAAGATAAGGTGATAAGGTGATAGGTTAGTAGTTGATGTTGGTATATTCAACATACTACCTAGTTGTGGGAGTTCAGTTACACCGTGAACTTGCGTATGAACACAGTGAACATAGGAAATCCACAGAGCGTCATAAGGGCGTGTATATTGTACGAGTTCAAACTGGGGTCAAACGCCGCTGCAGCGAGGCCGAAGATATACCAGGCCTTTGGAGAGAGTGTCGTGACTACGCGGGCAGTGCAGCGGTGGTTTAACAAGTTTAAGGACGGTGACGAGACATTTGAAGACGCATCACGTGCCGGAAGACCAACACATATAAAAAATGAAGATCAGGCAGCGATTGAGGTGAACAGTGGCCAGACATGTGAGGAACTGGGACTCCAGTGTGAGTGGAGAAATCATTTGGCAGCACCTGCATCAATTTTGGAAGCACTACAAGTCGGCACGATGAGTTCCACATGGTTTGACTTCGGACCAAAAGGCAACGCAAACAGACGCCTGTAATTCTTTGCTGTCTCGTCTTACGAAGGAGCCAGTTCTGGACAGGGTGTTGATATGTCATGAGAAGTGGCCCTTGTACGAAGCTACACGTCGCCGTCATCATTGATTAGCATCCTACAAACCGGTCCCAAAACAGCTGAAATCAGCACTGCACCAGAAGAAGGTCCTCCTGGGTGTTTGGTAGACTGCTCGCGGCATCGTAATCGGGAACTGCTACCAACTGTTCAGAGCGTCAATGCAACTGTGTTCTGTCAGCAGTTGAGCCGTGTTCAAGAAAAACTCAAAACTCTGGAACCAACACTTCTGAATCGCAAAGGAGTCCTCTTGTTAGAGGACAAAGCAAAGCCCCATTTGGGTAGGTTGATCCAGGACACGATTCTACACTTTGGATGGGAAAGACTACTGCATTCGCAATACTACCCAGACATTGCACCATCCGATTATCACCGGCATCATTCCTTGGACGATCGCCATAGAGGACGCGAGTTCAAATCCCTAGTAGAGGTTCAAAATACACTTGATACCTTCTTCGCTTCACAGCCCCCCAAGTTCTAGCACGATGGAATACATGGCCTTCAAGCACGTTGAGAGAAGGTCGTTGATGCTGATGGGGACTATGTATTTTTGATCTTCCAGGTACGTCTTAGGTGACATATCGATGTTCGAAGGTGATGGATGAAAAAGCAACAGAACTTTCTTGGTTACCTTTATATTTTAGAAGTAGCCAAAGATTTTTTAGTCTAAAGTGGTATGAGTTTTCTTATTTATTCTGTGGAACATGTGGTTGCTTAGTGAGTTGGGAGGTCGAGCGTATAAATACGGTTTATGTTAAGGGGGCAAGAGAACTTTATTTTTGATCATTATGACGAACGTTACATGTCTAAGGTATCTGGGCACTGGGTTCCTCGTTTGCTGACACCTTTTCAGAAGCAAGGACGGCGTGACCTTTTCCAACAGATGATGACGCTGTTGGAAAAGGATGAAGAGGATTTTTTTACGGTTATCTGGAAATCATGGATGAAACGTGGATATATCAGTATGATTCGGAGACCAAAACCATGGGCATGTAGTGGAAGCATGCCGATTTCCCCTTCGAAAAAGGCAAAGGTGAAAAAGTAAGGGGGAAAGTCATGCTGTCCGTCTTTTGGGATTCTCGTGGAGTAATCCTCACAGATTACCCTGCAAAAGGACAAACCGTGACTGGGAAGTACTACATCAATCTCCTGGACAAATAGCAAGATGCTGTGAAAACGAAACGCCGCAGCATGCTCTCGAAAGGCGTTCTTCTCCTAGCTAACACTACACTAGCTCATTCATCTCAAGTTGCTGTCGACAAAGCAAGGGCGTGTGGCCTCTAGGTATTGCAGTATCCGACTTATTCTCGCGACCTCGCACCCACTGATTTTTTTGTTTCCTCAAATGAAGAATCTGTTGCATGGTCGCCATTTTGACAACACAGATGACGTCATTCATGAGGTGAAAGAGTAGTTTCAAGCACAATGTGCAGATTTCTACAATGAGGTATTCGTAAAGTGAAAGAACGCTGGAAGAAATGTGTAGATTTGGCTGGTGATTACATAGAGAGGGGGTTAACAAGTACTACACAACAATCCCTGTATCATGATTTTTTTACTATGATAATTAAAACTTTATGATATCTTCTTGTACATCGAAAAAATTTTTTAGAGGGTTCTATAACATTAATAACGTTAGACTAACGGGGTAATGCACATTCGAAGGACCTACCTTTGTGTCGAATACTAGTCATCATATGACGTATTTCGAAGAAGTAGAAACAAGTTATTAAAAAAAATAAAAATTTTACTTTTTTTGAATGAACTTTATGCTTAGATAAGTATCACTTCTAATTATGTACAAAACGTTCTTGGAATTACATCACTTTAAGCAGTGTTGAAACTTGAACAGTTTTTACTATATTTCCAGAACGGCTTGAGATATCAAATTGCTATAAAGTTAGTGTGCTCTTAACACCTATTGAAAACCATCTATGTAATTTGGCCAGATACTTATCCAAGCAGTTTGTGGAAATAAATGCTTTTGAAAAAAAGTCAAGTTTTCAATTCCTTGTAAACTTTGTTCGCATTCATTCGAAATCCGACATACGAGGATTAAAGGATTAGAAACTAAGTATGTTGGATGCGCATTGCCCAGTCTGTCTCATTTGTGATATTTCTGCTGTTGGGGAAACCAAAATTTTGATGTTTGTAATACTGTGGCGCTCTTACTTTACCACACTCATGACACATGTGATATTGTTAGTTTTCGTTTAATATGTAGATTTGAAACATGCAATAACCTGACGTAGAACCGTTTAAAAAATTTAACCTGATGTTGGGCTGGCAACACTATAAATCTAGTGGTAATACAAAGTATGCCAAACAATGTCCCTCTGCCGATACTTCCATGTTACAAAATTTCAACATTTTTTGTCTATTAATTTAAAAGTTACAAAGGTGTATCAAGATATATATTCTACTCTGTATACAAATAAACGCACATACACACATACACACATTATCTCATCATAGAGCATATAATCACGCTAGATCCTAGCTATAATAGCTAAATACACGGTTCTGATTGGTTGGAGTTCTCTGTTTCTCGCCACGTAGCATATATATAGCAAAAAATCAAAAGCCGAATGCTGTCGACCCTCGTAGCCGACCATGCAAGCGAGGGGGCTAGTACTGAAAATCGCTTTTAGCGAGGGTTCAAACCATGATTCAAACCCGACCCAAGGAGTTTCTTTATTTTTTAAAATTTTCATAACACTTTTTCCATTAAAATAAGACGAAAATCATACTCATTTGTCCCTGTACGTAATATATAATGAATAAAGGTGCTTTTTCCACCATTTACCTAGAGATTAATAATAGCTCTTATAAACAATGACGTTATGAACCTATAGAAGAGTAAGAAGTGTGGCCGTCGGTAAGCAAGAGGTTGTAGGGATTTAAGAGGGACATAGAGAGGGGGAGGTGCCGAAGACAGCATAGTGGGAAGGACATTGCACACTGAACTTTATTGATTTTTAAAAAATGATTTACTTACCATTCGAAACATAGCTGAGCGAGCGTCAGCGAGCAAAGGGGGTTAGAAGCCCTGCAGGGACGACACGCTCAGGAGAGTAATGCTCCCGGAAGTACGTTTTTTTCGCCTGCTACTCTAGCCAGCTGTTTTACGCGCTATCCTAGCCAGTTGTTTTAAGTTGGTCACAAAGTTTATATCATGGAGTATAAGGGTAACAAAACAAGCCCTGCGGGGCTTCTAACCCGTTCCTACTACTACTACTACTACTTATCTGCAAAATAGTAAGTAAATCACTTTTTTCAGTATTATTTTCATATTATTTTAATTTAAAAAGTGTTATTAAATTGTAAAAAAAATGTAAAAAGAACTTTCCTCGGGCCGAGTTTGAACTGACGCCAAAGGAGATTTTCATTAGTAGCATATAGCGCTAGTCCACTCAGCCACGAAAACCGACAAGAACAATTATTTGATTTCTGCTATTTGAATGCAACATGGCAAGAAATGGATAACGCCAACCAATCAGAACTGTGTTTTTCGTTTCTACTTCCGGGAGCATTACTCTCCTGAGTTAGTCATCTGCAGGGCTAGTTTTATTTCACCTTTGCCCCCATGATGGTACCACGTGACATTACTTCACACTCGGGTGGTGCAACTTCTATGTAAATCTAACCTCACTCTCTTCCTTGTGACAGTTGTCTAGGGAAGCACGTGAAAAAATACATGCCATCATAGACCTTGATTAAGAATCACAGTACATAAATTGTAACTTCCTCTTCTTATTCTTGAGTAACATAGACATGAACCCTATTTATAAAACATTTCTCACAAACTTACTATCGTTTCTTTTCCCCTCAACAACTTCCCAACAAAAATATAGTGAAAGTTGAAAAAGTAACAACACTTCATATATCATTTACATCTATCTTTTTAAGAAGCAAAATAATCAAGTATTCTCAAGCTTATTACAACACAGGTGTCCTCTGATGAAATCATAATAGGGAGGGATACCCGTGAACGAATTGTTTGAATAATAAACTGTCTTATCTGGTTATCAGAGCAAATAAAATAATGTCAATAATTAACTCTGCAAGCTTTATAAATAGTAATATATATATGCTCTTTCGCAACAGTAGTGGTAAAAGAATGAATTTCAAGTACATTAGATACACTACAATATCTAGAAACTTGATCTACATATTAATGCTAACTAAAATTCCCAAAGGAAAGAAGATTGAAGATGTAAATCTACTAATCAACTTAAAACAGTCAATTGAACGTAACAACTCCTGAAGATTGAGACTTCCTGGGAAAGTTTATCTTATATTTCGTTTAATTGAGACTATTATCTTCCTTTCGTCTCTTTCCAGTGTTTACTTCCCACAGCTAAACTACCAATAGTGGGAAAATATGAATCTTAAATTCAATTTTCCTATAGTGTGAAGATATATTTCAACAATTAATGGAGATCATCCTTACGTAACAAAATCTCAAAAAGTTATTTACATATATTTTCTGCTTTCATAAACTCAAGTGTACCTAAATAATTTCTGCACTTTATATACACACTATAAAGAAGAAATATTTTTTTCCGGAAAATGTTCTAAACTTTCTCTCATAATTTCTAGCTGTGACAAGAATTGCAAAGAATAAGTAATTGCTTATATGCTCATATTGAAGGGTTTTGAGTTCGATTCTGGTGTCATTTCATTTTCCGTTTGAGGTAAAGAGAGAAATAATATCCGATATAAGAGAGTTGTTTCAGGAAAGTCATGGCTATCAATCAAATCTATATAATTACTTTTTAGTCTCCTCGCCAATATTGAAGTGATGCATCTAGAGATCCTACCAATTTTAGCTCTTCGTTTCTGTGAAAATGTAACAAATTTACTTGACATGTTACGGCGAAAAGTGAACACAGAAATATAAATTAAATTAAAGCATCTGGCATTGATGTTTCGGTTAACACGGGCTGGTAACAGCTGCAACGCCGGGATTTAGGCGGTGCTATATTAGTACAAGCTCTGTACTACGTGAGAAGCAGTAAAACTGCAGTGTCAACGCCGCTTGCTACATGGAAGTACTTGAATGCTTGCGAAAGAGAGTCAATCAGGTCCGACAGGAGATTGCCAAATTCTGGAAGCTCTGTCACGATAACGCTTTGAGTAACACCGCGTTCTTGTGACTTGACGCGTTGTCACTGGCTAGAATCGGCTTTAGTATGTTGTCGAAGCCATTGTACATGAGCACAGTGGACATTTTTGTATTCTCTAAGCTCAAAAGAAGCCTCAAAGGTTGTCATTTTGACGATGTTTTAGCCATTCAAGCAGCAATGATTGTGTTCTGAGAGGATTGTTGGAAACAGCCTTCCAGAAGGTGTGGAAATCTTGTTGTGTCGATAGCCAATGAGAGTATTTCAAAGAATTATAACACGTTATACACCAAACGAATCAATAAATTTTATTTCATGGACCCAGTCTTATTAGTTTCAGGACACACCCTGTATTTTCCCAACTCCTTTTCTTCCAGGATTGAAGAAAAACTCTGAAACTCTGAGATTAATTATTTTTAATGAAAAGTCCGAATCACAAATTTCACGTGTATTCCGTTAAGGGATTCTGAGATGAACATCTTAGAATAATTGAGAGCCTCATTCTCCCTTCCAAGTCGAATTTACAAAAATTCTTCCTTAATGGTATTTCACATCACAAATCCTAGGTACTGTTCAAATTTCCAGTTTGTAGCTGGGTGCGTTGCAGTCATTCAGTCTTTCATTCAGTCAGTCAGAATTTCTTATTATACTAGTATCGGTATATAGAGAGACTGTTACGAGGAATGCTGTAAACTACTACTTAAAAAACGCTAGTGTTCCGATATAAAGTTCTGAAGAAAATACTTTTCTATGATTAAATTACTACTTTTGATCGTTTATTTTTACAGTTGTTTGAAGAACTACCTCGGAAACCGTTGTTCAGAATGCGTTAACACTACTTCAGGACTTCAGTTGACACAAATCCCTCACAAATCATCTTATTTTACATGTGTCGGAATAAGAAGAAGACATTAGATGTTAAATCTGGTGAGTACGAGCAATGAGACATAAATTCGTTTTATCGAACTCATTGATGACCTCTGGAAACAAATTGTTGTCTATCACTCACCATTTAGTCCTTAGATCTTCTAAAGTTATGGTTGCCACATGTCCGGCCTAACCAAAGGAACAAGCAATCATTCGCTTGGCAATATTCCTGTGCCTTTCCAAATTGTAATAATCCCTTAAGACAATTATAACATCATGCTTTTACATGAAAACAACGATTTTTATGAGATAGGGACACAATATATATGGTTCAATATCGATTAAGATGCTGCACTGAACAGAATAAATGTAAATAAACGATATTACCACACATAAATTTCAGTTACAAAAACTGTAAGAGATGCAATAAGTACAAATACAATACACAAGGGGCAAGATTATCACTTACAACATTTTCAAAGTGTCGACATGAGCCTTCTCTTGAGGAATAAAAAATAGCTCCCATAACTGAAAATAAAATACTATGCAATTTTACTGGTAAAATGTAGAAAAGTTTTGTACAGTTCATACTGATAGCCAATTATGGCATATGTAAAAACAAGATGACTGAGGATATTGAAAATTAGCCCACATTAGGATTTCATGCATTGAATCCATTCTTCATTCGGTAAAATGTTTTTGTGATAGTCTTAAACACACTAAGCAAAACATGGCTTCACCAGCCTCTTCATCTGTTGAATGTTTACTGGCACTCGACCTATTTTACTGTTTTATTTCCACGTTCTTTCTCTCCTCAAAATCATCAATTTCCTGCATGCTGCATTGTGGCTTGAGTCAAACATAATTGTTATTGTGTTTTCCCCATTTTTGTATCTCCTACTTTACAGATGTATCTATGAAAACGAAGCTTTTCCCTCCCTTTTGCCTGTCATGTGGGGCTCATTGATTGGCACAGGTGCTTTAGGTAGAGGCAGGACAACTACTAGTGAGAATTCCTTTTAAGTGTCGGGAATAGCCAACGTCTCATACACTGAGGCCGTAGAAGAATTTTCGTGTGGCAAGATGTCAGCAGTAGAGCTGCACAATGGACTTAGGTCTACATCTCTCTCAGTAACTAATGCTGGCACAAATTCAGTTTCATAAAAACACATTTTTGTTGAAGGGCAAATTTGAGTCACAGAAAATCCTGATATTATATTTTTAAGAGTAGCAGCAAGAGGTAAAACGACAAAAGCTATTTTGGGGATAGCATGCCTTACCTGAATTATTTTTCATCCATTGATTAATGAGAGAATTTAATTGTTTTTTGAATGGACCATAAACTCGACGTTCAAGGGTTGTAATTTAAGAGAACAATTTAATGGGTTGAGTTGAGTTCATTTTGAATTTAAGGTTTCGTTCAGCAGCGATGCTGTATGAGACGTGGACCTACTGATTAAAGTGGAATCCGAACCACATGAGCTCCCGCCGGGAATCGAACCCGGGTCTCCCACACCAAAGGCGAGTACGGAAATTAGAGAAGCACTATTCCGTTTTCCTTACAAAAATCAATGACTAGAATGTATAAGTATGACTCATGACTGCTTAATAAAACTAACACTTTGTTCTCCATACTAGGCCTGGCATGTTTAGCAGAATATTTAATGAAGAAAAGAAATCTTGGAGCATCCATCCGGATATATTTGCTGCATCTATAATAAATAATCACAATAATGCATCCTCCGGAACGCAAACATTGGAGGGACATTGATACAACATACATTCACTATGAAATACATTGTAACTAAGCTACCTTTTTCAGCACTTGTGGTGGCTTCTACATTTTTTTTTTTTTTTTTTTTTTTTTTTGCCATTGGTCACCACAATTTTATTGGATGTTTGGATGGTAGTAACAAACATTTTGGCATAGTTGTTAGCTTTCTTATTTCCTTAAGAGACAGACCACAATACAAATCTGAAGAAAACTTAATATAATTAGTGAAACTGATTTCTTATTCTACGGTAAATATTTTAATATGCGAGTTAATTTAATTTTTGGAAAAGCAACAGGCTCGTATTTGCCAATTTTTCTTTCTTACAAAATCTGTACAGACACCATGTTTCTTGGCATTGGAGCGAATACTTTTACCAATTTTGAAAACAGTGGGTGCTACCTCTTCCATGACTTCTTGAGCTTGAACATCGGCTTGTCGTTCGAACTCCCTTTCTTCTTAGCATTCTGAAACAACAAAAATATCATTATAATTTACGGCTTTCATTTTGGTCTTAATGCGAAAGAAAATAATTTTTGACAGGTTCACAAAAGAATGTGAACAACCAACTAAGTGTTTGGGCTACATCCCCAAACTTAAAAGTAGGTCTATTTTAAAATATATAATTTCCCTACTTGAACAAGATACATAAGTGATTTATTATTTGAACATAGAAGGTTATTTTTCCGAATTTTATGATAGTGGAACATTAGCGCCACTATAAGTAGTAGTTTGCAGAAACATTTCCAGCAGCTCTCGTATAAGTATAGCATGTTTTCGTCGAATACGCGACAAAACGTACTAGCGACAAAACGTACCACCGACAAAACGTACCACTTACCCTGAGGGATGCTTGTGAAGGGTTTTCTAAAAACACTTTAAATAATGACAAGCGACAAAACGTACCACTTGACTGGAGGGCTACTTGCGAAGAATCTTCCAATCAGCCATCAAATAATGACAGGCGACAAAACGTACCACTTGATAGGACAATCGGCCAAAATAAGGTTAGAAGTTGAACATATTGGTGGTGAGAAAAGTACCGATGGAAGACCAAGACTACGACTAAGGCTGAGACTAAGGCCATGCCTGCAAGATTCTCGCAACACCAAGACCATACCTGCAAGATTCTCGCCAGACCAAGACCAGCAAGAATCTTGCATATGCAATATTTGAATATTTGCTGATTTCCATCACACTTTATCCAGGCTTTGGACCAGGGACGGACAGGTATTATTAGAGGGGCGCGGGCGCTTTCTCCCACAAGGGCCACCAGCATCTCAATGTCACAAATCAAGTTGCACAGTTTTCTTTCTACAGTAAGTCAATAGTATTAACAATTGACAATTTAAACCTGATATTCTTTCATCAGTATATTATTCTGAATTGTTCAAAATATTATATGAAGTTCAAGGAGAACGTATACTATATTACAGAAGTAGCAGATGTTTTAGTGTACTAGCTTTGATGCTACTGTATCTATCACTTTTGCATTCGAAATATTTTTTAATAAATCTTTTTCAATAGACACCAACATAAATGTTTTCAAATGTTCCTGAGACATGGTGCTCGTTAGCCTATTTTTAATGTATTTCAGTTTTGAAAAATTTCTTTCACATGTTACCTGAGTTACGGGCAAAGTCAATAAAAATTTGTATGCCGAAAACCTGGATAAGTATTACTGCAAAATTTACAATTCTGCAAAATTAAAAAGCAGCACAATGGATAATTTTGCAACACGATTTGCATTCGCTTTCCTTGTAAACAAATGTATTTTCTCCTAATTCGGAATCACTTGTACCATCAGGACAGTCATTTTTTCTCGGTTGTGCTCGTCATCAAGACTGACTTTCAAGGATATCCACGTCCTTCAAAAGTCCAAGATAATACATTTATAGTATCCTTGGAACTTCTTTACTGAAGTTTTTCAGAAAATATGTAAGTTTATCGAAAGGCACGTCTGGAAGTTCTGTTACTTGGTTGAAGTGTCTAGGGTCCAAATAATCCATAAAGTACATTGCTTCTTGAATCTTGAAGAAATACTCGAAACTACCATGTCCAATATTATGTTGAATGCGTCGATGCAGTACCTGGTCATTGGATAGAAGCTTCTTCATCTTCATATTCACAGGAAAATCTTTGTCCATCTCTGAAGGCGAATTGTCGACAGATCAATAGAAAAAAAGAAATCACGTTCTAAGTCTTCAAATTTGTTATTGACCCATTCTGCAAAGCTTAATGCTGCATTCTTAACGGATTCAAAATCTTCTCTCTACTCTTTCAGTTGGAACAGAGTAGTCTGCACCATCCGATAAGACTACACTAGCAGCACCCTCTATTTGGAGATAGTTTGACAGAGAGGTCGTCACTTGGAATATTATTAAGGAACATTTGTGCATGAACTTGAAAAGTTGTTTTGAACTTGAAAAGATCTTTTTTATATCCTTTCGCTTTACACCTAGCATTTGGTTTGATATTTTCTGTAGAAGCAATTTTCTTAATTATTATGTTCAACTCTATATACAAAGCACTTTCTGGGTTCGAAAAATGACCATACTTTTTCTGAAAAACAGTGTGTTTTCTACCATCTTGTTTCCGCAATAACTGTAAGACGTCTTGCTTAACATTTGATCTTCCAAATTTCTATTCGCTGATAAGACTCACGCATAAATATCGCACAGTCATTCAGCAGAACAATGACACAGAATCAATACAATTTGTTGTCAGATCACATATGACATAATTGAGTATATGAGCGTAACACCACACGTGTAACTGAGTTTCTTAGTGGTTAAGCGGTTAGCGTATGCGCCTTTGTCCTGGGAGACCTGGGTTCGATTCCTGGCGGGAGCTCATGTGCTTCGGATTTCCCGTAAATCAGTATGTCCCGTCTCATATAGCCTCGTTGCTAAAAGGGCCGTTAAACTCAAAATCAACTGAATCATACGTGTAACTGATCATAGGTGAATTGAAAAAATCCGAATATTGTCCTTGCATGTTACTTGAGCAAATCGGTTGAATTTCCAATACACTTCTTAATATTAAGGTTCAACTTCTGCAGAATTTCCAGCAGTAAACCGCAAGGACAATGGCCTGTAGTAGATATGCATTTTACAATGACAACAATACTTTGTTTAACAACCATTTTAACAACATACCGTAAAACAACAGAGCACTAGCCTGAAACTACTATATCTTGAGTAGTGTCTAATAGAACAGAAAATATTGAAGCTTGAGAGACTTCTTTCGAAATATCTTCTCTGGTAAGTGTGTTGATAGCATTCAAAACAATTCACCGCGTTTAGTAAAAATTATGCGACCACTATCCTTCTTGCTTCCTCGTATATGACACTTCTTGGTGACCTTATCTAAATTACTTCTAAGCGGAAGATCAAATTTGCTTAAGAAAGCAATAATATCCAAAAAGTTTCCATGATCTATAGCTGTGTCTTTCAGTTTATAGGCTGCTACATTTCCTCTATAAATGAGCCCTCTTTTACCAATGAGTTTCTGCACTTTGACAACTCGCTACATTACCTGTCTGTTCTTCTCAAGCTTATACTGTCGTTGTTTTCGCTGTTCATGAGGAAGTAATTTCTTAACATTATGTTCTCTTTTGTTAGATATGTAAGCATCCACATTGGTCTAATGTATTTTGGAAGACTACGTACAGAACCTTTAAGAGAATTTTGTTCGATCTGGAGAATAATGTGTGAACACGCTGAAAAAAATGCTTGAAGTGGTACGTTTTGTCGCGGAATAAATATCCGAAATGTTTTAATTAGTCCAAGACAGGTTGTAATTTATATAAGTGGTACGTTTTGTGGTCGAATAAATATCAGAAATGCTTTAACTAATCCATGACAGGTTGTCATTTATGACAGGTCGTCAAAAGTGGTACGTTTTGTCGCGAAAATTCAAGTGGTACGTTTTGTCGCTGGTACGTTTTGTCGGGACACCGTTTTCGTCATGCTGTTGTAAAACATTTTTTAATTCTCTTCAGTTGCATCTTGTTCCATAAATAAAGGTTAAAAAATTGAAAAAAAATATCGTCTTTTCTGCAGTAATTCACTTTAAAATGTCATTCCTTGTTTATAGATGTACTCAAAGTTAATCTAGTACACATGTAAATGACATAATACGTAACCACTTAGAAACACGAAATTCTTTTCCATTTGTGTTTTGTTTAGAGAGCGTGACTATTCTCACATAATTTTCTATCTTTGGGTGCACATCATTATGCGTTTGTTGCGTGCCATAGGAATATGGTCGAACGCTCTGAACTGGCTTCCGTTAAACACCTTGACCCATCGAAAGTTGTTACGCTTCGAAACGTAGAAGTGTCTCTTTCTTTTTAGTATTTTTATTCTATTTTGTTTTATTTTTATCTATATACACAATAATATAGCATCAACAGCTATTCAAATATCACATCAAATTCTTCACTGTACTTTTTTATGTATACTAGGGGGCATGGTGGCACAGTGGTAGAGCGTTCACCAACGGTGTTTGGGGTCCCTGGTTCGATCCCAGCTCGCGCCGTGTGGACCTTGTGGTGGACAAACGCCGTGCTCATGGGTTTTCTCGGTGTTCTCCCGTTTCCTCCCACTTTCTTCATTCCACCATTTCATCCATTTCTCATAATCACCGTCTCCTTTAGACTAACCGGCATGACCGTGGGACGTAAAACTTAAAGATTTCATTTCATTTCGTACATGTATACTAGTCCCCTCTATTATTAACCTTTAACGAAAACAAATTGACCAAAGATGATGACGTATACCAATTTATAGATCTCATTGAGATGGAAAATGGTAAATTCTTATGAGTAGTTTCCGAGAGAATCGAGAAAGGCACTTTTCCTTGTAAACTTAAAAATTGATGTTATAGCGGGTGTCCCAAAACTCAAGCTAGATTTGAATTTTTCGCCCTTTGTGCTGTAAGGTGTTGCCAACGAGATAAAAGAGCGTGACAGCTGACAGTTCAAGGTTACTAAAATGGAGCGATACACAAAAGAACAATACGTTTTCAGTGTTGAACAACATTTTTTAAAAAATAACAAAGTTTTGGCAAGTATAGTTCGCAATTTTCGTACAAAATATGATCGGAATAGTAACATAACTTCAACTGTGAAGGGATTAACCTCCTCGTCCGTGGCAAATTTACGTTTTCTTTTTACACTCATTGAAGGAAAATGTACAGTATACTGTACATAGTTCGCAACTATTTGTTTTAACAATGGAAACCGCCCAACAGTCACTCAAATGCATTTGTCCTAATTGAATTCCAGTGTTTGGTGTTCATTGAAAATTGTGCGTAGACAGTGTTGCTACTTGTTCGTCAACCATTGAACTACTAATGTGGCACTGTCTGTACTTGGTGAAAATTGTGTTTTTCTCGTGTTTTGAAACTGTGTTTTTATTGATTAAACAGAACTGATCAAAATAAACAATTGCTCGATTGTGTATTGCAGAAAATTAATTTTGAATATTATATGCCAAATAACACCCATAATATTTTTATTTGCTTTAAAACGTATTTGAGAAAAACCATGTACAGTATACTGTACAGTTTACCTTAGTCCCGTGGAGAAGTTCTACTCCGCGGAGTAGTTGGATTCTGGTTGTAACGCAGATAAAAATTATATATATATATATATATATATATATATATATATATATATATATATATATATATATATATATATATATATATATATATATATATATATATATATATATATATATATATATATATATATATATATATATATAAAAACCTTTCAGTTTTACGTTCCACGATTATGCCGGCAAGGAGATGGTGATGATGAGAAATGGAGGAAATGGTCGAATGAAAAAAGTGGAAGTAAAGGGGAGAACCCCGAGAAAACCCACCCCACACGATGTTTGTCCACCACAAAGTTTACTGACGAAGTGTAAAAGTGGAAAAGTAGACCATCTCGACCAAAGTAGACCATGATGGTCGGGATGAACCAACCCGTCGCAAATATCAACCCGTCAAAAATGCTAAGCGCATTTGTGTCTAAACCAAAAAAGAAATTGTTTCTATGAATTCCTCCAAAAGTGATTTCTTATCGTGGACAATCACAAAAGAGACCTTTCTATAGTACACTTTTTCAGAATCGAAAATCTAGTACAGTGTTCTGAAATTGGTGAACTATATATCTACAAATGCTACAGGGAAAATGTACACTATAGTGTACATTTTGAAAAATATATGTAGATGTACATATTTTAAATTTTTTTATTATAAAGTACCTTAAGGGTCCAAAATAACTGCTAAGACGAATAATTATAATTTTATCTCAACTAAATCAATGTGTCCCTAAAGCATATATAAGTTCGATGTATAGTATATTGTACAAAACCACGGAGGAGGTTAACTAAACAAATTAGGGAGAGTGGATCAGTTTGTGTCCTTAAACACTCTGGCCGGCCTTCAACAAGTTGTTCAACACAAAACATCGAACCAGTTTGTGATAGCGTTGCTGAAAGTTCAGGAATATCAATTCGGCACTGTGGTCAAGAATTGAATATTTCGAAAATTCTCTCTACGGCGTAATCTTCCGAAAGATTTGCATCTTCATGCTAACATTTTATAAACAAGTTTTTTGTGCCTAAATTGCAAAATATGGATGTAGACGACGTGTAGTTCCAAGAAGACGAAGCCACATACCATACGCCCGAGAAGCAATTCAATTACTTCCTTGTCATTTCCTGGTCGTGTGATTTCCCGTTTTGGTTATCACAATTGGCTTCCAAAACATGTGACTTAAGGCCGTTGGACTTCTTTCTTTGAGGTGACGTTTTGAAATCTAAGGTTTATGCCAACATTCCCTCGAACATCCAAGCCTTGAAAAAGGAAATTGAGAGCTGTATCAACGAAATTCTGCCACATTTATGCTAAACAGTCATGGAAAATTTCAACTAAAGTGTGCGTGTGTGCCTGCAACGCCGTCGAGATCATTTCCAAAATGTGCTATTCCATACATAACCCTATACTGTGTACTTTATGAATCAATAAAAAATTTACAAATTTTTAATCAAAATTACTTATGTGAATTTTGGGACACTCATTATAATAACCATATCATTTATTTAGATGAAATTAATACTCAAATATACTCTGAAGATTTCCATTATTTCACTAGCAATATAGTAGTATACAATGTGACTAGTGAGATATATGATTAATTATGATTAACATTCAAACATGAATTTTTGTTTAATCGTAATATTGGTGATAGAAAAACATATATCAATCGATAAGCTACTCAAGTTCAAGAAAATGACAAACTAGAGGTGAAATTCTCATGTGTAGTTTTTGAGGAAATCAACAATACAATATTTCTATGCCGTTAAAATGTGTGGGGTTCGATGCCAGAAATAATAATTGATAATTTTTATTCTGCTTGAACAGATTGCTTATTATGTACTGTTTGTAAAAGTATACTGCTAAGTAGCACATAATACCTATTGTTGTTGTCCTCTAACTGTAACACACATACTCCTAACAGTAACACTTATATTGCTTGTAACAAATAATAGTAAATAAATACAAGATTTGTCCTGAAAATAATGAAACGGGTTCAGAAAATAAAATTTTTGATCCAGTTGGTAAAACTTGTTAAAATCTTTTGAAGGACTCTCCTTGGCTATTAACATACCGCTGCCAGCGTGATTTCTATCAGTGTAAGCTTCCTGGAAGTCAGCTTCCGACAACTCTCTCAGAACGTCCGTCGTTGCTGCTTGGATGATCAAATCATACTCCAAATGGTGACCTTTCAAGCTTCTTTTGAGTTTGGGGATTAGAAAAAAAGTACCCTGGGCTTATTTTGGGAATATACTGTGCGTACTAACCCCGATTCTAGCCAGCAATGACGTCACAACGGATGCGGTGTAGCTCGGAGCATTATCGAGATGAAGCTTCCAGTATTTGACAATCTCCGGCTCACCCGGTTCTGTCTCGAAGGTGTTCACCCGAGTACTTCCACGTAGTAAACCGTGTTAACAGTCTTCCCTTGAGGCAGAAATTCCTTGTACTTCCCCTTTCTCGTCAAAGAGACAATGACCATCGTCTTGATCCTGGACTTGGAATCCTTACCTTATTGGGACGCAGGTTGAAACTTGCTCGGCAATTAATGGGTGATGTTATAAATTTTAATATAATTTATCCTCATATTGAACTTGGACATCTCCCTGAAAATCTTTGGACTCACGAATAAGTTCCTGCGTACGTCCCTGGTTGAGGTAATTGGTAAAGTTCTAACTAGATTTACATACATCTTTGTAGTAATAAATAGAGGTACTTACAATTTTCCTTGTGAGCTTTCAGATTCCATAGGGAGTGAACCAATTTGAAATTTATTACGAGTCACAACAACTAAGAAGAAAACAACTCCTAACAGGAGGTCTTGTAATATATTTTAGAATATATTTTGAACCTACGATATACAGCGGTGTACACTGGTAGGTCAAGAAAGTATGATACTGGGAAGAAATAAACGATGTAGATAACCAAAGGTTTAACATATTGAAAATTGAAGAATATTTTGATTGCTTCATTAATAAAATTGCTTCCATTTCTTTTCTCTTCAAGTGTTTCTCGAAGCGGATGTAATAATTATGGAAATTTATGAAAAGATAATCACAAGTCAGGCAAATTGAGAGCACACGTGTTCAGAGATATTTGGATGACAAATGAACTGTCAGATTGATATTGGGAACGAAATTTCCGGTCTGAATCCAGTATCCAGATCAAAGTTTGGTCGCCATGTTTCTGAAGACAAACGAAGCAAAGGCAAAAAAAAAAAAAAAAAAAAAAAAAAAAAAAAAAACACCTTGTCATCAAAGTAAAATATGTGGTCACCAATGACGACTGAAAGTTTCTCTCCCTACATTTATTGGGCCTGTGTATCATATTGCTCGTACGTGACAAGTGTCTCTCTGATATGTATCAGAAATGATACACAAAAAGGTACGGGTACCTAGAAGTGTATTATGTTTCTTTCCCGCAGTGATTAATTTTTAAATGATAATTATAAAGTATTACAGTTTATATTGTTTTAACAAAAGTAAATTAACAAATCAACAATATAAAATAAATTCTTCGTTGTTATCATGGGTACTCGAAGGGGGTAGAGGGCCCGGACCCCCTGGCTCACGAAAATGTATACGAAATATAGCAAAGCACGTATATTAAATACCAGAAATACCAGCTGTAATATATTGTCCATGGAAAATTTTCTTCGGGCGCCCCTGGTTGTTATTTTGTTTCAAATATGGTTTTCTTTTCTTTTAATCCTTTCTTCGAAAGAGTTTGACATAATTCTGGTTATTAATCACAGTTAAAATAACTTTTCAAACGCAATGCTCAATACTTATGATAAGTTGTGGTTTGGGATAACTTCCGATTTAGAGTTACATCCGCATTCTTTTAATTATTCTGAATTCCTTTTACACATCAAGGCTGCGAACAATTATTCACTTTCAAGAGAAATCACGATTAAGTAGCCATTGTTAACACCAACAACGCTCAACAACATAGCATGAAGTAGTATGTACACATGTTGGTTTGGAGGTATAGCATATATCCTTACGCAATTTCTATACCGTCTGTATACTATGAGAAATAACGCTCAAAGGCAAGAGGTTTTCATTATAATTCTCTTTATGTCCAAGAAGCGTTACCATGTTTGGAAGGGGTTATTTTTTTAATGAACATTCGGCATTTAACAAGACATTATCATTTCATATTTCTGAATGTTACGCTCACTAATATTACCGGTACCTTTTATATCATGTTATTAATAGATTACTTTCTGATCACCATGTATTTTTGAAATCTGCACTTTATGCATGCCATTTCTTCAATTGTTACATGCATTATATACACAAGAGCAAGTATGTGATTTCACACGTGCTTGTTATCTTTCCAATTTCCCTCCAGTTAACAACATGCTGTTCAAGATATTTATGATACATGACCTTCTAAATGTAAAGTTTGTACTAGTGTTTCTAATGTTGCATTATGAGATTTTTATTCAGATAACATTGTAGCTATCTAAATGTGAAGTAAGGTTAAAATACAATATTTATCATTTGGCATCTTTCTTCACCTGATCGTCCATGATTCTTGACGTTGTTTCTTTTTTAAAAGTGTCTTGTAATACCTTCGTATGTATGACATTATCTTGATATTGCAGTTTCATGAAGATAAAGTTTGCCTTCAGAAAAATGCCTTCGTCCTTTAAAACAAGTAATTTCTATTGCTGTGGAATCTTCCTATATTAACTAATATTGCAAATTTGATATTTTTCCTTGAACATAATCTTGATAATCTTTAAATAACTTTGATTTTGATTTGACAATGATTTTGATAATCTTTAAGAATGCTAAACGAATAAGTAAAAAAGGCAATGAAACTGACCATAACTAAATTAATATGTTTATAAGAACATCTCGTTTTCATCATAATCAGTTTAGTAAAAGATCCAGAGAAATATTCGATGTTCTCCATTAAAGTATTCTTTGTAGATTTTTCCAGAAAAATATTCCATATTATAAGATTGTTAATGAAAGCGTTAATTATGACATAAAAAGAAATACAACGTAATTTTACTTGAAAATCCTCTGGCGAGGACTAACCTCAACACTAAATTTCTTTTAATGTTTTTTTTTTTCTTCCAGGAATTAATCGTACTGCATTATAAGATTTTAATCAAACAGATATTTATGTCATAAAAATCGTTATTGCCATTCTTTGAAAATGTCCCCCAAAAGAATTAACCTCTCCAGTAGATTACTTTTCCTGGACTATTTTAAAGGTCAATTTACAAAGTGGGATTAAGATTATGAGTTAGATTTCTGGGCTTTCGGCATCTACGACAATGTTAGTTCGTCCCGTATGAGGGATGAAGTTCCTTACCGATCCCATTACTTGGAGAATCGGTGAGGAAGAAATGAATGGGGAAGGAAGGAAGCAGCCTTTTATCATGATTTTAGGTACCATTCCGGCATTTGCCTGGTGTGAATGAAGGAAATTCAGGAGAACCTCACTCGGGGTGGATAACGTAAAAACGTTAGACGTATAATGTCCCCACCGGCAATCAGTTTACAAAATGGTTAATGAACCATTTATTTATATTGGTGGGGAATGATTTGATAAAACTCAAGTAGAATACACAAATTTATCATTGTAACACAAAATGATAAGTGGTAGTGACCCCAATATATATTTGAATCTCGAATTCATTGTTTCCTTCATAATTACAAAACTTCCTTGATTGCTACCAACAACCGAAATAATAATAAGAAGTTTCATTTCACAATATGAAATTACGATAGACTTCCAAATTATGCGAACTCAAAACTCCACTTCCATGTACATATATAACAAATATAAGCACATATATAACTACAAGTTGCATTACAGAATAAGATGAAAGATAGAACCTATTCATACCATTACTTCCTGTCTCTTACTCTTTTGGCTCTATGGAGCTTAACATTAAACCGAAAGTACTAATCGATGTTTATCCCTTCCTGTTGCCATAAAGGAATTAAATCAAAGATGAAACATATTCTTGCGGTATTGAATGCATATCAGACAATTGCTTGTCCCTTTCTTTATCGTTTTATCCGTCATGCGATCAGTGTTAAAACCGGAAATAGTGAAATTCACGACTTTCAGCTTGAACATACAGTATGGAGAAAAGTGACACAAAACTCAATTCTGGGACTTTGAATTTGTGTCAGAACATCACTTTTCGATACAACTTATCAATTTTGCTCTATGAAAATCAATATTGAAACCGGAAGCATTTGTAAATTTCAATCACTTCTAGTTTTGATAGAGTGTTTTCGGGTGGTGATAATATGTTCTCTTGAGACCCAGAATCGATTGGAAATAAATCGCTTGTCGCTATCTGTTATCGTTTTTGTTCAATGCCGATTAAAGGTTAAGCCGGTTCATTATTCCATTTCCGGTTTGAATGAAAGATTAACGAACAACATGAAACCTATTTTGGGGACGCTGAATCAATTGCAAGAAACAGCTTCTCAATACCACTTATTGTAATGCTCTGACATCTGTCGACGGACGGACATAGCCGTTCTATAAGACTTCCGATACTTGTGCATAGTATAGTTCGGAAGTCTAATATTAACGTTTCGCTTCACAAACTAAAGGGTGACACATACTTCTTGGTTGGTAGTTGATTGAAGTTATAGTTCCTTTTCAGTAGCGAGGCTATGCGACATGTGGATCTCTAGTTTAAAATGGAATACAAACTGCAGTAATGCATTGAAATTTCAAGGTTCTCTGCAAATCGAACCCGGGACGCTCGTCCACGTGAAACTTTATTGGGACCTAAAATGAAGATTTGGATTTGCATTTAAAAGAGTACCCTCATATGCAATATATGAGTATTATACTCAAAACTGGATATATGGGACGTTGAATAATTGGTGGGCATTATTTTCAAGACATGCTGATGGTTCTATACTGCCTAGGTATATTTAAAGCGAACGTACAACTTTCTTCCAATGGGATAGTAAAAGTGTCACAAATTTCTACCTCTAGTAGTTGTCTCCTGAAATTGGTAGATGCAATAATCGTCAACCTTCATAAAACTAAATATTTCAGATTATCTTCAAAATTTACAGCATTGAACAATATTCTGATAACTTACATGAGACCAGTAAACTTCACTTCACATTTTAATTATATCAAATTACCAAAAGAACGTTTCTAATGCTGAACGGTACGTATAGTACAAAACATTCGCTTACTTTACATACTTGATGTTGTCAACCAGAGTATCAGAACAAACTTTTGACATAAATACATAAAAGCTGTCAAAATATGTCAAAGAGTACTAGCAAATATGAATAAAGGAATACGACTTGTATCACAAACAAACATACAAACAAGAACCACCTTGAAAGTGCAGTGAAAGTTGACCACACTGTTGGGCTACTACTTTCGTAAATATAAAGGTGTGCGTCTCCATTTCTTGTTACAAGCTTGGCACGTGTAATATTTTTAAAATTTCTAAGCAAAACACTACGTTACCTGAGAATAATGTTAAGTATAGCGTATTTTAAATAAACATAATCAAGATTCTTTAACTTCACCTACGTAACTTTTCACTAGACAGAATACAATACTGTCCACAGTTGTGAGGTAAGAATGAAGAAATTTCAGTTAAAACTGGCCAACTGATCATATATTCTAGATTAGGGATGGCCAATTTCGGAATTTTGAAAAATTCCGGATTTCAGGAAAAATGCGGTTTCGGAAAATTCCGATCTTCGAAAAGATCCAAAATTCTGAAAAATTCCATATTTCGGAAAAAAATCAAAATTCGGAAAATTCCGATCTCGGAAAAATTCCGGAATTTTTCCTAATTCTGGATTTTTTGAATTCCGTAATTTTCTAAATTCCAGATTATTTCGATTTCCGGAATTTCCTAAATTCCGTATTTTTCCGAAATCCTTAACTTTTTCGAATTGTAGAAAGCAAAAGTTCCGATTTCAGAAAATAAATTTTTCGGAATCGGATTCCGGAAAATTTTTGCAATCTCTATTTTAGATGTTCATATATGAAGTCGAGAGTGTTTACAGGAATTCTTATTTCATTTTAAACTGTTGAAACCATCCAATATATCTTCGCTGCTAAAACAGAACGCAAATACAAATGAATATGTCAATCTAATCGAGAATACTTACAAACCGCTATTATGTAAAAGGTTTTCTATATAGTGTGATATTTTGTCTCAAGTTTTACCAAACCTCCCTCGTGATAGCAACAGGTATAATGCAATCAAGAATAAGAATATACAGCAGAAACTAAGAGTTGTAGCCATAAAAATGGAAGATAAATTTAAAAATAGGAGATTTCTTGCGGAAAATAGGGCTACTAGTTGATTCGAAATCTTATTTTGTTGCTAGTAAGAAAAGAAAATATGGAAAAAGAATGGAAATAGAAAATATTATATTACCTGTCATATTGGATAGTGTCTGATGAAGTCAATTGGATAGTTGGCGAAACTGTTACACGTTAATAATTTTAACAATAAACGTATTGTTTAGCTCAACGAGTAGTTTAAATCAGATTTAATCTATTGAAAGTAAAGTTTGTAGGATAGAAAATATTACATGCAATTTAATATCATCGGCGTACATCAGGATGCCTACGGCGTTAATTCATCCTGGTAAATCATTAAAAAAAAAAAAAAAAAAAAAAACAGTAGAAGGCCCAAAGAAGATCCCTGCAGTATCCCTCTTTGAATTGTTCCTTCATTCGTGCATGTTCTACCTATCTTCGTTGTAAAAACTCTACCCGACGAGGAATCCTTGGAACCATTCTCGAAGCCTTGGAAAGAGTCCTATAATAGATAACCTGTCAAGCACAAGAGAATGTGGCACAGTACATAGTCAAATGTTTTAGCTAAGTCTGTGTATGTCTAATTGTTAATAGAACATAACAATCTGCTGGTTTATTTGGTTTGCAAAATTGATATTTTTGTGTTAAAATCTCGAACATTTTGATGGAACATAAACAAACTACTTTCACTTACCTCGATATTTACACTATTATTCATTTTGAACTCGGTGATCGCCTCCTTACCATAATAATAATAATAATTGCATTTATTAGGACAGACGTGAACTGAATACACTAGAAAGATACAACTACTTCACTCATAATTTACTCAAGTAAAATGGACAATACATCCATGTGCAATCTCAAATAAAATTTAACAACCAAGTAAGCTAATATTTTAAAAAAGCTCGCCATCTAAAGCCATTTTTGCTCTGTTCAGACTAACATTGAAATCAGAAGTTGTAGTGGAATTCAACTACTTCCGATTTCTGTAGAAGAATCATACGTAGATGAGATGTAACTTATTCTAGTATCGCTAAATGTATATCAGAAAACGTTTATTGTTATCTATAACTGTTTCTGTTCTTTGAGTAAATTGTACCAGTTACAGTTTTAGTAAAAGAATAAAGACAGAAACAGCAACCATTCTTAGAATGCTGAATTCACGGACAAAATATTGCGGCTGAAATATCGCCGCCCAAAATCACACGGGTCAAAATCTGACATGGTGAAAACCTCATCCTTCAAAATCTCGCAGGCCAAAATCTCGCCTGGTCAAATCCTCGCCATAACAATACATACTGTATAATAATAATGTCTCTAAGGTTAATATAGCCTAATAATAATAATAATAATAATAATAATAATAATAATAATAATAATAATAATAATAATAATAATAAGAAGAAGAAGAAGAAGAAGAAGAAGAAGAAGAAGAAGAAAATAGTTAATTTGGACACTGGAAGCGAAAAAATGAATGGATATATAATCCAAAAAGGACTCAAAATATGATCCATGTTATTCGTCGAATATATTCTGGTTCAATTATGTGGTGCAAGTGAACTACGACTTGTACCGGGGGTTCAAAATTTGTTTAAAAATTTAATATATCACGCACTTCTTGAGTTAAAAGATTGAAACTGTGTATAACCATCTCATTAATATAAATATTTCTTATAAATAGCACGTGGAAACGTATTCCAGTGTTTCGAGAATTCAGCTTTCAAGGGGATCGGGAATTTCTGTAGCTTTTCCCCCCACATTTAAATTGATACAGTCTGTATCATCTTGACCTGAAACCGGCTGAATCATTTGAAATGATCTTTCTCTTTACTGTTCAGAAAGATGACTAAATGACTAAATTCAGATTAATTTTTAAATTGCAGAAAGGTGAAATTTTCTGTGCTAAATACGTCCTAATAATTTTGAATAGTTCCTGACTGTTATGAAGAGGTAAAATATCATATTAGTGACATATTTCTGGATGGGGAGGATGAAGACTGCTCGAGTCCTTAACTGAAACCAGGGAGTAATCTACACCCCCCAACACCCCTCCAAATTTCTTTACACACACCCCTGGATGGGAAAGGAATACTCCCCCAAATCCAATTGTATCAATCAGTATCATATAGGTTATTTATTACATCAAGTTGAAAAAGGTTTAGCGTTTAGGAAAGAAGGCCATATTCTTACTTATTTATTTCACTTCAAAATACGAAGCGACCTTGTTCTTATGTACGGCTTCGAGAACTACATGACCTCATTGTTTCGGCGGTGTTTCGATCGAAACAATTGACAAAACAGACCCGCTCATACCTACTCTCCTGGGCTCCGCGGTTGTTTCCGAGAAAAGAGATTGATGGAGTTGATGGACAGATGCAGATGACTGAAATTGGCAACGTCTTGAGCGGTCATTCACATACTTCCTCCTCAATAAGGAAAAATGTGACAATATAGTTATAAGCCTATACCAGAATCAGTTGATAAGTGCTACTCTCCAACAGGCTCGCAACCAGAGGGCGGCTAGGGAGGGCCTGGCTCTCCCTTAATTTTTCATGTCCCATTCAGACCTCAATACAAAATGCACAATTTAGATATTTGTAAGAGGATTTTTAATGACTTGGCCCCTCCTAACATATTTATGGCCCCCATAAAGCTCTGTGGCTGGTTTCGAGCCTGCTCTGCAAGTGGTGTATTAACGGACGGACGTTAGAAGGGTATAGTCAAAACGTTTTTAGAAATGAAGAGATCGATCGAAGTAAGAATTATATATATTTTAGACTGAGTCTAGTGTTATGCAGAAACACATTTGGCGCTAGCTTAATTATTTGTAAACTATATTTTTTATTCACGTAAATTCATTGAGTGGAACAGGGCTCATAGCGAGTCACTTTTTTAACAACAATTTACTTTTTTTTCAAGTTGGTCACTAAAAGTTACTTTTTTGAGAGGTAAAGTGACTTTTTCGTGTGATTTATGTTTTGCATTGGCAGTTTTCTAAGAAAAATATAAAAACAAATGGAAAAAGGCAGAAACTTGTTACTCTTTACTCTTCTGAAAGCTTCAGTACTTGCTGCCACATGTGAAACAGTCAGCTTTATTCTCACTTCAGCTTTTATTTTTTCTAAAGCACAGTGGACGGTTGGTGGATGCTCTCAAGGTGGGGTTGAGAACCCTTCTGTGCCTATTCTTTCTTCTATCATAATAATCTTTTAGTTTTCTTTCATAATAGTTAACGCTCCGTTGAAAGTTGTGTGTGTGTGTCTGTGTGATTCATCATGTTCGTCTTGTGGTGAATTTGAATATTTCACGTTTTTGAGAACTCTTAATGCGAAGTTAAATATAATGTCTGGGATGAAGATATTCGGAAATAGGCCAGAACTGGTTCCACTTACTCAGAAGCTTTTTACATCTGCTAAGTCTGCTTACCGTAACTACAAAGCTTATTTTGAAAACCTAAGAAAGGAGGAAACTCAAAAAGAAGAAGTAAAGAAGAAACAAAACAACAAACAAAGAGAGAGGTGATGGAGAAATTGACAAAGAAAAAAGGGGCATAATGAGATTTTGGTCACTTTTTCGTGTGCTTTTGGCCATTTTTGGTCACTTTTCAACTATTTACAAGAGAACAGACCACTATGAGCCCAAGTATTATTAAAATTAGGGCATACTAAAGAAGACAAAACAGAAATATACAAAATATTTGTAAATTGAAAAACTGGATTTCTGGAAAACAACTAAATCAATGAATAATTTTCTTATGAAAGATATTCAGAGCCAATAACGTAACCAGGAAGGGGCAGAAACGGAGATTAAGAGATCAAATAATATTACAACAATTAACGTTAACACCAGGGTTAGAATATTAAATGAAATGAAATTGGAACTATGTACAGTATTAATTACTAAACAAATGTGATTTCAGCATGGGACGAGGGAATTTTTCTCAATATTTTGAAAAAAAAAATCACCCACTAAAACTTGCTGGGGGTGAATAAATTGAAATAATAGCAGAATTTTGCAAAATAATTACAATAATTCCTATGTAATCAATTCATGTGTAATTACTGGGTAAAATAGTGGAGATTAACTCCTAATACAGTGAAACCTCTCTTAACGGGCATCTCTTAATAGTGGACATCTTCATAAGAGGACAAACTTTTTTATTCTTCCATTCCATAAATATGTGAAGTGTGGTGTTATGAGAGAGAACCCTTCCATTTAGGGACACCTCTCATTTACCGACAAATAATCGTGTTCCACCGATGTCCGTTTTGAGAGGTTGTATTAAGTCTTACTTAGTTTCATAATAATAATAATAAATGCTCAAATGTGCGAACTTACTTTATTGAACCTAGCTGATATTATTATTATTATTATTATTATTATTATTATTATTATTATTATTATTATTAGTAGTAGTAGTAGTAGTAGTAGTAGTATTGCAATAGTTGTGTAACAAAATATATTGTTTTCTTGTTTGAGTTTGTTTAAAAATTATATCACTATTCTGAGAGCACACCCCCCCTTTTATTTTGAACACACCCCCAAGTAAAAATTTCTGGCGTACTTACTGACTGAAACTGTCCCTGAAGTAAAGATATCTGCCCCATGTACAGTCAGTGACAAAAGTTTTTTCTGTTTAGTAAAATTTATTTGGGGAATAACGGTAGTACGGTTGGTATTTTGGGAATAACGGTGGTGGTAACCTACAGAAAATTTACTAAAAACTGTGCTCAAACTGTTCTTCCATTCTGAAGTTATTTACAAAACTAATTTCATCAAACGGAAAGAACTTCGTCAATGACTGTGCATATATTCTTAACGGCACAAAAAATCTTCACATTTTAGCGAAGTGTTCGATAAAGGAGGTTTAACTATAAATAATGTAAATAAACGAGCACAGAAGTAAATCTGCCTAAGCGAGCAAAGTGATTTTGTGTATGTGTATGTGTTTCTTATAACATTTTTTGTTTCATGACGTAAGTTTTTGTCAGGAAAATGAAATTGGACGGAATTATTTTCATTATTGTTTGCTAGGATATTTAATTTTATTAATGGTAGATAACCCACCAGATACTGGATGTCAGACGAATCAAGAAGATAATGTGCAAATTGGATTTTTGGAAGATTGGTTGTAATACAATTGTTATTGTGAAGAAAATTGGTTTGAAACTGACAACTTAACTTTCAGTTGAGGTTGGAAAGTGGAAGGACTGCTTAAGCTTCGTGTTGTAGAGTTGTGGTTTCCAATTACTTCACTCTTGAGGACTGTTTTGTGATTTTAAAACAAGATACGAGTCTCACATCATTGGATTTTGGTATATCTGTAGCAGTAGTAATACTGGAGAGGTAGGTAGTAAAATTAACAAGAAGTAAATTATAAAATTTTATTTGTTATTTGTTTATATGTGTATTTATGTATTTATTTAACATTCCATGTATTTACGAGTCTAAGGTAGACGGTGATGATGAAATGGATGATAGTAGTGAAGTAATGGCTGTAGTAGGAAACGAGAGAATCCTAAGGAAACTCATACATAAGGGGTTTGGTCACCATAAAACCCACTTAATGGGAGCTGAGATGGAACCAGGGACCCCATATGCTAGAGCAGAATGCTCTACCACTGAGCCACCGCGGCACCTCATTTATGTTATAAGCTTCAACAGAGGGTCTATGACATTATTTACACGCTTTATATAACAAGAGATCTAACTTACGTAACAGAACTTTTAAATTTGTTCCTCTGAAGCCTAAGGGTCCTCAGATCACCAATAGGGAAACATAACTATAGAAAGTCATTCAAGACACAGAACTGTCAACGTAAAAGTGATTTCTCCCAAAATGTAAACTGCAATTTAAATGTTATAATGTTCATAAAACACATTAGCTTAACAATGTAAAATGGGCTTCCTATGAAATGTATCTTAATTATAAAAGGGAAAGGTGTTAGTTTGTGCCAATAAGCAGCTATGTTAATAGGTATCGATAAATGAGCTGTCTGCATATATAGCGCCAATATATAAATCGCTAGTTGTGCAGGTAATTTGCAATTTAAAACTATTGTTTCGATATAATTGTCATATTGAGATTTCGTTATTAATATTTATGTAACCTTATATATATTTTAGTGGGAAAACTAAAAATAAATAGGTAGATAAAAATAAGTAAATAAACAGATTTGTTAAATGTGAGCAATTTGACGAATTAATTAAGAACAATTTTAACCTGGAACAACTAGTTTTTATAAACAGGCTACAGAAGGTACACATTTATGTAGTTTCGAAGTGAGTAAGTAAAGTATGCATGAATTTTCTTGAGTCTTTGATTCATGGTTTCTCTTCCTTAGTCATTCTTCTAAATTATTATTGATAGTTAGCCTAAGCATAATCCATAATTTATTTCTTTAGCCATGAGAGCATATTTAGACGAAGTTAAAATTAATATTTCATTTAATTGCATTACAATTTTCTTTCAATGACATGGTATCACAACAATCAGTAAGACTTGTTATTAATATGTCAATAAATAATGATAAATAATGTCAATTCACTGTTTTGGCACAAGTTAAACAAACTGTATGATTGCCTATTTAAAAATGATACGCTGGGTGCTCACTAAATCGCGACCATCTATCTAATACTTTGTGATCCATCTTTTGCTTAAAAGACGACTTGGATACGATGTGGCATGGATTCTGGTACTTGCAGATATGTGTCTACGGGGATCTGACACCATATATTCCTGATGGCATCCCACAATAAGCCCACAGATGTTGGTGCAGGAGTCATGGTGCGAAAAGTTCGTTTCATAACATCCCATAAAAATTCAATAGGATTAAGATCCGGTAACTTATTGGGCCAATTCATACGCTACAGATCCGTGAAATGTTTCTTAAGCCAAGCAAGTGCAGTCCTGGCTTCGTGGTACCGTGCATTGCTGTCCTGGAAAATGCCGTCTTCGTGTGGGGAGAAGTGTTGCATTATATAGTGCATGTGATTCTCTAACACCTGCAGGTACACAACAGATGTCTCCTTGTGGTTCATACACACCAACGGTCCCAGTCCATGAAAATAGAAGTATCCCCAAACCATACAGCCATTCATACAGTACGCACCTTGCACGAGGGAGCCATAGCTTCGTGTTGTTGACGCCACACGTGCGCAAGCCCGTCCGAGAGGAGTAGCACAAACAATGATTTATCGGACCAAAGTACCCTTTTCCAACATCAACGGTCCAATTATATTGTTCCTGTGCACGAAGTCAGCGATGACAAGTCATAAGGAGTAGGTGACTAGTGTGTCATCTGCCGTGGAACTGTATACGTGTCAGTACACGCCGTATAATTGCGTATGATATGGGTGTTGCCATCCACCATTGTGTTGGTCACGTAATTCCCGAATACTGTTGGTTCGTTTGGCTGTCACAAACTGTTTGACGCGACGCTCGCTCCACCTTTTGAACTTCCATACGCCCCTGTAGTTCCGTCTCTTGAAGACCGTTATCCCATTTTGTTCCCACTCCTTGTACACCTTCACTACAAAGGAACGGGCGCATCCGACAAGTATAGCTATCTGCGTTTTTGACGCACCTATTCCTCAAGTACTCACAATCGTGCCCTATTAAAATGCGGATAAATTCTGCCCACCTTCCTTTATAACAGGGTGCTGCCTGCCAACATATAGCCTCGAGTGTGTTCTTTCCCTACAATACTACCATTCATGTAATCAGCTCAGCTGCTGCCACACTTTCTTGGCAATTCAGTGAGCACTCAATGTATGTATGTATAAAGGCTCAAGAGCAGATACCTGTCTAAATCAAATCTATTTAGGATAGAAATGGAAGTATCTTTCTCTATCTTATACAGGAGTAAATACATGGAAACAGTATTTTAATAAAGTTGGTTGTTAAATATCCAATCTTATAACAAAGAAAGAATATTCAAATTCAAGTTTTCAAGAATTGAAAAATTGGCTATTACATTGCTTGAAACAGGTATCGAAAAACAGAACTTAGTGAGGTAATTGAAATCCAGAAGAATTACTTAAGGCTGGTGGAAGTGAATTCTCAATCAAGGATTCCCTAGCCTAGTATGCTTGATATGGTTAAAAGAAAAGAAAAAAGAAAATTCCTAAGTAAAGAAAGGGGCCTACCATAGTCCTACATTTATGAAATGTTTTACAAAAATGATTGAAGAATACCCACATCCTCATGTTGTTAGGAGATCTTAACATTCATGTAGCACGGCCACCTGTGTATGTAGTTCTGAAAATATCAAGGTGACTTCTGACAAAATACGTCTACATTAGGCCAAATATTTTACGTCGTACAGCTATTAGTGAACAGATGTTGCATGTCTTGTGTCACTAAACATTTTTTTACATATTTGTTTATTTTTGTTAGCTTCTGTTGGATATAATCATCCACTATGTTACGTAATTTGACGTGGTCCTCCTACTTTTCTCCTTAAATTAACTAATTCTTTTTAGTTTTTAATTTTAGACTCACATACTATGCGACGTCTAAATATGGGAAGCATTATGAAAAGACTTTCTCCTTACTTCCGTCTCCAGCTCGCAACAAGTAAGCTTTGTGATAAACAAACCGTGTGTGGGAGTTTTCTCGGGGTTCTCCCGTTTCCTCCCATTTTCTTCATTAAACCATTTCATTTATTTCTCATCACCACCGTCTCCTTTAGCCTAGCCGGTACAATCGTGGGACGTAAAACTTAAAGATTTTATTTCATTTTTTTCTTCGGTATCCAATTTGTCTCTCAACCAGCGTCTGTCCATATGTCTGTCAGGTATCAGAGTACTAACGGTGAGTAATAACGGGAAACGGATTTCTCATTTGCATTTAACGTACCAAAGAATGAGTTTAAGTATCTCCCAATTGAAACCAGAAGTTGTACATTTAACCGCTTCCGGTTTCAATGTTGAATAATCCCAGAGCAAAAATTGTTGGTAGACAGCTGCGAGAGACTTATATGGAGTCAGCGTTCCAAGAAAAGGTTCCATTTTATCGCTTAGCCATCTATTAAAACTGGAGGTGGTACATGTATCACTTCCGCTTTTAGTATTGAATTTCAATAGTTTGGAAGTCCATAGTAGTTTTACACTATGAAACGAAACCCACCAGGAGTATTAGGAGTATCCGGTATATACTAACCTAACATTCTTTATAGTCCAGCGTTTAATTACCTTAAATTTACAAAAGAACGAGCATATATAGGACTAAGCTATATCTTTTAAAATTGTCGAGTAAATACTTATCAAACTTTCTAGCATTACTAGTATATCATTGGAAACCAACTAATATTCTTCATAAAATAATAAGTTGCTAGATTATTTCCAATATTTTTTGAGATGTTTTTTTCTCGGGGTTTCCTCTGGGCAATCACATAATAATAATAATAATAATAATAATAATAATAATAATAATAATAATAATAATAATAATAATAATAATAATAGAAGTAGTAGTAATAATTTTGTCATTTTTATAAAAAACGACTTTGTCTTCATTTAACATGTCCAAAAATATCATGAAGTGTTCTATCAGTGAGCGAAACAATCTGTCCTAAGAGTGTTCAAAATGTATCTGTAGTTCTGAAGTGTCCAATGAGTACTCGTACACGGGCAGAAACGATTTGTAGCTGTGTAAAGTGTCCTAACATTATTTAAAACTCGTTTCCGTGCCCGTAGACTCTTTGGGCACATCTTAAGCTCAGCCACATTTTCATCAAATTTTAGGGCAAATCCTATTATACACTGTTAAGAGGTATTCTGGACACTTTTTATTCACTGTTAGAACACTTCAGTACATTTTCTGGATATGTTAAACACTGACCAAAAAAGTCGTATCTAAAAATATTTGAATCATGTTCAAACACAGTGTACATAGTGTTGCGAAATAGATCATCATACCAATTTTAGATCAAAATGAGTCATAGGCTTACCGTTCCTCTGAAATAAAATTTCGTAGATTCACTGGCAATACGTTGTAGAACTACGAAGATCTGCCATGAAATACGGAAATTTTACGTTACAATTTACAAATAATTAATATACGAAAAGTCTTGAGGAAAATACCCAGATCAAAATTAATTGAAGATTAGCTGAAATGCCCAATCTTCACATGGGAAGAACAAATTTATGGAAAATATGTGGACGTCCTTCTATCCCTCAGGATACACAATAAATGTATACTTATAAAAACGCACAAAATACTGTATTTTTGGCGTAAATGTTGAATTACAATATTCCATTAGGATACGCAAGTTAATCAACCTGACATGATAAAAATTTTGGAGCAGGTACTACCTATGTTCCAAGATTCATTTCAAAGGGTAACTTGTTTTCCATAACCCAACCACAAACAGCAGACAATATCTACTCCAACGTGGTGATCGTGAAACAAATAGGCTATAGAAATTGTACCTTCTTCCCTTAAAACTGGAATTTTGGGAAATACTTTGTCATGTCTCTGCTTATTTGTAATTAGAAGTTTATATGCGGATTTTCATCTTTCTAACTTGAGAGGCTCGTGAAATACAGTATTTTACTCATTCATTTTAAATAACATACTCTTTTACAACACACCTTTTAAACAAAGCGGTGAATGAAACTCAGCGGGAGATAGATACTAAATATGTTCCTAAAATTTCGAAGTTTTCAGTCACTTTCTTGTGATATAATCGATCACAAACAACTGACAACGTCACTTTCTACCAGAAGAAAAAAAATAATAGAAAAAAAACTTTTTCCGAGTTGTATTTCCAGAACTTCAGAGATTTATGTGGTACTCTAGTCCGGAGAAAATATTCTAATCCCCTTTACTTTCCTTTCATAACAAAACGAGTTCTCTGTCCAAATCTCACGTTTCTAGATATGTAATATGGATTGAAGTTTCAGTAAATAAATTTCACTCTTTCAAATAACAGTAGGCCTACATATTGTCTTCTTTCCTTTTCCAGGAACGAAATTGTCGAAAACGTTGAAATATGTGTTTTCCTTATTTTTAATTAAGAGTTTATATGACAAATTTCACACCTCAAACTTACGCGAATCCTTACATTAAACATTTTTGGTTAAATAATGGTAAACCTTAATATTCTAGAAAGTGTCCTTTATCCCCTGTAAAACCTGAATTTTCACAGACGTTTAAATAGGTACTTAATTATTTTTATTTAAGAGTTTATATCTGCATCTGCAATTTCAGCGAATCCTCACTATGGAGACTTTCTCAATAAAGAACGAAAATTTATAAATTATAGTAATAAACACCCTTTGCACTTTAGGAAGCAGATTTTCCATGTATCCCACTATTTGTATTTAAGAGTTTATACACCGAATTTCACCTCTGTAACTTAAGCGAATTCCCACATTCAGCACTTTGTGAATGATTCAAGAGAAATTTCAATATTATAGATATTGGCCTTTTTTTTATCTTCTTAGAAGCAGAATTTTCGTTATGTATTCTGTTGCTTTTTATTTCAGAGTTTATAAGCTGAATTTTACATATCCAACTTAAACGAGTCTCCAAATTTTGCACCTTGTAAAAAATAAAGGGAAATTCCAAGCAACATCATTGAAATTCTCGATCTTTTTTCCCTTAGGAGCAAAATATTCGGAAACGCTTAAACACATTCTTTGTTCTTATTTAGGAGTTTATTTATCAAATTTGAACTCCCCTTTACCTCTCTTAGGAAGAATATATCCAAAAATCCCTCCTTATTCCTTACTTTCGTGACAAAAGTAGTATCCTTTAAAAATTTCACATTAATATATATCCCACCCACTGGCCTGGCCCACCCACTTCTACGCTTATACATAATAGTATAGATAAGTGAGAATATATATGATTACACTACGTGGAACTCCAAAATATTTATCACAGTTGTTAGAAGTTGAAGCAACAAAACTGTCATCGCCTCCTGTTAAAAGATTATTATTAAAAATGAAAACAGGCGAATATGCAAAGAGTACCTGCAAGAGGAATAAACAAAAGTAGTGTTCGCATTTAAATGAAATTAAAATTATGTAATATTAAACTTTGACAAATTGTAATCAATCTGTTTTGTTTGATTGTAGACCATGTTGCTGCTATTTCAGGTTGTTGTAACATTTACAGTATGGTATTTGGTGGTATGGAGTGGTTTACAAATATAAACTATTGTTTTGTTTTAGGGAGTAGTAGATTACTTCAAGGGAGAGGCTGGTTGATTGATGTATGTGTAGAACTTCATTATAGTATTTGCATCTTTTACACGTTTCTTTTCCGAATTTGAATGTGATAATACGGCGTGTCCATAAAAATACTATCACACGTTAAAGTGGTATTACGTCGCTTTGTACTTTAAAGTATGATAATATTTTTATGGACACGTGGTATTTAACTATCAACTAAGATTGCTAATATTAATCCATAACTTTACATACAATATGTTTCCTTTTGTTATCATAACATATGAAAGCAACACTATCCCAGGGAACAAGAAATAAAATGAAAACGGAAATAAACAAGTACCAGTGTCACGTGAACACCACATGAAGAGTTTAGTTTGTATCGTGTGATATTTTCCCAAATAATATTGAAACCGGAAGTGGTAGTAGATATGTATAACTTCTGCAATTTTAGAAGAAAGACTAGAATTGGATTGGATTTGAGGTTAAGCATCTCTTTCAGCAGCGAGGCTATAATTATCAGAAGTGTACCTATAGCTTGAGAAGAAAGTCGAACCACATGAGCTTCGGTCGGAAATCGCACCCGGGTCTTCTGCATTGAAGTGGAGATATTTGAGTGAATATTAAATATAATCTTGGGTTTTAGAAAACCCCTCCCCTCTATCTATCTTTTACCGTTATTACTCTATTGCGATTATCATTAAAACCGAAAGTGTGGGTGATTTATGCCACTTCCGGTTTGAATAGAAGCTAAGGAGAAATTTATTTATTTATACATATTTCTAGACATTACCGACATCTACGGCCTTAAGCTCATCACATGTCCTTTGGCGTGCTCCGTATCCGAAAAGTGGGTACGGAATGAAGGTATGGAGATGAAAGGAAATGGCTTGAGATCTGTATGTTAGGTATCATCCCGGTATTTGCCTCTTCTGAGTGAGGAAAATCTCACTCAGGATGGCTGGCCTGAAAAAACTGTGAAACCGAGTGACCTCCACCGGGAATTGAACCCAGGGCCACTCGCACCAAAGCATAAGCTTTAATGACAATGCTACGTGGGGCCACGGTTTAGAGAGAAGATGGTATGCATACCATTCCTATAACACTAAATCGATTTCCAAAGAGACCAGGTAGACATCGAATTTTTATCCAAATGCATATTTTCTTTACTTATATGCAAATCTGTTAAACTTGGTAATGGCTTCTAACAAGAATAATACAGTTCAAATTTGGAGCTTTGTAGTGCATATAAATGCATATTTCAAAGGTTAAAGCATATATTGATGCTTAAAGCATATTCAGCATATTCTGTAAGATTTTATTTTAGATATACGCATATATCATGCAATAAATCCAATTTTAGATTTTAATTTTCAATTCTTTTAAATGTCTATCCCATAGAAATGGCTTTACATGGAAGAATGGAGGAGCAGCTAGTTTATGGAAGATCAATATTGTTAGTGTACTGCACATTAACAACCGATCAGCAGAGAAAAGAAGCGTTTAATTGCCAAATCGTTAATAGAAATCTGATAATGATAAAAAAAATAATCATTATAAGATCTTGTGAACATTAATTCTGAAACAATAGACGCGAGGGATGCTGCTTAACGAATGCCTAGCTCTAGTTAGATACTCTGACTATAAAACAATTGAAACTATGGGAAAATACTTCAAGAATTACATTCCAACTTGTCAGAAAATATAGATACTAAACTTGCTCCTCTTTCTAAATGTTGTCCGGTAACATCTGTCGATGTTGACAAGTCATTTTCTGGCTACAAATGTCACAAACATACCAAAAAATGTATAAAAGCACCCGCGATATATTATAAGGTTAATTACAGGAAGAAGTAAATCCCTACAAACGAACAATTATTTTTTTGTACAGTGGAAACATGTAGAAAACTGAGACTCGTTAAAGCAAGTACACTCTAAAATACAATTGTGAAAAAAAAGCTAGAAATTGTGTTCTCATATCACTGTGTTCATTTTAATCTCATAATATTTGTGCTTTTAAAAAGTGGAGTATACGAACTGTAAATATGCATATCATAAAAATAAGTTCTGAAGAGAAATCCCTGAAACGTAAAGTACACATTCGATGTTATAATTCGCCTATAAAACTTCTATCACAACTTCGCTTGATGTTTCGAAGTGTTCTATTTTATTGTATCGTTAGTGCATATTAAGTGCATATTTTAACACATTTAACAGCATAGTTGCATGCATATATCATGAATTTTAAGTGCATAAAAATCCGATGTCTATATATTAGGAATACTAGATGTTCCCTCAAAGCCTTCGTATCATCTGCAAAGTGCCTTCACGTTAGTGATGTCTGTTGGTCTCATGTAGTGGACAGCACAACTAGCGACAACTATTAGTCTGCGAACTAATGGGATTAGCATCTTGGGTTTACAATATAAGAATCAAGAGTGTCTAAATAAGATATTATTGTCTAGATGTTTATGTAACTCATAACTCTTAAGTGTTTTGAACTTTCCATATTACCGTTGTTGCTCTGTTATGCGTTTTTGTTTTATAAAATAAGGATTAACTAGTAATAGTATGCATTGTAGGAACGACCGAGAACTTTTTGTTATTTAAACAATGCTTCATACAAATTGAAGATTTTTAAAAATCGATCCGTTATTATTGATTTTAATTTTAAGCAGTGAAAGTTGAAAGAAAATCTTATAGAGCATCCATCAAAATATTTTTTGTTATCGTGGGGTATTGATAATTGATAATTAATTGAAAGGATAGTTAATTTCTTTACTCAGTCTTGATTGATTCTAAAACCAAGTATTGAGAATGTCTAGAAAGACTCAAAAATGAAATTTTTAAAAGCACAAATTATTATAGAACACTATAATTTTGGGGAAGGGTAAATAAACCGCTGTATTCTTCACTAATTTTAACTCCATGTAGTAGTGATCATTGGGAAGACTCAAAAGAAAAAAAAATTTTTACGAAAATCATTGTGAAACATATTATTTTCAGTTGCAGAATAAGGAATACTGAAAGATTAGTTTTCATGAATATGTGTAAACTTGCAATATGAGGTGTTTTTATCCCTCTGAGAAGAACAAATATCATATTTCATTAGAATGAGATGAGTTGCAGGAGAGTTATCGTAAAAGAATGAAGTGAAATCTTTTAGAATAACGTCTCGTAATTATGCGCGTTAGGCTAAGGATGATTAAGACAAGTGAATGACGATGAAAGAATTAGTGAAATGAAAATATCGGAAGAAACAGGAGTACCCCGAGAAAACTCACGAACACAATGTTATCCACCACAAAGTTATTTGTCCGTATCGAACCAGGACCCTATGCACCAGAGGTAAGCGCTCTATCATTGAATCACCGTGTCCCTTACTTATGGTAGAAGCGACAGAGGGATAGATTGATTCACACATGTCCATTGTATCAAATAGTAGATGCTCACTGCGCTCGCTTAGTAATGAGAAATGACGATTTTTTTAAAAAAGAAAAAGTTAATCAAAACCTATATTTAAAAACTGATTTTAAAATATTAAATGAAATTTTTAATTTAATGTCCCACAGTTATGTCCTTTGGGTGGCGGGAGATGTATAATTAATGAAAGTGAATGATTGACGTAATTGATGGAATGAGCATGTAGGAGAAAATGGGGAAAACCATGAGAAAACCCACGAACATAATGTTTGTTGAGTCTTTGGTGTTGGAGACCCAGGTTCGATTCCCGGCGGGAACTCATTTGGTTCGAATCCCACGTTCTGTTGTAGGTCCAAGTCTCATATAGCCTCGCTGTTGAAAGGGACGCTAAACTGTCACTTAAAATCAAACAATGTTTGTTGAATGTAGTGTACCTTTTTTTAGTACCGAGGCAATATGAGACGTGGACTTGTAGTTTAAGGCTGGATCCGAGCCACTGGAATGCATTCAAACCTTAATGTTCTCACACCGAAAATCAAATTTGAAACCACGTTACAAGCTGGCTACTAGCACAGCGGGAAGTAGTTACGGTACGACATTATCAATCACAAATTCACATTACTTGGGATCGAACTAATAACCTCACTCTACATTTAAATGCATGATCTCAGCGTTCGCGTTGCAGAACTTAAGGAAACTTTGGAATGAATATAAATCAAAATGGAATCGAACCTTGAATCTTAGTTGTAACGAACTGTCCATTAACGATTGCCTGTTTATGTTCTTTAAAAATAGAATTAAAATAATTGTATGCAAAGTTATGACTAAAATGTTTCATATCCTTATTATAATGAAATGCTGTTGTTTGTTTTGAGAACTTTGTCTTTGCTCTCTTGTATTATATCTTTCGGCTAATTTTGCACTTTTCTTGTATGTGTGTGTGTTTGTGTGTATCGGTCGTGTGAAACAATTGCCTAACACTGCGCGCATTCACTATGGCATGAAGGAAGTACCGCTAATCTGAAAATACCATTGAAAGTGAAATTTAAAAAGTGATCTAGGCATCACTGCAGGTCACAAATGCTTTTAACGAATGGAAAACCGTTTGACCTATCTTTTTGTAAACAGTGTGCAAAGAGAGCCCGCTGTCCCTACTGACATGAAAATTAATAAATGAAGTGAGCCATCATGACCTTAGTGTCAGTGTATGAGCTTGTAATGATAGAATGTCAGTAATAATAAAAAAGTAACGGAGAAACGGAATAAATTTAAAAAAGAAATGTATATTAAGCATAGCATACAAGAATGGATAAAAGAACTTATTTCTACAGGAGGGGAAAAATGTTTCAATCCTATCCATACATATGTTGTGTGTAAGTGTATGTGAATGTAAGAAGTGTGGAGGCAGCCATGTTGGTAAACGTCATCGCGGGGAACTCACCTCCTCCAATAAGAAGCCGAAGAGGGTTGTCCTCGATAGCACATGGAAGCAGTGTCTTGGACGAAACAGTCGGATATCTAGGCCAGGTATAAAAGGCCTGCATACCTGCGGCAACGTCCACAAGTAGTGAGAAGTGTAACGAGTAGTGTCCAGAAACCATGTCGTGTTGGCAAGTTTTATGTGTGCTTAGTCTCCTGGCAATCTCTGCAATTGGTAAGTCTCACACACACACCAAAAAAAGAAAAAAGTTTACTAAAAAACTAATTTTCCCCTACTTTGCCCCCACCTACCTCTTCCCTCTAGCAATATTATAATAGCACACCCTCACATCACATCCCTCTAAATAATAACAGCAAGATATTTCTAATGATTTATTTAAGTGTTTCTATATTTACATATGATCATCGATTTATTTTAAATGGAAAACTCTCCGATATTTATAGTATAATTAAATTGAAACTCGAAGATTGTTTTTAAAGGAAACATATCGGTGCTGATAAAATAGAACAGAAGTGAAACATCAAAATGAAAGTGACCCCTTGATGTAATCTTTGTTTTATCTACAGAGTGGTTCTGTGTGTGATGTTTATTAAATATTTAGTGCGACTTCTATCTCCTTCGAATCTTAACGGTTCCTTTCAACCGAATATGAACTTTACAAAACGTGCAGTGCAATTTTTACGAAGAACTGTGCAAATATCAGTGTGTACATATGGGACTACTTCCACTAGTGTTTGTTTGTTTATTATTTTTTATTAATCACATACTCGAACTATTAGTTCTACATATTGAACTCCTGAATATTTTTCTGTGGACTTTTGAAAATATCCGCGCATGTTAATTCTTCAAATTGAAGTTACCGGGAATCGAACTAATACTCGAGAAGAATACATATTTCTAATTACTCACGTGTGATCCGTTATTTACTCGGAGAGAAAATTGAGAATTCTGTAAAATTTAATTTCGAAAGCAATGATTAAAAAAGAATAATCATAATGTTTTTGTACAGTGACTAGCAAAAGTGCATTCCATGCTATATGTGGTACGAAGTTAATATGTTTGGGAATAAACCTGCCAATTTGAATAGAGTTCTCTTTCATTTAAGATAGGAGAACAATTGTTACCAAAACTCGTAACCGAAATGTCGTCATTCGTTTTGAAGCTACTGTAAAGACGAAAGGTGTTTACTTTCATCGATGACTGTACGGTAGATAATAAAAGTACTGTCGTGTTTGTGTACTTAACAAAGACATTCGGTTGGATCAATGGACTCCCAGAGCGGGGGCAAGAGGGCCCAATTATCCCTTCCTCCTCGTGAATTACCGAAAGAAATTCGGGTCTTCGAAATATATGTGAAAATATGTTAGATTTCCATGCTCACCCATTACAATATTTATTATATTTAATATATGTAACATAGTTGCCTAATATGAGTCAATAATAATAGTTTTGTATGAAGTATTGTACAACTTGTGCATCAATGTGTGTATATTAGGGGGTTCGCTCGTGTGCCAGTCTATCCTTCCCTCTACCCCCATCCTTGGAAAAACAATCCGGGCGTTTCTGGATGGAACTCAACAACTTTAGAGAATGATCTAAAAGTGTGGTGTTATAAAAGTGCATTTATGGATTAAATTTCTTAACAATATAATCCCTAAAACAGATTTGATATAATTTTCTCTCATTTCTAGAGCAATACTGGAAAGAGAGGTTTTAAGTAGAAAAACGAAAGGATTCAAATTAGATCTAATGAAGTCTAAATTGGGAAATAATAAAATGAAAAGCAACTTTGACAACGATATAAAATAATACAACATAATACAAAGTAATGTATTTTTACATTTTGCCATCCATCATATCTGGATCAAATATGACGTCACAATTCTCAAACACATACATCACAATGAAAACATGTTATTTCTTTGTGCATGGTGTAGTGCTGCCAAAATTCAAACAAAACCATATATATATATATATATATATATATATATATATATATATATATATATATATATATATATATATATATATATAGGGTACCCGAAAAGTAGGTATACAGTCCCGTACTGATCGGCTCATGGCGTTTTACATCATTTACTTATTGTTACTCATACAATCTTCCTTATCTGTTCCTTATTTTCACTTATACCTTAAACTCGGAACAAACCAAAGCAAATAAATTCATTATCATAGTAAATTAAAATTCCATACTTGATCGATGCAGGCCTGTATAACCACTTTTGGGGAACTCAGTACGGTATATGAAATAATCATTCTAATTAAAAAAAAATGGTTTGAATTATTTTTCGAATAGTGAATAGTTGATTGATTTTTCCAGCACCAGTATCGAATATAGAAAAAATAAACAAAAACAAACTATTTATGATCTTTCTTACAACTAAATTATGGAGCTTAAGGATTAAGTAATTCTTGTGCGAATTACTCGATATTTTCACACACACACACACACACACACACATACACACACACACACACACACACACACACACACACATATATATATATATATATATATATATATATATATATATATATATATATATATATATATATATATAAGCATCCATCATTCTATATTATTATTATTATTATTATTATTATTATTATTATTATTATTATTATTATTATTATTATTAGTAGTAGTAGTAGTAGTAGTAGTAGTAGTAGTAGTAGTGTTCATAGTTACATGTAGTTATTATTATTTGGAACTAGAAAACAATAATAGTTGTTCATTTTTAAGGTAATTTCTTAATTTAGCTGAATTCTATATTTTAATTTCGTTTTAGTCATACAAACAATTTAGTTTAATTGGGGGCATGGCAGTCGAATAACAAAGCAAAGGGTCTCTGGTTCGATTTTATGATATGTGAGCTTGTGGTGAATAACATAACGTGCTAGTTTTCTTCAATTTCCTCCATTATTGTCATTATCGTGTATCAACTAATTCTTCCACTATTATTAACTTTCAAAGACTTTCCTTTCCTTTCGCCTAAAGGACATAAACGTGGAACGGTAAACCAAAGATTTTATTTAAATTTAAGATATACAGTCCAAACATTTTACCTTCTAACCAACTGACCTTTATTAATTTTAAAGCTTACTACGATTAACACTACAAAATTAACTTTATCACATCAAGATTGCAGTGATGATACCGTGCTATAAAAGCATATGAATTAAACTTTCGGTTTCAATACTTCGTTATCACATATTGTGTTGATCTTGTATAATAGTTGAATTTAAATTATTTCCTTGAAAGATGATAAATGAAGCACAGTGGCCCAATGGTAGAGTGTTTGCCTTTAGTGCGATTGATCCCTGATTCGATCCCAACCCTACTAGTTTGTGGTATATGACATCGTGTCACCGTTATGGGTTCTCCGATTTCCTCCAATATTCTCATTAATTACATCTCAGTATACATTATTTCACGATCATTCACCTTCTATTAACTATTCGTCTCCTTTAACCTACAGAGCATAATTGTACGACGTTAAACTACATTAAACTTAATTTTGAAATACGATAATGCACTGATATAATATAACTTATATTTCAATTAGAAATTAGGAGTTAATTTTTGATTATTCGGCATCTATAGCCGTTTAAATTTGTCATGTATGAGAAATGATGTCCCTTGGCGACCAAACAATCCGGGAAAGCGGGCAAACAAGGAAGCAGCTTGGACTAATTTTAATAGTTACCATTCTGCCATTTGCCTGATGTGAATGAAGAAAACTTAGGAAGAACCTCACTCATGGCTGGCATGATAAGACTTTTATATTTTGTCGACAGAGTGTCCTCATTGGGAATCGATCCGGGACCGCTCGCACAATTTTTACTTCATTCTCATCTGATGAGTACTGGTAAGACATCGTAATAAATACACGTTGGCCAATGTTTTTTCCAGTATACATTGTTATTATTTTAGTCTAAAATACCGGCTTATCTAACTAACTAACTTAACACTAACTCTGTAGCCTATGGAACCCGTAAGTTCAATGAAGCCTTCAGCAAGCTCTCCATTGACTTCTGTCCTTAGCCCAATTGGATCCAGTTTCTACTTTGTATTCTTATTTCTATCAGATCTGTCTTAACATTGTCCTCCCATCTGCACCTAGGTCTTCCTATTGGTTGTTTCCCAATTCCAGTTAAAACTATAAAAGTGTTCCTACTTTCTTTCATTCTGGCTACATGACCTATCAACCTGAGCCTTCTGGACTTGATGACCCTAATAATGTTTGGTAAACGGAATAAATTATGTAGTTTCACATTATGAAGTTTCCCCCATTCCCCATTCCCGTTCCACTTAGAGTCTGAATATTTGTCTCGGGATTTTATTTTCAAATTCTTCCCTCAGAGTAGGCGACTATATTTCGCAATCATACTTCACGACATGCATAATTCTATTTTTATATATTTTAAACTTCAAATTTCTCGATAGAATTCGCAATGACAAAAGGTTTTGAACTGCATAATAACACGAATTTCCTGCTTTCAGTCCACATTTATTTTCCACAACGTAGTTGAAAGTATCTACTTTGTCGAAAGTCTAAACTTCTTTAATATATCTGCTAATTTTAATTTTTACATTAAAAATAACATTAATAAATTAAATGGCTTCTTAATAGAAGTGCTCTGTTTATAACTCTGGTTTCGGGTATAATAATAATAATAATAATAATAATAATAATAATAATAATAATAATAATAATAATAATAATAATAATAATAATAATAAATTACCCTTCTCTCCGAGATATAGGCGGTTGTCCAACTCCCTTCTTCTGTGTCACTGATTTTGTTTCTGGATCGCCTCCGAAAACGTGTCACTTACTAGTTAGTTACACGCTATGACACTTTTTAAAATTTAAAACAACGTTATAATGAAATCGAGAAGCCTTAGTGAATGTAAAAGTCTCTAACGTAGGCTACGAAATATCATGTTAACATTTTTTAAAAAAAAATGCTAAACGTAAGCACTGACTTGAGAATACGTTGAATAGTTTAGGTCTTTCACTTTTTTTTGGGGGGGGGGGTATATTACACTTTCCCTCAAAGTCAAGAGTTGTCACATCAAAAGAGGGTGCGATATATGCTCCTTAAATGTCTTTCAGAAAATATTTAGTTTGGAAATTGTCTGAGTATGCTACAAATTTTATGAAAACAGAGTTTGTACTTCACCATTAAAAAGCTGTTAGGCTTTTGTTTTCGAATATGTCAGTGTGCATTCAGTATTTTGGGCGATTCTTAATATCCTATTAATCACATCCTGGCCACTTCCGAAATTCGATACTAATGAATAAATTACTTGAATTGACATTTCACGAATTTCCAAACTATTATTAGATTAATAGCAGAGTGTAGTAAATACTTCCTCCAAGAAAAAAAAATAATCACAATACGCAAATGTTGATTCTTTCTAGAAAAAAAAATAATAATTTACTTAATACGTAAAATCAAATTGTTATTAGAAATCAAAGGTTTTCAAAACAGGATGTCATCGTGAAATTTTGTCCTCGACATTGAAATTTTTTTTTCAGTAATATTTATTTCGATAGAATTAAAGTTATTCCTTTTGCCTATATTTTGTGTGTGTGTGTGTTACGTACTTGTGTGTGGCTAAAGTATATGTAAATTCTTTGCATTTTCAACGCATTTATTTAACGTGTGTTTAATATTACATAAACAAGCAAATGAAATAACTCATTTTAAATCAAGGTATTATCATAAATTCTTTTGCAAATTCCGATAAAGTTTCATTTCTAGACTGATATTTCCTTGAAGTCTTTAAATATTTATTATGTTTCTTAAATTATGCCCAAGGACAAATGCCTAGACTTAATATTAAATCAAAATGGAATAATACCAATAGCTTTTTTTCTATATTTCATTGAAATTCGTATTTCCCTGGTACACTGTAAGATTTTTCATTAATGTTACAATAAATGACTAGCAAATGAGATGTAAATTTTTGCATCACGCAACTTTAGCCCAAACTATAAAATCATTCTTTACTTCCATAACACAGTGTTTGCCTGTAGCCAGTACAACTTCGTGCAAGGTTTTGATTTGATCAAAGCCTCCCACACTGTGCAAGAATGTCATCCCCTCCCCCTCCAAGTCAATGAATGTGTTCCCGTAATCATATGTATACCCTCATTAGAACTAAAGGAAGTTTCTAATTATTTATTACTTTCTTTATTGTACAAGCTCTATGTATTATATTATATCATTTTGTTCTAAATCTTGGATCTATTCAAGTAAATCATATCTAACAGAGATTTTGGTTGGCTCTTTTGTAAATTGTTTCATCAGCTACCTTCTTCGCATATTATTTATTATGAAAATTTACATAACTACCTATCTTACGCTTAATATGAACTATCTGCTTCTTGATATATATATATATATATATATATATATATATATATATATATATATATATATATATACAGTGTTTGCCTGTAGCCAGTACAACTTTGTGCAAGGTTTTGATTTGACTAACACCTCCCACACTGTGCAAGAATGTCATTCCCCCCTCGAAGTCAATGAATGTGTTCCCGTAATCATATGTATACCCTCATTAGAAGTAAAGGAATATCAGGGTTTCTCAACCTGGGGGTCGCGACCCCTGAAGGAGTCGTAAGAGGGTTTCATGGGAGTCACAAAGATAAGTGGAAGGTGAATGAACTGACCGAATTTGGTTTTAATTCATTCGTATTTAGGGAAGTTACTGTATCCACTGTATACGAGAAATGAATTCTATTATTACAGAAATAAATGGATATCGTAAGTTCTCTGCAATAGGTATATTAAAAATCCCACACAAACTTATTACAAACCAGAAATTATATGGAGGTCACTGGCAAGAGGATGTGACAAAATAGGGGCCTCTGACAACTCAAAAATCGAGCAGCGTTTTCAAAGCGACGAGGGAGATCATAAACTTGAACAAATTATGCCGCATCAGGAATGCTTCCTGTCTCTATCAATACCTAATATTGAGCTTTCTCGGAGCTATATGTTTACATTTGCGTCTTCTATGTGAGACCCAGGTTCGATTCCCGTAAAAGATGTGTTTTGGTTCTCACTTTAAGCTGTATGCATATGTTTCGTATAGCCCCAGTGCTGAAAAGGAACGCTAGATTCCAAGTCAACATAAACTACTATTAATGATAACACTGTTCACCAACGGTGATTCTATGCTGAAACATCAAAAATACACAGAATTTTGAATCAGTCTATTTAAAGAATCAATCAAAGAATCAATCTATTAAGAAATCAGAAGTTATATCTCAAAACCTCTTCAAAAGATACACTGAAGTCATTTTCTGAAATGAAACTGCAATTCTTTGTGTATACATGGGATCTCTAATCCCAACTAAATCAAGTAAATTGAAAATGCGTTTATTCGAGGTTTATCCGCTGAATGCTCTAACACGTAATCTAATCTGATTCCTCACTCTATATTTTAACTTCAGTTTCTTAATATTTTACCATGCATTCTTTAACTGTGATGCACAGAGGAAAAAAACTGGCCACCGTATCTTTACTCTGTCAGCTTAATGATCCAAATAGCTGGGTTAGTTAACTGGAGCAAACCCTACGTTCGTCAAGAACACACACAAAAAATGTATTTTTTTTTCTGTGTTTACATGTTTCCAGATTATGAAACATGAAGACCATTTCCATAATATAATGTAAACTTTTCTCATGTTCGGTTAATCCGGTTAAGTGCCTTCTCAATTAAGTCGTCTTGATCAAAGTATATTATCAATTGTCCCACGATTGTGTTCCAGTACACAATATTTAGTTTCCTTTGGTAATCGAACTTGAATCATACTAGTTACTACGTTATAAACAGTATATTTTATGACACTTTGAATGCTATATACAATGCTCATAAATTTAAAAATTAAGTATGTCCTAAAGTAAAATGTGTACAAGTTATTTCAATTTTCCAAATCCTAGTGAATATAATGGTGTAAGGTAAATAGGTCTATGTAGTGTGTGGTGACACTTAGATTTGATTTCACTTTAGCGCCACTTTCCGCAGAGGGGTCATATGAGACATAAACCTACAGCTTAATGAACCACATGAGCTCCCGCCAGGAATCGAACCAGGTCTCCCGAGCCAAAGATGCGTGCGCTATCCACATAGCTATGAGGGAGCTCTGCGTAGTGATATGTTGTATTTATGATCTGGTACTTGCTGTGTATAATTTAAATTTTTCTTTTTATAAGCCCTCCACTCACCCCTGGTTGCATTTTACTTAACGACTTAAGGCAGTCATTTTTGTCCGACAACTTCGTTGGAATATCTCGTTTTGTTTTGATCTTTCTCACTCTCTATTTTATTTTTATTGATCCTCAATAGATTAAAGTGGGGATTATATTTACACTTTTGTCAGCCTGGCATCTAAACTCTAACGCAGACCGTGATGTTCTGTTTTGGATATATATTTATGAAAATTAGAAATGATTATGGAAAATATCCGTAGCCCATTGCAAGTATACAGTATCCCCTATAGAAGTGATATAGTACTATGTATATTTTTATTTATTTATTTAAGAGTAATACTACATCTTAATTGCCAGAGCTATTCAATTCATAAGGACAATGAAATATGTTTGCTTCTTACTGGTTCTCTCCTCCCGCTTAAGGTATATTTCTCTATAGTTATCTATTTCAAATTTTCCAAAATAATTTCAAGCAAACAGACCAAATGAAACTGCAAATAAAATTTATTCTCTGAATTTGAGTTAAATTTGTTCAAAGATAAACACTTGGAAACAATTTTAATACAGTTTGGTCTCTTTTAATACAGTTTGGCCTTTTGGTCAATATTATAAAGCACTATATTAATGCTCATACTTTCCATTTCTGTGTTACTACATTTCACTTATGAATGTCAACATTCCTTTGTAAAACAAATTTACACTGCTTCTCAAAAATTACTTGTTTAGTTTAAAAACAATCAATTAGTTATTTTTTAAGTCTACAGGTAGAAGTTTTGGCCATTAGTAAATACTATATATTGCGACTAAATTTATATTATTTACTTTGAACTTTGGTTCTATTATCGTAATTCGAAAATGGGTTCATATTTTTGGACTTCAATAGTATAATTAAGTATGATTTACTAATAATCTATTATTGGATAACTATGTGATTTAAAGACATCATCATATAATAAAATCATTTTTAATAAGTAAATACAATTGGAGTGAAACATTTTAGAATAGAAGCGATTTAACATAAACACAATTCTCTAAAGGGAAGTAAATTTTACGTGAATCAAGATACTGAAATTTTAAAACTAGTTTCGTAAATTGAAGTCATATGTTTGCTTCTAACGATCTAAATATATCCACAAAAGGTTTTGCATCGATATAAAGAATGTGATGTAGTAAGTTTGACCATAAATCATAGATCAGTAAATAAGAAAATAAAATACATATAAAACAAAAATATTAAAGCTTTCAATCCTGTATATTTATTTTTTACATTAGAATTAAAATCCGAATATTATGCAGTTAATAACATTAAAACGCCTAAGATGAGAGAAACACGCTCATGGTGTTTGTTCACCACAAAGTTCACTTGGCAGTAGCTGGAATCGAACCAAGAATAAAATATGCCAGAGGTGTGCACTCTGGTGAGGGGACAGTTGATCCCAGCATAGTAATATGTGTCCTAAAATTTTGTTCAGGTTGCAAGAACCTCGCCAATTAAGAAAGTAAGGTAGACCAAAATCCATATATTTGAATCGATGGATTTCAAAAAAGACCTGAGGCCATTCTGTGTAGTTTTGAGACTAAAGAAAAAACTATTTAAATCCCAGGCAGTAGACCTTTCTTGCGCTCAATTATAGTTCAGTGCTGCATTTAGAATGTTGTAACGCCTTCGACCCCTGCCCTTTCTACAAATATACACAAATATGTGTAGGATACTTCTTGAGAATCAGTAAAGTGCATAAACTAAGTTTCAGAAAAACGCGACTCGGGTTCTTTCTGCAATCTTAGATATATTTTAATAATAATAATAATAATAATAATAATAATAATAATAATAATAATAATAATAATAATAATAATAATAATAATAATAATAATAATAATAGGCTCCTTTCGATAACAATCTGTAGAAGAAATATGCAGAAAAGAAGCTAGCAATTGACTGACCTAAGAACTGCAATTAAAGTCATATAGAAACAAGAAACTGTAATCGCAGTTTCACTCTTAATTTCTGGCTAAGTACCTATACAAATCGCTTTGAAGATAGTACTGGGAAAACTAATATCAACACACAATCATCCCTAAATTGCAAGAGTCTGTACCTCAATCGGCAAGCAGGATAGTAAGAAAGCTCCTCAATGATCAGGACCCACAGTAGAGAAGAAACAGTCGTGGTTAAGCCCGACCATATCAACACCAGAGGGAATCTCAAATAGAAATAATAATAATAATAATAATAATAATAATAATAATAATAATAATAATAATAATAATAATAATAATAATAATAATAATAATAATAATAATAATAGACGAAGAGTTGTATCCCACCCTCACTCTAAGACTCTACACATTTTCATTTTCTTTTAAATGCCACACATCCATTATTCTTTCAAACTCCCAAAACTGTTATCTTTCTTCTTGTAACGCGTCAGACGGTAAGCGTTTGTTGTCGGTAATGTACAATCGTAACTATCTTCCTCACCTGAATTCACAAAACTATTATTATCAGTGCCCGCAGTCGGGAGATATTACGAGAGAGTTGCTACTATAGAACAACAATCCTAATAGAATTCCCTTGGAACAAAATAGGATCTATTGGTTAACTATCGTTTCTACATATATTTCTTAAGTCTTATAAGAACAATCACTTCTAACTAGATTATCTATGACGTCATTTGTCTGTGCTCCCACCGCCGTAAAACACAAAGAGTAGATAGGAAACATGGCGTTGGTAAAGTCAGTGGTGACAGGCAAATTAGGGCATCGATGGTTTCACAGATATACCACTCGTGTATCCATAAGTACATACACACTGGCAACTCTTCTCTAATTCAATCTCCTGGCTCTTTCCATACACCTGGCTCTTTCCCTCCATAAAGGAAGAACCGTAAGACATTGTACACAGGCGCCTGCAAACCCTGCAATGCATGCGAACCTGTCGTAGCTTTGTCACCAGTGTGGCCATCGCTAGTACTTTTGTACTAGATCTAGTACCTTTTATAATATTTTTGTGTTCTAGTACGTTCATCAAGAAATCTAGTACTTTTCTTCTCCTCTTCTTTTCTCATAAATACATTTGTAGAGAAAAGGGAATCTCATAAAAATTTGGTAATGTACGAAAATTTCATTGTTGCTGGTAACTTTTTTCTGCCTATTTGCTTTTTCTATAGTGGCATTTTCAAGAGAGAAAGTGGGACATATGTGCCGTCTGGTCGCCTCCTTCAACTAATAAATGATCACAGTAAACAATATCAGTATATATTTGGTGATTCGTTTAAACAGTAGACTATCAAGGAATTAAAGCTCGATTTTCTCAATAAGTCTATTTTATGATACTTCTTGTTTTCTCCCGATATGCTCTACATTTGTCACATTTGTTTATTTTATTGGTTTTACAGTGAGTTCTAATACAATAATTAAGCAGGGATTCCATCAGGATTTTTAATTTCGGTGTGCAAAGTCAAAATTGGGAGGATGTAAGTGGTTTGCAAGGTTTGTATCAAATTTTGACTATAAAAATTTTAAATTTGGTTCTTTCAAGAGTGTGGGTGTCACTCTCCATCCATAGGGAAGGTGAACTTCCTTAAACCTTCCAATAAGATATTAATATCAGAAAAATGTCACAAGTATGGTGAAACGGGAGCAGATAAAATTTTAGTAAATTTCCCCTTATATCTAGTACTTTTTTCTGCATAGGTTAGTACGAAATATTTTTGCTGGGTGGTCACACTGTTTGTCACTCAGAATGAGTATGAGGTCAGTTTTTATGGGATAGTCCTACGTGTTGACTACGAATAAATTAGGGGAATTTTTAAAATATCAAATAATTCCATATATTATTTTTAGGTGCAGTTGTTAAGAACGTTCACCGTCCCTAGAACTGAACGATATCTGCCTTAGTAAACCAGTTCTCTTACGCACATACTCCTTTCCTTTCTTTTAGTGTTACCATAGTCAGTAGCCGTGAAATATGAAGATTCCAATATGAGAAATTTCTATTATGAGAAACTGAAATTTAAATACAGTTAAAGACGCGTAAAACTATAATAGACTTAACATTATATGACACTCTTTCACACTCTCATCTCCACACTCACTTAAGAAATTTAGGGTCAATCTCTCGTCAGTAATTTTCATGACTGGTAAACTAATTTTTAATCTGCTTTAAAAAATAATTTACTAGAGCCATTAGGATTTTAATAATAATCTTCCTGAGTATAGAATGACGAAAATACATGACCACTTAAACCTGTATTTCTGTTCTCTATATTGATATAAGAATATTAATAATTTATTCGCTAAATTATTGAAGAATCCCCATTGACAAATAATGGATTAACTTACCTTTTTGTTTGTTTTAATATACCATAACTAATTGTAAATCATTTAGTTTCTGCAAGTTGTTATTATAGTTTTAGACAGCTTGAAACTTTTTTTTGTAGACGGGCCCACATAGTTATCGTTACGCCACTGGTCGTACAGATACTACTTTGAGCACCTTCACTAACTTACATTGTGCTTCTTGTAATATCTGTAATATGTAATTTAGTTTAGCACTAGCATAGAATGTATAAATTTTTAAATAAATATTAAAGTACGTATAATGTTTCTAACGGCATCTATATTTATTCACCAGCATCTATATTTATTCAGATTTTCTGCACTAAATGTGCGAAAGTAAACTACACTTACTTAGAGGAAATACTTGCAAAAAGAAAAAGAGAAAAAGAATAAAAGTAACAGAAACTAAACCTAACACTTTAAGAGGGAAAGAGATGGTGAAACTCCTTCAATCTCACTCTTCAAAGGTGGGGCTCACTCTCGCCTCCCAGATGAAAGCGGCTCAAGATATGTCGCAAGTAGTTGCTGGGTTGTCAGCTCCTTTTCCTTTTTTCCATCTCGTTCTTCCAATACCATTGCCGTTTATGTTGTTTTGTATTCTCTCATACAAAAAAAAAAAAAAGTTGACGTAGTAGATTACAAGCCATGACAAAAGCAAACGCAAGAGAGCGCTTGTTTACCGAAGCCTAAACTATAGAGAGAGAGAGAGAAAAAAGAAACATCAGGAAAAAGAAACAAAACTAATCGGTCCTCAAATAGTATTGTTGTATTGAATTTCTCGAGACCCGGTCCATTAGAAAGAGTTGTTTTAGCGTTGACTGACTAGACACTTTGTTATCTAACTCACAAAAAAATCTTAAGTATAGCCCACTGTTAACAAGTAGAGTGTGATATTGTATTTGCACTCGCTACCAAGTGAAAGCGAAATTGAACAGGGTTTTACATGAGGAATACCGCAGAAGTTGGTAAGTAAAACTGAAATCCGTTAGTTTAACACTTTTCAATAGTGAGACTTCTCTTACAGAAAATTCTGGTTTAATTTTTAACATCTGCTGACAGGTTGTAATTTATTCAGTGACACAAGTTTCGAATATGCATATCTTTGGAATCGCAGTACACTAGCCTTTCGGGTGATAAAACATATAATTACCAAGAATGATGGGGGCTTAATAGAATTTGAAAAATTTCTGCCAATGTTACATTTTCCTAATTTTCATTTCATACATAACAATATTGAATACGAAGAGATTCTACTGTATTAGAATTAGTTTATCTCAAGTGTTCGAGCTATTTCGTTGAATGCAACCGATTTTTTGTTCCTGGTGTTTTTGTCTAAATGCTGCTCTTATCCCCTTTGTATCCATACTATGTATACTATTCTCCCACATTTTCCTTTACAACTCTTGTTGAAACAACATGTAGGAAGACTACAGACTCGCAAACTCGATCTAATCAACTGGTACTGTACAACCTGTGTGCTATAGAGAATTACTATGGGCACACTGATGATTCTTCATTCTCCCAGGGTTTTCTATTGTGATTGGTGGCCAATGCATAAGACAATAATGTGACCTATTGTGGCCTATCACGAAATAGTTTCTTTGGAGATTTTATTGCCACATCTTCTGGCTTTGAACGGTGTTAGGTTGTAGTTTCGTTTTTTTTTTCCTTTTGTTACTTAATAAGTGGAAAGCGGTTGATTGTTTGAGAGAATAGGCGGCAGTTTTCCTATGTGTAAATTAATGTAGATTATCATGTTCTTTTATGAGATACCAATAATGTGGTAACAGTTTAAATTATCTCCATACTCACTTCGTGGGAAAATGTAAGAGAACCGAGTATAATCTTAAAGTTACGATGTAAAAAGATGTGAGAAATCTGGGAAATATGGACACGATGTTGCTCATCAGGAAGCCATGTAGTTAGAGTACGTGTTAATAGAGTTTGTTATGCGCCAATATATGTCGAATTCATTGCTTCTAAGGTATATTTGAAAATATTGAAAAATACAATCTACTGACTAATAGTTACGGTCCAAATAGTAAATTTTCAAAACAAACGATGTCAGTAGTAGTTTGTCAAAATTCCATTACTATTCAGAACAATCTTTGTCTTTTTAAAACTTTATTTACTTCAGTGACACTGACACATAAAAATATTTAGAACAAAAAATATGCAGTGAATGTATTTGTATGTTCTCTTTTGAACACGGAGCCTGTGTAAAGCGAGAGCATATTCCACAATTATTATGAGTATTTTATGAAAAATGTGTTGAAATATGGGACACATATCAATTGATAGATTTCATTGAGCTAAACAAAATGTCACAGATGAGCGTAAAATCCTCATGCGTAGTTTTAGAGAAAACTGAGAAAAAAAACTGTTTTGTAAACCTAAATATTGATGCTATATGACAACTACACCATTTATTATAATGCGACTGATACTCAAATAAACCCTCACCAAGTTTTCGTTATGACTACCAAGATGGAAATGCATGGTTAATGGGGTGTAGTCCAAAATTATTAAACTTTAAATTTTATATAATTATAATATTGTTCAAAGATGAGACTAACTACTAAATATGTTGGAAATGACATTCTTTCACTTGAATGCATGCATTCGCATATCTCATCGTGTCCTTAACCGCTTTTTGTACTATTCGATTTTCTATATCGTGGATTGTTATATTGATATTTTTCTTCGCGTCGGTTGCAAGATTGATGCTGAATAGTATGTAAATTTCTTTTAAATACTTTGCCCCCAAGAAAAATGTGTTAAAAAGATCTGGAGATCATGTGGGCCACAGTTCTGTGGGAATGACTTTATCACCCAAACTCGTACGCAGCAGGTTCATAGTGATATAACAACTCTTGCACAATACAACACTTGTTCAGAATAAATCATGCACGATTGACTCAACAATCACCTGGGCACTTGGTGCATTTCACACCACCATTTCGAAGTATTGAAAAACTGACGTAGCGTTAGGACAATGTGTACAAAATCACACAAATATTAACATTTTTATAGACGGGCACTTTTTAAATTGTACACCCTGTACTAAAATTTCTTTCACGATGGATAAAATTGTTTTCTCAATAAATAACTTTTGGAAGGAATGAAAAAGTATTTTAATAGATTAGTAGTTCAATGGCGTAGGATTCTTACTAAATTGAGGTCACAGCATAAATCAAGCAGAAAGATATGTTACGGCTTGTACTAATGTCATTTCAGATTTGCCTGGGGGAAAAGATTCCCCACCAACATTCAAGTTTCACGTTTCTCAATACTATAGACAATCGATTAAAATATATTTAATTCTCAAACTCAGGTGGGCAATTGATCCCCCTGCTTTCCCAATGACTCCATCACGTGTTTGAGTTTCAAAGGTGAAAAAGAAAAAATATTAAGTGCTTATTCACGTGTTATGCATAACCCCTCCCGAAACAAAATTCTAAATACGTCACTGTATATTGTATATCCGCGTTTTATAACGAACCTCACATTTATATATGTCACCTATGCTTTTAAATTATTCTGATGAATTTTGTACCAATTTCAGAAGTACATCCATGCTATTGAACATAATGCTTGTCAGTTATCCACAGTGTACGAAAAACTACTACCTGAAGTTTTAAATACATGTAAAATAATATTATTCATGGCTGAGTCCAGTCAGTAGCCCAATTTTGAACATGAACACTAGATAAGTGATTTTATATATTTGATAATAAATGTTATTTGGTAGGAAAATGAACAAACGAATACGTAACTGAAGCTTATAAGCCAAACTTGATAATTGGTACATCTTAATGAGTAATAATTTGGGCGTATCTAAGATAAAGGAAAGAAGTAGTACAATGATACAAGAATGAAAGTAAGTGAGGAATGAATTCTTAGGAACAAATGTGATTGATAATCGGAGCGTTACCTTTCCTGATTCTAATAGTAACATTTCATAGGACAAGTAGTACAATATCATTAACTTATCAGAAGATATAGCGCGTAGGAAGAATTTTATTGGACAATGAGACCCATACTAATGGCAATATATTTTGCAGCAATTACTGTGATGTTATTTTTTGTAAGCCCACTTCAGTCAATTAGCGAACAAGAACAGAACTACCATGAAAGAAATAATTAAAGAAAAGAAATTTCTGTTCCCTACCGAACCTACAGGAATCAGCAAAATGAATCACCGTAATCCTCAAAAATACGCGATTGAGTCAATGACTTATAGAACAAGTTTGACTGCTGATCCTCTCTATACATAAACAAAATTACTTAGTAAGATAATGAAAAACGTTGTGAAATTGATAAATTATTCGTTTTCTTAAATATAATGTGGGTAAACACTTTTGACGGATACTGTATGAACAGCACTTCGATTTCAGTAATTTCTACATCACATTCTTTATTCTTCCTCAATATTACTTAATTTGGTCTTATCTTAGCGTATATCAAACTTCCTTAATATCACTTTCAAATTTTACATTCACTTACGTCTAATAATTCAATAAAATTGTTGCATTTTTCCCTCATCCCAATCAATGCTTTCCATTTCACTTTCTTCACTTGCACTCGGCTTCATGGTACTGTTCTCTATTAAATCTTAATATTTAATTCATTGCTTTCCACTGCCATTGTTCAAACTCTCTCTTTCTGTAGGTAATATTTTTAAAAAGTAAAAACTTCCCAAATTAGTTCTCCATAACAAACGTTAATAACTAAGACAAAAAAGGCTTTGAAATAAAAAAAAGAATAACAAACGAATTTCCATTATAGAAAACACATATATAGTGTAAGAAACGCCTACTTCTCAGTGGTACGTTTAATGTTTGCACAGTCAAACAAATAAAGGTATTTCTTACACGAGTTGCATTGAGGTCAAATGGAAATCTTATCGTGTTAAGCGATCAATATATGTACCTATTCTTTTTTATTTCTTCTCAAATGTCATAGCGACAAGTTAAGTAGTAGTACTAGTAGTACTTGATTGATGTTTATTTGGCCTTGTTAAAATACAATATAGGCACTCTGTGTGATATAGCAGAGGATTGGGACCTTATCCTCCGAGTATAATAAATGGTATCTATTTAAGAGTACTACTCTTTGCCTTTGGTATTTGTTAATAAATAGAATGCGACTAATAGCCATCAGCACTCTTCTATACCTTAAAGCTATTATTTGTCTCTGAAAGTTTTCCATCGTACACGCTTCTGCCGGTTGAAAGGAAAGTTGGATGGGTGGATGGAAAGGTGTATATATCCAGGACAGTCAGAGTTCTGTGCACACATACACATACACACACACACACTTTCTCCACTGGCTTTTCCGACCTTCTCACTTAACAAGCGCTCCCTGAAGTCGTGAGTTTCATAATAATCCTTTCCCAAGCGCTCCACGTATGCACCTACTGGAGGTTGTCCATCAATGCACTACTGATACAAATAAGCAGCTATATAATTACATTGGAATTAAAACAGAAGCTTTAAAACTTTTTAAATTTCTTTTGCGAAAAGTAATATTTCTATTAGTATTTTAGAATGCCGTTTAAGAATATTAACTAGATTTATTACATCTCATCTTAAAGAATCCAAAACATCCATGTTTAAAAATATAGTACTCTTTGCAAAAAATAAAAATAAATATTTCGTTCCAAACGCTAGCGGAGCTAAAATTCCATATATGTAATGTACCATGTTACAAAGTTGTCGTCGAGGTCAAGCTGGGTTCGCCGTAGTCAGTGCAATGCTGTTGAAATTGTAAAAATAAAAAAGCAATGTATCATGTTATGAATTTAGAATAATGTAGTTGCAAATAGGCATTAAGCTAGGGTTATAAACAATAAAACATGATATCAGTTTAATGGCTATAGAAAATAACCATCTTCGCCATCTCGAGAAGCCATCAATTAATTTCTCGAAACCAAAGAAAGAATGAAGAAATGTCAAAAAACTTCAGAGTCAAATGAAATATATATATATATACTAACCTTTTAGAAATTTATTATGAGTCAAATTGTTATACGTATGAGCCATAGTGCGTGGAACCCTCTCATTTGTGGCAAGTGACCTGCCATAAATGGCAGAATACCTATGATTATTATTATCGCACGATATGTATAACTCTCATAATTCTTACTTTTAGATTCGATTCCCGGTCAAGTAAGTTTGCGACGAATAACATCGTGTCCATGTGTTTTCTCAAAGTACTCCCATTTCTTCCCACTTTATCATTTCACTAATTCTTCTTCCATCATCATTGATTTGTTTTAATCATCATCTCCGTTAGTCTAAAGAGAATAAGCGTGGGACGTTAAACTCAAAGATTTCATTTCATTGTTTTTCTTACTTTTCGAACAAAAGGCATTTATAGTCTGTGAAACATTTAGTTCATCATTTTGCAATCCAAGTTAGATTTAGCTGAAGTATAACCATTCCTCTGGGAAAATGCATATTCGTCAAATTCTTCAATCTATATATACACTATTCTTTATGAGGAAGTTTCTTTATTAACAATAATATATCGAACTTCATTATTGTGAAAGCTTGTTGATTGATTTGGAGTTTAACGAGCCTTTCAGCATCTAAGCTATACCTAGGTATAAGACATGAACCTACAGCTTAATGTGGGATCTTCTACTGGGAATCAAAATCAGTTTCCCCACGCAAAAGGCGTGTACGCTAACCTTTAGCCACAAGGTAGCTCTGTTGTGAAAGTATTATGGGTACAAAAAGAGTTTCGTTATTCCTAATTTTTGTATGAAGTATTTTCTTTTGGTGGACAAAACCCTTACTATTCTTTAAAAAAAAAAAAAAAACAGTGTAAAAATTTTGGTTTTTAAAATATTAGTAGTTCAATAGCATAGAGTTCGTAAGAAAATTGAGGTCACAATACTGATCAAGCAAAAAGGTATGGATAAGTCGGGTCTTATTTACACTAGAGCTACTGGAATATTTGAGAACCCAAACTCTTTATATGTATCTGCAATCTCTCTCATTGTTTGTATGTCTCTTTCTCACTTAACTACTCAATGTGTATCGAATAATTAAGAGAGAGAAATTGTAGTGCACATTTAAACTGCATTCGTGTTTCGTAACTTAACTCACATTTGCACATGACTCCTTTTTTGCAACAGAAAATGAGTACAGACGACTAGAAGACGTTATACATGTAGCCTTGGTTAACTTTCTTCATCCTTCTTTTCCAAAGAAAGAATTCTACGTAATATGTTTTCTTCTAATTGGCATCTTCTTTTTCTATTACTTCTTGTGTTCGTTTACTCAAATTTCTAGTCACTTACGTGGCATCCATGTACATGGAATGCACTAGTTATCCATAAAAGTAGTTGAGCACACACACACACACAAAAGCAAATATGTTGGAAAAAGTGAAAGTTATTCAGATCTTGTAAGAGAAGGGGGAACTTCAAATTATCTACTCGCTAATATCTTGAGTTTTACCTAATATTTACAAGATAAGTAACATTTATAAAGAGATCGGTCAATTCTTTTAGAATCATGTTCGCATTATCTCCTATTGGCAAGTTATTTTGCGCCAAGTAGTTAATTATCTTGGTAATTATTTAGCACCGATTACACGATTACTCTTTTCAGGTACGCGGTGTTGTTTAAATAAAGTATTTAGGCGTCAAAAGCGAGATTATTTTTCCGATTTTTTTATGTTTATAAATTATTCAAGTACGAAAGTAAGGATCGAAATAATTAATGCTGCAACTAGCTTATAACATGCCTTACTATTGAACATTATTTCCATTAATTGGGTTTTAATAATGTCAGAATTGTATCAAAAAAGTTTCTGATAAGCAAGAAAACTTCTGATATTCTAAATATAAGATTTAAGTTGTTAAGCTGAATCAATAATTGGGGTATCCCACCGAAGGACACTATATGTCACATTTCAGCGAATTGAAGAAAAACGGAGGAAACATGTATCGTTGTTCCTCTAAAAGATCAGTTCTCTAGCACGCTTGTGTCATGAGTTTGGTAATAAAGAAACAAGTCTTTTACTACGTGTCAGCTGTGTTCTGTGCAATTCAAAATGTTCTGTGCAGCTTTACAGGGTGAGATTCTTCAATTTAGGGATCAAACCATCATGTAAAATTAATTACCGTATTTCTTCGAATATAAGGTGCCATCGAATCTAAGGCGAACCTGAAATTTCACCTCATTTAAACTCATTTACAAAAAGTTTCGAATCTAAGGAGCAGAAATAATATACAAATACATTCCTATTTCGATAAGCATTTTCTCATCAGTAAAACGAAATGTTCATTGTTCATGAGGATTACCATCTTTGTTCAGTTTGTCATTGTTGTAATACAACCAATTTTACGAAATACGGTAGTTTGTACTTACTTACTTTCGTAATTTATTCTTTTGGAAAGCGTGATGAGGCCGCTTCATCTTGATTTATAAACCGATATTTTGAGGATTAATTTCCTGAGCCAAGATCCTGGTAAACTTATGAGGTCGAATATTTTTCATCAATATTTTACAAAAATAGAATTTATTTGTTTATTAGAGATTATTATATTTCTTCAGCACCAAGGCCTACATTTTAAGATAGATTCCGAAACACATCTACTGAATCAAGAACGAAGCCATGTCTCTCATACTAAAGGTGGGATACTTGACCATTTAGTCACATTAAAACCAGCACTTGTTTATTGATTGAGCATACTATTCCAAAATTAAATTAACAGGTAGTTGTGAAAAAACATTATCACACGTACCGCTTTATGCAGGAATGTATATTACCTTCAATAACGTGTGTTTCAGTCCATATTATCTCATCCTATTGCTTCAGACCACGTATCTATAACACTTTGAATGTTTCTAAAATCTAAAATGTTTCTAGATCGAATTTCCTAAAAGATTCTTCACTCACATGTTTATTTCCAACACATAAAATTGTAAGATATGCAATACATGACCAAGATTCACAATACAAGACAAAGAATACACGTCTACATAGAAAAAAATAGCATTATTGATTGTTCGCTCATTCCCATTCAATATCAACACATTTCTATATTTAGTACAATCCATTTTAGTAATAAAGTTTTCGGACGGTGTTCAAGGTATTTTGAATTATACTATAGTTAGAATATACACAAAGTATTAACGAATAATTTGGAGTACTAATGATTGTATATTTACTTTGTTTGCTACTTTTAAACAATCTTAAGTAAGCAATACTCACACAATTACCTAGGTATATAAATTAGTTTGTAACAACATAAAAGTAATATCATTTCCGTAAGTTAAAGATAGCTTTGTAGTTTTGCACAAAACACCACTAAGTGAAAGATCCTACTAATGTTAGGGCTTTACGTAGCAAAGCACTAATCTTTCTCCTTTTAGAAATTTCAAGTTGATATATCTCAAATCCAGATGTATATGAAATCACTCTATGTAAAGTGTATAGTCTTACCTTAAGTGATAATAATTATGAGAAGTAAGATATGATACAGTTTTCTTAATCTTCGAAAAATAAGCTAGCGTTAAAAACAAAATGGCGATATAATGACGTTGAATTTCACAATGTTCTCTAATTTGGACCGATGAAACATCTAGAAAGTTATAACGAAACATATTCATAATATTTTCAAATTTTTAATGGAACATTGTTCGTTTACCATTCCTTTCCAGCCATCTAGAAAGTTATAACGAAACATATTCATAATATTTTCAAATTTTTAATGGAACATTGTTTGTTCGTTTACCATTCCTTTCCAGCACCGAGGCTGGACCTCGTATGAAACATGAATTTACAGTTAAAAGTGGAATCCAAATCACCAGAATGCGTTCAATGCTTTCCCAAGAGCAATTGAAATCAGTACCACATACAACAAAGGTAGATGTGCTACCCAGTAAACCAACAGGGAAGACCTATAACAGAACTTATCCATACGAGTGTTACTAGCCTATATAGACATGTGAATAGGAAATGCACTTAATTTTGAGATCCATAACCCAAATTAATTAATGCCCACCCTTTCCTTATAACTAACTTTCTGTTAGTCAGCAGGAAAACTGAAGTAAAAATTGTGGTAAGACTGCATACGATCCACTGCATCAGCTCATACCATAAATACGCTGAATGATCTAAAAAATAAAAGTATCTTAAGGACAATAATCAAACTTTGACTGGCTTGCAAGGTGTGTCATTTGGGAGGTTTCATATGAGAAACATGAAAGGAAGATTTTAAAAAATTGTATAGCTATTATTATAAGTAGTAAAACTAACAGTTGTCCTGTCTAGATTGACAACTGGAAAGTAGCAGTAACTCTTCTACTCCAAGGGATTAATGTGTGTGCTTGCTATGCCCGTGTTATCGGGATCATTAGTTGGTTGAATTCAACTTTTGCATCCCTCTCACTCCGAGGCTGTATGAGACTTGGGCCTACAGCTTAATGCGGGATCCGAATCACGTGAAATCCTGTTTATTGGAATCAGTCTTCGGCAACAAATCCAAATACTGATTTGAATCTCACTTTAAAACAGTAAGTCCCGTCTCTCAGTACTACACAGAGAAAAAAGTCAGTGCTGTTCAGTTTCAGATGAACCTGCCAAACGTATGATTATGGCAACTGAATATATTTCGTTAAATGTATTTGGATAACCTTATCCAGTACCTGAGTCCGATCGAATGGTAAGCAAATTCCTACCATACTGTTGGACTATATGCGTCCAGTAACATAGGCAATATAACACTGGTACGTAGTACATTTCTAGCACTTCACACTCCTGAACATTTCACAACATACATTTAACTAAATATGTTCAGTTGCCATAGTCATACGTTTGGCAGGTTTATCTGGAATTGAACAGCAGGGACTTCTTTCTCCGGGTAAAAAGCGTTAAATTTCAATTTGTTTATAATTATCAATGGATGGAAGGTAGTAGTTATGGTACCATTGCCACAAGCATGAACACAGCGAAAAGTCATACGAGTAATGGTAGTATTGCAATACTACTACACAACTAATATGAAATAGTTACTAAAAGTTTGTCTCAAATTATGTCAATGTACCTAAAAATTACTTTACATCTCTTTTGTATGTTATAAACCTATATTTTACCAACAACCTAATTTAAAGTAGTAATGGTACATTTTGGAATAGTCTTAAATTAGACCATTTTGCCCTTGTACAAGAAGTTTCAAATCATAGAACATTAGTTTAGAAAATGGCACGCTATCACCTAGAAGACAAAAGATCTTGCCTTTAATCAATATTTCTTATTTTGTATAGATTTTAGAAGAGAAATTCTCAAAGTTGTCCAATATAGATACTTCCTTCACAGAAGTTTCAGCTTTTATTCATTTCCTTACTTTTATATGAACTTAATGTTAACATCTTAAAGAAGAACAAACAAACACACACACGCACACTGAGTGACTCCTTTGTGTTTTTATAAAAGTTCATGTCCTTTGTGTGCACCATTCACACAAAGCTCCGTTATTTTTACGCTTCAAGAATCGTGTGACCATTAAGAGCTTACCACCGAAGAATATAGGTATTCAGGACTTGCGTGAGAACAGACGTCACACATTAAAATAACATCAACACGTGAGTGGAAGGAGAATACAACAGTGAATAAAAAGAGCTTGGACAATAATATATATATATATATATATATATATATATATATATATATATATATATATATATATATATAAAGAAAATTCTTCGTCTTTCAGGTTTCTATTTTCAGTAGATTGTTTTAATAAAACACTACATATAATTTTTATAGTAAGCCACTATGATTAAATTTTTCATAATCATAGTGTGATATAATAATATTGATTCTATTGAGATACTGTAAAGATTTTAGATATTTATGTTCCATGTAATAGAAAATTTTCATTTATTAAAATTTCTTTCACGTATTAATTTAAATATTGAAATGGCAGGAATGAAATTGAATATATACATTTACAAATGGAGATTAAGACCAACAGTTAAAATTTGCTTCAATAAATTCTGCTTCCAAATTTGCATTGAGTGTACCGTAACATTCATATATATTGTTAACCCCCCTTTGTGTGCCTTTAATAGCAAGTGCGTAGCTAGAAGACACAGGAAGACACAGGAAGATGTCCATACATATTATATATGGACTTCCTAAAAAACAACATCAACATCTATCCTAAAAGTATGTGTTTGCTATTCGTTTTTCGTCATCAAATAAAAAAAAAATAGTCAGGCTCCATAAATTATAATCTGGTAACGTTTGTCCATTCCTCACACAACAAAATACACTCAAACATTACAATTAATTATTAAAAATAGAATAATTTTTAACTTTACTCATCATGTGTTAACTTCCTTAAAATCAATAATTATACTTTCCCGAACATTATAAAAATGTTCGGAACACAATCTTCCTGTGTCTTCAAGCTACGCACTTGCTATTAAAGGCACACATATAAAGAATTTGGCTTTCAAGTATTTTAGTGGCTCTAGTGTAAATAAAACCCGACTTATCCATGTCTTTTTGCTTGATCTGTATTGTGACCTCAATTTCTTACCAAATCTATACCGCTAAACTACTAATGATATATATATTTAAATAAAACCTCGTCTGTGTTTTATTAATTATTTTTCCTAGGAAAAGAACACAAAAATCGATACCTCTACAAGTTTAAATAGAAAACAATTTACTTTCGTACTGTGTATTGTTGACTTGAGTGAGTGCAAAATCGATAGCTTTCAGTTAAAATTACCGTATTTTAACAACTCTATTTCTTTCAATTTAATACATATATAAAGTTTAATTCTCAATACATATGTATAAACATGATGCTGAAGATAATAAAATAAACCATAATTTGAACAAATATACTCCTTCAATTATCAAGCCCTAAACTCCTGTTTGAACAATACATAAAGAACGTATTAACGTAAAGAAGAACGTATTCTCAAAGAAAATATTATAATTTTCACTTATTATGGATGGCTTCAAATACTCGAGCCATTTAACAGTGATCAAAAGAATAAAACTAAAGCCTTGTTTCAAGTTTCCATGAGAAGCAGAGGATTGTTTATTAAGAACCAAAATGACTAACGGAGATAAAGACAAACTGAATTACCGAAACAAAGAAATGGTATTTTATCCATACGTCATATGTATTATTATAAGCACATGTTTATTACTTTTCCTTTTTTAGCTGAAATGCTCGTTCTTCTCAGGGGGATAATAGTTCGTGGAAATTTTTAACCTTTTCCCTCCTTGGGATATGCATTTCAATGAAAGTATAATGATTAAAACCTATAAAGTAATTTAGTTTGGGACAATTTTTTTATCCTCTCTACTCACTTAGTCATTTAATCCAGTGACACCATGAGGTGGGTTTGAAATTCATTTCAAATGAGTCAGTCGTTGCTCGTGATGCGATCACAAACAACAAGCAATATATTTTTCATTGTGGCGAAAAATATAGATAGTGTTTCCTTCCCCACCCCTCCCGAAAAAAAGAGAAATTTCAAAAATGCTGGGAAATAAGTTCACTTATTTTAAATATTGTTTACCGAGTTTCATGTTCCTAGCTTGAGGGGCTGAGATACTCTATTTTCGTATAAATTTTGACTCCTGCATATTCTTTAAGTTACGCTCTCAAATCAAAAAGTGTCATGATAAAAAAAAATCTAGCTCCAATAGGTATAAACTATGTTCTAAAATTCATTTCAAACTATCCATCTATTATTCCATGATTCGATCAACCACAAGATCAATTTCATTTTTATATTTCACATAACCAAATTAAATTTCTGTTTTGGATTGAAGTCGGGTTGCAATTGTCCAGCAACTGAAATACAGCCAGTCCTACATGATGATTTTTCCATGCATCTTATTACACTAGTTAAAAAATGCATGCAAGACCTTATATTAAAATAATGTACAATTTTCTAAGTTTTAGGATATTATATTCTTATGCGTATTGTATTACTATCTACAGAGCATGTTGATAAATATGTGATTATTGAAATATGAAAACTTTTGACCAAACATTCGGCAAAATGAAGATATAAAATGTGAAAATTACTTTTGTATGTGCGTTTACACATACAAGTGTACCTAGGTTTATCAGAGTTTATTATATCACTTATAATTTTCACTGAAAACAAATTTTAAAATGTAGATTTCCATTTTTTTAATTCTTAAAAAAATATATTCCAAGTTTTTACTTTTAACACACTACTATAAATTTTTTGTAGAGCATTTATTTGAAAAGTTGTGTATACGTATATTAGTTTTACTATAGTATTCTTACATTCTTAGAAAAATTAATCTTGGTACTTAAAAAATGTTTAAATTTCATTTTTAAAACTTTTATTGTATTTTTGTATGAAAAACATTATTTGAAGGAGTAATACTGTGATTTTCCCTTATAGAACACAACTTTTCATTATTATCCGTATTTCTTCTATTCAACATATTGTAAACCTATTATTATGTACTGTTCGAACTTCAGAACATTGTTTTGTTCATTCACTAGTTATAAAAGGTCAATTCTTCCTTTCCCCCTCCCACTCACGGTCTTTTCAGAATCTCTTAAACTATGACTTTCCAGTGAATAGTTATATTTATTTTGCCAAATTATAACTATAATGGGTTATAATATTGTTAAGTTTCTCGTATGTATATATACGTGTTAAGTAAATACTAGCAACATAGACAATAAAGGGAAAAGCAACAAAGAACCCGCAATCTTTTAAAAGACATTTCTTGTACACTAAAACTGAGTCTTTTGTGTACAAACAAACAGTTTTACTTCTAATCTAAAAATTTCACTTTAAACTTTCAGAGAAAACAAGTACTCGTATTTCTTCTTAAGAAAAACATTTTACCTAAGACAACATCCTCAAAATTTGTTACGATTCTTTATTTTCAATTGTGAGGAAAAATGAAATAAATGTCTTGTTTACTCAGAACTTAACAGTGAAAGTTAAAAACAAACCTGATTTCTTTTAAAGGTAAATAACATTCTTTTTAACAAAAATATTCCTTCGATTCAATAGCATTGCTTTTTGTTGTTCGTGGTTCAGTTCTCAAATAATTTCAAGTAGCAAATAATATTTTAAAATCACAACAATTCATATGTTTTGTTGAAATATTCTAGTATTAATCCAGCAAAACTATAATCATTTTTATTAGTACTACAATATTATTAACGTTTAACGAAAAAAGGGAATTGTCTAAGGATAAAAATACAAATCAGTAGATCTTATTATACGAAATATAATTATAATGTGTCGCTGAAAAACCCATAAATAGTTTTCGAGAAAATGAGTAAAATGAGTTTCTTTGTAAACCTAAAAACTGATGCTGTGATAGAACTAGACTGAAAGTACTTGAGAACAAGATCCTAAGACGAATATTCGGATCCAAGAGGAACGGCTGAAAATTCATGTCAAGGAATTACATAATTTATGTCAATAACCAAATATTATTAGGGTCATCAAGTTTAGGTGGACAGGTCATGTAGCCAGAATGGAAGAAAGTAGGAACGCTTTTAAAGTCTTAACTGCAAATCCAATCCGGAAACGACCATTAGGAAGACCTAGGTGCAGATGGGAGGACACTATTAAGATAGATCCCGCAGAAATAGGAATACAAAATAAAAAAAATTGGATCCAGTTAACTAAGGATAGAAGTCAGTGGAGAACTTTTGTGAATGCGGCATTGAACTTTCGGGTTCCCTAGGCCATAGAGTTAGTCATTAATTAGTTAGTAAGAGGCAACCAATCTATTGAGGTAACTGATACTAAACTACATCCTTTCAGCTCCTCATTATGCCACTGCCAATTTGACAATACATAATGGGGTTAATGAGATATAGTCTAAAATAAACATCCATTCTTAAATTTTAATTTCTTTTTAATTGAAATATTGTTCCAAGATCGATCACATCAACTTGAACAAAATAATATGCTTATGGGTGAATTCTCATGAATGTTTTCGTTTTATAGTTTTCAAAAAGTCGGAAAGAAAAAGAACTTCTGTGGCGCAAAAAAGTAGTATGTTCTTCAATACAACCTTCAACTACATTCTTCTTCTCCCTATTTTTCCTTCTACTATATATTTTCCCACATTAATCACTTCTCACTTCTTTCTAAATTCTTCACTTTAATATCCTCTTCAACTACATTCTTTTGTCTGATTTCACTTCTACCACATTTTCCCCACATTAATCAGAATTTACTTTTTAAAAGAAAAACTTCCACTTAAATACTCTCTGGAACTACATTCTTCTCCCTGTTTTTCTTTCCACAACATCTTTTTCCATATTAGTCAGAAGTCATTTTTATAAAGAATCTACTAACGAGTTCTTTCATATTTTTAGTATATTGATGTAACTTCATTACACTTTGCTTCTTTAAAAAAATTCTCATTTTTTTGCGCTAAGCTATCTTCCTCTACTTTTTTATAGAAAATGCCAAAAATGTTCTTCTTTTCTTATTGCTCCTTACTCATTGCTGATAACTGTATCATTATTAGTAGTAGAAGCATTTTAAAATGCTATGAATTGACTTTCGCTGGTATAGCTATCCAATATCTTTGTGCAAAAATAGTCTGTGATATATATATATATATATATATATATATATATATATATATATATATATATATATATATATATGAATAAAAAGGATATTATCATGTGAAAATACTAACAGTTGTTAACAAATAACAAATAATTGTTACTTTGATCTCTCATTATGAATACTTAATAATAGTATTAAAAATTGGAAGCGTTTCTACCATTCAAAACAACATAATTAGCTATTTGAAGCGGAACATTTTATGTAATACATACGTAACAGTTTTTTGTTTTAACAGAAGTTCTGAATATTGTAAAGTGAAAACACTAAAAGTCTTCTACCGTTTCATAAATGCATGCATAAAATATAAAATTGTACTTTCAGATGGAAACATTCTATTTCTTAAAAGATTATATCTGCTAATTAGTAAAGAAAACTAAGATAGTAATTCCTTTTTAACATGCAAATATTTTCCTTTTATATGTAATCCGTAACATGTTTTCACCCTTATTCAAAAGTCTAGAAAAAAATGTTATGGTATGTTATTAATATATATTTTACCTCGTGTACACATGCTAATTATATCAATTAGTCCCTCTGTTATTTTGCCTTATCAATAATTAGTATCATAAATTCTTATTAACCTAAGAAAAATACAAGAAGTGTTAGTATTTTTCTTTCCGTTTCTCTAATTTTGTTTTGCTTTTATAGTTAGTGCTATAAGTGGAAGCTCTTGAGTATTGAAACGGGCTGGCTGCATCAAAGATTAAATTACAATGAAAGTTCAGTAAAAGTAAGAATAAAGAAAAACAACAGGACTAGATAATCAGGATCTATATCTGGTATCCAGGCAAAGTTCTAAATATGTGGCGAAGATGTTTGAATTTCTTATTAGCTTCTTAAATTTGAATGGAATTGCTGGAACCTGAAGACTCGGGATTTCCGGATACTCTACTCTCACATGATACCTTACACTTAGTATTTAAAAATACAAAATTATAACCTAATTTGTTTGGAAAATCCGTAAGTGCAACTTTATGATCACACGTCAGTCAGAAATATTAATTAGCAGAATTGAGTCTGAAAACTAGGCAGAAAGGAAGGAAGTCACAAGTTAATGGCATTGTCTAAAGCCGAATACACGTCATAGAGAACGTGGTTACCGTTTAAAATTATCTGAAGGGTGTTTTTCTTTTTACCATATATTATTATAGTAAATAGAAAAAGGACATGTTGATGCGTTTTTCCTAGGAAAAGATGTATGAAGAAAGGCATCAACATACCTCTTTCTTTTTACTATAATAATATATGGCATACGTTATGTTTCATTTTTCTCACCGGCTAATGAAGCGCAGATAATGGCAGCTATACACTATCATTACAAAAGTTATCTGGAAAATTGTTCCTCACACCCTCGGTAGCCATCAATTACGTGGAGAGACAAATCATTATTGTCTATAAAAATAATTAAAACTATAAGCTTTAAAAGCAAAGATAAGAGAGTTTTCTCTCCTATCTCTCGCTTTCGAAATATTATTAAGTATACTTATTAACTTGTATACTCTGAAAGGGACAGATGATAAACACAAGTGAATAACGACGAAAGAGGTCGTAAAAGGAAAAATGGAAGGAAACAAGGAAATCTTCAGACTAATGTTGTCAAGCAGAAGCTGACATGTTCTAGAATCGAATCTATTTCTTTTGCAAAAGCAGATTAGTGCTAAATCACCAAGTAATCATGCACAAGTAGGCCACATCGTGCGTTTATATGCTTTAAGGAAGGATCAGAAAAGGTTTGTTATGTGACCTTGACCTCGCAAAATAATTCCTTCATATAGTAAGGTACTTGACTTGTTGGTGGAATAATTCGATTCAAACTTAGCCCACATATTGAGTTTATTGCAATCGACTCTCAAATCTCGCTAAATAATTTTATACGTAGTCAAAAATGAAGTATTCTTACCCAAAATTTGTATTTCTTAGTAGATTTTATGCCTAGTCCTTCATATTATTTATCAAAGACACTTAGTCACATTGGTATGATGTCCCTTAGTTACATTGGTATGATGTAACTTGTTTGTTTAGGGTACTAGTCCTTCGTGTTACCTTAATAATCAATCAGAAAAAACTACAAAGAATACAAATATTACGAATTTCGTAATTACGAGAAAATTTGTGACTTCGAACAGCCGAAGATATTTAAGCTTTTTAGAAAGCTCTGATCTTATTAAATACTTCTTCTAGAATAAAATTATGTGAAGGATGTTTGAAGATATTTTTACTAACTGTATCTTTCTGCCTTTCTGTACAACCAACAGAATATCGCTTGGAGCTTACTAAATCGTAATCTTAATCGAAATTTAAAATTACTATCGCTACAAAACGCAGTAAGCTGCATGAACTTGTTCTTTAGTCCCTGTACGGATAAAACATGAATCTACTAGCCTAGTTAACTATTATTGTACTGGGTAATTCCGTAGATTACCATACCTTACTCCAATATTTAAAAAAAAAAAACTGTGTAGTCTAGTTAACAGAAATGCCATTTAGTTAAATATTTTTCTCTTGTTCATATATTTCAACAAACTTTAAAGTAACTTTATAAGCTTCAAAAATAAATTTATATTCCAAGCATAAACAATAAGCTAAAGTTTTGTACAAAAAACTTATTTTGTTTATCCCCAAGCTGTAGAATTTATACACTAGTATTTAATGCTTCAAACTTCATTTTTTATTAGGGCAAAATTATTCTGATTAATTCTACAATATGCACATTTGAGATTTGTTAAATGCTTACGTCATTATTTATATCTTTTTGCTAAAATATAGGCTTGATGATTTTAAGTTGACAAATAAGATTAATCATATTGGTAACAAGTGATTTCGACTCTGTATCTGGAGGGCTACTAATAGTCAAATATTTCAGTCACTGACAGAAAAACTTTTGAGAAATATTACTCTTTCAATTAGTGATCAGTAAATTTTACACTGTAGGACATATGCCTAACGTGGCATTAAACACTAAAGATTTAATTGTAACATTGTCGAGATGTTAATCAACGGCGTGATAAATCATATTATATAAATAAACATATAATTTGTAAATAAATAAAAGTTAGATAGTACAAAGAGTGACTGAAAAGTTTATACCCTGACCCAAAAATTAGTAGGTAGACCATAAATTATTTGTATAATATGCCACTTTTTCTTTTTCATTAATCATATTCATGTTTTAAGGCCATTTCGACATATTTTAGTAATTCTTGAAGTCAATAAAATGTTGAAAATTGAGGAATTAAAGCATTGTTTCACCATGTAGCCGCCATTTTGCCAACAATACTTCATTTTCGATAACTCACTGACTTCAAGCATCTATCTAAATGATGTGAAAAGACCTAGAGACATAAACATGGTTAATGATAATAAGGAAAGATGGTACATTATAAAAGTATCACTTGGCTTGCCTGTATAGCTTACCTTACCACTTGGCGCTACAACACTCGGTGTACTTCAGCTTCCAATGCTATCTGCCTTCATTCCACCGTGTTTATTATTTTCTTCTTCCAATTTCTTATCTGTATTAACTATAGGTCTTCTTGCATTTCTTCCATCCTCCTTATCTCCAGTCTTCCTTTTCTCTTATTTGAATATATCTTTCTTCCATCATTCTTCCTAGTATTCTTTGTTCATCCATTCTTGTTACATAGTCCGAGCCAGCAAACGTTTCTTGATCTAACAAATCTCTTTTCCTTTGAACATACTGTTTATCTCTTCATTAGTCCATGTTCTCCATTAGAGTCAAAAATTTTCAATGACCTGTAATATTAGTACAATGTCAAGATTTTATAAATCAAGTAACTTGGGACTTGTATTTCGCTGGAATTTAATTATTGAATAGTCGACTGATTTGAATAAGTTAATTAATTTGTATATTTATTTTCGTTTCTTTCAGAAGCCGTTGAAGTAATCCGAGTGAAAAGACAAGAAGAAACAAAGAAAGAAGAAAGTTTCGAACAAGAACTTTGTAAAGACAAAGATGCCGGTGAATGGTTTCGATTAGTTGCCGGAGAAGGCGACAATTGCAGAGATGTCATCCAATGCACATCTTCGGTAAGTTTAAAATCATTTACTTTATTAAACAACACTGCTCTTTAGATACAGCCCATGAAAGACTGTGCTAATCAAATGATATGTTACATTGGGTAACTCATCAGTAATTTTCTTAATTATGTTTGCCTTTCTAGATCAGAGTTTGCTTCTTCTTAATTCCAGTAGCTCTTCAAATACCTTTTAATCCTATAAACACCGAAAATACTTTTTTTTTTTTTTACTAGAAATAGAATCCATAAAAGACAAATACGGCAGTCCTATGAGATACAAAACTTTCATTTTGCAAACAATTCGGTATACAAACAAGTTTTATAAACATTTTTTTCCTCGAATTACAAACAATAATATAATTCAAACATTATCTATCATTGAATATATCAAGTTACAATCAATTACGAATAGTATTACTCTTAAGATAAATGAAATCCAAGCGAATATGATACCTAGGTAAGATAGAAATCTTTTAAAGCTAAATACTAATAGTAACATTTTAATAAATTTAATTAAACACAAACAAAAATCAACTTAGCTCCAATAAATGAACAGAACTCGTTTATTATTTCAATTGAAGACTACAGGAGGAAAAGGTGTCATTTTTTTTAAATAATTTCACACAATTGCCCTGTTTTCCACTCACTTCCTACTTATTCCCCAGTAGGCCAACTCTTTAGCATTAAATTTCTTAGTGGCTAGCCGTCTTCTTACTGTGGAATTTGGTTTATGCAAACTACACCTTTCAGGCCGTTAACTCATTTTCGACCATTTCTTGCCTTACCTCCTTTTTCCCTTGTGGTCTTCAATTACGAATATTATTATTCTTTAATCAATTGAGGTTGTCTACACTTCACATTTTATGTAACGTAAACTATTTGTTGCATCAACAATAAATTTAAGACTTTGCTGAAAGCCGCTAACAAAATTTTGTGAAGTTCCTCTCTCAGTAACTTCAGGCTTCTTACATCTCTTGGTTAGCTGCTCTTCTATCCACTACTTCAAATCATTCCATTTAGTATTCCCTTGTTATTTGCCTCTCGAGTCATCACTGCCCTCAGGCCGCTTAATCTAATGTCTTGTTGAGTGTTATTTCTACTCTTCTAGAGATTACTTCCTGTAATTAGTTTATTTTCTGCCGCTTTGCATCACTTCCTTCTTTCAAGCCACGCTCTGTCCAGAATCGATCATGGCATCTCATTCTTTAGTTATTAGATACTCTTAAAACTGATTGTAATATGAGTCATATACCATTCCTATCTCATGTATATTCCTATCTCAGGCTTGACCGAGGAGCTCATCAATAATGTGTTCTCCTACATCCATACTTTTATCATTAAGCTTCTGTGAAATAGAATATCTCTTATAATATGTTCGTTATTAGCTGAATTAGTCGGGACATCCGCCGTTGGTGAGATTCCACGTTCAATCCCAGCTCGCGTCAAGTGGGCTTTTTGTGAACAAACACTGTGTTCGTGGGTTTTCTTGGGATTTTCCCGTTTCTTCCACTTTATTCATTACACTATTTCTCTCATTTCTCATCATCAAAGTCTCCTTTAGCCTAGCTGGAGTAATCGTGGGACGTAAAACTGAAAGATTTTAGTTTTTGTTTCATTTTAAAAAGGAATGTCTATTTTTGACTGGATCGCACTAAAACGAAAGAAACTATGTCCGAAAATAATAGGTTTATGGGAAACATTTGAAAGGCCGTTATTTATACCCCCTTTCACCCTTACGATACTATTTGAATCGAAACTATGAAAACCCAGCTCGACCTACGTGATAACTATGTTCAAATACTAATTTCAAACGGAAACACGGTGTGGATTTTTATAACTGGTGCTAATGTTGAACCTCCTCTCCCTTAGGATACGCATTTTAACCAAAGTGACATAGTAGAAACTTGGCTCGAGCCAAGTGCTAAATACATTCCAAAATTCATTTGAAATGATTCAGCCGTTTTCGCATAATGATGAGATAGTAAATTTAATTATTATTTTTTTATATTTAGTAAAAATATTGAAATTTCTCTTCTCCACATCAATACGGAATTTTCTGAAATGCTAGGACACATACCCTTTTATTTGTAATAACTATTTTATATACAGTAGACTTACTGTTAACCGATTACCATGAGACCAGACCCTGTTGGGCAACAAAAAACTCAGTTAAGACGAAACTCAGTATTTCCTAAATTGTATAGCATCTTTATAATGGTTAGGAAAGGCTTACAGTATTATAATTCAATAAATTTAATTTAGTTTCCACCACAAGCTGTTCAAATGACACTTAGTTAAAATGAAATTCTGTATATTTAGGGATGCGCACGAGACGAGTTGAGACAGGATTTTCCTGACAAAATTCGAGTCGAGACATAGCTCTTCCAATAGAAAAATATACATTTTTCGAGTCGAGACATAACTTTTACAGCACATTTTCGAGACGAGACAGCCCCAAATCTTGTCTCGTGCGCATCCCTATGTATATTGAATAAAGTACAATAGGCTATTATACAAATCACATTTTTGTTTCTGATATATTTGTATTGATTAAAGAACAACACCAAACTGAAAGAAATACAATTGGTTCTACAATGCTGAATAAAGTATAGTAGGTATTTTATTATTCTTGTGTGCAGTGGCGTATTTAGGGGGGTTTCCGGGATTAAGCCCCCCTGTGCATCGAACGCAGCTGATAAGGAAAATTACTTATTTTTGGAAGATATGAATGGTTAAGAGAGAGTCCACCATCAAGTTTCCTCTTCCTTACATAAGCGACTTGCGATTTTTGGTATAAAATTTGAATCTCTCTTCCCTCATTAGGAAATACGTTTCAAAAATTAGGCGAAGAATGCGGATTTGTCTAGTAACCAACAAACGTTTAGGTAGATAATGGAATCATGAAGATTTATTAATGATCAGTCCTCGTGCACAAATCAGTTTTAAGAGCCATATCTTACGGAAACAAACGAATAATTAAATAAAATTAAGTTTTCTTCGTGTTGGGCCCCCAACGCCAATTTTTGAATTATTACTGATTTAGAAAAATTGAAAAAAAAGATCACAGTTGCACGTTAAAAAGGCGCTACTAACGAGTCAAATTCTAGAAAACATACATTTGTTTACAATAGGTATTAATCTAGACCAAATATCCAATATAATATTGAAGAAACTTTCAGAAGGAAGTACCTAGGTCAGTGGTTCTCAAACTTGTTGTTACTGTGACCCACATTAAATAATAAAAAGTATTCTGTGGCCCACCTACCTTCATTCAAATACACATTCACATTCTACGTAATAGTAGTGTATTTCAAAGGAATTAAATTTTGTAGATCATATCTATTAGGAAAAAATATACATGATATACAAAAAGTTATTGTATAGCAAAATATTTGTAATGCTGTTCATCACGAGACGCATGCGATGCATGTACTTGTTTTTGATATTTATTAATAACTGCATTGCTATCCATGCTGATACGAGTTACTTTCAGCCGCAAGGAATTGGACACTTGCAGTCGGTTTCTGTATTTAGTCTTTATCCCCACCATTGCTGAAGACCCATCTTCAAATAAATAGGAAGAACTAAATTGGAGTAGCACCTTCAAAGCTTCAGTAGAAAGTTGTGGATAGGTTTGCTGAACGGACAGCCAAAACAGTGCCAGCTTTTTGGGGTTGAAATTTGTATGAAGTGAGCTATCTTGAGATAGGACGATTAGTTTTTCATCAGCCTTGACTGATATTCAAGTTGAAATGCTACTGACAAATGGGTTTGCAATCCACTTCTGTTGTTTACATTTTTCCATATCTTCAAGGAAGTAACATTCTAAATTTTCTTTCAATGCCTCCAAATATGCAGGTATTCCAGAAATTACGGAATCGTCTGGATTCACTTGTTTTTCGATTATGAATGTTTGAAATGTTTAGAAACAGTCATAATTGTTGTTTTCAATGTTACTCTTGCACAAGACTTCTCCAGGAAATTAAAGAACATTGAACTACTCATTTTAAAAATTAAAAAAATTTGTTTTTACAAACATTAAATTTCCAAATTTGCTAGCAGGAGGTATGAGGAGACAGCTGTATTTATTCCAAGTAGTTCAATAACAGTCCGTGTGAAAGATTAACATGAAATTTATTTTGGAATTTGTAAACACCCCGAGTGACCACGAACGTTACAAAGTTAATCTCGATGCTTATTTTAATAAATCAAAATGTAGTTGGTTTCTTTTATTGTATTGTAATGTAAATGAATATAGTGGTCATGTTGATAGGAGAATATCAGTCGGGAATGATAGAACGAGTGTAACGTAAATTTGTTTTTCAAAACTTTATCTATTATATGAAATTATACGCATGCGCATAGATGGTTAAAGTGTTTCCATGGAAAGAGCTAACACTACTTCTGATGTAATGCCCTTCCCTGTGACAGATTTTGACTCATCCACTTTCTTTCCATCCTAAACGAGCATCTCTACTGACTATACAATAGGGCAGGGCTTTGAGTAACTACTTATTCTACAGCTCATTAACAAATGCTTCCAATTTTCATTTTCTGAATAGTACTTTACAACATATGTTTCTTCATCAAATAAGATTTTCATAATTGAAAGGAAAAACTTCTCGCGACCCACCAATGAGTCGCGACCCATACTTTGAGAAATACTGACCTAGGTAGATCATGGAAAAATGAATTATATTCTATGTAAACAGCTTGATCAAAAATCAATTATAACTTTAATACCTAAGAAAAGACTCGTCTCGATCAAAAACACTTATTACATGTATATCAACAATATTAAAACTACTAAAAAATAATTGTCTACATCACAGTGCAGTCCTTCCACTAGTTGGCACATGGCATGGTGTGTAATGTAGTGCAGGATAATCAAATACGAGCTGAGCTTATTCCCTGAACGAAAGATGATAGATCAGTCGAGGAGATTTTCCCTTCGGTGTGCGCTTGAAATGAATTGTTCTTGCATCAGGTGTTCGCATTCCTTGTAACCGCCTCCTTTTCAAAAGATAGCTGTTCTTAACAGAAATCCAGACAAATTAATCATACTAAGAAGACTTCAGAGCACAAGATCTAATAATTAATAAGGTACTTACAATTATTGATAACTGCAAACAACAATGAATTTATTTGTTCTACTTTATATTGTAGGGGTTACTTTTGAAAATTTAGTGCAAAAATATGTTTGTATATATAAAATATTAGTAACCAATTAATACCATTAACATTATACTATAATATTAGTGATTTTGTAACTTAAGTATGCTTGAACTGCAAAAATCCTTCTTTGTTATTCTCTATTAAGTTGAGTATGGGTTGGAAGTAATATAGTCTATGGTTGTCATGTCCTTTAATTTCACTCATGGGACCCGCGATGGCTCAATGGTAGAGCATTCACTTCTGGTACGTGGGGATCCTGTTTTGATCCCAGCTCGTGCAAAGTGAGCTTTGTGAGTTTGCCTGAGTTTTCCCTTTCCTTCCATTTTCTTCATTCTACTATTTCATTCATTTCTCATCATCACCGTCTCCTTTAACCTCGTTGTATAATCGTGGGACGTTAAATATTTCATTTCTTTTCATTTTAATTTCACTTTCACTTGTGACGGGAATGACTTTCGGGTAGTGCGACGGATGTCCACGCAGAACAATCAAACTAAAAACATTGAAACGATAAACATTTTCTTTATTTTCGACTATTTAAATTTATTTTTTCTTTCCAAAAAGTATACGTTCAAACTTAGTCTTTAAGGAAGAAGTACGTAATTAGACACGTGGATCAGAAGATAAATTTTCTTGCCCTTAGAAACAAGAAAATATTACGCTGATATGTACTTTCAGAGTCAGATCTTCTAAATAGACGATGCAGAAGAGAAGCAGTTCACCATGTCATTAGTGTGAAACTGAGTAAAAGTATGAGTTTTGCTCAAAACTTTAGAACCCGAAAAGGGCATATCAGTATGTCTCTCATGCTACTTTCCCGAAGTTCAACGCTAGTGATATAGTAAGATTTATTATCTGAAACAATCAATAACTAATAAAGACTCGTATATTAGAACCTGGAAATCACTACATAATATCTTGATGAAAGAATATAGTATATAATTAAATCAACCTTGTCGATAGGGGCGTAGAGTTCATGATAGCAGTGGTAGCGCCTTTTCGCCTTGAATAAACAAAATGATGCATTAAAATAACTGATTTAAGAAGAATGTACAATATGAAGAACTAACTCAATTACTAGTTCTTCGCAAGAAGTGGATAGGTTTGTGGAAAGTATTTAAACTCTTTTTCTGTTAGGATACGAATGAGATATTAATATCAACTTAAAACATCGAGAGTGCCACTACTCATCTCAGTGACTTCGAAAACTATTGACTGGACACTAATACCGATCGTTTCAGATAATTTTTACACGTCATTTCCTTTCCATCCTACCTCTCACCCCATCACGATAAGGGCTGAATTTGAATATAAACGACATCGAAAGTGCCACTATTCATCTCAATGATTTCGAAAACTGCGGATAGGACATTAATATTGGTCGCTTATTTTATTATTATATTTACGTGTCATCCCCTCATTCCTTGACGATAAGTTGACTTATGTAACAAAACCCATCAAAATCATTTGAACGGTTAGCCACCTCCTCTCCACTCTTCGTCTCCTTGCCGAAAACATGCTAAAAACGTAAGTTAGGCCATGAATCACTCAAATACAAAAAATTTCATTGCTGCAGTCTAGGAGTGAAGAAGCAAATACCGTTAAATTCATTCTTATTTACACAGTGTATATATATATATATATATATATATATATATATATATATATATATATATATATATATATATATATATATATATATATATATAGAGAGAGAGAGAGAGAGAGAGAGGGTGTTAATGAACTATACCAACAAACTGTAAGAGGTGATTCCTTACATCAAAATAAGAGAAAAAGTTCATACGAACTTGTAGGGAAAAGTGCATAATTTTAAAGATAGGGTTGTCCAAAACAGTGAAAAAGCCAAATTTCAACAGGCTCTATTTCGAATTCGACAAACTGTGGATGGTGGTCCTTATCAGCATAAAGAGAGTCACGAATACGCAATCCAAAAATGCATATTTCATTAATTTTCAGTGGGTGTACAGAGTATTCCATAAGGGTGAAATTCCCAGACATGCCTTCAACCGAATTTTGAAATATGCTCTGACTTTATGATTGGTCCAAAGTAGGCAAACGATAAGTCTTGACAGCAGTGAACACGAAATCCTTGGCGCGATGTCGGAAGTGTTAAGGTTCATCAGCAGCACGGTTTCTCGTACTCGGGAAAACGCATACTACAGTGTTTTCTTTCACGCATATAAGTGAAGAAAACTTGAAATATATCGTGACGGAATACATCGCAGCACACGTCATTCCGAATACACACACACAAAAAAAACATGGAACTGCCGGTTCCTAACACTTCCGACTTCCCTCCAAAGCATTAGGTATCTATTCTTGTCAAGGTTTACCTCTTCCCTACTTTGGACCCTACTTGAAATCAGGATATATCTGAAAACTCTATTGAGAGCATATATGAGAATTACACCCTGTAGGGAATACCCTGTATACCTATTGAAAATTGACGAAATATGCACTTTTGTATTGTGTATGCTTGACTTCCTTTACGCTGATAAGGACCACGATCCACAGTTTTCCTAATTCGAAACAGGGCCTGTTGAAATTTAGCTTTTTCGCTATTATGGACATCCCTAGCTCTGAAACTATGGACTTTTCGCCATAGGTCCATATGAACTTTCTCACTTATTTTGATATGAGGAATCACCTTTTACAGTTTGACGGTATAGTTCATTAACACCCTATATATATATATATATATATATATATATATATATATATATATATATATATATATATATATATATAAGGTGTTTCAAAAACAACACCGTCAACGTTTAGGAGGTGATTCCTGACACCAAGATAAGACAAAAAGTATAGGCCAACCTGGGTGCAAAAATCCGTCATTTCACAGTTATAGGCTGCCGAAAGCATGAAAAATAAAGAACTTTGAAGGTTTGTAGTTCCGAAACTTATGGGACCTACCGTAGTCGGGTCAAAACTTCACCTAGGAACTAATATGTGCACTATCCAAAATTACATGTTTCAGAATCCTGCGGTACTCACGGAACAATCTTTATAGAGTTAGTTTGGCTGAAGATGTTATTTGAAGTACTCATCAACAACCTCTATAAAAATTGTTACGAAAGTATCGCAGGATTGTGAAACTTGCATATTTGGATAGGGCATATACTAGTTCCTAAGTGAAGTCTTGACATGACTACGGAAGCTCCCATAGTTTTGGAGCTATGGACCTTTAAATTTAATTTTTTCGTGTTTTCGGAGTTTATAACTCCAAAAGGAAGCATTTGTGGACCCAGGTTGGTCTATACTTTTTATCTTATCTTGGTGTCAGGAATCACCTCCTAAACGTTGGAGTTGTTTTGAAACACCCTATATATATATATATATATATATATATATATATATATATAGATAGATAGATAGATAGATAGATAGATAGATAGATAGGGAGAGAGAAAAAAAAAGAGATTTAGATATACAGGCATATCTGTATTCAGAATAAAACTTTAAGAATAATACGTTAAAAAATGTAGAATGTTGCACATTCTTGTTTTGGAATTATAAATATTTTAAATTTAAAATCTGACCCAAGGAAAGACATGTTGTTACTAATATGAGTACGGTTTCGGCAATGTACGATTGTCTTCATCAAACACATTATTTAACACAGAATAGGAAAAATAAGTGTTTGCTTTGTACAGATGTTATATTTATTTAACGTATTATTCCCAAATACCCACGGTGCTTCATTTGAGAATAATTTTATCTCTCATACTAAATTTATTCTTAAAAGAGCTGTCTGATATCATTCTTGTATTATTTTGTATGGAATACCCCAGATTAACTAACCGTCTTTGTTACTATATTTATAAATGTACAATCTCGTTATTTTTGCTATTCTAGATAACAAACATAGGCATTAAGGTGTGCTAGAAGTCTTAACAATCAGCTCTAAATTTATAAGTGTTCTTAAATGTCAGTACAAAACGTGGGAACGTTTTCTCTGTTACTGCATATTGTTATCGTTGCATTTTACAAAATCATAAATAAAAATGAAGAGGAAGAGAAATTGTCCTGTACAGTACTTTCATTGGAAAAGGCATTTACTTTCACCAATTGACTCCTAGTAGTAGATCGTGCACTTATGACTCAGCAGGCATTTTTGGAATCACGATCTTTCATAAAAATGAAAGCAGACTCCTTCGGTAAAATGTATGTATTTCTTTATTGAGAAGGTGCTATACTTCAACTTTTACTACTTCGTAGAAACATCAAAGTACATGCGCTTTCTCTTATCGGCATATGATTTACTTTTCATTTGTTACTCCATACCAATGGAGTAGTGAAAGGCATATATGAGTCCAGATCTGCTTGCCAAGCATAATATTAGCTATTATGTCTAACATTCTTGACATTCAAATTTCTATCAACAGCAAATTTTATATTGCTATTCGTTCATAGTTCTTCGAAAGTGACATAACGATGAGTTAAACCTTTCATAAAAAAACTACGGTATCTATTTGTAGTAGTATCAAGAGAGGTCCCCTCCTCAAGTGCGGATAACTCACACTGTGTATAATTTTAACTCAAACGTTAGTTGACAATCAAAATTTACATAAAAATCATTTATTGACACTATTTTAACTTGAAATATGATTGAATATAGAAACTTATAATTACATATGTACATGTTGATGTTTACAATACACATTTTTGAAGTCTTCGAATATAAGTTCGTCAATCATATAGGATTTACGAACCATCTGGTGTAATGAATACATGGTTCATCAGTCCTTGTATCAGAGTATTTAATTTTTTGAAATTTATTGCAAATTTACAAGAGACTAAGCATGAGGATTTTTATTCACCTCAATGAAATCTAACGATCGATATGTCTCATCTTTGGATAATTTCTTTTTCCGTTAAACGTTAATAGTACTGTAGATTCTTTATCTTTTATTAGTAACTGAAATACCAATTCTTCACACGGGAGAATGGCTGTTGGGATATATTTTAGTCCCCTTAATCTTTAGGATATGCTTTTCAATGAAGGTGCAATGATAATAATCTGTAAGATACTCTACTTTTAGTATACATTTGGAACACCCTATCCTCATAGAATACGAATTTTGATCGAAATGGCATGATAAAAACCCACTTGAAGTAGATGCTAAGTTATTTCAAACGGATCTCTCGTTTTCCTGACCGCAAAAACCACGAATTCGACATTATTCTCGATCATTTTTGGTATTCTAGATTTTACCCCTTCTCACCACGCCAATGGGAGCTGAACGTGGAGTTAAATAGCAATGGGAGTGTCTGTATTCATCTTAGCGATTCCGAGAACTATGGATTCAACACTAATATAGGTCATTTTCGATCATTTTTAAATGCACCCCCCTTTCCACTCCCCATAGTTGTGCTAGGGAGTCTTACCTCCACAGTATTGTGTTCCAGATTGTAACTAATATATGTACCAAGTTTGGTTAAAATTGCTCCAGGCGTACCGGTACCACAGTTACGATAGAACATAAATACACACATACTGAAGTATTAGAACAGAATAAAATACAGAATAGGAAATCTGGACGCTGTATTGATCTGTATACCGTGTACTTTACTTCACAGAATACAAAAGAAATAGAGAGATATTAGCATTTAGAAAATAATAACTTTAAAAAAGGTCATAAATCCATGTGTGTAAATAATAGGGCGAACTAAGTATTTGAATTAGTTGTGTTGTCTGGGAATAATGTACTAGTTTTGATAATTAAAATAGTTTAGATCTATACTTGAATTCACACAAATTAGTTGATACTACACATTTCATTTACCTTTTCCTTTCTCATCGTTTCTATTAATGATATTTGCACGCAGTAAGTCCCAAAGATCGAAATGAAACTTAAATCTTTCGTTGAGAGTCGTTCGACATTTCATATGAACCAATTCTTGAGAATTCTAGTACCCAATTCTCGAGAACAATTGGTGAGAGTAATGTCAGTTCATTTCTTTGTTCAGCGTCTAATTTTGAGATCGAGTTCTGTAAGACGGTATACAAGTCAACTGTTCTTTATCATATAGAAGTCAACTGTTCTTTATCATTGAACTTGGGATATACTTTGATGAGAGACGCTTACTGCACCAGAGATCAGATCAAGATTTCCCGTAGCCAAAGAAGCATTCAATAATTAAAGATTGATCTGAACCAACAGGTTTAATTGGTCAAGTGCTTTATGTAGAGTATTAGAACGTATGGTTCAGAGACTTGGATATTATGAAAGTTAGAGCAAAAATATTTAGAGAGGTTCAAAATGTATGTTGTAGGAAGATGAAGAATGGACAGAGAGAGAGTATAAACAAAGATGTTTTATAACGGATAGGAGAGAAGAAGAAACTTTTACCTAGCATCCTTAGTACGAAGAAAAATTGGATTGGACACATCTTGCGAAAAAAAAATGTTTATTCCATAGCGCTATAGAAGGAAAGATGGAAGGGGAGCAAAAGCTAGAAAGAAGAAGAACAAAACTTATCTATGATTGAAAAATACAAAATATTGGAGTTAAAAGAGGAAGCTCAAAATCGAGAAACATGGAAGAAACATTTCCAGTCCCAAACCTAAAATTAAAAAAAAAATCATTAGTCCCAGCTGTCAAAAGGCAGAATACTAAATAATAATAATAATAATAATAATAATAATAATAATAATAATAATAATAATAATAATAATAATAATAATAATAATAATAATAATAATAATAAGTGTCTTACTATTAGGATTATGTATGTCACTGTTAGGAGTAGGACTATGTGTGTCACCAATAGAGAAAAATAAACAACAATAGACACAGTCTGCTACTTAACAGGCATTGTTTAACATATACACTACATCTGTTCTAGTACACTTAAACGTCAATCATTAACGGCAACGAACGACGTACTTTTTGGCGCCATAAATTTTTTTCTCGATTTTCTCGAAAACTACGCATGGGGGCTTGTTCTCGAACATCTTACTTTGTTTAGCTCGATATTTTCTATCAATCGTTATGTATTGTGTCTTTCGACAATATTATCTATATTATATCTATCTATATGATCTATATTATATATATAAAAATGAAAGTAACTATGTTGATAACTTAATAACTCTTGAACCACTAGACCGATCTCGATCAAATTTTCAACGAAGATTAAGCCAAGGCCTGGGATGGTTTTTATAATTTCGCTTTGATGGTGCAAGTTGGAGGAGGGAGGGGTATATATATATGATTGTAAATGACCAATATTAATGTCGAAATCACAGTTTTCGGGGTCACTGAGAGGAACTGACACTTCCGATGCCATTTAAATTCAACTCTACCCCCATTAGTACTCCTAAAGGGAGACATGTAAAAGTAATTGAAAATATCTATATTAGTGTCGAATTCATAGTTTTTGGAGTCTCTAATTTCACTGGTAACAATTTTGATGTCCTTTATGTCCAAAATGAAATGTATTCTTCCCATGCGAAGAACGGGCATTTTACTAATAGGTTATAAAAAATAATCTTTAAGAGTTACCCATAATTTTGGGTTATTTCTTATTAACCCTATAATGTACTGACGTCTTCCTAGTATCACAATGAAAAGCTTCATGAAGATATACTTCAATATCAATTTTATCTTAATAGATGGTGTAGTTCTTGTACAGGATCGACTTCTAGATTTACAAAAAAAAAAAAGTTTTTCCGAAAAGTAAGCATCAGAATTTATTATTACGTATATCATTTTTTTTTTCCAGCTCAATGAAACTTTTTTCAACTGGCGATATGTTTCTCCTCTGAACAACTTATTTCCTGTTAAAAAGCTAATGATAGTTGTAGAATTAAATTCTAACTTAACGTTTTTTCATACATAACAAAATATAAGAGATATAATTGTATAACCTATATTCATTTTCGTTTTCTTTTTATTTTCCAGGGTCTGCAGGCCATCCGATGTCCCGCCGGTCTTTACTTCGATATAGAAAAGCAGACGTGTGACTGGAAGGATGCAGTGAAGAACTGCAACCGGAAAAATAAGGAACGGAAAGTGAAACCGTTACTTTACACGGATGAGCCGCTCTGTCAGGTAACGTATAAAATGACTCTTTTTCTATTGCCTGCAAACACACACACACACACACACACAATAACAAGTACCTTGAACTTATGTGTGTGCTCGTTACGATGTATCACTCCGTGCAGCCTTGTGTATATCCTTGTAAGAACTGTATGTACTGTGAAGAACAAGTTATGGGTAAAGCTTTCTCATCCGATGGTTCTCACATCGGTTTCTCATACGATGCAATGCAAGTACAGGGTGCGCTAGAAGTATTTGAACGTCTCTAACATTCTTTGGGGGAGTCATTTACCTAATCATCTTGATATATGTTCTGTGACATTGACAGATCACTTTCAGAAAACATAAATATTCGTGCACTATGGTTCTCAACTAATATCTTCAAATTGACGTCACAGTTACCTGCTTCTAATATCATCAAATGCAATGTCTTTCGCGTTCTCCTAATTTTTCTTTGAAAATGAAATGAAATCTTTAAGTTTTACGTCCCACGGTTATGCCGGTTAGGCTAAAGGAGACGGTGATTATGAGAGATGAGTGAAATGGTGGAATGAAGAAAGTGGGAGGAAACGGGAGAACCCCGAGAAAACCCACGAGCACGGTGTTTGTCCACCACAAAGTTCACTTGGCGGGGGCTGGGATCGAACCCGGGACCCCAAGCACCAGAGGTGAACGCTCTACCACTGAGCCACCGCGCCCCCCTTAATTTTTCTTTGAATCGAGTACCTGGCTTATAGTTTTTCTTCAAGGGGGACACGATTGCCCAGTGGTAGAGTACTCACACCTCGTGCGAAGGATGCCTAGCGAGGTTATTCCGTATGTTTGTTGTTGCAGTTTTTGAATAAAAAAAAAAACACTTGAGGAAAACCTGAGAGGAATGAAGGTTCAAAATACATATTTAAAAAAATCAAAAGTAACTATGGTTGGAATGCAACAGTCTGTATCAAACTGTGTAGCAGGAATTAGGAAATAATGTAATCCAAGTGAGTAATTTTCAGTACCAATGCACTCTTTAATCCGGGTAACTCCGGGAGTGTCAGATTAGTGATCTTGCCGGATTATCGAACGTCAATACAGTTTTAACGGAAATTCCTAAGATAAACCACTCAGACAAAGATACAAATAATTAAAACATGTATTTTATATGTTTATGCACATTCTTAACCTATGCAGATAACCTACAAAGCATTTCATCATTCTAGCAAATATGGAGTTTAAAATATTATCCTCATTTATAATTCAACAGAGTGGAAAATTAAATTCAAACGTTGAATATTCATTTAATTGAATATTCTTGTTTTAGTAGAAAACAAAGTATGAAATAAAATTAATACAGTGTAATAATATTTTAAACAAGTTGTAATAAGGTGCTGTATAGGAAGGAAAAACATACCGTATATACGTGAGCGTTATTGTTTAGGAAAAGGTCTTTGATATTACGTTGCTTTCGTAATTCGAATCTTTTCTTCGAAAAATCGTTACATAATTTATAGTTATACAGACTTGTACTTTTGTTGAAATCCACTAACCTCCCGAAAGAAAAGGCGAGCAGATCGATCGATGCCGAATTAAAGAGCGTCTTCTGTAGTAGTAGTACTGCAATTAGTAAAAATATGAAGTGCGAAAAAATAAAAGAAAATTTAACTTACCTGTATAAACTGGAGAATATTTTTTAACTCTTCTAAGACGATAGTAAAGAGGATTATGTAAAATTCAGATTTATAAAGAACAGGATTCCGTTTATTATAAGGATTAAGAATATATAAATATTTTCTTAAATATTTTCTCACTCACACAGCCCATAACTCTTAAATGTTTTGAGTTTTAGATATTAGCATTACACGAAACGTACAGTGTTGTTTAAAAAAAAAATCTGGTCAGCCACCTCTCTTCGAAAAATCTTGTACTCTTTACACATAATTGGAATTAAATCAAATAAATGTGGATTTTCTTTGGTTATTTGAAATGTTTGTTTAAAGGGAAAGTATTAGAATTTCCTAGTAAAGTGGGTGGCCCCAAGATTTTTGAATCAATCTGTACATTTGTGAATGAATGGGATATGGATAGCCACTGTGAAACTCCCCGTTACGCATGAAGATGTTAGCGGATTAACTTCATTAACGAACTTAGCCGAGATAATGACTCTAGCTATCTATTGCAAAAAGAAAAATCAAATATTCGCTTTCGCTCAGAAGTTATCGTGTAAAGAAACTAATGTACGAACGAACTAACATTTCGTTCCTGTAAGATCTCCATATGAATAATCCAAATAAAAAGAATGGTTTGTGGCTTTTGAAACATAGGTATATTTTAATGAAGAATAATGGAGAACATATTGCTCGATCGAACACAATACTATTGTGAAAATGTTAGGAACAGGAGGGAAGAAATAAATAATGTTAAATGTAATTAAACAGAAACAAAAGATCTCTCTTTTAACTAGTAGATTCAACATTAGACTAAGGAAAAACTTGATCAAGTGCTATATATGAAGTATTGGATTGAATCGTTCAGAGGCCGGGACATTACGAAATTTAGAGAAGAAATATTTAGAGAGCTTCGAAATATGGTGTTGGAGGAAGATGAAGAAGATAAAATGGACAGAGAGAGTGATAAACGAAGATGTTTTAAAACATATAGAAGAAAAGACGACACATTTTGCCAACATCCTTCGTAACAAGGCCAATTGGATTAGACATATTTTGTGAAGAAATGATCTCCTATAAAAGGAAAGATGGAAGGAAAGCAAGCAATAGGAAGAAGTACACAACTGATAAATGATTTAAAAAGTAGAAGAAAAAGTTGGGAGTTAAAAGAGGAAGCTGAAAATCGAGAAATGGAAGAAAACATTTCCAAGTTCAAACCTAAAGCTAAAAAGGAAAATTAATCCTCATTAGTCCCAGGACCTGCCAACAGACAGAGTGCTTGATAATAATAGTAATTAAACAGACAAGAATAACTTTAGTTAATGCATTTATTTTGTTCTAATGACCGTTGTAAATCGCCCTGGGGAAGGAAAAGGAGAAGGAAGAGACCACGATTAATGAGAGATGTTAAAACAACAGCTATATCACGTCAAAGGGATTAGTGCTAATAATGATGCCTGTGCAGGATAATAGATTCTCATTTTAAGCAAATAACCTGCTAGTGATGGCAAAGATGATAAATCTTTATTATATTTTTCTGTAAATAGTAAAATCATTAAAATAAAGACAGTATCACGTCTATATAAGAAAATAGATTCAATGCATAGAAGAAACTTTGCATCTTGTTAAAACAAATAGAAAGAGCAAAGAGGAAGACTTTACAAGGGAAAACTTGTGGATTTATTAGAACGAAAAGAATCTCAATTAAGAAAGTTTGAACGTTGCAAAAGGTACTAAACCTTTTAGTAATATTCATTTCTACTTAACTTGCAGAACTTTCATTACTTGTTATATTCTTTATTTATATCAGTACTTAGAGGGCATAAATTAGGCCTAGAGAACAGAATACTCTGTCTCATCATCAAGAGTTCTGAATTCAAACGCTGAGATTGAACTGTCCGGAACTGTCCCTCAGTCGGGAAAATGAATGCGAAGAGTGTGTCTTTACATAGATCTTGGTCGTATATTTTACACTTCTTTGGCATTGCTCACTAGCAACCTATGAATCGGTCAAGTGGGGTTGTTGCCCCAGGTCCCACGCCATAAGAGGGGAGAGTTAGGAAGAGCCTCAAGTTTACTATTTCAAATTCATTCTTGGGAATCAAAATATTTAGAGATGAAGAACTATTGTGAAAGACATTTCCACGACCGTATACTGTTAATATCTTGAAGTGCACACATAGTGGAATATCATTATTGCTGACGTGAAAAAATCCAATTCGCGCAAACTAACATATTCATACTAGATATGGAATTATTTTGTAAATTACTGAATCCAGAATCCGACGTGAGGGCAATGGCATTGTTCTTGTTTCTTTATCGTTGATTCTTGACGGTTCCAGCATAGGCGCGTCCTCCAGCGAGATTTAAGAGAAGGTAATTACCCACATGGATCTTCGAAAGGGGTTCGGGTCTTCGTTAGGATTAGGAATGAGATTTCTGGGCTTTCGGCATCTATGGCCATGTTAACCAGCGTTTCTTTCAAGAAAAATGTTCCGGGAGACACACTTAGTATTCGGAGGGGCACATATTTTCACATGTTTTATTCTATTTATTATTATATTATAGACTATTATTTTGGTCTCCTCCGGGGTGGGGGGGCACTCTCAGAACTCCGGAAAGTGTCTGGAAGAAACATTGATCTTAACCTGTCATGTACGGGAGATGTCGTCCCTTGGCAATCACACTATCTGAGAAAAGGAAAGGAAGGAAGCAGCTTGAGACCTGTATTCAGGTCCCATCCCGGCATTTGCCTGGTGTGAACGAGGAAAACTCAAGAAAACCTCACTCAGGACGGGTGGCCTGAAAATACTTTTATACTGTTTAGACCAAGTGTCCCCACTGGGAATCGAACCTAGGACCTCTAGCACCAAAGACGAGAGCGTTAGCAACTACGCTACGCGGAATCACGTTTGTTTTCGTGACATATGTCAAATCGTGTTAGACTCGCTTACTTACCCACTATAGTATTTAATATATTTACTGTAATTAATAATTTATAAAGTTACAGGATGTGTGTCAATAAGAATTATTTTACATGAAGTGTTATGTGCAACAAGATGTGTGTATTCGCGACTTCGCCTGTGTATCGGTCTTTTTTTCCTCGCTCCTTTGGAAAAAACTTCGGGCGTTTCTGCGTTTCAGTTAACAGTGGTCGCAGGCTGTATGTGGAAATTTCTTAAGGAAGTAAATAAGTCAAATTTTGCCTAGCTGGAGCTGTAGTAAAATCATGTAATGAAACTCTTTCGGAGGCGAGATAATGTGGTGGGGATGAATCTGTTCTCAGCTAGGTAATATTGTAAGCTAGTCTATGTATTCACCAACTGCACCCAATTTACGTTACAATGTGATTCGGAGTTTTTAGCTAAAAGATCCACTCCTCATAGCCTCAGTGTTGTTTGCAAACATCATCAATGGATTTTGCCTAGAATGAATTAGATCTTGTTTGAATTTTTTTGGAATATCGTTTGTATGAATTTGGAAACTTTTGGAAAAGCACATGATCTGTTACGAAGGAACAGGAAAGGAACTTAATTGCTAAAATCATTGATAACACACATGACCAAAACTAGTGGGAAGAAACAGGAGAATTTCAGGAAAACCCATAATACGGTGCTGTCCACTATAAATTTACATAAATCGATGTTTAATCTGTAATCTTGCGCATTCACTCCCCCTCCTCTAACTTTCTTAAATAAAAAGAGTGTGTAAGAAAGATAAGATCACAGTCGGTTGGTAGCTTAAACGATTGGAGAGTCGTCATTTTTCTTTGTTGTATATTTCACTTTTTAATACAACACTTTAATCGAAGTAGCTTTAAAATTCACTAAAATGTATCAGATCGAGGTTTGACAAGAGATGCTAACGTTGTTTCTTTCGAGGTCGAAGAATATTAGAAGTTCTGGGTTAACTGGCTTAAATTCAATTATACTTAAAAAAAAGATTTTGCTGTTATTTTAATTTCTCTTTCCTTCTTAGAAGTTCATTTCACATACAGACTAATTTTAGTATTACTATATGTAAGAAATACAAGGTAATATAGAATATGAAGATACAATTATTAATTTTATTACTTGTCCGAAACAAATAAATGACCTCATTAATGAAATACAGATCTGTAAAATATAAACTAAAATTAGGGATGGGCACGAGACAAGATTTGAGACTGCCTCGTCTCGAAAATGTGCTGTAAAAGTGATGTCTCGACTCGAAAAATATATATTTTTCTATTGGAAGAGCTGTGTCTCGACTCGAATTTGGTCAGGAAAATTCTGTCTCGACTCGACTCGAGCGCATTCCTAACTAAAATCATTAAATCCATTTGCTACAGAAATAGGATTTTATTTCTTTATTTTAAATTTTATTTATTTATTGTTGTTAAAAACAAATTACATTTTTCTGAGCGGAGTCCTGAGAAAAACTAAACAAAAAATTATGATACCCTAAGAAATAAAAAAAGGAAACATGAATATAAAAATTGCTTTCGGTTCGTTGAAGATACTCGTATAATCGCTAGAATTCTGCACCTACGTACAGGCCGATATGTAATAATAGTTTATTTGCCCTATAGGAGTTATGATGCCTGTCGAATTTTTTTGAAATCTCGACATTTGAAAACTATTCGGAGTTTTTTTTTCTTTATTCCCATGTACATTTATTACGAAGTAAACATAATATGCTACATACAAAAGATTTACTGTTGGAGCTAAAGTGAACTATCTAAATTAGCGGGTATAATTGATTTAGAATTTAGATTGCTGGGCTTTCGGCAACTATGGCCATTTAGCTCGTCACGTATGAGGGATGACGTCCCTCTGCGAGCACACTATCCGGGGAAAGGGAAGGAAGGAAGGAAGCGGCCTGGGACCTATAAGTTAGGTACCATCCCGGCATTTGCCTTTTGTGAATGAGGAAAACCTCATTCAGGATGGCTGGAATGAAAAAGCTTTTTTACACTTTTTCGACCGAGTGTCCCCACCGGGAATCGAACCCGGGACCCCGGACATAATTGAGATACTAGTATCTTTGTATATGTCTATTACCATTAAGAGTGTCATGTTTTCAGGAGTATTTCGTGTTTATGTAGGCTATATTTTGTTGACGATACAAAATGTTGAACATACTGGCTGTTTTGAGAACCATCAATAGTCCTCAATTTCTCAGCTTGACTGGAAACTATGGACTTTTTCGTGGCTAATATAGGGCTCACATATTTCTAGATTAAAAATCCGGGACATTCTATGGAAATGAAGATAAAACATGTTCATAGTTATGCACAAGTTTCCTTCTGAAATATCAGAAGTATTTAAATAATAAGTCAACACTCATCAAAAGTGGATGATGGAAAGTAACTTATTCCTATCAATTGAGTATCGGTGACTGATAAAAACAGGATATTTTTTTTCAATATCGCACAATGATATTAACTTGTCTTTTGGAGGGAAGCCTGTACATTTGGAGTTCCCAAAAATTTCTGGGGAGAGCAAGTGATGTAAAGTCGGGATGTCTTAGAGCCCTAGGCTAATAGTTACCGTTGCAGGCTTTTGTGTGAATACTTTGGTTCGATTTTCAAGCATCCGGAGACAAAGCTCTCGTTTCACAGTCGGAATGTTTTGATTTGACCCCTGCCAAAGATGTTTTCTTATTCTCCTATGCAAATACAAGGACATTATTTTTTTTAATGTAGGCTCATTTTAGATGACGTTCAGAAGTGTTTTAAACTGATATCATAGCTGTTAAGGAAACATATATATATCCTTTGTCAGAATTTAATTCGTTCATTTCTCTTTAAAAAAAAATAAAGTAGTCTTTCATTTACTTCATTGGTGTATTGAAGAGAATACTAGATTTAAGTCTCCTCCCAAGTAGCGTCTTGCATTGGGTGACTATAAAGACTGAAACTAATGAGAAGAACTGATAAACGGAACACGATGCAGATGTGATCAGTATGTCCGTCATCAATCTCAGTACCTTATCAAAAATTCTAACATGTTTCCTTGGGTTCATCTCTATCTATACAGTGGTGTCAGGATGGTTGTCTCCTCTCAGATAAGTTTCAAATTCCAAATCTTAGTGGCGTGAACTTTAATTTCAAACTTCTTCATACCGTAATTTTCAAGACGTTGAGGTAAGATGACAGCGGTACTATTTATCAGCCGTGTTCACTTCTTTTCTTCATTATTCTTAATCTGGAAACATATTTTTTTTAATATCTAGACCAACATGGGGTACGCAAATGCATCATTTTGAAATTATAGCCCGCCGAAAATCGTAGGAACCGTACATAAAGAAGCATAACTCGAAAACCATGTGTGAAATGAATGTCGAATAAAAACGCCGTAACATTAATGTTTAAATATTTAACAGTTTACATTTTCTGATTTATCATTTATCGTTTATATAAGAATTCGTAAATTTCCTCCTGTGCTCCGACGTTAATCCTGTCACCGTCTCTGCTTCAAATCCACTGGTATATTAATGGAATCTAAATCAAAATAATCACTAAGTCACTTTATTCGATGGGGTTCTCGTGTTATTTATTTCATCCCTTCGAGCAGCTTTTCGAGACTGAGAAATGTCGCATTTCTGTTCCACGTTGGTTTAAATCTTTCCTCATGTTTTCGAGTAAGGAATTATTTCTCAAAGTGTGACGGTGTATAATATGTACACCGTCATGTGTATATATATATATATATATATATATATATATATATATATATATATATATATATATATATATATATATATATATATATATATATATATATATATATATATATATATATAATGACTATTGTGGTAGGTTTAGCCCCGTCTGAAAATAAAATGCTGTTGAATTATTGGCAAATAGAGGCTTGCGGAAGCCTGTGATCGCAGTTCAACGGGACAGATGCTCTGAATAATTATATGGATTATGATATTTATTGAAAAACTGAAGTGAAAACTTTGCGTTGCATTAACATAAATCCACTTGTTACAAGACTCGATCGTCTCGAAAATATTGCCTTTGAAATATGAAAGTAAACAAATTGCAATAAATGCAATACTTTCAGTTTTATAAGGGACTGGAGGTGCTTATTATTAGTACTAATGTTGTATTTAAAGTTTAGTCTTACAATGCTTTTTGTTTTTTTCTTGTCCAATAGGATGGCTTCTTAGCTTGTGGTGATGGCACCTGCATAGAAAGAGGCCTCTTCTGTAATGGAGAAAAGGACTGTAACGACGGGTCTGATGAAAACACGTGTGGTAAGTACCTACCACAAACTTCATTTTTAACCTGGCCCTAGTGTAGCATATAATACCTGTATGATCTTGTTAGCTTCAGTAAATAAACCGACTTAATTTTTGAAAGTATTATCGGGTAAGTTCTGAGTTTGGACAGTAATTGAAACTTGTGTGCGCAGTGTTACATATTATATTCAAATATTTGAATGAATTATAAAGTATAATCCATTATAGTTAGGTTCTTGATGAAGATTATTTTGCAACACAGTTCACATTTGCTAATTCTCATAAGCCCAGTAAATGTTTTGTCAATTTCACATAAATTGCTACTATGCTATTCCTAATAAGATTATAGAACTAAGTGTAAAATGAAAGAACCTGATTCATTTTTGTAGATATTTTCACCCCTTAGTATATACCCATCCGTAATACTCAGGGACAGCTCTCAGAGACGCCTCCTTACCTCACAGGGCTGAAGAAGATAGTTGGTAGAGTTGTAGGTTAAAGGGGCCAGGGTTTTTCGTTTCAAACTGGTCGTAATGTATTCCTAAGGTCCCAGATATTGTTTTCAGAAAATTTTAGACTGCTGTTAACTCAAAACTTTGTCCAAAATTACGATATTATGGACAAGGTTGACATAATGTGGACATAATGTGGACATAAATTTTCTCGTTTGGGTTTGTGCAATTCATCAGGTTTGCGTGCGGGGTCTGAAAGTTCTGAAAATACCATTTGGGACATTAGAAACTCATTGTGATCAAGATTAAACCGGTAAACCTAGGACCCTTTTATCTACCCCGCCTACAGATGATAAATTCCATCGTAATTTGGGGCATTTATTTTTCAGTTTTCCACGGTCTGAAAATTTCTAAAAAATAATACTTAGGACCTCAGGGACACACTGTGATTAAATTTTAACCGAAAGACTGCGGGCCCTTTTCTACACACTTATGATGCTAAATAGTTAAAACTAAAAAGTAAATGTTGTGATTAATTTACTCTTTATTGTTTAGTAATATTTTGTAAGCCAAAAGACAAGTTGTACTAAGGAGTAAATCTTCCTTAAAAATTAGGACATCTTAGTTTCTTGATCCCACGCGATTGCTACGAGTATATGTATTTGAGTATGTACTTCTCAAACACTAAGTTTTAAGATGCTATGAGTAACTCAAATATACAGTAAATACCTTGTTGTAAGAAGCGTTATAATAATTATTATTATCAATGGGAGGAAAATTGAGCTCTGGAACTATGCTCAGTCGTGCTTGAAGCATCTATATTGTTACAGCTTTACAAACAAAACACAGACACTATAATTAAGATATTTCAACATTGTATCATTGTAGGAATAACATCTTATACAATACTGAGTTTACTACTGTGGAACTGCACGGAACGATTCTATCTTCCGCATTGCTTAGGAAAGCAGTATGCTGCAATCAAACACTAATAAATGTTTTCTTCGATATCCTTTTATACCGTACGATGAGAAAATGTAGTATTTTTAGTTAATTGGACAGTTTTAGAAACATTGGTAATAGTTTCTATCAAACAAAAGGGAAATCTTGTTTTTCAGGAAATATACATTGTGAAGTACAATAGTAGTGTCATGTGTGAAGCTAATGAGAGAAATTCCACATCTCTTGAATGAATGTAAAATATTTCTCAATATCTCTCACAACAGCCCAGCAAATTATTTTCCACGTGCATTCATTCAATATTTTTTCTTACATCAGCTTAAGAAAAGAGGTGAAAATGAGCAAGATTCAGACGTAAGAGTAGTATTTTTCTTTACCATCTAATATACAGATAATTCATGACCTATGAAGTTTCCATTTCATGCGCTTTGTTCTGTGTTTACAGCGAACAAGAGGAAAAAATGTATTTTTATATTTCAAAGCAGTTTTTGTAGAAATCCTACTGTTTTGAGATTTTTATTGTTATACCGACAATGCGTTTTGTTTTATTTCTATCAGTTGGGGTTGTGGTAGCTCAGGGAAAGATTGCTCATATCTAACGCGAGATGTGTGTAGCTGGATCAAAGACCATGTGAATTTGTAGAGGGAAACATTCGTGTTCATGAGTTTTCTCGGGAGTTCTCCCTTTTTTTCTCATTATTTAATAATAATTCACATTCAATAATAATCCATTTCGTGTGTTCTACACATCATAGCTGTGGGGCATAAAACTAGAAATTACATTTTATTTAAAGTTAAATTTGGAGCAAATAAGCATATATTGCTTTTGAAACATCAATAGTTAATTAAAATAAATTCTGGCCGGTAGAAAAAGGAAATCTTATAAATTACAAATATATTCTTGTTGCAGAAGGAATTATGAGTTTATGTTTCTTGGAAACATCTACCTTAAAATAATTAAAGATTTTCAAGGATTAACTATTAATAGTTTCTTTGAAAATTTTTGTTTCTTAAGTTATTTGTCTTACGTAGAAATTTCATTATTTTGTTATCTTATAGTCTCACAAATAAAAGTTTTCTTCATATATTGCCGTATGTCTCAGTAGTCCTTCGACACATGCAATTCTAAGAATTTCCCGTTATATTTAGGTTTCACGAAAATTTTAATATCGGTTTGTGCTTTTATCCCGTATTTTTCTTGCCTCATTTTATTTTTCGTTTCAATTTATTTTCTATATATGTTTGTTTGCGTCAAATTTAGTAAACAAGTTTTCATCTACTTATATTGCCTTTTTTTATAATATTATTTCCCATTAATATTAATAGGAAACAGCACAACATTTTCATCAATTACTATTCAGAATCTATGCGCTAATTAGCTCAGAATTGAGTTCAATACATTATTGAAATCTCAGAATGTTTATAGTTCCCCGACGCAGCGCTTATGTTTCAGAGTACATATCAAATTCAATAAAAAAGAGAAACAGGATGTATGAAGTGTCGAGTAATTATTTATTTCCTTCTTATACATTCTTTTGATTCTGTAAATTTTCGTGAACTGGTAATATTTCCAAGTACAAGAAAGTTATTTAAGTCTGAGCTTTATAGAAAATCATTAGGGAAGGAAAAGCTCAAGTGAATTTGAACTCGCTTCAACGAGTTTCTCCAACTAGAACGAACAGTATTATACAATCATTCACAAAATCAACGGGCACATTTTATATGTAGATTTTATCACAGAGTGACGTTTCCTGGTGAAGTAGCTAATGCTTGTGCTTTCTGGGTATGTGCTCCCAGGATCGAACCTAATGGATAATACTAGTCCCGAAAACAAAAACAAAATAATTCAGACCCCACTGTAATTAGTAGGTTCTCTTCCGTAGAGTTATGATTCACTATGCTCATTTTAACGAAGAATCGAACACCAAGAGCCTTATGGAGAGTCGTTCTGACGCGTGATTAGTGAAATACTAAAGAGATCGACTAACATATGTTTCCTGCAGTAGTCAGGCCTTTAGTATGACGCTAATCATATGTCAAAACGACTCTGCATAAGGCAGCAATAGTTTTTATTCAATTAATCAAACCTTTTTTTCACATTATCCTTGTATATTTAAAATTCTACAATAATATTAGTGTAGAATGCGAAAAAGAAATCTTCTTCAAAGTAGGTCTCATTGAGTGAACAAAATAGCATGAGAAAAGGATAAATTCTCTTGTGTAGTTTTCGAGAAAAGATACAAGAATAAACTTTTGTCACACCAAATGTCATTTTCCTGGCCAACAATAACAGGGTCAATAACACAACCTATTGAAATATATCCGTGAAAAGCCGTTTATTTCAACAATAGCAAGTTAGCGGTATACTCTAGAGTTAATAAGATATAAGACACTATCATTTATCCTTAAACTGTAATTTTAAGTGTCTCTCAATTCATGTTTTTGGAGTTTTTATTATTTATTTATTTATTTTTGAGTTTCCGTTAACTTTATCCGTCACCGGATAAATAATGATCAACTAAGATAGTATCTTAATATATCCGGAAGAAATGAGGCTGTAGTAGATACGAATTTTATAGGTAATAAAATGAAATTATCTCAATTTCGGTCGGATCTAAAAGCAACCAACTTTATTTTTCAACATACACTGTAACTATCATTTTGAAAGAAGTTTAGAAAATTCATACAAGTGTTTTTGTACATCGAAGGCCATTTTGCTACTAGCAGTTTTTATTCTCTTAATTGCATCTCATGGTCGTTCATTAAGATAGGTGAAATAAGAAGGTGTTAAATAGGAACACCTTGGCATATACAGAAATGCATTGTTTAATTATTGTTCTTTTTATGTGATAGTTGAGTTAGGTTTCTGCCCCCAGTGTGAAATATTTAAATCACAGGTGGAAATCTAAAGCCAGAAAAAACAGCTACGGTGAGTTATGATATCTTTACTTTTCCTATACAGAGCCCAACAAATTACTATTAGACAATTAGTTTCACTAGAGTTCAGCGTCCGTTTCAACACTGAGGATATATGAAGCGTGAACCTACAGTTTAAAGTTAAATCCCAATCACCGTAATATGTCCGAATTTTGAGTAGTTGGATCTATCGGATGACTTAACCAAACAACTCATCGAGCTCGGGAGTCCGTGCACCAAAGGTACACTCTTTAATATGAATTTCTTAGCAAACAGAAATATTCTGAACAGAAAGGACTGTGTTTTTTATAGGTAATAACAAAAGAAATGACATTTTCTACTAAATGTTAAATAAACAATATTCACATTCGATCTTGACAACATCTTCATTAATCAAGTGATTCGTGTTACATTCAAATTTTGGAAGAAATTATATTAAGTTCTCATAAGAATAAATAGTTTTCCGACATTTGGAGTGAGCAATATGCGTCAATAGATTATTGGATACACATGTGAATTACGTTAATGCAATGGTTTTGAACGAATTTTTCGAATAATAATAATAATAATAATAATAATAATAATAATAATAATAATAATAATAATAATAATAATAATAATAATAATATAATAGGAGTAGTTGTAGTAGTTGTAGTAGTAGTAGTACAGTGAGCTTTTTAGAATTGTTTCTAAGCTTTCAGTATATGTCTTAAGTTGCATTTCGTAATATATGAGAATCTAATAAGTAGCTACTTTGTTGAACTGGAATACAAAAGGGTGTTCGTGACTTTTTCCTTCTAAAGTACTTACTGCTTTGATTAGACAAAAGAGTTTACTGAAATAATTATCTTTCTATAGCTTATCAATTGAAGCGTAATATTTCAAATTTATAAATAAGAAACCGAAAAACATAAAATTAAAAACAATTATTCGTATGTAGAATTTACTGAAATATTTTTTTAAATTATTCCACGCATTCTTTCTTGCTGATTCAGAGATATAGAATAAATATATAAATGGGTATCTAATGAGGGAGTGCTGGCCTGCCCTTCTTTAAATTTACCTTGCAGTGAATGACATACACCGATGTAATATTCTCTCGTGGGTGTCCATATCATTGGTTCCAAGGATTTTTGATGAGTACTTACTATATCCTCCTCAGACCCGAGAACAAACCAATTGTTATATTTGGGTTTCATTTGAAGACTACCGTTGCAATACATGCATATGAAGTGATTTTGTTTAATTTTGGTCAATCGTAGTCATCACTGACCAACAGTAAATTGCCATGGTCTTAGTGCCAAAGATATAGAAGCTTATTACTTCAATGCAACTGTTTTATTTGTCTTACTTTTCCTTTTTAAAAAATCTCAATGATATTTCAGCTCTTATCCTTGCATCTTATCGGTTTATTATAAATAGTTTTACTATTGATTTGTTACATTATTACTACAACAAATTCGTTTTAGTTCTTAAAATTTTGTATAGTAGGTATTCTTTTATCAAGGTACCAAAAGCCAGGGAGTATCACAATTATTCGGAGTCAAAATAAAAATAGAACACCTCCACTGGCTTGGTCCATTGTTGAAACTACTAACAAAGGGTGGGGGTATCCCTGGAAGGGTAATCATCGAGAGATGTCATCCCCACGACAGGCTTAGGTCAATACTGTCTGCTCAGCCCATTACGAGAATTCAGCTCAGTACAGACACGTACGCAAAAGTCGGATTTGAGGAGCTCCGAGGCATGTCTTGGTGCAAAACTTCCGCAATATACAGAATTTTGCCAAAAGTTATACTAATTTCACAAAAGTCTTAATTTTTGGGAAGATCCGGGCCCCCAAGACCCCTCCTCCGCTTACGTTCCTCGCTCAGTCCATTCACAAGAGAACTAAACCAATTACCTCTATAGTTTGCCCTTACTAAACAGTCATTTAATTCCACTTGAGTGTTTTTCTAGAAAACAAGAAGTTATCTTTGAGACCTCTGGTCGCTCTAGCGACCACATAAATCTTCGAGAATGTAGTTTTATCGAGAAAGCGTTTTAATCGCTAATTATTACGTGCTTTGTACAATCTGGCATTAAAAATGAAAATTACTGCATGAAAACAAATAAACTTTATCAACATACATATGTAACAAATAAATAAATACCATGTACTGCTCCAACACGTGTATTTCTAGAAGACGCTGCCATTGTGGTACGAGCCTGCTGTCTAGTATTCACGTTTGAAACTACGTGTAACTTGATTCTATAGAGGAAGGTTTTCTTAGCGACCAAGCGTTCCAGATTAATACAAAAATTGTTTCTAAGGTGGCAACTGTCGGGAAACACATGGCTGCTTGAGCGACCACAAATCACGGTCGGGTCTGAGGATATATACTAGTATTAGCTAAATACTTATTATTCGGAAAATATTTCAATCCACTGCCCCCCTTTGCATACATATTTCAATGAAATTGTATTGATGAAAATCCGTAAGACATTTTATTTTTCGAGATAACTTGTGTATCATTCTGTTCGTTTAGGATGTGCCCTTTAGTCAAAATGACATGATAAAATTCATCTTGAGATAGATACTATACATTTCAAACAGTTGAGAGTCACTTTTCTGTGACGCGATCACAAACAATGTGGAAAAAGTAATTCCAATATAGAAAAAGTAATAACAGGTGATGCACCTCTTCGCTTCCCCTTAAAAGCAGAATTTTTGAACTCTCCAGAACCTTATCCGCTTATCGTTCTATTTGACCAAACTTGGACTTAAGTAGTTGGGGATATCACCAATCAGCAACCCGGAAAACTATGAATCTCTGTCACTTTTGACATTATATTTTCCATCTCTTCTTACCCTCCTCCAATCTCGATGCACAGAGAATTTGACTTAAACAGTATCGGATAGTCTCTGTTACCTTGCAAACTGTAGATTCGACACTAATATCGACCCCTTTTGATTATTTTTACATATCACCCCTTTTCATTCCCACCTCTAGGGGCGCCTTCTCCCCACAATATTTTTTTTTCAGATAGTAAGTCATATGTGCACCAAGTTCAGTTGAAAAACTCTAGACATTACAGAGTTATCCTGAAACATACACACATCAACACGTATATATATACGAATATAAGCTCTACAAAATAGGGTAGCACCAAGGAATGAAATATAATTCTACACTAAGTGATTATTTTACATAATTTAACTCAACAAACATTTGAAAATACACAGAATTGTTGCATATAAAAAATTGAGAACTCTTATAAAATAAATACAATAAAACTCCTTGTTACAAAATACAAATATCCAGCCCTTTTCGCTGGTATAATGCACCAAAAGCTTGCGCGCGCACTTTTGATATAGGGTTATTCCGAGTTCGATTCCCGATAGGAGAGCCTTTAAATTTGAACTCTTTACAGTGCACCGAACTCTATCTTGAAATGTAGGCCCACCTTTCACATAACTTCAATGCTATATATATAAAACATTCAACTCTAACCAACCAATGAACATACAAATGTTGCATGAAATACAAATTTTAAAAAAGAAATGTAAAGATGTACAATGTAATTTGTTTCAGATTTCTGTTTTTTATATTCAGGGATAAAAAAACATTCCAAGCTGAAGCATATTTTAAAAATAAACAGGAGTAATAAAGTAAATAAATAATTATTTTACTTATGTACTTTCCTCTCCTTTTTCTGAAGTTCCAAAATGGATCAATTATCCCCCTTGCTCCCATATGGATATTATTGTGTACTCCTTTTTCTAGTTTAACCTACATGTATCATAGTCGAAAATGTTAAATAAATGTAAGAATGTCAAAAGTTGATAATTTATTGATATTTGAAAGAGATATATGCATATTTTTCACCTTTCTAGCCGTACACGCGATCAAAAATTATATCTTGTGCCCGTCCAGAAGCTACTTTCGATTTCACATGCTGAATCATCCAACACTACTAAGCTGTCCCAGTTTCTCCGGGAGACAAAACACAAAATGTTTGCGTTGCGGTCGCTTCTTGAGGTATTTTCACCACGATCTTTACAGAGTTGCAATCAACTCGAAATATCTTACGTACTTATTAATAAAGTATATTGAAATATTTGTATGCAAAAATAGAATGCGCCTACATATGCAGGGCAAGGGGGGCGATTGAAGCCTGTTTTAGGGACTCTAATTTATTTTACTTGAAACAAAATGAAAGGAAAATACATGAGGACATGGGAGAAAATATCTATCTATTTCTATATTGCTCATATTTAGTTAAAATCTGCATTACTTTTGGCTGTCTCTACCCAAGTGTATGAAAATGAACTGGGCAAAGTCTTTTGAAGCGTTATATTCCATGAATATTTGTATGTTAACAAGGAGTTTTACTCCACTTATTCCATTAGAGCTCTCAAATTTTTGGATGTGATAATTCCATATTCAAGATATTGAGTTAAACTTTGTAAAATAGCTATTTTTTGCAACGTGTGTAGTATTTTATTTGATTACACTAGTCTTGGTTTTTGCCGGTACTCTATTTCTTAGACTTATACGTCCTTTAAAATAGAGTAGAAGTAAAAATAGTTCTTCCTTGGAATCGATCAAATGGACGCCCTGAAAAATAGGAACATATAATTATCGATATGCACGATATTCAGAATAGAGTTTGTTTTAAAATTCTCTTTGTTTTCCAGTTGTTTGAAAGATGGGGATTATGATTCGTATATAGCTTAAGGCTTGACTTTTAGGTAACTAATATGTTCATAAATTATTGTTGCAGCAAGTCCATAAACATAGTCGAATATTCAGTATAGTCTAATGAAGCTGATGGTTTAATTTCCTCCTGGTCGAACATGTGCTTTTTTGTCATTCTTTCACTACTGATTCCCCTATCGAGATTTCTTTCTTTATCATTCTCATTAAAGCATATACAGGTAAATGTAGGTTGTAAATTTGAAATAAACATAAAACAAAATACATATGAGAAAATAACAATTATTATTATATATCTGTCACCTAAAAGTCAAGTCATGTTATTTCTTATTAACTTGAAACATCAAAAATTGCTAGGGATAAATATTTAACATCTGAAATGTTGGGCCAAACTTGAAACTCATGTAAGAAATTGTAAGCAGATGATAAATTCCCCCGCGTACTCTGATTTTCTTCATCATTATGTTATTGTTTTAAAAAATAGTAATTGAATCAATAGTGAAAAGGAAGTTAGTCATAATTAAAGAAAATTGATAGAAAAGTTCCTAAATAATGGAATGTTTTAACACGATAAAACATATCGATTAGCCCAGTGACATCTGGACATCGATTAGTGCATTCAGTAGAGCTCAGAAGGCTCTATCGATTAGTATATAATATTTGACCAAAACTCTATAGCAAAATTAGAATAAAAGATTGAGCATTTACAAAATCTAACTAGTAATTAATGCTGGATTACCAATAAAACCAAAAGAATGAGAAAACGATAAACAAACTAATTTAACAATCTTAATTTCAACAACTACAACTATTTACCGTGGAATTCGCAAGTATCAAGAATATACTATACAATGAGTATTGGACTCATGTTAGAAATTAAATTTAATGTCCCACAATTATGCCCTTTAGGCTAAGGGAGACGATGATTAAGGCAAGTGAATGATGATGGAATAATCGATAGAATGAGAACGTAAGAGGAAACGGGAGTACCCCCGAGAAAACCCAAGGGAACGATGTTGTCCACCACAAATTTACTTTGCCATGGATCGAACCAGAGACCCCATACACCAGAGGTAAGTGTTCTACTAGAGCCAAAGCATCTCCCCGGACTCATGTTAGAAATGAAATATTTAATATCTCGTGATTATGCACACCTTTGGGTAAAGCAGTAATGGGTGAACTTTTTCAGGAGAGGACCAAAGAGAAAACCTTTAGATGGGTTATCGTTAGGTGGGTAAACCAATATAATTCATTAAAACAGCAATGATACATTAAAAAAAAATCTTGTAATACTAAACTCTATTAATGATTGGAGTTTCTCATAATCATGCCTGTACACGCGATCAAAAATATATAAAATCATTTCTGCCTGTTGTTCTGTATGGTTGTGAAACATGGTCGCTTACTCTGAGGGAAGAACATAGACTGAAAGTATTTGAGAACAGGATCCTGAGGCGAATATTCGGACCCAAGAGGAACGAGAATGGGGAATGGCGGAAGCTTCATAACGAGGAACTACATAGATTATAGGGTTTACCCAACATTGTTAGGGTCGTCAAGTCTAGGAGGCTTAGGTGGGCAGGTCATGTAGCTAGAATGGAAGAAGGTAGAAACGCTTTCAAAGTCTTGACTGGTAGACCCATAGGAAAACGACCATTAGGAAGACCTAGGTGCAGATGGGAGGACAATATTAAGATGGATCTCGCAGAGATACGAATACAAAGTAGAAACTGGATGCAATTAGCTAAGGATAGAAGTCAGTGGAGAGCTTTTGTGAACGCGGCACTGAACCTCCGGGTTCCATAGGCCATAGAGTTAGTTAGTTAGTTTCTCATAATCGGTTCCAACTGGGATACACTGATCCTTAGAAATGAAGTTAAATGTTCATATCCCAGTCAATTTTTTACATTTTCGGAGTAACCTATTCTTAGTTTCATTCGTCAGATTAGAGATCATGTCGTGGGTTCGACAGAACCTTTCAGCCCATCATTGGTGTAAAGGATACGTATCATTATTGAAGGTGAACCGTTATGAGAAAATTTGGTGCAATGAGAATGTGGAAGAAAACAGAAGTACTCCTAGAAACTCTACGGACGGGGTTTTATTGATACTTAGTCTGGGATCAAACTAGAAACCCCTTGTATCAGAAGTGAGAGCTCTGCCTCTGAGCTACCATTTCCGTCATCGGCTAATCTTTAAAGATATGAAAGAGGCAAAGAAAACACTAATGTGTGATTATCATTGATATCAATGAAGTTCCACTCATTACCTGAATATTCGCTTTTCCAATAGCAAACCAATTCTGCGTTTAAAAATACACAGGAAAATTATATGGAGTATTTCTAAAGGCAAACTGTGAGTATGGCGCCCGATTATAAAAGTGAAAGTGTGCATATTATTATTAGTATTATGGTATTATTAATGTTATTATGATTAACAATCGAGTAGGAATCCAGTTGTCGTTGGCACTATATTAGTTTGGAATTTCCTCTGAAACACCTATTGGACGTTTTAAGCCTATATTTTATTACTTGTAACACTTTTAAGTCCTTAATCTCTGTGATGATATGCCTTTAGGCGACCTCACAAGAATTTGTCATGAACATACTTCAAATATATGATGCAATATATTTATATTAGCTCTAAAACGTGAACAAGAGGAATGTTTCGTATGTCGAGAGAAATATGAAACACGTGCAGGGAGTAGGTAGTAGGTTACTTTGTATCTGATGAAACATACAAGTCGTCTAACCTAGTGTCGGAGCTACTTACTACAACATACTCTGCTCTCAGACTGTAGAACTGGAACCTAAGTATTTATAGTGTAATTAGCATATGAATAGTGCGATACAAGAATTTCTTGCATTAAATAAAACTTTCTCCGCTTTGCATTGCTATGTCTATATATTCAATTAAAATTTTACATAAGAGTAAATATTCAGTATTGATGGTCTGTACTATTACTTAGGAAAATATTTCATTTCTTGAATGAGTAACTTTCTATGTATTGTTTTCAATAATTATAATTTTCATTATTCTTTGGCACATTGCCTATATATGTTAATAGTTTCATCCATGAAATTATGTAGAAACAGCGTTTGTCTAGCAATCACCTTCAAAATTCATATTCCAATTCGTTTGTGGCATAAATTTGCGTGCAGTTGCCCTTCTAGATTAAAAATAATAGTTCGGTACTGAAAGAAATTTTTATTTAAAATAATAATAATAATAATGTGATGTATTGTTTTATTCTCAATTTGGCTTAAAAATAAATTGTCCATCATAAATAAAAGCATAGTTCTCCAGGTAAATAAATGGGTAAATAAAATATGTCAGGGCTACTAAATATCCGGTTGATCCAAGATGGAAACGGTTAAATTTTTCAGCTATTTTCGTTGACTTCTGCTACCAACGGGAAATTGCCTGAACATGTTCACTTTATTTATAGTATCTTTCATCTACTTGAAGAAAGAAAGGGGGGAAAATATGAAAGTGAAAGAAATAACTACACTTGCAAACTTTGGGAACACTTTAATAACCATCTATGTATGAAGACATTATTTTCTTAACATAGGTTTTTGTTTGTTTCTCTTAATTTATCTCTATTACTTTACTTTTTCTCTATGATAGAGTGCCATTTCTCTCTAACACCACAGTTCGAACGTTTTTATTATAAAACTACCATATTCCATATTAAACTTTGTATTATGGATTTACATGCTATCTATACTAACTCTGTTTGTTATCTATACTTTCTTCGATGTTGATAATTAAATACAGTCCAACTTTTTTGCTTCCGGCAGTTCCTTACCTTAGGCACTCATTTTGAATCGAACAGTAATGAATGATCGTGCCGCCAAATATGTGGATATGATTCTACTCAACTGAAGCGCCAGTTGGGTAACTTTAGCTGTTTTCTAAAATAATTCGTTGAAGGGAATTTCATGTCTTTCTTCGTTACCAAGACTATAAGAGGCGGGATCTTCTATTCAAATTTAGATCCAAAGCTCTAGTAATATTTTTATCGGAATTTCGCGCATGCCACTTGGTCACAAAGAGTAACTTCGAAAGAAGTGATATCCAACTTTTCCTCAATGTGTGTATACACAGGGTGTTTCAAAACAACACCGACATCTTTTAGGAGGTGAATCCTGACACCAAGATAGGATAAAAGGTATAGACCAACCTGGATGCACAAATGCTTCCTTTCAGAGTTATAGGCTGCCGAAAACACGAAGAAATGAACTTTAAAGATCCATAGCTCCAACACAATGGGAAATACCGTAGTCAGATTAAGACTTCACTTAGGAACTAGTATATGCCGTATCCAAAGATACAAGTTCCAGAATCCTGCGGTACTTCCGCAACAATTTTTATAGAGGTAGTTGGTGAGTACTTCAAATTATATGCCCGTAGCCAAATTACCTCTATAAAAATTATTGCGAAAGTCCCGCAAGATTCTGAAACTTGGATATTTGGATAAGGCACATACTAGTCCCTAAGTGAAGTCTTGACCGACTATGGTAGGTCCAATAGTATTGGATCTATGGACCTTTAAAGTTCTTCTTTTTTTTCATGTTTTCGGTAGCCTATAGCTCCGAAAGGAAGCGCCAGGTGCACCCAGTTTAGTCTATACTTTTTATCTTATCTTGGTGTCAGGAATCAACTCCCAAACGATAATTGTATTAAATATTTAAATAAAAGAGCTGTGCATGTGATGTACTGACGTCATACTATAAATTAAAGTTGATTCAAAGCTGTAGTAACTAAGATAATATTATATTTACTCATTTATTTATTTATTTTAAACATTTATGCCTCTGAATGCTCTCTCTCTCTCTCTCTCTCTCTCTCTCTATATATATATATATATATATATATATATATATATATATATATATATAATTCGACTCAGAGCTGTGTTTGCCTGATCACTGTTCCTAGTACTGAAATAAACCCTTATTATTTTTTTTATTATTTTAGTTTCTGTTTATACAGTTAGAGCATAAACATATCAAAATAGTTTTTCTTACTCGACTGTAGTGAAGATCACTGAGTAGCTTAATATTTCGCAAGTACATGTACGTATACTGTTTCTATGTTATCACGTAGGACCTACAAGGTTCCGTAAAATGTGGTGAGTGAGTTCTCGATAAAGTTTTTATAATCTCATAAATAAAACTGAGAGTACTGGATCTCGTAAATTTCAAACACAGAATGTTAAAAAAATTAAATTGTTTAGTCTGAAATCAAATAGTATTTAAATATTTTGTGGCAGATGAAAGCACTCAATGAAAAGATTTCAAAAAATATGTATAGTTTAATATGATGATTTTAGTATTATGTGCTTTAATATTATGGTTTTAGTATTATTTGCTTTAATATGATGGTGTACTACTGGGTATGAAATTATGACAGTTCAAGTGGTGGCGGCGGTCGGAAAGCCAGATAGGAATGTGAAAAAAGAAAATCTTCGTACTGGAATATTTTGACAAAAGGAGAGTTCACACATTAGAACATCCATAATTAATAAATTATGTAAGATTGTAAGAATACCGCTAATTACTAGTTCAGCCTTTAATTAGAACATATGAAATAGATTACATGTTACCTATATTACATGTGAATTACTGGAATTAATATGCAAACTCTTAACAATATAGCGTCACTTTATTCACCTCTAGTAACTTGCTAGTGGAGGATTTTTTTATTCTAAAAATATTAAGTGAGGTGGTAATTTTTATTATATATTCCCCTCCAGGATTTCGCATCATTTATTACATAAACATTTCATACAATATTATTACAGAATGTGGATTGTTTTACATACTCTCGTTTTCTGAAAGTAGTTAATCTAAAAGATCGATATGGCTTCCTTTATTCAGATCTTACTTAGTAGAATCAATGATACTTATCCTTTGCACCTACTTGTTTAGTTTTACCTGTACAAGCTCAATATCACGTACAATTTAAAAAGTAAAATATATTAAATTCCATTGTAATTTTATATTTACAAAATATTACACTAAGAAAATAAATCTACTCAAAACTTGAATATAAAATAAATTTTATACAGAAGATAGCTGACCTAGAATATAACAAATTGAGTAATCACATGCCATTGACAAAGCTTATTTTGATTGTGTAGGCTATTTTTCACAACTAGTACGATATACACAACACGCCCGCTATGTTGCAAATTTAACAAGAAGAAGAACAAAGCAATGGATTAAAAAAATAAACAAAAAAATTGAAAGTGTTCGCAGAGAAAGAATGCATTAATGGTAGCTCCACCCGTTTGGTTGGGTGTCAACATTTAAAAACTTTTCCCTCCCTGAGGTTCAAATATGTGGTTAACATTTATCTAAAAAGAAAAAGTAAAGAAAAGAAAAATAACTTGCCGCACCCGTTCATTCTTTCAGCATTTTTTATTCTTTCTTTCTTACGTTCATTCGCAGTCTTCTTCATCCTGAACTAATACATTCCTTTAATATCTTTTTGTCTTGCAGATATAGACAATGATCCTAACAGGGCTCCACCCTGCGATCCATCAGTTTGCGTTCTTCCGGATTGTTTCTGTTCAGAAGATGGTACCGTGATCCCAGGAGATCTCCCAGCCAAAGAAGTTCCTCAGATGATCACCCTCACTTTCGACGATGCCATCAATAACAACAATATTGAACTGTACAAAGAGATTTTCAATGGCAAAAGGAAGAATCCCAACGGCTGTGACATCAAGGCAACCTTCTTTGTTTCCCATAAATATAGCAACTACTCGGCAGTTCAGGAGACTCATCGTAAAGGCCACGAAATCGCTGTTCACTCAATCACGTAAGTTGTTTAGAAACTATAAATTGTTCAAAAATGGGATGAAGTTCAGAAACAGGAAGATATTTGGAAACGAGAAGTTGATTTAAAAAATGGGAAATTCGTTTGATGTGGCCTAGTCCTTTTCATTCACATATGTTCTCCAGATTCCAGATAAAGGTTTTCTGCTAATACGTAAAAGTACTCGATATTGGTCACAAACTTTAAACCTCCATAATTCAGACACACCAAAACTATGTGAATAATGTCTGTTCGTAGAGGTTATACGTGAAGGATAACACTGTTTTTACTTTTCGTGAGAATTTACTTATGAATCTTATGACGTAATCGTTTTGTTTTAGTTCATATGGGCGAACCTAGACATTAGATATACTTTTAACAACATAAATCTATGTGATAATTATAAAATCGTAAAAAAATACTTAATGTTACTCTTTAAACTCGATTTAGACCCCATTAGGAACAAAATTTCTGTACATTCATGGACATAGAGTATTAAACTTACATATTCAAGATTCAAGCCTGAGTTGAATTTCATATTGAACTCTAGTTCTCATTTGATATAATCTTGCTAATGGTTAACGTTCTTGCTTCGAAAGTTCTTAGTTTCAAAATCTGGAGAGTAAGTTTGCCCATGTAGGTTTTAACTAGCTAAGAGGGGTAATTAATTACTTATTTGTTCAACATTTAAATCAATACGTTTTCTGTGCACTATGTCTTTTGCAAGTACGGAATAAACATTACAGTATAAATTTTCAACTGAATAGATATAAAGTATGTTGTGTAGTTGAAAATGTCATTATAACTTTATTTGTATTTCCTAGCAATTAGCGGTTACCTATTGTAGAATTACAGCTGCTTTCTCAGTTGGCATATTTTGGTATGATGTTATCTGAACATAATAACTTACAGCTATCTTATGAAATACAAAAACAATTTTGTTTCAGACGAAAATAATGCAACCATATTTTCGATCTTTTGACTGTGTTTCTGAGGTTTCCACGTAATTTGTTTCCATACTATTTCGAGTAACTCTGTTTCCCGTCTATTAATTTTCACAACTATATTCATAATAATAGAACAGTTATTATAATAACTGTTACTTTGATTGTTGCTCAAAATAGATTACAACTTTATAAATACAGTCAATGTACTTCATAGAATAACTGTAATTTACAGTATATCATCATACCGAAATATGCAAACCCAGAAAACAGACGTAATCCTGCAATAGATAGGAGTTAGTTCCTAGAAAATAAAGTTGTAATGATATTGCTAACTCTTCGGCACATTTCATATCACTTTATTCAACTGAAGATTTATATTCTAACGTAACATTTAACACGGGTAGTCTAACTTCATCCTACCATAGCAAAGAGTGAAAAATTACGCTTGTAGTAATGAGCACAAGTATGTAACTGCTCAACGATCCAGTTTAGAACACGAAATTATGTCATTATTATTTATCCATTATGCAAGAAATAATAATAATTATATAACCAGCGAGAACATTTAGCTACTTGCGAATGCGCAGCGTTGTAATAGTAGCAGTAATTATGTTTATTAAAGGGGCGAAAAAATTCAAATTTAACAACAACATTCACATTTGAACGATATTTAACAAATAGCTGTTATTTTATAAATTTAGGTATCCTTCCTCCAGTGAAAGTTTCTTAAAACTCTGACCTTGATATTTGTCACATCCATGATGTTGTTTATAACTTTCTTTTCGTTTCTCCTTCATTAATAATCAGTTTTTTTTCGATCTTATAGTTTCACTTTCCTTAACATACGAAATCTTTTAATTCAACATGCATAATCTTCTGAGGAAGAAGTTGTAACTGTATTGCCTAATTATACTACATAAGATGCTGCAACACTACATCATGATTATTTATTCTTCCACTAAACAAAAAAAAAAAAAAAAAAAGATATGAATCTTGCTTCTTCAACTGGGATGTTGTTAGACCTGAAATTCTTCAATAAGATTAAATCAAATGAAGAACTAATGTTGGTGTGTGCATTTGATTTTTTCTACTTATTTTATATTTAAGTATTGCTTTGGAAAGTAAAGTTGAAACTAGGTAATAAATCTGTATTAAATTTAATTTAAACTATTTTTCAAATATGTTGTAAAAATTATTAATGTGTAACAGTTTCGCCAACTACGTACTTTGGCTTCATCAGACACTTGGATAGTTGGCGAAACTGTTAACACGTTAATATTTTTTTTTTTTTTACAGTAAACGTATTGTTTTGCTCAGCGATTAGTTTAAATCAAATTTAAGTCTATTAAAAACAAAGCATTGATAATGGAAAATATCTATCTGTATTCAGTATTTCTCTTACTACCAGACTTGTACATCCTTCAAAATATATTTTAGTCCGCGTTCAAAAAAAATATTACTTTTTGTTGTTTGTTTCGGATATTATTTCTCTTTTGTCTTTTTCACACAACTGATTTTCTTTATTCATCTATATAACTATATTTCAAATGATTCGCTTTTCTCTTTACAGTTTCTGTATTAGAATTTTATACTACGTGTGCATTTTTTGCTTCTTTTTCTTAGCCCTTTGCTTAAGATCCATGATAATGTGCTTTACTTTACTTTCTAAATGTACCTTCTAAATGTAAAAATATGTATCTTTATTTTTGTTAATTGTTTCAGTCAATTCTTGGTGTCGAAACCATATAAGATATGTACCTTCAACCTAATATCATAGTCGAACCACTAAGCTTTCTCTAAAAATAAAATTTTGTCTCCCGCATGAAAGGCGTGATACTAGCTTTTAATCAAGAGTCTCCTCAAGCATTACTATAATTTCGTATTTTCACTGAATATTCAAAAAAAAAAAAAAAAAAAAAGTTGTGCAAGTATGTTGTCTAATTAATAAATATTGCAAGAAATAGGAATGAGTGGTTGTATATACGGCAAAAGAATGATAAAACTGGAAGAAGCAGAAACAATATATAAATATAGAAAACTAGTGTACAGAACATTTCTCAAATAAATAATTTTGAAACGTAAAAATTAGCTTTCAGTTTACGCTTTCAACTTTGCTAAATAGCCAACATACATACAGAATAGAATATGTAAACTAGTTACAACTCAAAATAAAAGTAAGTAGGTACTGTACATGTTTAATTTAATAATCTTTAAATGTTGTGTGTGTTAATTATAATTACGAAATAATTATAAACGTTTCTAAGTACTTGTACAATATTTAAAACATGTAATTTTTCTTCTTTTTCCTTATATAGCCACAATGACGACGAACAGTTCTGGAGTAATGCCACCGTGGACGACTGGGCAAAGGAGATGGCCGGCATGAGAATTATCATCGAAAAGTTTGCCAACATCACCGATAATAGCGTAGTCGGAGTTCGAGCTCCATACCTTCGAGTAGGAGGAAACAACCAGTTCACCATGATGGAAGAACAAGCCTTCCTCTACGACTCCACTATTACCGCTCCTTTATCCAATCCACCACTTTGGCCATACACCATGTACTTCAGAATGCCACACAGGTGCCACGGTAATCTTCAAAACTGCCCAACCAGGAGCCATGCTGTTTGGGAAATGGTTATGAACGAATTGGACAGAAGAGAAGATCCAAATTTTGATGAATACTTGCCAGGATGCGCTATGGTTGACTCTTGCTCGAACATTCTCACAGGAGACCAATTCTATAATTTCCTCAACCACAATTTTGACAGGCATTATGAGCAAAATCGAGCACCATTAGGACTGTATTTCCATGCTGCTTGGTTGAAGAACAACCCAGAATTTTTGGACGCCTTCTTATACTGGGTAGATGAAGTTTTATCTAATCACAATGACGTATATTTTGTCACAATGACACAAGTCATCCAATGGATCCAAAATCCACGAACCATTTCAGAAGCTAAGGGATTCGAACCATGGAGGGAGAAGTGTACTGTTGAAGGAGCCCAAGCATGCTGGGTGCCTCATTCTTGCAAACTTACCAGCAAAGAACTTCCAGGAGAAACAATTAATCTTCAAACATGTGTACGATGCCCCAATAACTATCCATGGCTTAATGACCCCACAGGAGATGGATTCTTCTAAAAACAATGCAAATTGTAAAATACCTTATCATCAATGAATTCATCTATCATCAAACTCATCATCAACATTCCTATACTTATGGTCCCTCTTCTTCTTTCAAGAATAAAGAATTAGTCCATTTTCTTTCTTGTTTTTCTATCTTAATTACCCAGTTCCATAAGTTATCATCATGACTTTCAGACGTCTTTCAGAGATTAGAATTTAGATCTGTTATTTTTCTTCAGTCTATTAAGTTACTTCATTCCTCCCCGCAATAAACCTTTCTTAAAATTGGTTACAATTTGTGAATGTATAGAAAGAGAAAAACAGCTCAAACGTCAGGAAAGAAACTTAAATGGTTGCTAGATATAGAAACGCGTTAAGTTCGAATAAGCAATTGACTTTTCTATATGAATATTTCATTTGACATAAATAATCTTTTAGATGTAAAGTTTTTAAAACTCTTATTTCTCATTCCCGTTTTCTGTATATTCTTGAGACTTGGTTCTTGAAGTTTTACTGTAGTTACTCGTAAGTAATCCTCTTTTACTTCATCAAAATTCGATTCTTGGATTTGAACTTTGCTTGTAAAACAATTGCAGATACTTGCAGTTACAATTAAGAATGACGGTCACTGTCTTTCAATGTAGGAAGTTCCTTACATTAAGTGAAACGTTCTACTTTCAAACTATTACCCTATTGATGTTTTCCCCTACATGTAAATGTGTTTCTAACAATCTTAACATTTGTGAGTCTCATACCTGGCACTGAGCAAAAGGTGTAAGTATACAAAATACATAAAAAATCTTGTACTTGCTTAAGTTAAAATCCATGTCAGTCCAAACTCTGTGTATACTTACGTAGCCGTAAACATTCTATAACAAAACAGAAAATCACATTCCTTGATTTCTATATATTTTTCTTTGGAACACCAACTTTCTTATTTCTTCCTTTCTAACTTCCTTGAAATATTTGTGATGTGTAGTATTTTTTATTTGTACAAAAAAAAAGTTTGCACATCAATAATGATTTGACTTTCGTTTTGTATGTAAACGAAAAGTTGATGAAATGCTTAAAAAACGTGTATATTTTGTGTGAATTTTATTAGTTGTGTTATGTTTTGTATACAGAAGTTCATTTAAGTCGAATTTCGTGTACTAAATAGAACATTCAATGAAAAAGAACATTTTTGTGTTCTTTTTTCCCTTTTATACAAATAAGAAGCATTCAACGAATATTCCTCTATATTTTTTTAAAAAAACAATGACAAATTTTATCTTACCTTTTTTAAAAGAAAAGTATATATCTAATTCTCTTGTCAATAAGATTATTTTTATTATTTTTTTTTCAAAGTAACAGTTCCGAGTTGTATGCCTGAAATGTGGATGAGTGTGTTTAGTTTCCTAATGAATGCGTAAATGTTATGCGTTAGGTTATATTTTTATGAATTACATGTTTTTTTTTACATATGGATGTGACTTATTATTTTTTTTTGCAATAATGTTGCATATATAATAAATAATATATGTAAATGAGACTGTTACTTTGAAAGCATGTGGCATAATAAGCCTTGTACAAGGGGTTATTTAACTGTGATGTCAAAGGAAGATTGAAATAAGCAGAATTTATCTGAATATTTGAGAAAATGTATCTAACTGTACACATGGAAGATTTATTATTGTATAAAATGACATATATATATAAATAAATATGAACAATTTGAAATGAATGGAACTTGTGTTAGACAAAACTATTTTAAAAATAAAAGAATAATTACAATATTTGTTTTATTCTCATTTCTTTTTATTTCTTTAGATCATTCATTTTGAACTGAATGCTGTATAAATGTGCAGTTAGGTACTCTCCTTTCCAGTAAACTACACGAAGAAGGAAAGGAACTGGATGTAACTATACTTTGATAAAAGACAGTTGTGACAGTCAAACATGAACATTGATAGCATAGTCGATGATTTTGCGGGATACGGACAAAATCTCGCGGCCGAAACATCGCCGCCCAAAACCTCGCGGGACAAAATCTCGCCGGGTCAAAACCTCGCGTTACCAAAACCTTGCCGCCAAAACCTCGTGGGCCAAAATCTCGCCTGCAGCTTAGTAAAAATTCAGTGTAGTATAACAATATCTGCTGCTTTTCTTATAAGTAAAAAGACAAAAAGGAAGGAAGAGCTTGGTGTGGTGAGAGTAGGGGCGCTGAATTCTACTTCGGCCCGGGCGCCGAAATCTCTAGCTACGGCTTTGTATATATATATATATATATATCCCACTCCTTCTCCCTTTTGTTGTGCCGACAAAGTGAAATTATAAAAGACATCCTAGGCTCGAACCTCATCTATGTTGAAAATTTGATTGAGATCGGTAGGATGGCTCAAGAGGTATAATGTAACAAACATAGTCATTTAATTTATATATATATATATATATATATATATATATATATATATATATATATATATATATATATATATATATATATATATATATATATATTTCCAAAGCATGCATTAGAATTTTTCTTGTCATTATTTTAATGTAATTATGTGTTATTACTAAATATATACATATAGTAATATATAGAATATTCTACATTGAAGAAATCGTCGTGAAGAGGTTTTATCCTGACGACATTTCTTCCCAGGCGATACTACGTCTCGCTTAATTTAGACCAGGCGAGATTCTGGGTCACGAGATCATTACAACGAGTTTTTGGTCAGGCGAGATTTTGGGTATGGCGATATTTTGGGGCACGAGGTTTTGGAAGACGAGGTTTTGGCCCGCGAGGTTTTGGGTGGCGAGGTTTTGGCCCCGCAAGATTTTGGCCAGGCGAGATTTTGTCCTGCGAGGTTTTGGAAGGCGAGGTTTTGGCCAGGAGAGGTTTTGGTCCGCGAGGTTTTGTACCCAAACCGATTTCGCTGAAATTCTATTCGTGGATTCATCACTACGTGTACACTGCCAACACTTGCTTATTCTATTCTCGTACCTCATCACATTCCCTTCTTTCCTCGAAGTGTTTCTCTCTGCTTTTCTTAGATTGTAAAAGTGCACTATGCATCAGCTAAGTGGAAATGATAGATCTATATAGATTCACTCAATTTCTGATTAGTCGATGTATGGTTTCTACTGTATATTTGTAAATTCTTTAGCAACACTGTACTTACGAAGCACTGGAAAAATTATGTATGTGAGCTCCAAACTATGTCATGACTTCAACCGGAGTAATTGGTGTATGCACACTCCGTCACATGAGATCAGTACTCAGACAGTTGGTTCTTTCCAACATTTTGTTACATTAACTTAAGATATGAGAAAACTACATTACTAATATTGCATTATTAATACTAGAGCTTTTTCATAAATAATAATAGGTACCCAACGCTCTGTGAATTTGTGCAACGTTGTTGCAAATGACATATTAACAATCCATTTCAGATTATGTACCCTCTATGAACAAATCGTTAACAAGTATGGCTTCAGAGGCGGTTCTAGGCCAGGGCCGGGGAGCCTAGACCCCCAGTTTTTGAGTGACAAAACTAATTTAAGCTAATACAAGTATTTATATATTTTTGAAAGTTTATAGTAAACTCATGATATACCTATCATAATCTGGATGGCCCTCCGGTTTTTATCATCTAGATTCGCCACTGAATGACTTCTGTGCGTGCGAATTCAAGGGGACAGGCATTCACTTCAGCTAAAAGTCCGAGTACTGGATAAGATACAATTTTAAGTACTGAGACTTCTCATACATTATGAATGTTGAAGAATAAAGATAAACTTCAGTCTGCCAACCATAACTGATTTATCTGCAATATGAAAACTAAAACTTTGCAAACATGTGTTAGTCAATTATATACACCAAAAGGATTCGTTGAAGTCAAAGGGCGGAATATAAAAACAACGACTGGGTTTGAAGAGGCCCTGCGAGAAGATAGTTTCTCGTATCGCCAAATTCGTGTGCAACCCGAATGATAGTGAAGTCTTTGTGAAGGAATTAACAGAAGAGCAGCGATAATCAGAAAGTGAGCCACACCATGGGATGACAGACATAAGAATTCCCGTGCCAGACCGTGTGGCGTCGTCCAAAGTGGTGGCTCAACATTGAAGCACGATAGTGGGGTTTGGGCTTCTCTGCATCGAAGGATAGACAGCGCCGGACTAGCAGCACGCATGCCTTTGCGTCGGCTTATATTAACCCAAAACCACAAACGTCTTAGGCTACAATGGGTGCATGAATGCTATCACTGACATGCTGGTGCTAGCCTATCGTGTTCCTATGTGTTCTGCTTCAACTGTCCTACAGTAATTACTGCACACGCATTAGAGACTAATGTGGTGAGCGCAATATGCCATCAGACATAATCGAGAACCATATCGGACAAACGTGAAGCGTGATTTTATGCGCCGTCATGAATATGACACCAACTTGAGCGGCTATGCATTGAGGACAACCTCGCCTATGGCTATTACATCAAGGATGTTCTAAAGGTCAAGATAATACTTATCTTCAATCAACTCAGAAGACATACTTCAGCAGGATAATACCCAGCTATATAGATCAAGAAATGACCAGTCATATTCGAGGAACAATGAGTACTGCTGTTTTCCTGGCCTACTGAATCGACTGAAATTTCGCTTATTGAAAACACGTGGAACCTGTTGATCGGCTCCTTATTCATATCGGCCCTCTAGCACAAGATTGATGCCTTGTGAACTTGTATAGGCTACAAACAGCGTTGTAGGCGATTCCTCATTAATATATATATTTTGTGTTTGATTCGATGCTATATGTGAATGTGATTACAGCACGATGAAGCTTTGCGCCATAACGATATATCAACGTTGGAGTTTTTATACAGTACACATTTAAAATTAAAATTATTTCTGCATACTCAAGTAAGAAATCTGTGGCATAAATTTCATTCCACTCATCCTGCTCTCTAAGAATCTTAACTTTTACAAACAGCAGTGCTTCTAAGAAAATATCAAGAAAATGAGTCAAATTAATATCATTACCAACCGCATTATTTTCTCTCATTGCAGAGCTGTATTTCTAAAAGTCGTGGACAAATATGATCAAATTGAAATGATCAGATTGGTTGTGTTTAAGGTTGATGTAAATACGAGTTCCGTGAGTAATTGGCAAAATATTCGGTCTACCTTTCCAATGTATTTTAGGAAAAAAAAGTTCACAATAATTTAGTCTGTTTCATCGAAGAGATCAATATAGACATTTTGCCCGAAACCAAATTGAATAAATAACCAGAAAATTGTCTGAGCTTTACAATTAGTATTTTACTTTCATTGAAGAGAGAATTTATGTTATAACTCTGCCAGCAATTTTCTTATAAGAATTAAACTCTCCTGATAATTCAGTGTAGCGAGACATTACATCAAATCAAAAGATATCATTGACCTATACAAACTAATATATATGGATGTTAATTCTCATGTGTAGTTTTCGAGAAAATCAAGATAAACTAATTTTTTAACCTAAAAATTGATTCTGTACTATAACCAAGTCACCTATTATGAAGTATCTCTCACGAAGCTTTTAATTTGATGTTAGCAAGGCGAGAATGCATATTAATTATATATTGCTCTAAATTATGATCCACTCTCATACTTTAAAGTAACTGTAACTATAAAATTATACAAAGATGAGACATATCAATCGATAGATCACATCTAGCTAAACAAAATGACAATGATTAAGAATTAGTTCTGATACGTATTAATAGTTTCCGATAAAATCGAGAGAAACTGGTTTTCATGGGGGTCGTTTATTGACAATAATAAATGTTTTCGTTCTGCCGGAACAGATTATTAGACTTCGAAACTATGTTGTGCATAAGTGTCGGACGTCTTATAGAACGGCTAATGTTCGACTGTCCTTCCGTCTGTCTTTCTATCGACAAATATCAGAGCATAAACGATCAGAGATATCGAGAAGCGGTTTTCTGCAGTCGATTGAGCGTCAGAAAAATAGACTCCATCTCTTCTATTAATCCCCTTTCAAACCAGAAGTTATAGTAATCAACCATTTCAGGTTTCAATGTACATCGCCATAGAACAAGAAATAACGATAGACAGAGAAAAGTATCGTTCTGCGTCACAAGAAAACATATCATAACCATCCATAACACTTCACCAAAACGGAAGTGGTTCAAATTGACTAGTATTTCCGGTTTCATTATTGATTCCCGTAGAGCAAAAACTGTAGAAGTTATCGAGAGACAGTTTTCTAGAATCGATTCAGAGTCTCAAAAATAGATTCCATCTCCGGCAATAACTTTGTATTCAAACCATAAGAGATAGAAATCTATCGTTTCCGGATTTAACGTAAATCGTCATAGAATAAAAACGGTAATATCAAGTTGTCTAAAAAGTATTGAATCTTTTTCGCACGGCATTGCATAAATGTCCCAAATTTCAGAACATATGAGAGGCTGTGGGTCATTCCTAAAATACGTTGACACCTGAATAAGTAAAAAGTGTTGGAATTCTTACGATCAGACGTAAGGTAATGCACCCTGATGATAAGTAAACTTTTCGCAAATCAGCGCTACATTTCACAATTAATATTACTATAAAGGCGCAAATGTTGCGTAAAGTCGTGAAGAGATTTGTGCTCTTTATGGGCAAGATACGTTATCAAAATTAACACCAAAAATGGTTCAGTCACTGTAGTTTCTGAGATTTTGATATCCAAGATGTTCCTTGTGGTGTGAGACCAATAACAGCAAAAATGGATAATATTCTGGCAAAAGTCAAGCAAGACCAGCACATAATCAGTTTGATCACTTAGCAGTGTTAAACGATTTGGAGAAAACTGACTACCAAAAGAAGGTCGACGTTTGGGAGTCACATGATTTGAGCAAAAAAAATGTTTACTCAATAGAGTTTTTATTTACGAAACGTAATGAATTCGAGCAATTTCTGAAGCGGTTGATCATGAGTGATGGAAGGTGGATAACTTACGACAACAATATGCAAAAAGATGTAGCCGAAGCAAGGAGAAGCTCTGTAGTCAGTAGCAAAGCCACACAGACGCCTAGAAAGGTTAAGCTGTTCATTTGATGGAACTGGAAAAGCATCGTCCATCAGATACTGTTGCTACCGGGCAGAACGATAGATTCGGACCTATGCTGTCGGCAAATATCGTCAGTGCACCTAGCAGGTCAAAAGAAACGACTAGAACTGTCATCAGAAACATGTCATATACCACGTTGATAACACCAGACCGCATATCTTTAACGACCCGTCAGAAATTGAAATTTTACGATCCCTAGTATAGCCCGAACCTGGAACTATCAGATTATCAATTGTTTGGATCTCTGCAGAACATTCTGAATAGTATTAAGTTAGGCTCCAATGATTATTGTGAAAACCACGGGTCACAACTTTTTGAACAGAAACCACGAAAATCCTATAGCGACTGGTTTATAGATTGGCGGCAAAATAACAGATCATCGAACAAAATTATGCATATTGTATTTGGTTACATAATGTTATTTTCAAATAATAAAAAAAGTCTTCTCAATTATGACCACTACAGGTTCAATACTTTTTAGACAACCTGGTAAAAAGCAAAAAGCAGTTTTCTAAATGCGATCCAACGTTTCAATAAAGCTTATATTCATCCATATGAATTTATTAAAACCGGAATTGGTAAAAGTCAACCCTTTCCAGTTTCAACAATGATCCATAAAAGAAAAACAATAATAGATAGCGACATGCGGTATTTGGAATCGATTGAACTTCTCAAGGAAGGATATTACCTAAATACATAACACTGTACTAAAACTGGAAGTGGAAAAAACTTCCTAGAAATTCCAGTTTCAGTAATGATCTTTATAGCCCCAAAATGAAGTGGATATCGAGAAGCATTCTTTTGGGAATCGATTCAGAATTCCAAGAATCTGCACTATTAAAACTGGAAGTAGTGGAAATTATCCATTTCTACTTTTAACATTCATATCCATAGAATAAAAACGATAGACATCGACAAATGGCTTTTTGAAATTCATTCAACGTCTCAAGAAAAGATACTACAGCTATCTGTATTAATATACTGAAACTAGAGGTGGTAAAAATTTATTAACATTTCCGGTTTCAGCGTTGAGGGCTATACAAGTAAACCGGTAATAGATAGCGATACATCCGCTTTTTAGAATCGACTCAGTTTCTCAAGAAAATATACCCCTCTTTACTGGTGATGCTCTACTAAACCGGAAGTGGTAGAAATTTCCTAGTATTTCTGGTTTCAATTGGTATCAAAAATTGATAAAACGGTAATTGATATCAAAAAGTGGCTTTCTCGGAATCGATTCATTCCCAAGAATATGTTTCGTATCTTCCATTAGCCCATTAGTGCATGTAAGCCGAAAAGACCAGTGACGTGTTTATTACTTATAAATTCATTATGATCACACATCCACAACTTTGGTTATAGAACATTGTTGCGCAATCCTAGAACAGTCTTGAGATTGTATTGTTGTTCTCAAAAAAGCTGGCAACTTTGGGTTTATAGGGGAAAACGCTTCAAAAAAAATAATTGTTATTGAAAGGACAACAGCGTTTCAAATATACGACTGGTAAAGAAATGTCAATTTGTAGGCAACAACTAAAGTAACCAAGTGTTAATTTTGTATGAAGAATGAAGTATTCTTTATTGTAAAAGTATACGTAAAATAATGTTACTCCCGTGCAAGTGTATCCTGTGCATGTGATCCACTTTTGCGGATGGCGCCTTCGACCCCTACAATTAAAATTTTAGGTAGAATTCCTTACAGATGTTTCAAGTGTTGTAAATCTAGCTTCAAATATCAAACTGTACACAAAGATTATCTCTAGAAAACTTCATACACTAATAAGTTAGTCCTCTATTGAAATCAGAAATGATAGAAATCAATTATTTCTGCTTTCAATATTGATTGTCATAGAAGAAAAATGGTTGATTAAGCATTTTTTTTTTTTATAAATCGATTGAGTGTCTTAAGAAAAAATTCTATCTCCCTCTTAAGAACGGAAGATACACATGCACTTGTAGTCATGCCGGAGGACATTTTCCTTGATCCTGTGAGACAATGTTTCACTGGATATGCGTAAGTCATACATTTTCTGATTTGCTGTTCAATAGTAATAATAGGAAGAAAAAACTTGTACCTATATGATACGAAAGTTACAAGTGTATCTCCCTATTATATGGAAAGAGATAGAAATTTACTGCTTACTAAGTTTCATCTGTGTATTGCATCCGAGAGTTATAGATCTGTTTTAATATTGAATTCTTATTGTTCGAAAGTCTATTGTACTTTCACAACTGTGAAATGAAATCTATTTTATTTATTTATTTATGTATTGAATAACTAAAATGATGCACGATGAGAAGTAGATTGTATTCGTTATTTATCTTCTTCTAATTCTGACACACGTAATCCTAACGGTGACGAATATATTCCTAATACTGACAAATGTAGTCTTAACAGTGATATATAAACCTCTAATACTGACACACGTAGTCCTAACAGTGACACATATACTCAAGCCCGTATCCAGGGGTGTTTAGGGGGGACCGCCCCCTAAAATTTTCACGGTAGGCTTGAAAATAAACTATAATATGGTGATGAACTATAATATGCTTGGGTCGGGCTCCCTAACTTTAGGGGTTGTCTATCGGCCTACATATACTCCCAATACTGACACACGTAGTCCTAACAGTGACACATATACTCCTAATACTGACACACATAGTCCTATCAGTGACTCATATATTACTAATACTGACACACGTAGTTCTAACAGTGACACATATACTCCTAATACTGACACACATAATCCTATCAGTGACACATATACTCCTAATACTGACACATGTAGTTCTAACAGTGACACATATACTCCTAATACTGACATACATAATCCTAACAGTGACACATATACTCCTAATACTGATACACATAGTCCTATCAGTGACACATATACTCCTAATACTGACACATGTAGTCCTAAGAGTGACGCATATACTCCTAATACTGAAATAGTAGTCATAACAATGACGCATATAGTCGTAACGGTAACACACAAGGATGAACTCCCAATCCAATTGGTAAGAAACAGGAAAAATCGAAAACAGCTTATCTTCCTGAGATTATTCAGTCCATAACACCGTCTACCTCATTCGTACACTAACACCAATGGACAGAAATCCAACTTCAGACATGCAACATTATGTTCGGAGGATATCAAGGTACTGTTTTAGTTTGATACTTTGATTACAGAAAAGTAGCCATGGCAATATACGTTGATGCAAAATGAAGTTAGCAAACCTTACACCTATCTTGCTACTAAGTAACTACCGACAAAGATCCACACAATTCACGAATTATTTGTTATTATTTCAAAAAATAATGTAGATATTTAAGAGAAATTTATTTTGGGGGGGAAGAACACCATAAAAGGGAACGCGCACCGTGCAAATTCATCCCTGGTGACGTACACATTACTTGTAAGAGGAATAAAATGTCAAGTTTGGTATTATTTCTGATTATTGGTTCGGAGAAAGTTTCAATATCCATTTCTTAACTTTCTCGAAAATTATAGTGAACATTATAACTCATTAAAGAAATACTCCACAAATGAGAGAAACATGCTGCCAACTGTCAAGCATTACTTTACACTTATCTTAAGAGCGTGTTGGTACTATATTTAAATTTTCACAATAATAACTGAAAAACAGTCAAATTATCAGAATTTATAAATATAATAAGTGTCAGAATAGTGGGTTTTAAAATATCTAAGTTACAATGTGACTAGTGACCTTTTTTCGTTAAGTATTTTTTTAACGCATTCAGTTGCAATGTCATAGTTGAGAAATATACGTAAATTTTAATCTAAGCAGAAACAACTGATCATTTTATTTCACAAAATAGAATTTTCTGGTAATATGAAAATACATATTTTTCTCTTGGTTAGCTGCGTAAATTAATAATATGTTTCATACAGAAATATTCCCACCATGTACTGCACAAGTCAATGGATTATTGAACATGAGCGTTCCACTCACTGATTTTATGAGTGCAAAAAATGTTATAAAGTTCATTACATCCGGATCAATCAATTAAGTAGAAATATTCAAAGAATTCGTTTTGGGTTTCTTTTTAAAAACGCTAATCTCTTGGTATTTAAGAACACAACTAAAAAAATACTCTCAAAATTTAACCTTGATTTCTTTTAAAGTTATTTTAATAAGAAAAAGAAAAGAAAGAGAAAAAAGAAAAAAACTTTTGACTGGAAGAAAAACCTATTTCATTTGAATATGCCTTTAACTATCCGTTACTACTCAGATAAGTGTTATTATGGCTTAAATGTCTATGTTCAATTCCTTTCCTTTTATTCATGGCAGTGGTTCTCAACCTGTGAGCACACAACTGCAGGAAATCGTGTAAGCTAAAGAAGAGACATGCACATTGCTGAAAGATTGTGTTGTAAAGACCAAAGGACAAAATAATAATTTCTAAATGAAAATCTGAAGTCGAATTCGGAATCACACTCACCAAAGATGCTCGATACTACATCAACAGAACGTGGTATCCGTAATGATTTGTGAAGTTCGTGTGTAAAGAAGAAAAAAGTGAAGAACATTGAGAGTGGAATATTTTTGACAGAAAGGACAATGAATCTCAACGCTACATATAGATAGACGGCTAACGAAATTATAGGAATGTCTTTGGTTTGTAGTATGTAAGACGAAACATTTAGATGGCTCGTCTCACTCTGTACACTTTTGGAAATTGGCAATCTAATTGTAATACTTTACATCGCAAGTGTTATATTTCAAGTATTTTTGACACTTTACTCCTTTCACTCTACAAAATGTAATTGAACTCAAGTAGGGAAAATACAAACCATCAGAACAACAGGAATTTATGTAATTTGCGACAAACAAACTGTGTTTTGGACTAGTGAACAGACACTTAACATCATATCAAGCAGCAGCGAAGAATCTATTTGTTAGCAAAAAGATATTACGGTACTAAAATGGACTGAGACACAGGTAACTAAACAAATGTATTAACGACTTTGATGTGAAGTAAATTTTTTTTCTTAACCCTTTAGTTATTAATCCCATTTCGCAAAGTAAGGCTGTTGATTCCAAGTTGTTAAAGAAAGAAACATAGATTTTATAGAGTTAATGTCAAATGCTCGTATCTCAGAGTCTAATTGGCCTAGACAAATGAAACAAAATGCAGGAGATACTAGATCAGAAATAGAAGCAAATCAGAAAATGTATGACTTACGCATATCCAGTGAACCGTTGTCTCACATGATCAAGCAAAATGGCTTCAGGTATGACTCTTATTTTGCCCTGGCCCACAGAACTTTGACCATCATTATTATAAATAGACAATACCTCGATTATAGAAAAACATACGCAACATAAAATGATGTTCCTAGTATGTGTTTTTCCTTATGACACTTTCTACCACATGTTATGAGGATTTTTTAAACTTCACTTTTATTGTTGTTAAAATGTTCTAAATGAATAAAGTAAAAAAAAATGTTTCGCTAATACAGTGAGCCTTTATTGCAGTACCTAACTGTGGGACGTAAAACTTAAAGATTCCATTTTTTAAATTTTATCGCAATATCCTATTTAAGCATCTCTCTTATCTCTATCTAGATCTGGCCATTGGCTGGCACCCATAATGTTCATCTATAATCGATAATCGTCCGCTTTGATTTATTTAGTGTTAACCAAACATGATCTTAGACACCTACAAGTAGCTGACATATAGCAGTATATAGCTTCAACGTACCGCAACTGTTTGTTTCTAATATCTTTATTGCTACTATTGTTACTCTAACTAAAGGTCTTAGTTCACGGGGTCCCGGGTTCGATTCCCGTTAGGAAAGCCCTGAAGTTTGAACGCATTGGGGTGATTAGGATCCATATCTCCATATCTCATATAGTTTCCGTACTGAAAGGGACACAAGTAGTCCTAATGATTCCAATTCTTTTATTTTGCCAATTGATCAAGACGCTGATCAAGAGGTGTGAACACTTTTCAGAAAGTCCACTTCGCCAAATTTCTGAGAAACTCATCCGAACATGATGCTGGTTGGTACCCAAGGAGCTCATTTTGCAATGCTGTGCTATCAAAACAAAATTTGTCAAACCAACTGCGAATGATGGGTTCATTCGCCATTCTTGGCTCAAATGCACTGATAATGCTTTTTGTGGTTTGCTATGCACAATGTCTTGATTTGAATTCGTAAAAAAAATCACTCGTAATTGTGTGTTCTGCATGGTGAACTTGTTTGGTGTTCTGCATGGTGACGTGTACAAAGTTTGTGAAGTTAAAAGGGGTGAAGTTAGTCCATTCCTGTGTTATGTTGCTGAAATAAATTTACTACCTGTCATCAAAGTGGACATGTCATTCGTACGAGGAGTCATGTTTTCAGAAGTAAACACTAAGAAACAAACGAATAAATTTTGAACGAATCTACACATTGAATTTAATGGTGGTCTCAAAAGCTAGTGGTAATGAAGAATGTCAAAATGCATTGTATTAAAAACTATAAATATAAATTTATTTATAAGTTATAGTGTGCCTATAAATATATTAATATTAAAAGCTGAAAAAAGATTTTTAATATGGTCATTTGGGACAATACCGACACCCCAAGGAAGTTAGCATTACTGCAAGATTGTAATGAATTATTAAAGAAACGAATTATAGCCCATGATTTAATATACTATTTCAACTAGCCACAATTGTAATGAACAATGAAGAAGTGTTGGACTTCCCAATTCTATGGGGAAGTCCGACATGTTGTTGGGGTAATGCCGACATCAACATTAAAACCTTACGTACTATGATATTGTAACTAATAATTCCACAGCACACATAACTGTTCGTAAAGTAGTTCATGTGCTTTAAACAAACATGGAAATCTATAAGTGTAGGAATGTACAGACGTGTTTAAATCATTAGACTCAACATTCAGTTCCTGAATATTTTACTGTTCTCACAATATTACGTGAGAAAATGCGTTCGAACTTAGTTCAAATTACAACTTTGTAACTCTGTCCTAATTTCTAGTGGGGGTGGCATATGCTTTTCAATATCAATAAAACAAATGCGTACGTAACATTCAAATATAATTACTATAAAGTGTGTATATCCACATTGGAATAAAAAAAAAAAAATGAAATGGAATACTTGCAAGAAAATTATCTCTCACACAAATATTAATATTTCTTATGAGATCCCTTATTCTTTATTAAGTCTTTTATCCTTTGTGGCATCCTCTGTACGAGTTTAGCACATTTTGCTTTCAAGTCAGCATCATGATATCACAAATTGTTGATCTTGATCAATTGAAGTTTGGTTCTAATGCGCTTCTTCTCTTGCTTTTCTTTCATGAAGCTCCAAATGTTTTCAATTGGGTTCATATCAGGACTAGTGACTGGCCACGGAAGAACACTAATTTCGTTGTCCTCGAAGAATTGTGTCACAGCTTTGGCTCGGTGGCATGGGGCTCCATTATGCATAAAGATGAATTGTACGTCATCAAACAGAGTGCACTCTGGGAAATTAGTTCTTGTTGAAGCACTTGTAGGTATTAGTCGTGCTTCATTGTCCTCTCTACTACATATAGTTTTCCAGGCTCGAAGAAAGAGATCCAGACCATGACTGAAGTAGGATGCTTCACAGTTTATTAAAGACATTCCAACTTGAATTCCTCCCAGGACGTCGTACATATTGTGAACATTCATCAGACACAAAGATACATGATTCATCAGTGAAACACACTATTCCCCAATCGTCAGTAGTCCAATATTCTAGGCTTCGTGCCCATTCAAGGCGTTTCTTTGCCATGATTGGAGTAAACACTAATTTTTGTTTTCTTTCTTACAGTGTACTTTTATTCCCTCTGCACAAAGAATCCTTCGAACACTTTCAGACCAAATGTCTGCGCCATACTCAGTCATTTTTATGCTTAAGTCTATTACAAGTTGCATTTCGGTTTCCCAGAGCCAATCTTTTTAGATTTTTGTTCTATCCCAAATCTACTAGTAATGTATTACTATGTATATCTTATTTACACCAGAAGTATTTTGTTAACTTCCATTTTGTGCGGAGAAATATCTTTTGCTTTTCCTATTATGCTGCGATTACAGGACTACACCGAATAAAAGATTGATACAGGAAACACGTCACGATCATTTTAAACTGGTCCATTCGAACTGTTGAACGCTTTGTATGTCGTTAACTTCTTACGACAGCAACCACAACACTTCAGACTGTAACTTGTTGATAGGAACCACAATAGCTATCTATAACTGAAACACCACTTTCAGAATTTCTCCCCCTCACTAATACAATCTGCTGTTCAATGGTGATATCATCACTTCAATTGTACAGTAAACAAATGAGGGATCCTATATTCGTGGTTTAACCATTAAATTAAATGTTCTAAAACTCTGAAATTAAGGCTCCTACATCAATTTTGCCTTTTTCGAGCGTGAGTCTAGTAATTTGAACACGTCTGTATAATATCTTTATTTACAGCTACAAAAATATTTTAAAATGTCACTGAGTTACAAATTAGACAAAAAATAACCACAAAAATTTGTTTAGTTACAAGAAATGTGTGAAACAAGAACTTTATTAAACATTTAATATGCTAAACGTGAGCTAGTGCAGAGAGTACAAAAATTCCGTACATCATAAAAAAAAGTATTTAACATATGTATGTTATCAAAAGTGTGGTTATAGATTAAAATATTAGTGTTAGCCTCACATACAGGAAAGAGCACTCGTATTTGTCTGAGATTTCACATTGTTGATACACAAAGATGATATCGTCTAAATGAAGAACACAGTCTTCGTGAAACCATTGAAATATTTTGCCGTAAAACCAACCTTGGCAGATAGCACAATTTGGTTTTTGAGTTTTCTCATTTTTGTTACTGTGTTTTGCAACAGTTTTTATATCCGCACATTCTTCTGTGTTTCACTATCTTTTGATTTTCTTACTGTACTATTTTTCTGTGCAGATGTTAAAAGTTTGGCACTATTGTCCTTCACTTTACATTACCACATCTTATTTTCTTGGGTGAACATATCGTCTTCTTCACAAATGTTGTATGTGCATCAAAATGTTTCTTGCAGCTAACTTTGAATAACCTGTCATGTAATGTATCCGAGGACTTCAAAAGCTCTTGCAGCAGTAACAAGTAGCACTTTATTCTTAACGGCCTCGGTGGCTATTGACATTTTGCTCAAATTCCAGAAGCATCTTATGCCTTTCCGTGTGTAATTTCGAACAGTGATGCAATGGGAAAAAATGCAGACGTTTTATTATCTATATGTTAATAATTACTAATGTAGTTTTTTTGACATATACGTTATTAAAAATCACAACCAAAGGGGACAAAATGCATCTGTCGGAAGTGTCCCAAATGTGAGTTTCGAAAGTACCCCGAATATATATGTTGTACTTAACTATATTTTATGCAAGTTAAAAATACAGTACATTGATGAAGCAACTACTTGTGATTCCACAACTTTCAGCTGTATGCTATCCACCATGACCACTGAACAATATTACTTTCACTTCCAAGCAAGAGTTTAACAAAACATATTCAAATTTTACAATGACCCTTGCCTTCCCACATATCTCTCACACTTTACCTCATAAATTTAGATCTTTTTCGTCAAATTATTCTACTTATTCTTAAACTTTTGCAGATATACATTCCATATACCCCACAGTTTCACTTAGTACTGATCACACCCTTCACTTCCAGGTAGAATTGACGGGGTTATAAGCTTAAAAGTGACGGTATTCCCCAACTGTCGGTCTTCCCATGATCATACACATTTTAAAGTCCATGGAAGCTATAAATCTCCATTTTCCCTTAAAAAAAAGAAAAAAAGAAAGAAAGAAAGAAAGAAAGAAAAAGAAAAAATAAAAAAAGAAAAACAGAATAATACATTAAATATTCAAAATAAATCATTAAAAATAAGCCCTACACCTAATTAGATACAAACCAGTAGAATTTCTACATTTGCGTGGAAGACAGATGATTCAAACGTTTCGCCAATTAGGATAAGGTAACATATAGTACTACAGTCGAGATTAGCATTATTATACAAGGATATTGGCTATGATTTTAAAAATGTCCTAATACTGTGATGGTTCCGCGTTCAAACACCTCAAGTTTGTTTTTCTGCATTCCTATGCCAGTCAGAGTAGTATTTTTGAACTCATCTACTGCGCAATGAACATTGTAAAATTAACTACCGTAGAACTTCCGTGTCTTTTCAGTTTCTTTTAATGCGAAAACTTCCGTCAAATACTTCACCAAGTGCCTTGTATTCTTAGAACCCTAACATCCTTTTCTCTTTCTTCATTGTATCTAACTTTTTTCAATCAACGGCTTCCCTTGTTCATAACCTTTTTTTCTAATGAGCAAGGATTTGTTGCATCGTCTGGGTTCACTCTTCCCTTGCACGGATGTATTTGCGGTTAACAGTTGGAACTGAACATGTCATTATGTGCATCTCATTATGTAATACATAGTTTCTCCTGTTTCTTTTTCCCTTTCTTCCTTTCTTTCTTTTATTCTTTTTTCATTTAAACCACAATTTGTTCCCATTACCCCTTTTCAAATATAAAGATTCAATTAGAGTTGGTTTGATGTAGACAATGATATTGCTTGTATTCTATTCCTAAGACTAGTATAAGTCGTAGGAAGAATAAGTTTCTTCTAAGCGAAACACACTGATAGTTTCGAAATTTATTCAAGCAATGTTATGGCTTATTTTTTAAGAATCATATGTAAGGGATTCTCTCAAAAACCGAGTTACAGTGGTATTGCCTATCTCATGAGTCTGCGTTTGTTTTGTAGACTCACTGTTATGTGTTTACATGTTGTTAATGGTTGAAGAAGTTGTCGGGTGGGGAGGTATGAATGCTTTTCTGCATTACTTTACAGGGTGGTCAGAACGTAAGAGAACTAAAAGTGAATACTGGGGTCGCGGTGGCTCAGTGGTAGAGCGTTCGCCTCCGGTGCTTGGAGTCCCTGGTTCGGTCACAGCTAGGACTTTGTGGTAGACAAACACCGTACTCGTGGGTTTTCTCGGGATTCTCCCGTTTCCTCCTACTTTCTTCATTCCACCATTTCACTCATCTCTCATCATCACCGTCTCCTTTAGACTAACCGGCATAACTGTGGGACGTAAAACTTAAAGCTTTCATTTCATTTGAATACAGTCCAGTTCAGTGACATCTATGTTCTTTAGGGTTTGATATCATATTAAATCATTTTACGTATTCAGAACACAACAACTTTAAAAAATATGTATACAACTGTTTCCATTAAACTTAATTCCGTTTAGCAAATTCTTTTCATTTCTTTGAAAAACTGCATATAAAAGAAATCTCAAATGAAACCAGCAACTCTGGTAACTCTGCCATATGACTGACGTCACTTGCAAACAAAGAAAATAGTTCACAGTTTTGAAGCACGCACAGATAAAGCAAACGAGTAATACGAACCATGGGGGTTAGTTACGGAGGTGGTAAATAACTCGTATTATTTGGCATCATTGTTAATTGCTTATTAAGGAAATCTTAACGTCGCGGTGGCGTAGTAAGTAAGTGTCTACCTACAGTACTAACTGTACGGTCCGAATTTGATCCGCAGTAGGGTCTCGTTCTATCATCGTTCAAGTGCAGATCATAGGTTCACCAAGCCTCTGTAAAATGAGTGCTATTTTATTTGAGTACTATTTTTATTATATGCGAAACATGGACGGCAGTAAACGTGCGTGGTAGGAAATAAACTCTATAGGTATCTCTGCATGCAATTAGGAATGCTATTAAAGCATGGGAATAAGGTTGTTAGGTGATTTCAAAGAATGAGAATTTGTCACTTTTGTTGTGTAATAGGAGAAAGAAGGCGAAACAAAGAAAATAAAAGAGCATTATTGGAGTCTTATTTTTGAAGAGACGGAAAATCTGCTTGAAGAAAGCGGTAATGAACCCTGGTGGAACATAATCAAGAAGGTAGTAAAGCTTCACTGACGTAGATGAAAAAAAACCAGTGGGTTGCGTTATGATAAGGTAAGATATGATGTTTTTCATGAAGACGAAAGTTAGCAGGACTATACTGTATTTTCATACATAAGTAGAGCAAGTGGACTGTCACCTCTTGTATCTTCCAAAGTCTAATATTTGAGGAGTCTTATCTCCATCCTGTCTTTAAGTCTCATATGACCTATCCCAAAAAGAGATACAGTTTTTTCCCTCTCTTAAAATCATCTTAAACCGACAACAGTTATCAAAGTTGAAAACATGGGAGGCAAGAGACTTAAATAGCATGTTAGACAGGGGTGTAGTTATATCCTGTCATATAGATTGGAAAACTATTAACAGATTCACTCGTTTTTCAACTAGTCACATGAATCCGTGGTTGAGAGCAGTGATAAATAAAGACAGAAATCAAGGAAGCAGAATCTTCTCACGCTTGTTACTTTGGCTTGTAAACATGTAATATCCTTGATTATCTTTCTAACTGAGACAAGTGGAACTTTGGAGAGTAACGAAGTACAGTAAACACTGGACAGCATTATCCCTATTGAGACAACTAATAAATAGGCACCTTGCATTTCAGGAAAATTACTGTGTTGCATGGTAATGACTATGCTAGTTTGTATTTCTTTTCAGGTTTGAGTGCAGCACACTTCGTCAAAGTGCAGAAGTATGCCTTGACATGTAAAGCGTAAGATCAGCTTTCTAGTAGTATGGCTGTGGAATAGCTGATGCCGTATTATCCGTGAGCGCTTCATAAACTGGAGAGGCTAGTATACTTTGAGAGCAGTGACTAACCGTTGGAAAATTACGCGGAAAAGCTATTATATCTTTTACAACGTTGTATAGAAACATAGCATGTGTACACACATACTGCGTAGTTGTATCTGTAGTTGTAACATTGGAAATCCAAATTTCACACTAATAAAGTGCAACTTTATGTTCCAGAATTCCTCAAGGACACCATTAGTCAGACATGTCCCCAATACTCTTTATTAATATACAAATTTTGGACATTATCATTTTTACTCTTACTGAGCAATAACACCAATCTAGATCTGGTTCCAAGGAAACTACGCAAAGTAGCGCATATGAGTTTCGTCAATATTTAAATATAAAGTTATAACGCACAATAATAATTTTCCAATATTAAAACAAAAATATATACATATTTAAAATTATAAAAGGCAAGAGATTGCTTTTATAATATGGTGATTGCTTAATAACGAAAGTAACACTGATATTCTGTAATCATACAACGAGCTTCTTCCTGAAACAGAAAGTGGCACAGCGTGTAGCATTACAAGACTCTAACCCAGCAGATAGATTTAGTAAATTATCTGGTTGTAATGAATACGTGAAAGTAATTGCATCATAATTTCTTAGACATCAACGCCTGTTCTTGATCTTGGCCAGAATTTGGGTCCCAGAAGGTCACGGCAAATACATGTAATTCTATATGATGATTTTGCATGGCGCATATTAATGGAAATATTATGTAAAGTGGTATTTTGTGTCTGTCGAAAGGTGTCTAGTATTTAAAAATACTTTCGAGATAAATCACACTACTTGGCCAACATTTAAGGACCCCTGGCCGTATATTATTTTACAAGAAAGAATACCAGATTTGAATATCTTGGGAGCAAAAAAAGGGAAGAAGATAAACGCTAAAGAGGGGGAAAAATGAAATGAAATCTTTGAGTTTTACGTCCCACAGTTATGCAGGTTAGGCTAAAGGAGACAGTGATTATGAGAAATGAATGAAATGGTGGAATGAAGAAAGTGGGAGGAAACGCGAGAACCCCGAGAAAACCCAAGCACACGGTGTTTGTCCACCACAAAGTTCACTTGGTGGGAGCAGGGTTTGAACCCGGGACCCCATGCACCAGAGGTGAACGCTCTACCACTGAGCCACCGCGGCCCCAAACGCTGAAGAGGGAAAAGAATCATGATTATTATAAAAATTCTACGATATCATTAGCATAAACATTCCTCGATAGATTTTGTTGATTTGAGCAAAATAATATATGGGTAGAGTGTAAATTATCATGCTTAGTTTTCGAAAAAAAAATGATTTTTTTCGTAAACCTAAAAATTGATGCTGAATGATAACCACTCCGCCTATTAACAAGGTACATTCGTGAAGTGTCCCCTCGGGATTCGTGTAAAATTGATTCAAATGCAAAGTTCTTCGCAGCCCAATGTGTATTGTGCTAATTTTAACTGCTCATACGGGTAATTTGCATATTTATGGGCCTTCATGTATCTGGAATAAAATCATACACTACTATAATTAACGCTCGGACACAAAATTGCTTTTACTTTCTTTAGATGTAACTGGACATGAATATGGGCATATGCAAAACAAATTGAATCATGTACTACTTCTCTGATACATGTTACCCACCCTGGCTGCGATCTTGGATCCGCTATATTGGATTCAACTTTCGGTTTTTCAAATCGGAATAAGTGCAAGTGATACACCAAATTAATGTACAATTTTCTCAGAAATTCACTGGTATGATGAATTTTACCGTAACTTGTTCCGTTTGGGAGGTATTACATGATAAAGCCCTCTGGGCACTTCGCGAAAGACATTGCAGAGTAGTATCAATTACGCTTACGTTTTTGATGTTGACAAATCAAAACAATTTCTAGCTGAAAAAATACTGTAGGTATAAATAAACTCTTTACAACATTGGTGTCATAATCTTATTACTTTTCTGTGAGTGGTTGTTATTACTTTCATGTTATACTACAACAAGGAAGTATTGTATTACAGTCAAAATGCCTAATGTAAATCCAGATATCACTAGATTTGGGTGAAGACCTACCATTTCCGTTTTGTCGTCTGTGTGTCTGTATGTACAGTACGTTCAGAGAATATTTAGTCATAGATAATTCACATAACAGATTACATATATACAAAGGGTTATGTACAACTTTCTGTTTGGTTCAATGTTAGTGAAATGCCTGACATTTGGCATTCAATACCTTGCAAACGGTACGAGCTGCGGTAAAACTCACTACACCAATGAATTTACTAGAAAATTTTATATGAATTTAATGAGTCACTTGCACCTATTTCCATTTAAAAAACTAAAAGTTGAATCCAATATGGCGGATTCAAGATGACAACCGGGATGGGTAACATGTATCACAGAAGGAGTAATTGATCCAGTTTGTTTTGCACATGGCCACATTCATGTCCAGTTACATCTAAAGAAACTAAAAGCAATTTTGTGTCCTAGCGTTAATTAAAGTAGTGTATGACTGAATTCCAGATACATGAAGGCCAATAAATATTCAAATTACCCGTATGGGCCGCTAAAATTAGTACAATACACATTGAGCCGCGGAGAACTTTGCACTTTTTTAATCAATTTTACACGAATCCCGAGGGGACTCTTCGCGAATGTATCTTGTGAGATGAAATTAATATTGAAGTACAAAGCCTATTTGGAAATTATGTGACCTTCTTTTTGTTTTTACAAAAACTACACGGATCAGGTTGGCCTAATTTTGCGTCTTATTGTTAGAAGAGAGGTCCATAATGTCTTTAGGCTGTAAGTGTCGTTACTTTCATTTATATCTGTTGTCGTGGAGAAGTGGTTATGTTTAGTGCTTTTATGTGGCCTCGTCTCGGGTCTAAACTTGTTGAAAACGTGGATGTCCGGACAGGTCCGAAATCTAAGTCACAATCGACTCATTGTCAGTGCATATACATCCTACCCCACCAAGGTCTGACAAGGCTCTCGAATACCCAGAAATGTTCCTCTAGGCGTGTAGCAAAGTTAAAGCAATGTTGATTATACTCTTCGAATGCCTTAACAATGTGCATCATGAGTACACACAGATATAAAAGATTTTCTTTAGACATTTTCTGTCGTTTACGAGACGCTTTTTGTCCGAAAAAAAAAACTCTGGAACTCAAATTGCAAACCGAAAGATTGCAACAATATGATGACTACATTCACACGAGTCATGTGACTGTCTTCTTCGAGCTACCTACTTTCTGGGTATAGCCATGTGAGACTTTTGGATGTTCTTAGAAATTATACAAATACCGGAAAGAATTGAAGAGTACAGGGGAAAAGGGGGGATGTCCATTTTTACTAACTTTTCAGGAAACGATTCTTAAAGTTCAAAACCTTTTATTTCCTAAACTAATCGTGGAAAATGCTTCAAATTTGGTTTACAAGTTCTTTATTATATTGGAAACTAGCTTGCAAAATCTTATGTTTAACGTATATTATTGTAAGGAAAGGAATAAAAAAAATGAGGTTGGTTTGTACTGCGGAAAAAGGGGTTTATTCCAGGCAAAATAATGGAAAAAAGAGGCGGTTGTTTTTTAAATTATAAACAATGTTATTAAAAATAGATTGTTTTCTTCTTTTGTCGTTTTTATTCTCCTTTACTTCGCTAATTGCTTCTTTGGTAGTTCCATATGGAAGGTTTGAGCATCGGGGCTGCATAAGACCTTCAAAGGTTGTAGGCCTGCCTGGCATTTTTCTTCCGAGACAGGCAACCTTCCTTTAAAATAAAGAAAAAGGTACTGTAAATCACAACAATAATTACCGTGTTGATCATAGCATCCTATTCAAACTGTTCTCAATCGATTATACCTAGTACTTTATTGTACAAAAAAATCTTTGGAAATGTACTTTTACCCTCGAATCAGTATCAAGTATGGGAGAGTGGGGCAAGGAGAACAAGTGGGGTACTAAGTTTCATTCAACGTCGTATAAACGACTGTCTGACATTGCTTACGGAAAGGTGCAGTTGCTTAACTCAGTTTGACGACATTAGAATGTTAAAAATCAGATTCTGGGCCAAGAGTGATATATTTTTAACTCGTTTAGTATATAATAATTCATTGAATATACCTCTATTGCACGCATGTCCGTGACAGAACAAGATGGCATGAAAATCTAAATTTTGCCCCAAAGTGGACATCCCCCCTTTTTTTCCTGGACTCTTCAATTTCGTTTTCGCACCCGAGAGCAGATCTACCGCAACGAAACGGCTGCTCTCATAGCACTTCCCGATGAGGGGTTCTAGACTTCTTTCGAGCAGTCGAATACCCGTCAAACTCTGTCCGTGGAACCAGAAAGGAACTAGTTTCAAGAGGATTAGGACAATGAAAACGCCACTTGAACATGATCGAATACTTTCCCCACAGATCTGGTATACCCTTATCAAGGTGTCCATTATAACACTACCAAGAAGAAAGACAATACATACTATTGTTAATTAGATACGCCCCAAAAATTATGATTAACTCTTAAAAAAAATAATTTTTGTTTAACTGTAATATTGTGCAAAGATGAGACATTTGACAATAGATAAATGATATTGAGCTTAACGAAATGGCGTACTTGAGGGTGAACTCTCATCAGTAGTTTTCCACAAAATTGACAAAACGAACTTTCCTAACACGGGCACACATACTCGTAATTGTGCGCTTATACTCTTTCTGAATGATCCATTAAGAATTTTGGATAATGGGCAAAATACTAGTTTTAAAAAACACTATATGTATATTTTACAATTAAAAGAAATTGTGGTGTCTTATAAAATAACGATTTTGCAAAATTACGATTTCTTATAACAATATCCTGCAACAGAATAATTGTGACTAAGCTGAGAGAAAACTTTTTTCTTCTCAGAATTAATATCAAAAAGATTAAAGTGTAACTTTATTTGAATATTATGATATACTGGGATATCAGTGCACAAGGGATGCTCATCTTTCACTTTAATCAGTAACGCGTTCTCTTAATTCATCCGATATTCTCCCTCAAAGGAACAATATATAATTTAAATTAATCCACTGGTTTCGAATTCCATTAATCCAGTCTCCAGAATGAACCTATTAAAACACGTTGTTCTTCTTTTGAATTTTACACTTAAGTTATCCTTAATAAAGGGTATAATCTTTCAATTAATTATTTAGTCCCACCCCCACAAAAATTTCCAGGAGGTGATTTTTGTCATGACATCTTCTGCCTCCAGTCGTAGTCACTCTTGCAGTATAATGTTGTAGTGTGTGTATGCGAAAGTTATATATTAATAAGTATGGATGAGCTTTCCAAAGCAAGTATACCCAGAAGGAATGCATAAGAATATCCAGAAGGTATGCATAAGAATACCCAGAAGGAATGCATAAATGCATAAATTTGACTTGAAGTTCGAACATAACAACAATATGAATGTTCTCAACATGGAGCTCGGGAGATACACCTATACATGTTTTATGGAATGTTCAAAAATATATAGTAGTCACTTTAATCGCACGTGTAAGCATTCCAAATGTATACGTAAGCAGGTGTTGGGACATGTAGTAGGTCTCATAGGTCGCTCTGTGAGGTATGATATCATATCGTCATTGTGGATCTTAGTGCTGAGGTCCTGGAAGATGATCGTTGCCGGTGCTTACCTAGCACTTAGACGTCGCCCCACTACGTTCCACATGTCCTCGATATGGCTTAGGTACAGAGATCTAACACACCAGGGTAGAAGTTGTTCACCGATTAGAGAATTATTATCCTGGAAGTGTGGATATGCATGTTATTCTGCTGGAAGATAAAAGTCCCTGAAATGTACAGGTACGTTGGAGGATAGGATTTACGATGTAATGAAATGATGGCATATTGAATTAAGACTAAAGACGAACGGTATGTAAAGATTAATGTCCCCACAAAATACCAAGGGTAGGTGTAATATGAGAAATGAGCGGACACGATGGATTTCCCGCTTACCTGCACGTCTACAAATACATACATAGCCATCACTGTTTCAGAGACAGAAACAACTTTCATAGCTGTATACTAGCGCCTTCTATCGCCTCCATGCCATTCTAGAACAGATGAAGTCTCTCCTGACATCAGCAAAGGTGTTATAAGCGATAAGGAAGTTAAGAGTAATTGTGCCAGGGGAACGCTAGAACGTAGGCCAGAATCCAACAATTGATTATTTAGTGTTTATGCGCTCACATAGGGTTCTATGGCGTTGATTGCACTGTGACCGTCATGTCATTAGTTAAAACAATTTCTTATTATCCTTATACTAGGCTCTTTTCGGTCCATCCCTGGGGTACAGGGTGAGGCACTTCAGCTGTCGGAACTCTCTGCTCTTCATCATGTACATAATCGATGAACATGTCATGACCCATGGAACAGAAATCCTGCGGAACAACCATACTGGTTGTCGTAGCCCCACGCTCGAAGTCTCTTAATTGAACAATAGGCATCGTTCCGGAATTTGGGATACAAATTGTGATCCACACACAACAGTAATGCTAAAAATGGTAAACCGAAAAACTTAAATGGTATGTATAATGGTAAAACTAAATTATATTAATAACAAAAATTTTAAAAATGTCTAACACGTTATACTTTCTATAGCATGACCAAAATGAATGAAACATTTGCTCAAGGAACTTGACGTTAATTTCCCCGTCTGTTGGCCACAAACGTCCCTTATATCGAAAGCTATTTATAACTAAATGGAAATAAATAGGGTTTAGATTTTAGATGTACACTGTGTTCTTTTTTTTTTTTTTTTTTTTAAAAAAAAAGGAAAACTCTCCCAAAGTACCCGAGGTGTCAAATGTTGCTTTCAGTTTGAAATAACGATATATTTTTTCAGTTTTCTTTTATCCTTTTGAGCATTTTATTTTCTTAATTTACTCCCAACTCTACATTCTCTTGTTTCCTCTTTTACTTTTTTTTTTTAAATACTTTAAATTTTCAGGCCATCCTGGATTGAGTGTGCAACTTGTAAGAGAGTTTTGGGAAAATTAATCAGTTTGTATTTTTTTCTAGGTCCAAACTACGAAGATGTAATATCCAAGGCGCACCAACTTATTTTAGCGAGAGAAGATTCATGATTTGCAGACAACACTTTTTTGTACCCACGGTTCAAAACATGTTATGGCTGTCATTAAAAACTTGGAGCAATGACGGTTGAAAAAGAATAGTGAGATATCTACTTCTTATGCAACAGTTAGATTGTTTTACCAAAGAAACGCTTGAGGTTAATCTTCAAAGAAATCCTAATGTGGAATTTGCACATAATTCCCATTCCAGGTGACTACGAAGTTAGCCCCATTTGTCTCTTTGGATATGAAGAGAAGTTTCAGCGTCTACAAAGATGTTTTATTTCAAAATGGAAAAGCGCTAACAACTTACTTCAGAGCTCTTATATTATAAAGATCTGCGTAGTTTACATTAAGTGGTAATGAATTAGATAAAAGGAATAGTTGAGGGAAATAACACCTTTTCTTGCCCTTTTCTCGCCTTATTTTAGCACTTTTCCCTAGAATTTTTCCTTCTGAAAGGTTTATTTATAATTGTATGTTTTTTAACCCTGGAACCACGGGCGGATCCAGGGGGTGCGATCGGGGCGATCGCCCTTCCCCAGAAGAGAAAACTTTCTTATTTTATATATATAAATAAAACCCCATCCCAAAGTTTGGAGACCTTAAAAGTAGCAGTATGACAACCCACCGCCCACTCCAAAAGTCGGTCTTGGATCCGCCCCTGCCTGGAACTACCATACATTTTTACACATATGTTCTACCATTCGGGTCCAAAGGACCCTAATTAAGAATCGAGGATATGGAGTAATTTTATGAGATTTTCACATTGTTTTATTGTATGAAAAAACAAATACAGCACAACAAATTAACTTTCATGAAGAGAATAAAAATATTGAAAAGTATAATCACGGGTCCAATGGACCCGTTTGGTAGTTCTCAAGTTAATCAGGATTAGCATTTTTAGGAGCAATTTTCACAGGTAAAACTGCTCCTAAAAGTGCTAATTCTGATAACAATCATCCAATTATAAATAAACCTTTCAGAAGGGAATATTCTTTCAAAAGGACTGGGTTTTTACATATTTTATTTGCATATTATGTATCTGGTGCTTCACGTACGCTGCTTCCTTAAATTTGATACCACTTTTTCATAATCCTTCACACTGGTTTATTGGCTAGTGCTAGTATTCGCGTGTGATTCCGGGTCCGATTTCCATTAACATGAGTGGAAGTGCATTAAACTCATTACAGTACAACGGATTCCACGTTAACCTATAGATTCACATCTCTTATAGCCTCATGTTGCTCGAACGAGATTCTTAACTTCAACGAACAACAACAAAAAAAAAAAAAAAAAAAAAAAAAAAAAAAAAAAAAACTTTTTCACTTTTTTAAAGGTGTTACAGAAAGCAAAAGATAATAGACTATAATAATTTATCTACGTAATTTTCGAGTAAGAACATAAGCTACTCAGTTGAATATTAATTTTGTTGCAAATTGTCTTCGTTCTTGTACATCATAAACTAGGACTATGACGTCACAAGCGATTTGCAGACTTCACAATGAGGTATACAGTAACAATAGATAATACTTCACACAACAATATTTTCAAGGTACTAGATAATTTTATGATATTTTTTCTTATCTTGGATCCTTAAATTTGCAAAATAGATATTGTATGTAACTTCATCTCCATATCCACAAAAAATTAAATATCGACCAAAAGCAGGAAATTCGCGTTATTATTCAATCCGAACTCTTTTGTCTTCACGATTTCTCCTTCAGAAATATATAAATCTTCCGGAAATATATAAATTCAAATATATACAGAAGAGTTCGAATTGAATAATAACGCGAATTTCCTGCTTTTAGTCGATATTTAATTTTTTCCTGGATTCGGGAATGAAGTTACGTGCAATATATATAACGATAATTATGCCTGTTGTACTATATGGTTGTCACTTCTTTTGAGGGAAGGATGCAGGCTGAAAGTATTTGAAAATAAAGGCCTGAGACGAAAATTCAAACATAAAAGACAAGGTGGATGGTCAATGGTGGAAACTTCATAAAGAAAACTGCATAATCTATTCCGTTTACCAAACATTGTTAGGGTAATTATGTGTAAGGATCATGTGGATGGATCATGTAGCCTGAATGGAAGAAAGCATGTACGACTTTAAAATATTAACTGGAAACCCAATCGAAAAAAAAAAAAACATTAGAAGGACCTAGGCACAGATGAGAGGACAATATTAAGATGGATCTTCCAGAAATAGTACAAAGTAGATTGGATTGGATTTGAATTTAATATCCTGTTCAGCACCGAAGCTATATAAGGCGTAGATCTATGCTTAATATAAGATCCAATCATATTACATCTCACCGGGTATCGAACCCTGGTCTCCCACGCCAAAGGCGCCTTACGCTAACCGGATAGCCAGGAGAAGTTCGAATATAAAGTAGACACGAGATCTAGTTTTCTAAAAGCAGAATTCGAAGGAGAGCTTTTGTGAATACGGTATTGAACTTTCAGGCTCCATAGACCATTGAGTTAATTAGTTATGTATCCCCAACTAGAATAAAAAACGGGATCATGAGCGTAGAAAGCATGCGTTACTATTACCAAAAGAACATGTTATTGCTGAGATTTACAAAAGAGATCACCAGGTAAAACAGCATGAGAAATTCTGTATTTAAAGAATAAATAAAACTAAAACATTCCAGGCAACTTGTTGAACTGATTTTAGGCAAGACCTAAATTTTATATATGTTTATTAATAGAGTAATTAAGTAATTAATCTTATTTGAAACATAAAAGATAGCATAAAAACGCATATGGTAACGCTACGGGCAAAATATCTGATACGTCTCTAGTACTATGTAGTTCAGTCACAAAGTAGTTTTAAAAATTCTTCAATATTATCACGCAATATTTTTTGTACCTTCTTCTCAGATACTACGCAAATTAATTCAAATCTTGTTCAGCTAGTTGATATACGTAGTAACTACGCAATGATTTAAAAAAAAAAAAAATCTCTGATAGTAGGAAAACAGGAAGAAGTCTGCCAGACATGTACTACGCTGTGCGTTGTAGATATTCAGGGCGTGGCAAGAATTACGGCTTACTACTTTTTGTTCAACTTCGTGTCAGCTCCTGGGTAACTCGTGATTGAAAAATACCAGTGTTGCTATATAATAGCAGTAACGCGCATATCTTTTAACATGTTTCAGTGCATGATCAGGAACTTTCAGTTTTTTTTTCTTCCTTACAAATCGTTTGCTAAATTGCTATCCAATAACGTTATTAAGATCCGTTAAAGAAGAGGTAACATTTAGTTGCTATTTATGTAAAAAGAAATAGGAAATAAATCGTTTACACGTGTGGAGATAAATGTAGTTAATTATAAAAAGAGGTAAAATATTTACTTAACATTCTGCTCTAGTCTCTGGAAGCTTATGAATGATCAACGCAAAGTGAATTATGATTAACGAATTGGTAGAATGAAGTCAGTGGCAGGAATAAGGTCCTTCCCACGGTCACGTAATCATGAGTCTCCCTCTACGGCAGAACTACTATTTTCCCCTAAGTTACTAATAGATGATAAACGATAATCATGCCTATCGTGCTGTATGGTTGCGAAACATGGTCGCTTGCTATGAGGGAAGAACTAAGACTGAAAGTATTTGAGAATAAAATCCTGAGACGAATATTTTGATCCAAGAGTCACGGGAACGGAGAATGGCGGAAACTTCATAACGAGGAACTGCATAGTTTATACAGTTTACCAAACATTGTTAGGGTTATCAAGTCTAGGAGGTGAGGAAGTCATGTAGACAGAATGGAAAAAAGTAGGAATACTTTCAAAGTTTTAAGTGGAAACCCAATCGGGAAACGACCATTAGGAAGATCTAGTTGCAGATGGGAGGACAATATTAAGATGGATCTCGCAGTAGTAGTAGGAATACAAAGTAGAAACTGGATTCAGTTGGCTAAGGACAGAAATCAATGGTGAGCTTTTGTGAACGAAGCATTGAACCTCAGGGTTTCGTAGGCCATAGAGTTAGTTGCTGACAGTGTTGTTGCTTATGAGAGTTGATTTAGAACTGTCTCGCCTCGAAAACGTGCCGTGAAGGTACTGTCTCGACTCGAAAAGTATAAGCTATATGTTTCGTTAAAAGAATTCTGTATCGTCTTATATCCCAAAATGAAATGAAATAAAAGCTTTGAGTTCAATGTTCAAGATTATATCATTCAGGTTAATGGAGACGATGATTAAAGCAAGTGAATGATGATGGAAGAACTGGTAGAATGAGAAAGTAGGAGAAGACAGTAGTACCCCAAGAAAACCCACGGAAACGATGTTGTCCACCACAAATTTGCTTGGCCGGGGATCGAACTAAGGACCCCACGTACCAGAGGTAAGTTCTCTATCACTGAGTCACCGTATCCGCATCTCGTATCCTTTCTCACAATATCAGCCTCATCTCAAATCGTGGGCAAAACTAGTTACTGAGAGAAAAATGAGTTGTACTATTGGTTCGGATCAGCTTTATTTTCTCTTTCGATTGGTTATTAAAGTTCACATCATAAATTTACTATATTTGTAATTTGTACAGTTATCCATTCTTCTGTTGGTTTAGATAGAAGTAATATTTGTTATTAATTCACACAATGGAAAAATAAATAATTGAAATAACTGTAGATGCTTTACATGTGTTTGAACGTTCTGAATTACAAGAACTTGATTATATATATAATTAGTTCATTTGTATTACATGTTACCAGAAAGATAGTTTACATAATTTACCTACACTCGCATAGATTACAGTATATACATTACAAACAGGACAGTCCCTTCGATTTGCGAACCCTGGAACTGAAATATATTGCGTAGCCAATGATGCAGGTAAGAATTCTATTTCCAGCATGAATAAATTATTTTGAAAGACCTTTGACTTTTTATACGTATCAATGATAGTGATATCCCAGTATACATGCACTTCGCGACATTAACAGGATACAGTAGTTAAAATTCTTAATAGCACATTAACTTTAGTAAAATTTGATTTTCTATTGACTTATTTGACCTATCACGCTTTTGAGTTAAATTTGAATCAACTAAACGTATCCTTCCACATACATTTTACATGACAAATTTGACATCTGGAAAGTGATTTCTATTAACAAGTCACGATAATGTTAGTCCTGTGCACATATGCAAGGATAGTTTATTTGACCTGTGATACATGCTGCTGCTAATCTCGTTAAAGTCTGTACAGTATTTCCATAATTCCGAAGCTCCCTGTAAATTTAAACTTTTAAATTTGATTTAACTTTCAACCAAATTGAACGTGTAAAATTCGAATCACATTCAACACATGAAATTTGAGTGGCTTTTGACATGTAAATTTGAATCAATTTTGGCATGTCAAATTATATAAACTATTTTTCTGGGAACGTGTAAGAAGGATAAACTGATTACATATATAAACAAGTTCTTGCAATTCAGATCATGAAAACATCTAGAGTAGTCTCAATTATTTATTGCTCTATTGTATAAATTGAGAGTAGAATTACCTCTATCTAAACCAACAGAAGAATAAATAACTGTAAAAACTACAACTCTTCAGATAAGAAGTCAACGTTTACATAGAAATATAATCAAAAATATCAATAAAATATCATCACGACATAATAAATATTGACTTGGCAATATATATATATATATATTTTACTCGTAGTTACATAAAAATAGCATTTCATAGTTTGTTACAGTATAGCAGCTTACCAGCTTTCTGAGCCCGCTCTGAAGTCATTGAATTTCTTACATTTTTCTTACAATTGCCATTTAAAAAGTCCAATTTCTAAATTCCGAAACACTTCTGTAGTATCAAATGTTTATTACTAATTACTCATCAAAGCGTGCTGCTCAGCCAAGCGTCCGTTCTACGCTGTACATTCCTTTGAAATAGCGAAATATCATTTTTAATTATTTGATATTAAATATTATTAGGCTTATTATTTGCATTACGAAATATCGTAGGACCTATATTTTGATTTAGTACATAATGGGATTCAATGTTTACAATAATATCTAATAACTTTGTTTCTTTCTCAGTGATATTAAATTTAGTTTAGGTGTTACATCGTTTATTGTTTGCTTCATCAAACGCTTTTGTTGATAATTTCCTTGCTGTTACCGTAGGCGTCTTTGGCGTGGGAGACCTGAGTTCGATTCCCAGTGAGAACTTATGTGGTTCGGATTCCACGTTAAGCTGTAGGTCCATGTCTCAGCATATAGCGTTGCTGCTGAAACGGACGTTGAACTCAAAATCAAAGAAAATCATTGGATGAGAATTTAACGCTTTGTTACTTCACCATAAATATATAAACGTGAATTTACACTTCAACGTCGTTAGATCTAATATAGGCTATGTATATAGTAAAGAATCCCCGTGGTAAATATGGGGGCATTACGTGTACGTATATAATAAAGACAATTTAGGATAATAATTGTAATACTGTATCTAATATGAACGAAAGTTTTTTATTGCTACACTATTATTAGCGTTTAACGGACAAATATTTGTCCAAAGATGACACATTTAGAAATCGATAGGTCTCATTAGGCTGAACAAATTATGTATCAGAGTGAAACCTCATGCGTAATTTTCGAGAAGATCGATAAAAACGAGTTTGTCAACTTAATGTTGTACGAAAATCACAACACGACTCCTATTAAGGTGATACTAAAGGCTACCATCATCAAGCTCTTCTCTATGATTAGGATTAGGAATTAGATTTCTGCACTTTCGACACTATGGCCAAGGTAATCGGTCACGTATGTGGGATGGCGTCCCTGATTACACTACCCGGGGTATTGGGGAAGGAAGTGACCTGGGAAAATTATGTGAGGTATTATCTCAGCATTTACCTGATGTGAATGAGGAAAGGTTCCCTCAGAATGGCTGGCCTGCTAAAGCTTTCACACCATTTCAACCGAGTGTCCCCACTGGGAATCGAACCAAGGACCATTCGCACTAAAGGCAAGTGTTAGCAAATGCGTTACTCCGTTTCATTCTTCATTATGACAGTATCAAGATGCCTGTACATAGTACGGTTAATAAGATATAGCCCAAATTTACCAATAACTTCTCAACTTCGGGCATTGTTTCAGTTAAACAGAAACTGAAATTTAAGAAATGAAATTAAATTTTTCAGTTAACCATGGAACGTAAAACTGAAAGATATCATTTCATTTCTTAAATTCCAATTTCTGTTTAATTAAAACAATGCCCAAAGTTGATAGATGTATGAGCGGCTCAGGCAAACATAATGGTAAGCGCCACTTCCTGTGAAACTTAGTTTTTAGGTGGAATTGGTAGGGATTCTACCATAGAGCAATATGTAGGCAGGGCCGGCCTTAAGCCGATTGGACCGATTGCTCCCAATCGGGACCCGCACCTCAGGGGGCCCCGCGCTAGTGCCGTCTACTCTACTGTCCAGTCTAACCTACTCTCCAGTGTCGTTTCAACGACATATTAGGTCCCAGAACAAACAAGTGTGTTCTAGTCCCTATGACTAAATTTTGCTCCAAATACATGTAATTAATACACACCATTCTGCTCACGGGGCCCCCAGCCAAGTTGCTATCGTACCTTTAAGATGGCTCTACTACTCTCAGTTGTCAGATACACACAACAAAATATGCAATATAGGTATAACTATGGATTCCACAAGGGAGGGGATGGTCTCTCCCTAACAAATAAATGAATAGTTTGTATTAACTTTCCCAGGCATAAGCAAATATTTTGTGAATTTGCTGCTCCAGTAGTTTCTTTCTTTCTTTTTTTTAAGTTCAATTTCTGTTGTAAAAATATATATTATTGTTTTCTTTGAGCTTGAGTAAAAAGATATATCATTATTTTTGGTACATATCCTCTTTTATTTTGAAAACCCCACTAACAAGTAACACTTCCCAAGTGTAACACTCCGATTTTGATACAAGTTGGCAGGTAGATACAACACATAAAATAAACGAATACGTTTTTTTTTTTTAATTTTCTGCTGAAAAACGGTTTTATGGGACAAAAGGCCCCACCCAAAATTTTGGAAATTGATGTTCGAAAGGCAAAAATAAGTAGATCGAAGTGAACGAAATTGTGCACAGATATTGTAGAATAAAATGAGGGAATACGTGTTTCGTACTTTCCCGAAAAAAAATGTTAGGTGGGGCACGGACCCCTCCAAACCTTTGATCACGAAGCATCAAAAGTGGTAATAACAGTAAGTCAGATGTGTCTAAAGAACATTAAAAATTTCAACGAAACTTTGTATAGGAACAATATGCAAACAATAAACGAATACGGGTTTATTTATTTTCTGCGGAAAAACTGTTTTAGGGGCAAAAGCCCTCACCCAAAACTTTGAAAGTTGACGGCCGAAAGGCAAAAAGAGGTTAACCAAAGTGAATGAATCTGCGTAAGATATTGTAGACGTAAAATGAGGGAATATATGTTTCGTATTTTCCTTTTTAAAAAAAATGGTTTGGTGGGCCACAGACCGTTGATTACGAAATATCAAAAGTGCAAATAAGTATACCTCAGAAGATCCTAAAGAATATAGAGAATTGCAACGGAACTTCGTGTAGGGACAATTTGCAAAACAATAAACGAAATGTGTTTTAATTTGTGCGAAAAACAGTGTTTGAGGGCAAGGCCCCCTCTGAAATAAAGTAAACATTGCCGTAATAGCGCAAGAAGGAGTGGACCGAAGCAAATGAAATTGTGTGTAGATAATGTATATATAAAACAAGGCCTTGCGTGTTTCTCAAGTATCCCTATGCGATTTGCTTCCAATTTGTTACATCAACAGCAAACAGGAAATAAATCGTCACGTGTTTTTGTTTAAGCGGAAAAAATATAGTTAGGGTTAAAAGCGCCTTCTAAAACACACTAAAATACTGTTTGTGCTTACTGTTGATCTGCCAAATTTGAAGAAATCGGATGAGGACACTTGTGAAACACGGAAGGCCTTATTTTACATATACAATATCTACACACTATTTCGTTCGGTTCGGTTCACTCTTTCCGACATCCAACGCCTCAGTCCACTGAACAGTTTTTTTCTTTCTTTATTTTTAGGAAAATACGAAACACGTATTCCCTCATCTTACCTCTACAATATCTGTGCACAATTTCATTCACTTCTGTCCACTTCTTTTTGCCTTTCGGGCGTCAAATTTCAAAATTATGTGTGTGGGCTTTTGTCCCTAAAACCGTTTTTCCGCAGAAAATAAAAGCGAATATTCGTTTATTTTTTGCTTATTGTCCCTACACAAAGTTTTGTTGCAATTCTTCATGTCCTTTAGACACATCTGACGAACTGTTATTAGTAATTTTGATGTTTCGTGATCAAAGGTTTGGAGGGGTCCGTGCGAAGCACTATTCCCTCATGTTATGTGTAGTAACTACTTGAATGAAATTCATTTAAAAACCTTATTATGTATTTTCGTATGCTGTATTCTGCATACTTGGTGTTTAGCGAATACTCTCAAGGAAAAATCTGTTTAAATAGTTTAGCATGACGCAATTATTACATGAGCTCCTTAGTGGCAGTATGGTTAACATCTCCTTCTTGAGCACGAGAGATACGAGTACAATTCCCGGTGGGAGGTCATGTGAGTTGTATCTTCCATTTAGCTGTAGATTCAAGCTTACATAGACTCTGTGGTGAAAAAGAAGGCTAAACCCCAAACTAACCAAACCAATATCAGTATAGCCAATTTATGTCTAATTGAATTCGATACGAATTACGTAAGTGAAATTTAAGTATTTACAACAAATTTCAAAGAAGAAACATGAATAATATTAGGAATAATTTGTATTTGTTAATAATTAAAGTGATTGATTGAGTGGGAGGCAGATAGTTAGATTACTAAACTATTTCTGAATCCGAAGAAGGACATCATGAGTAAGTACAAGTCACTGTCAGCAAACTAGTTGATGGCTTTACTAAATATAACGGTCCTCTTGCAGAGGCAAACACCAACGCTGTCTTTGTTGTTATTGTTTCCTTTTTCGAAACGACTTTCACTCTTAAAAGGCCATACATACACATAGCTCCACTAGATACTCACAAACACACACAAACACAAAGTTTCATTACCAGGAACACATTCCACCAAGATTTGTTCATTGAAATAATACTGACTGAGTCACACTTCTCTGACCCCATTGATTGAAATCTGCATGCAAGAAAGTGTGATATAGAAGACCTTGTAACCTAAAAATGCCAAAGTTTCCTACAACCTCTATATTTATATATATTTTATCCTCTGCTCAGAAATTACATTATTACATACTATTATTCTTCATTTTTCATCCTCGATAAACGTTTTGATCATTTAAAAACAACAGTTCTTTTCTTTTTCTTTTTCTTTTAAAGTGTTTGTCAATGTTCATGTCTGGGGAAAACCTACCAATTATTACATCATATTTGTTTGCGCCCATGTGATGTTTTCTAAGAAGGATCCCTAGGCGATTCCGGGAGTTCTATTCAGGTTTTACAAGCTGGGTATATATTTAACGGTGTGCACCTACATACTTTCTGATTAAATTTGAAGATTTCCAGTTGTTTGTTGACTATGTTAAGTCAATAACAATCTTTGAGGAATATGCAAAACCACTTTTAGCTGTCTTGTTTTTCTCAGAACGAAATTATAATTATTAGGAAGAAGGGGGAGGGGAAGAATGACGAGTTAATTCTTGTTTAACGAAATTACCTCTTTCCTTCCAAACATTCCTTCATATATATATATATATATATATATATATATATATATATATATATATATATATATATATATATATATATATATATATATATATATATATATATATATTTATTTATTTATTTATTTATTTATTTTCGGTTATTATATATGATTACTATTAGATAATCATATTTAATGTAGTTAGTTCAGTATTTGGCTATAAAGTGACTCTTGATGATTCGGACTAAATTGGACGGAAATCTGTAAATTTGTGGATTCGATTCCCAGTGGGTGTACCAACCTTTAATATAGCTCAAATAGTGATTTGATCTTCACTTTAAGCGGTAGATCTTGTCACGTATAGTCTCGGTGCTATAAAAAAGGTAATAAGCTACTTACACGTTAAAATGTAATTTAGCGTAGTCGGTATCGTCAAGTATCAATCAGACAGCTTGGGTTGGATTCGTAGTAGAGACAGGTTATTCTCCCTTTTCTACCCTGGTACAAATGAAGCTCAGAATGCAGCGACGGATCTAGAATGTAAAAACTGAGTGGGACAGCCAGAACCCAGATTATGATGAGTATATCATGAGTTTATGCAAGTCATTTAATTTGGAATTCGTTTACCCCAATAAAGAATAAGAGGCAACGCTTACTATAAACTTTCAAAAAAATATATAAATAATATTTCAATTATTTTTGTCACTCAAAAAACTGGAGGGTCTAAGCCCCGGGCTAGATCCACCACTGCTCAAATGAACATCGAGGAAAACTTGAATTGTTAAAGACTGACGGTATATGATGTACTGACCATATCATATCTTTTGAATAAGGAGGTTAGGCTTGCCGTATATTGGCCACAGAACAAGATAGCAGAGTACAAGATTCAGTACTGTAAGCAATACAACAAAGCCCTGTGCCGTTTTTTCCCTTGTGTATGTTCTAGGCAAAAGCCTTTTCAACCTTATGACTGAGATACATAGTCAATACACTCAGGATTCCCTCTCTGCACTCTCTCCTGCCTCGCTCTGCCTTGCATTGGTTTGCTTTCCTCTGGTCAATATGGGGCCAGCCTTATAGAAGTGTAGAGTCTTACCTGCACGCTACCATGTGCCATATTGTTCTATCATGAATAGGAAGCTTCTAGGCCGGTGGTTCGATCCAGCTCTCTTGCAGAAGAGATTGTATAGTGGAGAAGTTTTTATCGTTAGAGCCGTTTTTCAGAAAATTTTGTTTTCCCATCTTCTAGTAAACTAACCTTATTAGGTGAGGGAGAGTAGGAAGAAAATTTTCACTTGAAGACTCGTAAGAAAAGCCGTAAGTTTAAAATTTGGTGTATGACGTCTAAGGACGAATGGACGAACTCACAGTGATTCAGAAATGACTTTTCCAAATGTGTGTGTGTGGGGGGGGGGGAGCATGAAACATCATTCCTTCAAATCTTGAATTCTATTTTTATCAGAATTACTATACACTCTTCTATCATAGCCTGAAAGTAAAAATGTACTTTGTTTGTGCTTCGAATGATTACGGGATGGTCTGATACTCCCGTTAACATGTAAACAGCTCTATGAAAAGAAGAGGAAATGCTTAAGATGTAGGAAACTTCAAAGGAAAGACTTTTTAAGCGATGAGGAGGTTGGGAATAGTATAAAATTGAATCTGAATTAATGATACAGATTGAACTGCGGTTTGAGACAGGATAGAATTCACTGAAGAACTTTGGCCTCTGCGGTGATGAACCTCATGTCCTTAAATCAGTTGCTTGAATAACTAAATAAATAAACAATGAACAATAAGACAAGATTTTCAAATTAAACTATAAAGCAAATTTTCTTTGTTAGTTTCCTCTAGTTCTCATCTACATATACCTTTTTCAGCCATTACGCTGTTCCTTCTACTTGATTTGAGGTTGAAGACAAGTCATCTCCCGATGGTCCATTGCCCTGGTCACGTGATCCTTTGAAAGAGGTCACCTTGCACATAAGACTACGTCATAGGACTCTGGCAATTCACAGATTTACAGCTTGAGGAAAATTGCAATACATCTACCCTGGGCACTGGGAGGAGCTATACTGAAGTTAAACGTGGAGCAAATTACACACTATGCTTCAATTTTCAGCTGTAATAAATCATGTGCATGCTTAAACCAATTGGTACCGTGAAATCAGCATCTAAATATATTTTCCTTGGAAGAAACATATAAGTACTATGTTATTTTCGTTACTCATCCAAATTCAATATTCTTCGTTGTCCTTTTGACACAATATATTACTTCACACGATTTGGAAAATACACGATACACGAATGTTTTCAATTTCTATATAAGTTATCGTAAACGAAAATTTGGTGAATAACTGAGACTTTAATCAGAAATATATGATTTCACAAACTATTATTTCTTAATTCGTGTGTGCCAAAATAAATCAACTTTATACATCAAATAAACACAGTGCTAGGTTTTAATACTGATTTCAAAATAACATATACTTTTTTTAATTGCTTTTAGAAGAGGTGGCTCTAAGTTAGACTTGTATGTATGTATGTACGCATATAGGTTGTTCGCGAGTATATCAAGAACCGTTCGCCATATTTTGATGCAGTTTTCATTAATCTAATGAGTTAAGAAAACTTCTTTCTTATAGAAACATTCTCTTCTCATCCAGTAACTTTCGAAACGAATATATATTTAATCTGAATGTTCACATGTTGCTTACTTTTCCAACAGCCAATGAATTAGATAAAGTTCTGAAACTCATATAGCTTCGCTGCTGAACGGGACGTTAAACTCAAAATCAACGCAAAGTTCTGAAATTCATCATATTAAAAGAAAATTGTAATACAGGGTGTCTTAAAAGTAGGTATACGATACTGTACTGATCAGCTCGTTGCATTTTATATCATTTCTTATCGTTATCAATCAGATAGACTTAGTTTCTTTAGTATTTGTTTTTAATGTGTTTTTACTTATATCTTAAGCTCGGAACAGCCAAAACAAATAAACTCATAAACTAGAATGTTATACTTGATCAATGCAGGGGTGTATACATACTTTTCGGCCACCCTGTATATTAATTTTTCATCCATTGCAAACTAAGATGATTTGGTGCAGGCAGATGTTGGTTCAAAGCCCCATGGTTTCGTCAAGGTCTCTAGCGTCTAGATGGTCTTTTTTTATCAGTGGAGACGGACGCAAGGTCTTACGCCACAGAACCAGGTTCCCACAAATTCCTTGATATTTGACGTAGCAAACCTTTCGGAATTGTTTGGATGCCAAAGGTTTGGTTGCATACTCTATCGAGGAATTTTCTGTTGTTAAACGAAATAAGGAAGTTGATTCCTTAGTATTTGATGCAGTAAACCTTTATTATTGAAATCCCAAATATCATATTGTATAACTCTGCAAAAGAATTTTGTCATTTAAGAAAGCAGGGGCACAGAATTGTGAAGTAGAATAATACTTCTGTATGTATAAGCTGAGAAATATTGAAGATAAAAAGTTTAAAAAATGAATAAATGTGTTTATATGTGCAGGAAAAGGGAACAAAAATAAATTACTGAATTACTGCTGTAGTAATAGGAATTATTGTTAGCAAATTACTTTGCGATAGAAATCCTTCTTTTCGATTATTTACTAAACTAACTGAAATGACCGTTTTCCGCATGAAGAAAACAGATTATGGGAAATATTTGTACACTCTGCCATCCCCTTCTTTGGATGCACATTTCAGTGGAGTTTTAATTAAGATACTATATTTTTGGGATAAGCCGTTAGGATTCACCCTTTATTCAAAGTGATATGACAAAAGTCCAAGTTGAAATAGGTACTATATTTCCAAATTCATTTCAAACTATTAAACTATTTTCCTGTGTTTCGAACACAAAGAACAGACCGCATCGGTCTCAATGTAGCAAAAATAATTACAGAAATTTCCCCCTCTCCCTTAAAAGCGCAATTTTCGAAAACTCCAGAACACTTGTACCTTAGTGTTCTATTCGATTAAATTTGGGATTTAATGCCATTAGAACTATCATCAATCAGTTTAGTGATTCTAAAACTATGAATTCGGCAATAATCTCGGTAATTTTAGACATTTTCACCACTTCAAACACGTATCTCCATGCCGTAAGTAGTAAATTGCAAAGAGAGAGGAACAATCTTTTAAAAAATAGGATGGGTTTAGTAGAATCCAAGTTAGCATGATCTTATCCCAATACATAAAATAGCAGTTATGTGAATTACTGGACTTTCATTAGTCCATTAGTCTCTGAAGAAACTTTTGTGATGCACAGGCCAAACAATGAGTTACTACTGAAAATTCGAACGGTAAAGCGGTTATTAGAGTAGATGAGTGCGGTGCTAGAGTGTTTTTGAGGATGAAAATATCTGACAGCAAAGGAAAAATACATGACAGGAGAAGCTAACAGACAAAATCACAGTCTATATTTTTCAGATTATTGTGGAACTCATTTCAGTAGTGATTTTATAGTGGTAGTGATATAGCAAATATTGTAAGAATCAGTGACATGGATATATGATCCATTACTATTATGTTTAATGTAATAGATACACAGTGATATATTTTTACAAGATTGTGAAGCATGGAAGTTTCTCAGTTGCGGCAAGTGACCTGCCAATAATGGCAGAAAACCTATGATGATGATGATGTCACAGGTAGGAAGGGATGTCTTGGAAGAAACTATTGGTCGATAAGGTAACAATGTGGAGAAGACAACTGGAAAGAAGAAAGCAAGAACAAGAGCATTAGAGTAGGAACATTGTCACATATTCTTAGGGACATATTACAATGCTTTAAATTGAGAAGGCACTGCATACCTGGGAGCATGGTTGCTCGGTGGTTGAGCGCTCATTTCTGGTGGAAGCGGTTCTTTGATAGATCCCGGGCCGTTTGCGTCTGTGGTGGGCAACATTGTACCCTTGGGTGTTCTCGAGATTCTGCCGTTTCCCCCATATTCTCATTACTGTAATTCCTCTAATTATTTCATAATCATTTACTTTAGTCTACAGGGCGTTATCATGGGACGTAAAACTATAAATTTCATTTTCACATTACCCCCACCGCATATTAAAACAACTAAGCTAACCTATTTAGTAGTTCTTAGGATTTAGGAATTAAATTTCGGGGTTTCGGTATCTATGGCCATGTTAGCCCGTCACGTACGAGGGATAATGTCCCTCGGCGATCACACTATCCGAGAAAAGGGAAGGAAGGAAGCGGCCTGGGACCTATATGTTAGGTACCATCCCGGCATTTGTCTGCTGAGAATGAAGAAAATCCACGAAAACCTCACTGAGGATGACTGGTCTGAAAAAATCTTTTACACTTTCTCGACCGAGTGTCCCCCACCAGGAATCGAACCTGGAACCGCCCGCACCAAAGACGAGAGCTGTTAAGCAGTTATATTCTCTGTCTTAACCATAAATTCTCTGGCAACATTGATAGATTACGCCCTCTGTTGGAAGTTTTTATACACTATAGTACCTGATAACCCCTCAGTTTGGACAAAGAAATTATTCTTTAAAAACCTATCGTTATTTGACTTCAGTTTTATTCTCCCCCTTTCTACCTTTCATTAGTTTTTCTATTACATTCTTCAAAAGAATTCCTTTTACAACACTTACGTAATCAATTTAAAAAAATAACGCTCGTGTTTAAACTTTTCCAACTGTTTTCCTTCCGATCCTCGTTCCACTGTGATATTTTTTTCTGATTCATTCCCGTTCTACCTAATTCTCGTTCTGCCTAAAGGCCTTCCAGCACTTTGTAGAAAATATTTTCAATTATCTTATCGTTAAGTCCTGCCTAATCTTTGGAGATAAGGAATTTTATTTGGGGAGGGATATTTTAGGGAAATGCAGAACCGAAATGCTTGACTGCTAGCGTGTTTTTATGTAGATCGGAACTCATGTATATACTGACTATAGTAAGAAGGGCTAGGACAAAACCCAAGCGGTCAAACTCCAAGGAAAATTCTGACGAGACGGACAAAATCCAAAGGGGCAGAATCATTGGAGTATATATTGGATGTATGGATGTACCAGTGCACACCCTATATGAACATTTTTTCTTTCAATTGTCATATATTCTAAAATGTTATTTGTAATTTTTCAAATTTCTGAAATGACTTTTCTTTTAAAAAAAAAAAAAAATACTGAAAATCCAATAAAACGTAAAAATGTTATAATAAAACGGCAGATTTGCCGTTACTTTCACACATACCCATATGAAAAGTTCTGCGTACTCCTATTTATTATACATTTAATACATTTAAAATACGTTCAAAATATTACTATAAAACCATTCATTTTAAGTACGAAAAGTTACTGTGATGTTCTTTGTTTTTTTTTTTAATTTTGTCATTATAAGATAGAACATAGCAGTGTTTTATTTTGAGTATTGTATAAATATTTATTTATTTTAATTCTGAAATATTGATCATTTTTAAAGCAAAGATCAAACTATGAAATATATCTACACTTACTATAATAGTCTTACATGTTTTATTGAGCTTTTAGTATTTTTCTTAAAAAAATGTTATTTCAATAAGTGGAGGATTACAGATAATATTTTAGATACATGACAGTTGAAGAAAAAATAATCATCCTTTTATTAGGCTGCTTGTATGATTCTGTCCCTTGAATTTTGTTCGTTTTGTCAGAATTTTCCTTGAATTTTGTCCTCTTGGATGTTGTTCTACATTCTTAATAATCTGTTTAGAATTTGTAACAGATTCTGTAAGAATAATTACTATGTCTTCAAGTTTCATTATAAAATTTTAGATGTTATTCCACTTGTTCTTCTCAGAAAAATGACTAATTAGGATACAATTGTGTTATTAGCAGTGCTTCGCATCTACTTTAGTAAAGATGAATGTGATGTTTTTAAAATACCTGCAAGGAAATGGAAAATTGAATGACTGTTGTAAGAAAACCGTTTGATATTGTAACAAAAACGAATAAAAAACAAACTTACTACGGTCTAATGTAAGTTATTTCAGAACAAAAATTCATTCGGATCTCCAGTAATTTATTTCCAGCATGGTAGGCTCGCAGTATTTAAAAGGTACTACATTTTACATCCTCAAGATTTGTTTGGTTATATACAGGGCCGGATTTAGCATTTTGGCGCCCCTAGGCCTAATAATTTTTTCCGCCCCCTAGTCTGGTTAAAGTTACTTTCCTAAAAAACTTTATTTAAAAATTACAGCCAGTTCTCCCGTGTTTGAGATCAATGTTGTAACGAAGTTGATGCATAATGTTGAAAAATAGTTTAACTTTACCAACAATTATTTGTTCCAATGAACTTCAAAATCAGAATGAATTATTAGCCTGATTTTTTTAATCAATTCAAAAAATATGTTAAGTTATAGCTATTTATTTTTATTTCTAGATATTTTTTATTTTTTTTTCTCTCGGCCGTGCGCCCCCTGGGAGCTTGCGCCCATAGGCCCGGGCCTACCGGGCCAATTGGGAAATCCGGCCCTGGTTATATATTAGCCAAACAATGCAAGTAGATGCTTAAGGCAGCCCTTAAGAAAGAGTCCGTCTTCTATATCACAACTCCTTTTTCGGCATCACCCTATCAGCTGATTTGTCTTCTGTAGCAGCAATGTAAAATATCACATACAGAAATACTTGTATCTTTTTGTAGATTTTCAATCAAATCAAGAGGTAAAATAATCGGGGAGGGAAAGGGATTTATAAGATTTTGTTTTTTAAAAAAAATGAAATGAAATCTTTGAGTGTTACGTCCCACGGTTATGCCGGTTAGGCTAAAGGAGACGGTGATGATGAGTAATGAATGAAATGGTGGAATGAAGAAAGTGGGAGGAAACGGGAGAACCCCGAGAAAACCCACGCACACGGTGTTTGTCCACCACAAAGTTCACTTGGCGGGGGCTGGGATGGAACCCGGGACCCCAAGCACCAGAGCTGAACGCTCTACCACTGAACCACCGCGGCCCCACGATTTTGTTTAAGTTTGCTACTTTTGAAGGTGATTGCCTTCCGGGTTCACCAGTAACCAATCAACGTTCAGAACAAAGTTTGTATGTTAATGTTGGAGGTAGGAAAGAAGTCGAAGGAACTAAAGCTCAAATATAGACAAGTTGAATAGAAAATCAAATCATTGAGAAAAAGACTTCAATCACGTGTAACTTGGTAGCTTGCGTAGAAGCGGTTGCACACTATTTACATTTAGAACAGTGATGATGAATTCTTGTTTTAAATTAAAATCTTTGACTTTAACGTTCCACGATTATGCCCATTGGGCTAAGGGAGACGATGGTTAAAGCAAGTGAATGATAATGGAAGAATTGGTGCAATGTGAAAGTAGGAGGACACGGGAGTACCCAAAGAAAACTCATGGGTACGATGATGTCCACCACAAAATTACTTGGCCTTGGATCGAACCAGGGACCCCACGCACAAGAGACAGGAGCTCTACCACTGAGCCCCCGTGCCTCCATTGTATTAAATTGTATTGGCTATATAGATGATATATGGTATTTAGTATTCTTAGTATTTACATTGACAATATAAGTATATATGACAAAATGCATGTAGCACAGAATCATGTATAGAAGACAAATCCCCTGATCCGGTGACCGAAAAGGAGTTATGATGTAGAAGACAAAGGGTTTTTTTTTTTCAAAAGGTCGCCTTATGCATCCTCTTGTATTGTTTAATATATAGGTATTGAAAATTTATTTTTCCCCGATTATCTGACCTTTTGATTTGATTGAAAATCTACAAAAACATATAATTATTTAAATATGTGATATTTATATATTGTATTGCTGCTGTTTACAGAAGACAAATCGGCTGATAAGGTAATGGCGAAAAAGAAGTTGTGATGTAGAAGACTAAGACTTTCTTAAGGATCACCTTATGCATGCTCTTGTATTGTTTGCTTAATTATATGACAAAACATATCTTGAGGATATAAACTGTAGTACTCTTTAAATATTGCGGGCCTTAGCATGCTGGAAATCGGAATGAATTTTTGTTCTGAAATGACTTATATTAGACCGAAGTAGGTTCATTTTGTATTCGTTTTTGTTACGATGTCAAATGGTTTTCTTACAACAGAGTAATTCAATTGTCCATTTCCTTGCAAGTATTAAAAAAATCACATTCATCTTTAGTAAAGTAGATGCAAACAACACTGCTAATAACAGAACTGTATCCTAATTATTTTTCCAAGAAGAACAAGTGGAATAATATTGGTGAAACTTGAAGATATAGTTATTCTTCTTACAGAATCAGTTAGGAATACTAAGGAAAAATATTCTTAAAAATCCCTTCCTGCACAGAAATCCGTCTCGGAAGATTAGGCAGAACGGGAATTCCCGTTCTGCCTAAAGATAATATCATTGAAAATATTTTCTCCAAAGTGCTGGAGGGCCTTTAGGCAGAACGAGAATTAGGCAGAACGGGAAGACATCTTTTCTCTATATCCATATTCGTAACGTTATTTTTTAAACGACTTCTCGCTCTTTGTTAAGAACACATAAAATGATTTTCTTCTTCCTTCTAATGCTTCGTACACTATTTATATCTTGTTTTTAGTTCTCGTTAGTATTTCGTTTCTTAATCAAAAATTTTCCAAATGTAATCAAAATTTTCAAATTCACTGGGTCAAAAGCAACTATACTTGCCACAAAACAAAAATATATTATAGTCTTTCGTGCCAGAAATAACTTATTATTAGTCAATAATTACAAAAAATAAATCTTTCAATTTAACGTCCCATGATTAAGTCTTTTAGGCTAAGGGAGACGGATGATTAAAACAAGAGAATGATGATTAAATAATTGGTGGAAGGAGATTGTGGGAGGAAATGGAGGTACCCCGAATAAAATTCACGGATACGATGTGGTCCAACACAAACTTACTTGATCGAGGATCGAACCAGGGATCCAACGCGCCAGGAATAAGTGCTTTACCCCTAAACCACCTTGGCCTTATCAATAATTACGAAAATGGTGTAGTAAAATTCAACTTTCAAATTTAATTCGTAATTGCCATTTAATGACAACTGTATCTAATCTGTAGGCCCTATATACAGTATATAAATATCTATAGTGTGTGTATGTATGTATGTTCCAGAATAACTCAGGAACGTCTAGAGTAATTTCAACAAAACGTGGTGCATATATGACTTACAATCTAAAAATAAAATAAAATATATTAGTGTGGGGTAAATCACTCCTTGCACCCTTAGAGGTGGAGATCTAAATGGTGTGACGTGTAAAAATATAATCAAAAAGTTCCGACATTGGTATCAATTCCATAGTTTTCAGAGTCACTGAGATAAATAGTGATATTTATGATGATATATAAGTTTAAGTTCAACCCACATCAGCATGGGGGTAGGTGTTTGAAAAGTGAAAATGTCCAAAATGACCGAGATTACTGTCGAATTCATAGTTTTTGGGTCGCTAAACAAAGTGATGACAGTTCCAATTACATTTAATTCCAAATTTAATCGAATGGAACGATACACGGACAGGTGTTCTGGAGTTTTCGTAAATTGCGCTTTTAAGGGGAAGGGGGATTTTCTGTAATTATTTTCTCTATATTGAAATCGGTGCTGTCTGTTCTTTGTGGTCGAAACATAGGAAATTGGAACAAACGTTTGAAATGAATTTGTCACGGAGCTAATTTCCCGAATAATGCTGTCTTGCATTTCTCGATAGGATGTTGTGCGTTGCAGCGGACCTTTCCTTTTACATTTTCAATAGGGAAAAATCGGTGGGGTAAGGTCACTCGATCTGTGGGTGATTGAAGTGCTTTGTTAATGATATGATTTTCAAAAGACACGACTTCTTGCAGGCTAGCGGTGAAAATGGGGCAAGTAGTGTTACTTTGCTGAAACTATCCATTACGAAGTTCCTTCTCATCTAATTGATTTACAAACTCTTCGAAGATTTCCACGTAAAATTCTATATTCACTGTTGTATGGAAAAAAAAAACAAGGCCAATATTACGATGCCTTAATACGAGTAAAGCACAAAAGACACCGATTTTTGCACGATAAAAAAATGTTTCGTGTGTAATGTGACTTTCATAGTAACCCAAAGTCGAAGAATTAAGTGCCTGGCTTACGAAAAATAGTACAAAATTTACAATTTTTATTTTGTTTGTTTATTCATAAGTGAAAGAAGATACTGAAATGCAACTCACAACAATCATAGATAATGTTATTCTATGAACCTGAAGAATATTCAGTGCAGCCATCCATAGAAATTACAGTGTTGCCAGAATAACAATGCCCCTAAAATCTAAGTTAAGGCAGTGACTAGAGGAACGATCTCAACTGCATTTGGTTACGTACCATGTTGTGTTGGTTTCCTGTAAACTACTTTTTAAATAACATTATTATTTAGTTTTAATAACTGTATGTTAAAACTATTTTGTCTATAACAAACTAAATACAACTATTATTTAAAAAGTAGTTCACAGGAAACCAAAACAACTTGATACGTAACCAAATACGGTTGAGTTCCTTCCTCTATTCGCTGCCTTAACTTAGATTTTAGGGGCGTTGTTATTTTGGCAACACTATAATTTCTATAGATATCAACACTGAACATTCTTCAGGTTTATATTTGCTGTTGTAGAATAACATTATCTATAATTGTAATAAGTTGCATTACATTATCACCATTCACTTACGAAAAACAAGCTAAAGAAAAATTGCAAATTTTGTATTATTTTTAGTAAAGCAAGCTCTTAAAGATTCCAGGATGTGAATCGAAAACTTCTGAACCAATAATAAGAATATATTTTTTTTTACTTCGTCGGGAGGTTGAAATTGTTGCGGAGCAATAACACAAGATGCCATCTGTAATTACGACACCAAATGAAACACTATATTTGTTATATGATGCGTAAGAGAAAAGAATAAAGACTTATCCATGTAAATCCACTTTGCAATTACATAAATTACGTGCAACTTCTGGAAAAATGTATATGTATATACCATTATATTATATATATATATATCATTAGGTCTACTTATTTCGAAAAGTATATATATATATATATATATATATATATATATATATATATATATATATATATATATATATATATGAAAATATGTTTTACTTCCTTTCCAACATTCTTCTAACGTTCCTTACATTTTCCCTTTTACATTAACGTCTATGTCTTCTTTTGTCACAATTTGGTGCCAGTGAAATGAAACTTTCACTGCACACAGAGGCTGACTACAGCACAGTATATGGTAGATCACGCTGGAGGTGAATATAGAATTAAATTTCCCAGAGAAACATCACTTTTGTTGAAACTGAGAACAAAATTCTATGGCTATTAAAATATAAACAAGAAGCTGTGTGATTATATTTCTTTTTATTTTGACATTTTTATATTGAGATTTTACGTCAGTATTGTCTTTGGTTCTTTTTAAGGAAAGGGAAACATACACAATCACATAATTAGTTCATCATCTAATGTTGTTTCATTAGCTTGTGTGAAACACATCGCTGTTATCTCTTTTGTTAATTCTTTCTTACAAAAAGAAAAAAAAAACAAATAAGAGATGTCGTCATTCGTCACCATGAACCTCCTTTACAGTATAAAACAAAGACCATGAAGAACATTCCTGCCAGAAAGGTTTATTGTCATTTGAGATTGGGAATCCTAATAAAACTTAAATAACTGCAAACGACATTTACAAATAACTGCAAATGAAATGAACTTTTCTGTTGAATGTCCTACGAGTATTGCCTTTAGGCTAAGGGAGTGTGATGATTAATGTCTGTTGTGGTAGAATTGGTGAAATAAGTATGTGGGAGGTAATGAGAAAACCCTCGGGCATTATGTTGTGCACCTATCCTGTAATCAAGCCAGAGAGCCCTTGCACCAGAGGTTAGTGATCTACCACCTAGTTGCACTTTCGTACACTTTTTATGACTCCACAGGGACACGAGCACAGAAACATCGAGGACAATTAAAAATAAGATTATTCTCTTCAGAGGAACTCGAATCCTTAACATGAGCTTCCTCGTGGCTAAATGATTAGCATATGCGTCTTCGGCGCAGAAGACCCGGATTTCGGTTCTCGGCGTTAGCTCAGTGGTTCGGATTCTATGTTAACTTGTAGGTCCAAGTCTTAGATAGCCTCGGTGCTGAAAGAGACGTTGAAATCAAATCCAAGGTAAATCGAACAGCCCCCTCTTCCCCCATTTGGCTTCTACTCAGGGTCACCAGCATAGTGTCTCAAAACACCTAAAAGTAAGTTTAGTCACCTTAAATAGCTATAACACTTTCGATATAGTAATTAACCATTACCTGGTTCCATTTATATATAGATAAAGACAAATTATTATTTCTGATACTAGTTTTTAATGATTAAACACATGTAATATACCTTGACTTATTCTTCATTACATATGTTACCTCGTAACCATAGCAATTATATATGAAAAATGACAATTGAAAACAACATACACATCTTAAATATCACAAACACAAAATTACTCACAAAATTCGCCTCTGATTCCCTTTCCTGCAAACAGGCACAGGTAAATTTTACAATATACAACGTTATCGTTGTAAATGGGGCCCGAATGCGGACTTCCGTAGTAGTTTGATTACAAAGGAAAGAACCCTGGAAAACTTTAAGACACTTACTTTTTGAACAGCCCCTGTATAAGTACCATCGTTCTAATATAAACATAGTTTAAATATAAATATAATACAATACATTTTTAAAATGATTTCTTGATATGAAATACAAATTAACAAATCTTCAGTGAATAATTTGGAAAGAAACTTTGCAACAAATCCACAGAGAACAAATTCAAACGAAATCATTGTTAAAACAAATGCTCATCCCCTAATGAGCAAATTTTTTCTTTTTTTTTATAATTATGGAAGAATTTTTATAAAAGATATGGTACATTAACATTAAATAAGACACATAATTCTAAGATATATCAAATTGAAAACACAATAACAAAAGGACACAACGTAAAATACAATGAATTAAATTATATATTTATATATCCACAAAACACTTCATTTTTCTCCTTTTAAAGAAAGAATTCCTTTGTTAATTGGTCTCAATATTTGCATGCGTCATGACCTCAGAAGGAATTAAAGTTCGAACTAAGTCCAACCACCGTTTTCTAGTCTTCTCAGTAGGTTTCCACAACTTAATTTCATCGATGTTTCGTAATCCTAAAGTTTTGCCTGTCTTTATATCCATAAGTTCAAATACTTTAGGACTAAATTGTTTAGTGCATAAACAAGGTCCGGCATACAACTCACAAAACTTGTATATCCTCTTTAATGCGGCGTCGCTTTGAGGATGTAACCGTACAAATTAACAATTCCTCAAATTAAAGTCATAAAAGGAATTTGTAACTAAACTATAAGGAATAAATGCAAGATTATTTTCAGTTAATTGCCATAAATTAACTTCGTCAATATTCCGTAAATAATGAGTTTTACTCATAATCAAAATATTTCATAATTACATAATGTTTTTCGACAGAAGAACATATCAACCATAAACGTAAGCAAAGGTCAATTTAATACAAATCCATCGGACGCCCTTTTGGATAGTTCAAGTTATACGCTCGAAAGGCTCACTTAAACAACATTGTATTCCATAATCTATAGTATTTCCATGACGATTAGGCACAGTTGCATTATTTGGATTTCTATTTACAAAACTCCTGCCATCTGCAAATCGATTTTGTGAAAATCTGCGATAATTGTTATTTCTGTTGAAATTTCTGTTGCCATTTCTAAAGTTTCTAGTTCTATTTCTGCAACTAGATTGTGTTTGATTACCGGTACCATTATAGTTATTCCCTCTATTATTAAAACCAGTTACATTAGAATGATTATCAGGTTGCACATTAATATTACTAACAGAAGCGTACTGAATTGGATTACGCCTAGAATTAACCTGACCCTTATCCTGGATTCTATTATTATTATTATGAATTATTGACTGACTTTCATAGCTTTGAACAACCATGATCAAATGATTGAAGCTAATACACTGTACAGTCATTAACAACTGTTGTAACCTGTATGGCAGCAAAATTCGGATGGATGCAATAATACAGGATTCAGGATAAGTGGGATTTAGAGATCTTAGCTCATTGTATGTTGATACCACAAACTCGGTAATACTTCCATGGAGTTTTGGACTGTAGGATTTAGTTCTTAAAATGGCATCTCTGTTTGCAATCATGAAATCGTTCTCATAATTTGACAGTAAAGCATTTTTGAAGTCAGAATATGAGTACAAACTGCTCCTAATAGCTTTATACCAAGTTAGACAAGGCGGTAGCAGCACATGTGGCAACAATTTTAGATATTGGGACTCGTCTATACCTATCAGCCCACATTCATCTTCAAACTTTTCTAGAAACGATCTAGCAGTGATATCCTCTGGTACTCCACTAAATCTAGTAAGAGACTTAACCTCACTAAATCTTATGCGTTTACCTGTATTAATTTTCATACGTCTGTTAAAATTACGTCGGGATGACTGTCTCCCTCTTCTTTCTGTATCTATACTTTCCTCTTCACCGCTTGATGACGTATTGATTTTCACTACTCTGCTATGGGGACGATTACGTCGAGATGAAAAGGCAGAGCGTACTTCGTTCCCATGTCCATCCTCTTGTGATATATCCTCAGGGATACCTTTCTCTTTCAGCAAATTGACCTCTTCCTGTAACCGCTTAATATGGTTCTCATGCACGCATACTGAGGATTCTAAATCATTTACTGACCCTTGAAATTCATTAACCTTTTGTTCTATTTCTTCTAATTTTCCATCGTATCGCTCAAATCTGGTGATAATGCATTGATTCATGTGAGCAAGTTCACTTTGAACGGCTTTCCATTTGTTTTCGTGAGATATTCCTATTTGTTCAAATTTCGCCTCGAAATCTTGGGTTTGTTGGTTGATCTTTTTCTCAAGATCTTCCTGAAGCTCCTTAATTTGTTGACTTTGTTCTTCCTGTAGTTCCCTAATTTGGTGAGTGTGCTGAGTCTGACCTTCCTTCATTTGTTGGCTTAATTGTTTCAACATATCCATAACTTGATTGATAGTTACAGATTGCAACATGGTTTCTTCTGTGCTAGTCATAGATTTATCAGTATTCTGTACGTTGGCCATATTTACCTTTCGTTCTATCTTTCTTCCACTACGTAAACACGTATATTGTATATTCATAAGTCCCTTTAAATAAACTTAAAACCCCGTCTTTACTGATCTTCAAGACTGTACAGGGTCCCGGGTTACGTTGCACCATATAAAAGTAAGTTTAGTCACCTTAAATAGCTATAACACTTTCGATATAGTAATTAACCATTACCTGGTTCCATTTATATATAGATAAAGACAAATTATTATTTCTGATACTAGTTTTTAATGATTAAACACATGTAATATACCTTGACTTATTCTTCATTACATATGTTACCTCGTAACCATAGCAATTATATATGAAAAATGACAATTGAAAACAACATACACATCTTAAATATCACAAACACAAAATTACTCACAAAATTCGCCTCTGATTCCCTTTCCTGCAAACAGGCACAGGTAAATTTTACAATATACAACGTTATCGTTGTACACCTGACTATACCACACCGGCATAAACTAACAAAAACCTGAGATCGAACCAGGACACCTTGCACCAGAGGTGAACGTTCTACCACTGAGTCACCGTGTCACCAGGTATACAGTATATGTATATATATCTGTAGTAAGTAGAATCATAATTATCTTATGCAAACCGAATCAAGAGTACATTTCTCTGGATGCGGTTACTATTAAAAAATAACGTTTACACGTCGAACGTGAAGTAAAGCAAAGATAAGAATGGTGAAACAAGCATTTAAGAAGAAGAAAATTTTATTTAGTGGGTCCTTAAATAAAGAGTTAGGAAACCGGCTTATTAAGTATTTGATGTAGAATATTGTAGTTTATGGAGTAGAAACACTTATATTACGCAAAAGTGATACCGAAAAACCAAAGGATTTCAAAATGTGTATGTGCAGAAGAATAGGGTGAATTAATTAGTTGGATTGAATGGAAACCGTATTAGGGATAAAACCAAACATTTTCAATGTAATTGAAAACAGGAAGATAATTTTTTTGCGACATTGACTGGGAAGAACTGTACATATGACGAACCTCTTGGAAGGTACAGTGGGAGGAAAAAGAGGCAGGAACAAAGAGGCTCAGTTGACAAATGGTATTAGAATAAATAATTCCTGCTGTAGAAAAAGAGGTTAGCTGAAGAACTTGGTGGAAGGAAGCTTCTCCATTTGGGACAAGTGACTTGCTAACAATTGAGAAATAATATGAGGATGAGTTACTTACGCATTCCAGCGAGAAACGTGGCTCTCAATTTCTCAGCTTCAAAAGCTTTGATAACGAATAAAATCTCCTCCATATCCAAATTTTTAAAGAAGGAACACTAGACATTACTATCACATTTTTTAAACAATCTACATTTAAATGAGAGCCGGAATTTTCACCTTAATTTCTGAAGAGTGGTTGGTTGGTGGACTTGCAGTTTAGTGTCCAATGCAAAACTGAGACTATAAGAGACATTGACATACGTTTAAAGTGGGATCAGAATCACATGAACTCGCACAGAGAACCAAACCCGGATCTCCCGCGCTAAAGATACGTACACTAATCACATATCCATAGGAAAATTTTAATTTCTGAAGAGCTAGTAACGTAAGAAGAATAATTCCCTTAGAACATAAAGTAATATCGATAATTACATTTTGTGTACTAGCAGCAACACAGTTTGAATCTTCTATCATAATTATCTTAATGAACAAAATAATTTTCCTCAATTTTACTCAGATTATACTTCTTCCACGTTTCTCGTCACATATTGTTCTTATTCATTAAGCTTTTCATATCCTACCAACAAGGAGACTGCGATGGCTTAGTAGTAGAGGACTCATCTCTGGGCATAAAGTTTCTGGTTCGATCCCAGTTCGCGCAAAGTTGATTTTGTAGGTTTCCTCAGCGTTCTCCCTAGAGATGCAAGGGCTCAGAAAAAAGTGGTTTTCTTCTTGAAAAAGTACGAATTTTTCACTACGTTTTTATGCTTGGGATTTTTTTTTTTAACATTTCAACTTTACTCAAGAAATAACACTACTTTCTATTCTTCTTTTTCCATTATAACACGCAAAAGAATTTAATTACTGCATTCCGAAAAAAAATAGAAGTTCAATACAACCATAGATCACTCGATATGAAATCAAAGCGGGAAATCGGGTGGACGGACGCAATGGGTTTCTAGATTGAACGAATTATTTGCACCTATGTATTAAAATAATGTACTGCGAAAAAAATATTCTAGTGAAAGTTTAGTAATGTTAGCAATAACTGTTCTGAAAATGTACTAGTTAGACAACCATTTGAATCCCTGCCTGTAGATGCGACCATGCTAACTGGAAAGCATTAGGCAACAAGTAGTACAAACAAATCATCTACCACATTGGTTGCTAATATCATAACTGTTTTAAAATTATTGCAATTTAACATTTCTGGATCTCCTGTAGTCTAGTGTTAGAGTGTTGAACTCGTTAGAACATACCCTGACGAACTATAACCCTCCTTTCCTTCGGTTCTCCCCGACCAAAATCATTCGTACGTTTTCGTGGCCCTTACTATGCAATAATATGTATTTCCTCTTCAGCCGTTGGAACTAGCTATGTACGGGCCGTATATAGTGGTAGTCAAACGGTTAATGGAACAAAACTAGCATTTCGAATTTGTGCCTTGACTAAACTTCAGTTAAAACTTCAGCTTTTATGAACCTGAAGTAACCTTTTACCTAGGAGTTCACGCGGAATATGTGTATATCTATCTATATACATAGAATTCGTTGAGGCTGTTAAAATTTGAGAGATAGTAGGTTAGGAACACTATACCCAAAATGAAAATGAAATGAATTCTTACAGTTTAACGTCCCATGATTATGCAATTTAGGTTAAGGGACACGAGATTAAGGCAAATGAATAATGATGGAAGAATTGGTGGAATGGGAATGTGGGAGTAAACGGGAGTACCCGAGAAAACCCACGGACATGATGTTGTCTACCACAAACGTATTTAGCCGGGGATCGAACGAGGGACCCCATGCACCAGACGTAAGTACTCTGCCACTAAGCTACCATGCCCTTCCGCTATACACAAGTTTCCTATTTTAAATAATGTGCTGACATGATATAAAGAAAGAAAAAGACAAGTAAATAATAAACTTTTATTACTCCTAAGCTAATATCATGTCCAAAATGACCATTTATGGTTCTAACTTTGTAAACTGAATCTATACTATGTTTTAATAGAATATCTGAATCTCACAATGAAGTGTTTTCCGATCGGAAAATGAGATGCAAGTCAAATTCTGTACTGAGACAAATAATGGGTTTGTATTTGTTTCCTGGTTTTTGATACTTGTTTTCTTGTATGCGAATTTGAATTTAGGCAACACATTTAACACATATGACAAGTTGTATTTAAGTTTCAGAATGTTGGTAAGATAGTGAAGGAAACAACATGACCCACATACTGTGTTGGGTTGCATAATTTTCGCTTGCTGGCCCCAATATATATATATATATATATATATATATATATATATATATATATATATATATATATATATATATATATATATATTTGGTCTAGGAATTAATTCGTGTGGGTGGACAAGAGATGGCGCAACGAACGGAGCGTCCCACAGTTCCGTGTATCCACACATGTGTTGCAAACCCCTGTCATCGCGTATCGTTCGTAGTATAGGGCAGTGGATTAAAGCGTCAACAACACCAGTTTGTAGTTAAGTGAACATGGCGCAATTTGTGCCTGATAAAGTGTTTTTGCGGGGTGTCCTGCTGCATTACTTTAACATGCAGAAAAGTGCGACTGAAAGTCATCGTATTTTGGTGGAAGTGTATGGTGACCATGCTCTAGCTGAGCGAACGTGTCAGAAGTGGTTTGCACGGTTTAGAAGTGGTGATTTCGGCTTGGCAGACCAAGAGCGAGCTGGACAGCCAAAAAAATTTCAAGACGAAGAATTGACAGCATTGCTCGAGCAGGATTCGTGTCAAACGCAGGAACAACTTGCAGCAGCATTAGGCGTTGATCAAACAACAGTCTCCAAACGCTTGAAAGCCATGGGAATGATTCAAAAGATGTCACATTGGGTTCCACATGAATTGAAAGACAGAGACGTTGAAAGACGAAAAACCATTTGCGAATTGCTGCTTCAATGACAGAGCAGAAAAGGGTTTCTGCATCGAATTATTACGGGTGATGAGAAGTGGTTCCATTACGAGAACCCTAAACGAAAAAAGGCCTGGGTGAAACCAGGTGAACCAGGTCCATCACAACCAAAACGAGATATTCACTGTGCAAAGGTTATGCTGTGCATATTGTGGGATATGAAAGGTGTGGTGTACTATGAGCTGCTGCAACCGGGTGAAACTATGAATGGAGAACGTTATCGACGACAATTAATGCGTTTGAAGCAAGCTCTGGCCAGAACACGACCAGAATGGGAGAACAGACATGATAAACTTATTGTTCAACACGATAACGCTCGCCCACATGTCGCAAAACCGGTCAAAACCTATTTAGAAAATGTCGGATGGGAAGTTTTACCCCACCCGCCGTATTCACCAGACGTTGCTCCTTCGGACTACTACTTGTTCGATTGCATGAACAACGATTTGATTGGACAGCGGTTTACTTCTTCAGAAGATATCGAAACATGGGTCTCTGACTGGATCGCTTCCAAGGATGAGGACTTCTTTCGCCACGGAATCCGTACATTGCCTGACAGATGGGCGAAAGTGGTGGCTAGCGATGGACAATATTTTTCTTAAGGTATTTATGTATTTTGTGTTTGTACTACAGCTTCAATGTGTGCGTACCAACCGCACGAATTAATTCCTAGACCAAATATATATATATATATATATATATATATATATATATATATATATATATATATATACAGTGGCGGATCCAAGGGGGGCTATAGGGGCTATAGCCCCCCTTAACGCTCAGATATATACGGGATAAAATGGGCTTCAATCCTGCTTTACACTGGATAAAACGGCAAAATGTGGTTCAGCCCCTCCCTTGATCATTTCCTGGATCCGCCCCTATATATATATATATATATATATATATATATATATATATATATATATATATAAATATATATGTGTGTGTGTGTGTGTGTGTGTGTGTAAACAATTTCAAAATCAACAACGATAGCCTCCAGCAGGAGACTGAACATAGGACTCATATTGTTGAATGTTGTGGAGGCACCTTTTAATTGTAAAACCCGCTATAGGAAAGTAAAAGTATTACTTGAATAAGAAAACCGTTAAAAGAATTAAAAAGCGAAATTTTCAGATTTGTCTGCAGAGCAGGCTTTTGTGTGGGGCTCAAGCCTCTGTCTCAAAAAAGCCAGCTTTTTTGCATCGTAAGTTCTCCCGTTTCCTACGACTTTCTTCACTCCATCATTTTCATTCATTATCATCATCACCGTTTCCCTGAGTCTTGGTATATAATAGTGTGACGTTAAACTCCAAGTAAAAAGTCCTCCAAACATTCAAAAGAGTAGTGGGGGCGTTGTTGGTAAGGTAAACTGAGCAGCTCGAATTCGATCTCCTATAAGGTGGGAAACTTCTCTCTTCTACCCTCGTTTCAATGTGGATTTGAGGTGGTTCATAGACTTCTTTAAAAAGGATACCTGTGGATCAGTGGCTTACGCAGAGGGAGTTTCTTGTTTTAATCCCCCCTTTACAACAAGGTATTATGGGAAAATAAACATTTACTATATTAAGATACTGTGAGTATTAAAAAATCGCCAGTATCCTAGAAAGATATGAGGTGTGATGCTTAAACCCCTCTTGATGCAATTTCGTATACACTGCGGTCTGCAGTAACCTGAGGAAGTAAAAGAGGCTGAACTAAAGATTGTATGGAACCGTCACCTCCACACACAGCCCTCGGGCCTTCATGGCCTGTCTGATGAAAAATTATTTTTATTTTATTTTATTTTATCTTTTTTTATTTTTTATTTTTTTACTTTACTTTATATTTCACAGACATTCGAAACTTTTTTCCCTAAATAATAAGTTCCTTGGTTAGAGTACACAACCTTAGAGACTGAAACAATACTGGAGAGACTGCTATAAGAATCAGGAAGGGCGTTACTACAGTAGAATTCCTTTCCACTTACGTGTCATTTTTTTCTTATCACTCGTAAACTCAAGTTCTTTGGCATTAAAGTGATGCTAATTGATTATTTTATAAAGCGAAATATCAAGCGTGAAATATCAAGTGAAATCCTCGGCGCAACTCTGTGTACTGCATGTCAGTTAGCACCGTTCTTTCAACTTGAAAACAGAAAGAAAAATATTCTGAGACGTCAGCGACCTTGCTGAGGCTACAGGTCTTTAAACCAACAGCTGTCTACTCCAACCTTCGCGTTTTCCATTTTAAAATATACTTTAATTAGTCTATCAGTGTAAATATTTCTTTCAACGACTAGAAGGTTGAGATATACAGAAGAAGATGTACAGCTGTGATTTCTCACTTTGGTATTTGTTTTTGTTTTTCTATTGTTTTGTGTTTTCCGATATGTAATATAAACAAAGTGATATGATAAGGGGAAAGTATTACAATTTTGGGGGAATCATTCAGATCGAAGATTTAGAACTGTCATTGTCTATGCCATTAGTATTCGTTTTTTATTAATTTAAGTTCTCTTCACTAATGTGAAACAATAAGTAATTAAATTCAGCAATATTATTAGAGTTAATTGGCAAAGAAGTTGTTCAAAGATGTGACATATGCCAATTGATAGATCTCATAAAGCGAAACAAAATGATATAGGTAAATGTAAATTCTCATATCCATAGTTTTCAAGAAAATTATGTAAAACTATTTTTTTTTCTCTTAAACCTAAACATTGATGGTCTAAAACAGTGCTATTCAACCTTTTTTTTCCTCGCGTAACCCTAGACACAGTTCTTCATCCAATTGTGTACCCCTGAAGCTGTTTAAAAGACATTAAATCGAAATGAACTTATTAACCGTAATACACATGTTCTGTTCATTAAAAATAGGGACAAATGGAGACCCAATAGAAGGACAATCAGTGTGCCAATCAAAATACTATTTACAGGGGGATAAAGTGTACATCCGAATAAAATTGCCATGGGAAATTTCAAAACATATGGGAGACATCCAGTTCTACTGAGGGAAATTTTCCCCTCATCCTCCCTGATAATTCGCATACTGAGGACAGTTAAAAATTTAAAAAAAAAAAAAAAACTAAAAGTAAATTTAGAACTTACTACATTTATTTTCTCCTACTATAATCATTCAATAAATATTGGAAATATGCTTATTTTAGTATCACGTACCCCCAGAAACATCTTCGAGTACCCCCCGGGATACGCGTACCCCCAGTTGAACAGAACTGGTCTAAAATAAGCAGGCTGTGCTTTCTAGGATGCAACTAAATTTGAAGTATGCCCTCGTCATGCTTTTCATTGTAACAGCAAGTTAACGATACACAGCATTGTTAATGAGGTGTAACCCAAAGTTTTTCTTTAACTACAGGGTTAATCCACGCAAAGTGATCGAGAAAAAAGAAAAATTGCTTTCGGGCCTCGTCTGGAGACGGGAATTATACTCCGTGGCAACATCGCAGATAAAGAACCATAAGCTACTAGGCTTGCCAAACGTCCCACTTTGACTGGGACAGTCCCGGTCGGTTTCGTGTTCAGTCCCAGTCAGACGGAGAAATTTCGTTTCTGGTTGCCTAGTTATTTAACAACCTATAGCGGTTTTCCATAGAGAAGTTTAATGCAGAAGGCAATAGTGAGAGGACTTTGCAAAATGAACTTTGCAATGACTTACAATGAATTCTTTGATAAAATAAAGAACAATAAGTGCCTTTTGAGAAAAGTTCCTTCAAGTATAAGCCTGAATATGGAGTAGTAGTTCTTCCTTTTCTCCTCGTTTTACGGATATTAAACTAGTTGTTAAATTTTGTCTTGCTAAAAGAAGAAAAAAATATTATGCATATATAGCATATATCAGCAGAAGTAAGTGAGACAAACTGAACTGCTTGTGAAATTAGAACAATAAATTTGATTACTGGACAGTAAATTTTGAGATGAAAATACCTCAGACTGATTTCTGCATTGTTATTATTATTTTTATTATTACGTAGTACTACAAATCAAAATACTGTCTTTGTGGATATTAGCATTTTTGTGGTGTAAATTTGTTTCAATTCTGAGTGGTGTGTAACAATAAATCATATTAGAATTCAGAAAAAGTTGCACTATGAATTTTCGTTGCACATATGTCTTGCTAAATGGAGAATTTATAACGATAAGTTTTAATAAAATATTGTCATTAACAAGGTCCCGTTTTAAAGTTTTAGAAATCTGGAAAATTTAGCTACAACTACCAATCTATCAAATAGTTAAATCGATTCTTTCCAGATGAAAGTTAAAGTTGACACTAGCACCACTTACTAGCATAACAATCGCTGTAATTGCTTGATGGATTCGTAGAGCTATGCAAATGGTTACAAGTTAATTGTTACGTTGCCACATACTGAAACTTTTGATCGCCCATAGCCACTAAAGGTGGCACTGGGGGTATACCATTATATAGCAGTTTCACCTTATTTTGATCTGGAGAATGGCGTTTTGTTGTTTGTGGGCGCCATTTTTAGAAAACTTTATATATATATATATATATATATATATATATATATATATATATATATATATATATATATATATATATATATAACTCTATGGCCTATGAAACCCGGAGGTTCAATGCCGCGTTCACAAAAGCTCTCCACTGACTTCTATCCTTAGCTAACTGCATCCAATTTCTACATATATATATATATATATATGTTTTAGGATAAACTCTCAGGCGCAGATTTCGAGAAAATAGAAAGGGACAAATTTTTATGGAGCTAAAATAGTATTTCGTTAGTTGCGAAAAATAATTGATAATTTTTAATCTGCTAGTAGATATTCTTTATATGTCCTAATGTAGAAAGATAATAAGTAGGCAGTTTATTCTAGAACCATTATAGGAATTTGTAGCGTGGAGGATCGCGAAGTACTGGTACATCTATAATGGGTCCTTTGTCAAATAAACTCGAAGCATTGCAGTAGACATACGCAAGCAGATACTTCTCTCGCAACAGTATAGTAGAGATTTGAAAATATGTATCACATACAGAAATTATGAGCACTGCGTTGGGCAACTGAGACGGAGAGCTGGATTTACATTAAATCTCATCCATCAGTCTGTTAAATTAATCCACAATATAAATTTAAAATGTGGTCGCGATTGGGTTCTACTTGCAGGGCTAACGTTGTTTGCACCTGACACCTTGTTTTGTTAATCATATGTGTTGGAGGTCACTAACAATGCAGAATTTAATCAAGATATAGGGATTCAAATTATTATCAAGAGAGAGGGATGAAGTTTACAAGTGCGTATCATTTTAAGTGTTTGTATACTTATCTTGATACGTTGTCTAATAACTTGCTCAAATAGGGTTAATACTCAGAAACTCCTCGTGTGTACACATTTCTTCATTCATTCGTTTTCAAAGACTTTCTTTGGTAAGATTGTCAATTGTGCCATCATCCATCAATCTTGGTATGTCACACGCAATCCTCATCGTAAACAGCATTCCTTGCTCCGTACATCTTCCTAATAGTATCCATTTATGTGTTATTATTACTATTTTCCCACACGAAGAAATAAAAAGGACTTTCACTTGTGTGAATGGTAGGCAGTTATTTATCTCATCCTGTTCGTATATATTTTGTCTACACGCCAACTTTCTCTGTCACTCAAAATTCAAATGTCTATAGTTTATATATATATACCCACACGGTGTTGTAGATTAAATTTCCCATAGCGAAAGGGTATTGAAAGCGAATACTTTCGTTTTCTATCGGTGTGCCTTTCTTATTCGGCATTTACGAATTGAAATCTGAAAAAAAAAAATGAAACTAAATAATTCTGATCCATTTCAGAGAAAGGGACCTTGAGAATAATTTAGGTCAAGGACATTATATGTATACAGGGCCGGTGCACTTGCACCCTCCCCCCCCTCCCTTCGTTGAAATTTACACTATCTAAAAAGAGAAGTTAGCAGTGAAAATAGCAACACATTCCGAAACTTTCTGCCATCATCATGTTTCGGTTTGTCGCTTAAAAGAACTGTCTTTGTGACTTCATCACGTTTAGACCACCAGACCGATTTTAATCAAATTTTCAACATAGATGTGGTTCAGATATGAGGTGGTTTTTATCATATCACTTTAATTCTAAAACTTAGGGGAGGGAAGGAGAGGGGAGAAATCTATAAAAATAAACAGAACTTAATAACTCTTGAATTACCCGACCGATCTCGATCAAACTTTCAACACAGATAAGGTTCGGGCTTGAGATATTTTCTTCATTTCAGTTTTACGGTGGAACCTGCTGGAGGGAGAGGGGGAGATATATGTAAAAATAATAAAAATAAAAGTGACCGCCTTTGTGACTTCATCACGCATAAACCACCCGACTGATTTTGAAAAAAAAAAAACATTCAACATACATGAGGTTCGGACCTGAGGTAGTTTTTAGAACTTAGAAGAAGGGAAGGGGAGGGGAGAAATCTATAAAAATAAATAAAACTTACTAACTCTTGAAAATTTTCAACATAGATAACGTTCGGGCTTGGGATAATTTTTATCATTTAACTTTGACGGTGCAACGTAGGAGAGGGGGAGGCGGTGATATATATATATATATATATATATATATATATATATATATATATATATATATATATATATATATATATATATATATATATATATATATATATATATATATAAATAAAAAATAAGTGACTGTCTATGTGACTTCGCTCTTGAACCATCTGACTGAACTCGATCAAATTTTCAACCTAGATGAGGTTCGGGCCTGGGATGGTATTTGTCTATTCACTTTGGTGATGAAACTTATGGGAGGAGGTAGGAGGGGGAGATATATAAAAATAAATAAAACTTAATAACTGTTAAACCACCAGACCGATCTCGATCAAATTTTTAACCTACATGAAGTTCGAACATGAGATGATTTTTGTCATATCACTTTGACGATGTAACTTAAAGGAGGGGAAATACACTTACAAATGATCGAAAATGACCGATATTAGTGTAGAATCTATACTTTTTGAGGTCGCTGAGATGAACAGTGAAACTTCTGATGCCATTTAAATCCAAATTGAATCTCGAAAAAATTAAAAATTGTGGGAGGGAAGGGATATATATATATATATATATATATATATATATATATATATATATATATATATATATATATATATATATATATATATATATATATATAAAATCAAAATTACCAATATCAGTGTCGAATTCATACTTTTTGGGGTCGCTGAGATGAACAATGACACTTCCGATGCCGTGGCCCGCAACATGGGGAGGAGTGGGGATATATAAAAATAATCAAAATTGACCAATATCAAGGAGCACTTTAGGATAGTAAAAAGTGACTGACTAACGAAACGTATTACTATTTTTTTCTTAATTTAACCCATCGAAACGGGTAAATGATGCTAGTATATATATATATATATATATATATATATATATATATATATATATATATATATATATATATATATATATATATATATATATATCTGTGTGTGTGTGTGTGTGTGTGTGTTGTACATCCAGGTCTATAACAGATTTCATGCAAGCAAAATGCATTTCACTTCAGTCTTCATCAGAAAACAATGAACTAACTAGGGATGTTCTTGAACCTGATGCATATATTTAATGAAAGCTGGGTCAAGGTAAGATCAAAGCCGGTTACCAAAATTGGGGAGGTCCCATACATTAAGTGGTACCTAAACACGTTAAAGATAGGTAGCCCCGTAATGTTTGGGCGGGCCTACCAGGGGAGACAAGGCTCCCACATTACAATGTCTGCCTTTGAGCAAACGGTCTACATCAGTCATTGGCTCTGGTAATGTACGGTGTACCTCTACCGTAATTAGAGGAAGTCCCGTATTGCTTGGACGACAATGCCGGGGGGAGTGTCGGATTCCTGCCTGCGGGGGGACCAAACGGAGGTGGAGGAGGGGCCAATCCCAGGAATCTGGCTAACATTTCTGATCCCGCTAAAGGGAGGAAACTCTGGAGGATATGGGCCGGCACCAAACTCAAATGATGACTTAACACGTACCATTGGGTCCGGGATGAGATACGGAAGTATCTCGACCTGTGCATGGTACCTCTACACGAAAGGCGGTTGCCAGTTGAACGATAGAGGTAGGCAGGGCTGGGATTGAACAAGCCCCCTCGGGCATTGCCTGGGGCCCAGGAATTGTGTTGGACTCTGCCGGGCTGTGGTCATACCATAGGATTCGATAGCTTGTGGGAACCAATCCCAGGAATCTGGATAACGGTGAACACGGGCGGGAGGTGAGCTTGCCTTATAACGCTTAGGCGCCATGCCTGCAGAGCATGATAGAACTGACTCGCTAGCAATCTGCCTCAACCAGTAGGTCAACTGGTAGGCACTCAGGACTTCGGTCTGGCCGCGCAGTGGGCGTATGTAACCCTCAGAGAATGGGGGTTACATCTCTTAGGCGAGTCAGAATTATGGGACAAATTCTGACAGTGCACCATGTGCACGAGTATACAATAGCGTATAGAGGAACTACGGGCGGGGTGCGTTACATTCTCGCGAAACCCGTCCATCAAATAGACCGAACGGTCGCGGACATGCTCCCCATGCATGCAACTAAGCAAGGAAGTGGGTCACTATTCATCTCAGCGACCCCCAAACTATGAATTTGACACTAATATCGATCATTTTGAACATGTTAGTTTTTACACTCCTATCCCAATGATGATGGTGGATAAAGTTGTAACTGAACATCATCGAAAATCTTCCTATTGATCTCAGTGACCCCAAAAACTATGAATTTGACACTAACATCGGTAATTTTGGACATGTTACTCTTCATGCCTCCCAAATCCCCATGAGAATAGGAACTGAAGTTGGGCTTGGACGGCCTCTGGAGTGCTACTATTCACTTCAGCATCCATAAAACTATGAATTTAATAATAATATCGGTCATTTTGAACGATTTATTTTTCACGACCTTCAACCTCCAATAACAATTAGGGTAAAGTGGAATTTGAACGTAGTCGGGAATATAACTATTCATATCAGTGACTGATATTGACACTAATATCAGTCATTTTGGACATGTTCTTTTCACGTCCCCCACAACGATGGGGCTAAAACTGGACTTGAACGACGTTGGGAGTGTTACTCTCAACGGCCCCCAAAACTATGAATTTGACATGAACATGCGGCTTCTCGAGTATCTGTCTTTTCTTTTAATGTATTCATTTTGAACCGCCGTAATTCCCCCTCCCTCTGTGTCGAAATTCGATAAAAGGGCTTTGTGGACAATTGGATCTGACGAAGATCTAGATTTGCAAACTTTGGTGTCTCTAGGTCACTCCTTTATACGCAAAAATCTGATGACAGGCAGACAGACAAATTATCTTATTATTATTAAAGATTTAGAGTCATGTAATAAATGTTTAATTTTTAAATTAAACTTCTTTGGATCACTTGGACCCAACTGATAGTGTCTTTCGAGATGAGAATACTAAATATTACTGGTGAAGTGACCGTAACAAGTTTGAAGATGTAAATGAAGTTGAAGATAACATCAAAATTCAGTTCGCTGAAATTGAGATTAGAATAAATACATCATTTACTATTTGTACTATTCTGGGGGAAAGTTAATGGCCTTCTTACCTAGTGTCTGTAATGGTATTTTACCTATACAAAGCATCTCAGTCATCTCCAAATATCATGTTAAAATTAAAATAATATTTCTGTTAAATTTAATTATTTAGAAAAATGAAGTTAAGATACATCAGCAATTCATCTGTGTAATTAAAAGGTACAGAAACTAAGTATTTCAGGCTTAACTCTTTTGAAATTGTCTGGGTCCGCTGCTAAGCGCGCGTGAAACTGGCTACTTGTAAGTTATGTACATAGTATATTGTTCAAGGCCTGGATTTATTGTAACATTTTCTATTCACTTCTAGTGTCTTTTTTAATGTTTGAAATTAGTTTACATGCTCAGCACTAAAACCCATTGTTTAAGAGAAAAAGATGCGGCATTCTTACTACTGTTCTGAAGATTTTCTTTATCTATTTCCTCTCTGTGTAAAATATAGTTCTGATTTCTCAGTATAAAATCAACTAACCTGATTCAACACATATAAGTAAACGTTATATAATACATTTTGTAATAATACATGATATATTTATATGTATTGAACGTATATAATACGAGTGAAACACTTTTATATCATTGAATCATGGTACATATAACGCTATATGTTTCTTCCTACTTCCTTCGAAACAATATTATTGCCTGTTAATTCTGACACATGTGTAATGTATAAGGAATCTCTTGGAGTGTCACTCGAAGGCTGTATCGGGCCTGTATGACATGTTACGATTGCAATAAGGAAGTCCAGAGTCAGATGGAGACTGAAACAAAAGGAGAGAAAAATATTTATTAAAGGACGCAATATGAGACATGCAAACGACATTATTTTTTTAAATAACATTTATTCGTAATAATTAAATTATTATGTAGTTTAATTTGTGAAAAACAAAAGTTGTTTGAAATCTGGATCTACAAGTCAATGTAGAAATGTAGAATATTCTATCCATCACTTTGCTGATAATACAGTATCCATGAATAGTTAGAAAGTTCATTTTAGGAAGAGATGCTCATTTTAGAAGATTTTGCTCTAGTTTATTTTATGTTAAAAGAATGCATTCCGATCCTCGTTCAACCTTATAAACAGAAAAAGTATTACGTTCCTTGTTTCCTAGAACGCTCCTTTGCCATTTTTCAACGTTAATGTCTTAATTTTGTTAACTTATATATTTTTTTTTTAGGATAATACACTTAACGATCAAGCTCTTACTTATCCTAAATATGTTTACAAATTATATTTACTGTTAATCACTTAGTTCTGATAATTAATACATTATACTTTTTCGATTAAGGTTATATAATTCTTAGAACAAATCAAGTATACTAGTATTATAAACCACACAACAACAACAACAAAAATATTTCTGCAAAAAAGATGGCACAGCCATCTGCGCACTGCATAAAATAAATCAGTGTTTGAACATTTTTTAGAAACGTCTTTTTGCGACTGTTTAACCTGTCTAAAAATGTCTTGCACTGTTCCTCAATGATCAAACAATATCTAGAATGCTTTCTAAGAGTGGTTAATAGGAACTTTTCTATGAGTTTTCAATATATATTAGGAGCCGCGATGGCTCAGTGGTAGAGCGCACACCTCTGGTGCTTGGGGTCCCGGGTTCGATCCCAGCCCCCGCCAAATAAACTTTGTGGTGGACAAACACCGTGGGCGTGGTTTTCTCGAGGTTCTCCCGTTTCCTCCCACTTTCTTCATTCCACCACTTCATTCATCACTCATCATCACCGTCTCCCTTAGCCTAACCGGCATAACCGTGGGACGTAAAACTCAAAGATTTCATTTCATTTCATTTCCAATAAGTATTACTTTTAAACAGTGTTAGAATACTTTACACGTTGGAATATTTAAATTAAATTAAACAAAAGGACTGATTTATCTTTTGCAGTGCAGAACACTGAAGAATGTTTTCTAAAATAATTCTAGAAGCGTTTCTGTCACCGGTTGTCAAAAATATAAAAATAATTCTCAGTCTGAAACACGACGTAGAAAATAAAAGGAGGTTTATCATTGGGAGAGTATCTTTACCTAACAATATTTGTGATAGATGCTATCGTAGATGACAGAAAAACCTACTTTTTTTTAAAAAAAAATCTTCTGTTAAAACAACTTTTAGGTACTTTTTTTTTTTTACTTTTACCTTAAATTAATATTACTCTAAAATGTATAACTTCCTGAAAGTAATATTCTAGGTGTGTTCTCTGCTGACGATTCGCAACCAAAGCACTCAAGTCTGATTGCCAATTTATCTTGTTTTTAGTTAGGTCAACTATCATTAAGTTCCATTTTTCCAATCAGTTGAGCTATTCACAGAGGGTAGTAAAAGGGCTGGAAATAATGTGGTTTAACTTAGAAGCTATCAAGCTTGATTGATCTGGCTTTAAAACAAACAACTGTCAAGAATTTTGAATTTATAACAGTCTAACATCAGTGGCGGAGCTATAGATGGGACTGGACTAGCCAGGCCCCTTACTTGAGAACTTCACCCTCCCTCCAGTGATCTCCTTCTCAGTAGTGATCATGTTGCTATTAACTAAAATAATGAAAAAACGTAATACAGTTTGATACATACTTTGTGTTATTGAACATTCAAAATGATTGATTAATGGTAAAGCAACTACACACACACACACACATAACTATACATACATTCATATATATATATATATATATATATATATATATATATATATATATATATATATATAGTTGCTTTAGCATTAATCAATCGGGTGGACCATTTATCTTGATACACCCTTGTAACTTTTAAGCTAATTGATAAAAAACGTTGAAATTTTCTACTATGCGAATATCGGTAGGGGGACTTTTCTTGGCAATTTAGTGTTGCAAACTAAGGACGCTATTGTATCAAGTTTTGGTGGTCTCTATGGTACTAATAACGCAAATGACACTGGCGGGGCAGTGTAGACACACTATAGAGACTTTTGCAATGGAACTTTTGAAATGATATAACTTCTAAATCATTTAAAATATTAGGGACGAAGCTTTTCAGTTCAGAGAGGGTGTTTTGGGAACGCGAGTTAAGGTACAAATATATATAGCCTTCCGTCCATACGGGAAGGCAATGATTTAAACCCCTGCATCAAAGTGGTTAAATGAAGTATAGATATAATCGTTTCAGATTTTAGAAGTTAAGATGTCGTTTCACATTTTATATTTTAAAAAAGGAAAAAAAAATGCTATTTACAGTGAAACTTCCTCACTTTTCCTGAAAAATGCAAAATCTTAATTAGGATGATGGTCTAACTTCGAATCCTTGACCTCCCTAATAGACACGAGGGGGTATCCTGAAAACTGTAGCGGCCCCTCACACCCACTTATCCTAAAATAATACACCTACGCTACGTCTAGCACTTATTTTATTTATTTTAGTTCAAGCACAACACAACAGGCTCTAGGCCCAATTATTGTGTTGTCTTTGACAACGAAATACATATTAATACAGAACAGTGAGATATACAAATACTTAAAAGAAATACACATTACAAAATAGACAATTTAAAAATACACATTCATATTGTCTTTACCATATGTGCTCTTTATATGCCGTTTCCAAAACATGCCTGTTTAATTGTTCTTTTGTACACACTTACCGACATGCTAAATATATCAATATTGAAGTCTTTTTCGACCCCATTGAGGAAAGTGCTTATCCTCCATATAGGAGATTTCCAAACAATATTTGTTCTTGTCTTTCTTTGATAAAACGTAGATGTATTTCCTATCCTCGTTCTGGTTGATGGGACTTGGAAACAAAGCAACGAACGCAGCTCAATAGTCAATCTTATCATGTATTAATTTAAATAAAAATATTAGATCATTATATCTTCTTCTTTCGTATAAAGTGGGTAGTTGATAATTTTCCAGTAACTCTCTGTAAGATTCATATTTCGGGTAAAGCCCAGTTTACTTACCAAGAATAAAGAAACAAATTAGTCAATATTTGACCACTTATTATATATCGTCATAATTAAAGGACATCCTGCAGAAACGAACGATATACCAAAGACACTGGCAACTCAGTATCATGACACTTTCTAAATGCTATGGGGTAACAAAGTCCATATTTGCATGTTGCGCTTTGTTTCTGGGATATCAATATCTAAAAACTTCGATTTAAAAATGATAAATCTATTGACCTATCTTAACAAAACATGATGAATCAAATAACTTTTCCTTATGAACTGTTCAAACAAACCTTCCATTATCTAAATCGTGAATATACTGTGCGTGCATCTATAGCACATAGCCTACTTTCTGACCATCCTTATAATTTATCACTTTTGATAACAATTGTTATTTAACACAATGTTTGCACATGTATTAAGTAACAGTACTTAATGAATGAATGAAATAGTCGCTTTGTTAATTATCTTATGCAGAACGCAATTTCCGTATCGTGTTCTCTTACAGTACAATGATATTTATTTTGATGTTTTGTGATAACATGAAAGAAGTATAGAATCGTGCATCACGTTGTTGACATTTTAGAAACAAAAACAAAGCACAACATATAGTTACCGTAAACAAAAAAAACATGTTTGTTCTGAGGAAGTTTGAATAAATCTGTGTCCCAGTAGTATGTTATGTATATATCTTTGGGTCTACACAAAATATTTATGTTTTCATATTTTAATTAAAAACACATACAAAAATAAAACAATAAATATTTCTCGTTTAAGGATTACTTTAGGGCCAATTCGTTTCACTGCTTGCAGGATCACCTCAAAAAAATTATTTTTTTTATTTTATTTTATTTTTTATTTTTTATTTATTTATTTTTTTTTGGGTGATGATTGATTTACGTTGAAAACTCAGAGCTGCAATTATTTGTTTGCTATTTCTTCTCTTTTATTTCCTGAGTTAATATATATGAAAGAAAGGACTATTGATATGCATGCAATGTATAACTTAACATTTTATTTTTAAATATCCATATTTGGTGATGCAAGTCATTCCTCAACGGGAAAAAAATGTCAGAACATAAACTAAAATACACCCGTATTTATTTCTAGTTATTTTATACGTTTTCAAGTCCCCTTAACTTTGGTCTCCATGGGTTTAATAAATTGTTCTTGTACTCACTTTCATACCATATTGAGATTTACAATACAGGGTGTACCAAAAAGGACTTTACAACATGAAAACTCATATTGATTTATTCATTTATCTTACAGACATGGTTTGGGTGTCATTTTGTAGCAAAATACATCAAGATTTTTTTACCTTATACCTTAAGAGTCTTCATCCCGGCGAAATTAAAATACCGCTAATTTTACAGTAATTATGTGATATCTTCAAACAGATAAAAGATAATTGAAATATGGAACAAGAGCGCTCTAGACAATATTATTTTGTGTGAGATACCGTTATCACAAGTCACCTAGTGGCTTTCCGTTTTCAGCTGTTTAGAAACGCGAAAATAAATGCCGATTTTCAAAATGGCTCGAAATTGAAAGCAGATAAGTGAGTCGTGATAACGGTATCTCATGTAAAATAATATTGTCTAGGGCGCTCTTGTTCCACATTTCGATTATCTTTTACCTATTTGAAGATATCACATAATTACTGTAAAATTAGCGGTATTTTAATTTCGCCGGGATGAAGACTCTTAAGATGTTCAATGTGACTTCCATTGATGATGCGGTACACATGCCATCTGAAGTCTCACTTGCTCTATAACATCTTCAGACGTACGGCGACGATCTGAAGATTTGTTGTTGTCTTACCGAACATCCAGTTTCAATAAAACATTATGCCACTGACAAATAGTAGGCCTACTGGGAGGATCTTTACCATATTTTGTACGAAAATTACGTTGCACAGTTGTCGCAGACTTGGATTCTCAAACCAAAACACACAGTTAGCACGCTCGGAACCAGTAAAAATAGCCATCTTTGCTGCTGCAACAGTGCAACTGCCACTAGCGATTGAGATGCTTGTTTCTGAACTAGTACTACATGAGTCAAAACTTGATGTATTTTGTTACAAAATGACACCAAAACCATGTCTGTAAGGTAAATGAATAAATCAATATGAGTTTTCAAAGTTGTAAGGTCCTTTTTGATACAACCTATATGTTTAGTTTTAAATCCTAAATTCCTTTCCGCACGGGGAGTTTTAGCAATAAAATTAGGTTAAAACTGAAAATCTAGTATTTTCTTGATCCTCTTGAATAAAATGGTGAAATCCACAACAACTTCGTTAATTATGAGTACTGCAGTACCTCTGCTCCTTCAGTGAAAAATACAAGCCTGATGCTTGGTTTTATTATGAAAAAATGTTCATTTTCTTAACATTTTGAAGCCTAATTCAGACTTAAGTTTTAGTCGTAAGGAAAAGGCAAGATGAACAAACCTTAACTACGTTCCACTATAATATAACTTGGAACATGATTCATAATTGAAATATTTTATCGCTCTTAGGTTCCCCAATATCAACGATGATAACTTTCACAATATTTTTAAGACGGAGAGGAAATTAAAAAAAAAAATGATTTAACTCTTTTAGTTGTATTGTAAAACAGTCATAATCAGTGGTGATATTCTAATTCTTTAACAACCGGTTCTGTGTATTATATATATATATATATATATATATATATATATATAGACTGTTCCATAATTCGTGCTATTTTCTACAGCGCTGGGAGAAGATGAAGTTTATACAGTATTAATGTAAAATTTGGCACTCTTATTGAGAAATATCTGAATTTTTTCGAATTTCTAAAGAAAATAAGAGAAATTGCTGTTTAGCCCCTCTTTTAGGGGTGTAAACACGAAAGTTCATTTTCCTTATGGGAGATTCAATGTTAAATTTTAGAAGCAGTTTTCTCCAATAATTATTCGTGAAGATTTTGGAGCAAATGAGTTGTATTTGTTACAAAATGCAAAAACACTCATTCACAAAGCTAGTAAAGCCGTCTCAAACATTATTTTGCGAAGGTCCCCCTTTTGGGGAACAAGGGGCGTAAAAAGGTGGTGGGTGATATGTTACCAAAATCCCAAAATTTATTTTCGGAATGCCAGTAATCGTGAGATTAATCACAAATGTCACAGAATTAATGCTCTAATGTCCTTACATGTAAGAGTGACTGATAATGGAGCTACAGCCCCCTTTCAAAAATAAAAAAAATCACCATAAATATCCTTAGTAGGGACATACGAGAAGAAGGTATTTTTTTTTTAATTAATGTAAAATTAGGCGTCTTTGTATCAAAAGTATATGCGTTTTTCAAATCTGGAATGTTATTTTGATAACGCACCGCCTTAGGGGGACACAGGGGGCGAAACATAAAATGATGGATGTTTATAAAAAATCCAAATTTTATTCTGGAAGTGTGAATGAGTATTAGATTAATCACAAATGACAGATTAATATTCCGATGCTCCTTGCATGTGCCAGTGATTGATGTGGTGCTACAGCCACCTTCCACAAATCACCAAAAATCACGATAAATATCCTTAACAGGGACATACCAGAAGAAGCTTTTTTTCTGTTGGTCGATTAATGTGAAATTTGGCGTTATTGTAATAAAAAGTTATGTATTTTCCAAATCTGAAATGTTATTTTGGTAACAGGGGACAAAGGGCGCGGTTGGTAATTTTTGACTTTGGAGGGCACAGGGGCCGAAGTATAAAAATTGCAAATTTTATTTTGGTAGTGCCAATGAGCATGAAAGCAGCAAGGCGCACAGAATTAATGCTCCAATGCTATTTCCATGTACAATCCGCAGCAAAGAACCTGCAACATGAGCATGTAAGTTTATTGTGAAACTACGACTAACAGCACAGGGAATCAACATAACGTTTAAGTGGCATGAAACTCTTCAGGAGAAACCTCGGCGTCCTCCCCTGCACACTTATTTTGAAGCAAAAGACTTCGTCGTTTCACAATAAACATATATGCAGGGGAGGTTTTTTGTTGCGGACTGTACCAGTGACTGATATTAGGCTACAATCTCCTTTCATAAAACAATAGAAATTCATGATGAATGGCCTTATACGCAAGGACCTACTGGCAGAAGGTAAATATTTTTCATTATTAAAGTGAAATTTGGCATTATTGTCGAAAAACGTTTGTTTAGAAAAAGAGCTAAAGCGACAATATGATAATGGTCATGTGTTGATCTCTTTCAGTGGCGTCAACTCAAAATTTGATTTGCCTAACTGGAGTTTCAATGTAAAATGCGGAAAGCAGTTTACTCTATATTTATACGAATTTTGCTGTAAATTAGCAGTTTTAGGTAGAAAATACAATACCATTCCTCTTCTTCCTCCCTTTTCATCTATGATGGTACATGCGTTTCTAGTTTTATTACGCCAAACTGAAAGAAAACTTCTGTCCGTTTCCATAACGTTTTGTCCGTTGCCATAGAAACCGCCGTTTCTAGGGCAACAGATCCTGTCACGGTTAGCCAATATTGAAAGAAGACGTAAAAAATTAACGAAGATAAAAGAGCTAATGTAGAGTTGGAGAGGAGTCGCTAAAATTATTTTTCTTTAACGAGGACGATTACGAAAGATCACTTACTGATTGAAATCCAGATTATTTTCCAATAGAGTAACTTCCAATAAACCTTTTGTTATTGTTAATTATTCCATATCGGACTCCCGAAGAAAACTCATCGAAACAACTTATTGACCGTGCCAATAGCGACTACTCTCAATCATGACTCCGTTTTCTTTCATTTAGAAATAGGAAAAAAAGAGAAGAAAGTAGAAGGGTAAAAGAAGGAGGTAGGTAAAGAAGAAAGAAAAGAGATAGGGTATTTTAATGAGAAACAGATTACTGGATAATTCCGGAAATATAGTAAAAGGTCGGGAAAGTCGTTGAAAGATGAATCATTCTAAATGTTATTAACAACTAATCAATTTTGGAATGCTTCGGAATAGACACATGTTCCCTCATACCACCCAGACCTAGCTCCAGGCACCACGATCATGGGGTTGCCCAGACCTAGACCTGGAAATGAGAAAAGTGAAATTTAATTCTTTGTAAAGTTATTCCGACCGGTGACTGATAACTATCCAGCATCTGAACTCTGTCCTCTAGGATCGACCACACATATGAATTAGCCGAGGAAAAAAAAAATCACACTTATCAACTCAATATAAATTTATGTATCGCATCAATAAAAGTCTCAACTTCCTGGAAGAAAGATGTCGTATTTAGGCTTATCCTTGCTATTTTTGCTTCACTCCTCGAGCCGATTTAAACCGTTAGTGACGGTCCTTCATGACCTAGGTTATTTACCTTAACACATATATTAAAACATGACACATATATTACAGATGTTAATATGACAAATGATATCACTAAAATTACTTATATTAAATCTATCATGCATTCACACGCTCACTCACTCAGGACAGTGTATATATGTTTAAAGGAAACCAACTAACTACAAAGGTATAAATAGTTTATTACATTCATAGTGAAAAAAAAGGACAAAACAAATAATTATGAAGAAAATATTAAAAGCACAAGTTCTTGGTTATATATTAATAGAGTACATAGTGTTATATTTTAGTAATTTTTTATATATTCAATCATATTGACAAACGAAAAAGAAAGGAAAACAAAAAGAAAATAATTACACGTATCATATCTTAGGCATGCTAAAGCAAAATGATGATTTGCGACATACGCAAAAGAAAAAAACTTATTTCACTTAAAAAAAAAATTGGACGAAGAGGAAAGGAAAAAAACTTTTTGGTGTATTAGAACTTATATGAGTCTCTACCTCACGTCGAGATATTAAAATATTAATAATTTCGAGCGTCCAAATCACAACTAACGCACTAGTCGTAGTGTCCAAAACGTTTCGCTCCATTTAACTTAGTTTGTGGTCATTTATATATATCTCTATATGTATATATATATATCTATTGGTTTACAAAACCATTCGTCGTCTATATTTGGTTTGTAACTGGTAACAGTTTATATCTGCAATCGCACACTGCTACGTCTATACCCATCTAGGGATTTCGAGAAAATAACTTTCACTAGAGGAAGTTTCTCCTCTTAGACGGTCTATTTCCAAATTTATTAATCGAATAATTTCAAGTTATTTATCCAACACTGGGACACTTCACGAGACCTTTCATTAGGATCACTTTCGTATATGTTTATACATGGTTCGGATTAAAAAAAAAATGATCTTCCACAGGTGTACGGAGTATGATGGTTCAAATTGAGGATAAAAAAAAAACTGGTCAAGTCACAGGATACACATGTAGGTGAGAAGGATTCAAGGTGCACTTTCCACAATGGTTTTAGGTTAATTGTTCAGGGATAATATTTGTTATGATGTGGGTTACGTTTAGACCTGCCGATATTTTTTCAATGCATGCCATTATATAAGTACAGAGGTTATCACTTACATTGATTCAGAGGAAAAGGAAAATTACTTAAGTGCACGGCGATATTCTTAACAAAATCTACATTCTTAAATTCGTCGGAAGACTTCTGGTAAACTATAGCAACCAATACACGTCTAGGGGGACAGACACGAGCGCTCTTACATATATTCATAATACATTTAATATCATACTTTTACTTTAACATCATATTCACATACTAATTACACATACATTTCGAAGTATTTATTTCTCTCTCTATATATATATATATTTATAATAAATGCGCACACATTTAAATTAATCATCCCCAACAATAAAATTTTACAAGGTTGCAAACATTGTCCCAAAACAAATGACTTCCGACATTACATATGAAAAAAGAAAATCGCTTTTCTACCTGATACCGCGCATCTATAAATTTTCACTTTTATATAATCAGTTCGTGCTTAAATCATGGAAAAAAAAAAACTTTGTGAGGCAGGCACGTAACACAGAGCATTTCTAGATATAACTAGGTAAATCAAAATACAATTTCTGGGCCCATGTTAACTACAAAGTAATTGAAAACCAAAACAGAAAGGAAAGTGACCAACGGATTAAAAAAACTTAAGACGAACGACGGTGAAAGAACGTAATCGAAGTGTCGTCAAATACTAAGTCTTTGTTCATTTCAGCGATAGGTCAAAATGTGATGGAGGACCCAATCATTATCTACTCCATTCATGAATCGTGTCTTGCAACGTCTCAGCTGGTAATTTCAGATCAGAGTTGTACGTTAAATAAATCGTAAGCAACAAGTTCAAACTCTTGGGGGGGGGAAGGTTGAAAAAATTAAAAAAAAACTTGAAGAAATGAAGACAGAGAGAGAGATAGAGAAGAAGGAAGACGAAGAATAGGGGCGCCAAAGACTTAAGTGAGAAATAACTAACGCTACAAAGTTAGAAGTCGAATTTCGCTCTCAACAAAATCCATAGCCAAAATATTCTTAACATGCCAAAAGGGTTGTCTACTCAAATACGTAGACTCAAGGGGCGTCCTGCTGCCAAGGATGCAAGTTCTGTGTCCATCAGATCCCAATCCCACAAGAGTTGGCTTGTAAGATTGAAATCCGATCCCCGTATCCGGCCCAGACCAGCAGGATAAAAGGAGAGGGGGAAAGGGACCAGGTAACTGCGTCCCCAATTTTGAAATCTCTAAGTAAAAAAAAAATATTCGACCCCTTAGAAAAACTAAGAAGGTTCGAGGACAGTAATGAAACTAGAATAGAAGTATTAGCTAAGATATCCCTAACTAATGATTTGCCGAAATAAAAAAAAAATTAAATAAACTGAATTTTGGATCGGTGATTTCTATTGCCAAACTTCACCGATAGCTACCCCGCGCAGACACGCCACAGTCTGGGATGTCGTTAATTTCCCTCGTCTAATTAAACTAAGAAAAGAAACGAAAATACTTAAAGGGACTAGGGGTCGACATCCGGGTACGCGAAAATAAATTTCAATAACTAATTGTTTTAATTCTGTACCCAGTCAGAGCTGTCGCCTCCATGAACATTGTAAGCTAGCCTGAGTAGGTAACGTGAAGAAAAAAAAATCTCACGGAGTGGTACATTCTATTTTTAAAACCGACCAGAAGATATGATTCACTACAGCCCTGTTGTCTAACTACTATTGTCTTTTCATAATTTATTATTCAATATGTCTAGTCAGCGATTATATGATGCTACCCATTCTATCAGATGGTATTACTATGGTTGATTATTACTATAACACATTAAACTACAAAGTATTACCATAGTCCGACTATATATCGCCCTCCGGTCCGCGTGATATTATGGTGCAGGGGTCAGAACCTGAGATGTTTGTAGTTACACGTATCTATTCAATATCTATATATCAACACGCGGCGAAGTATTCACTGGGCTACTATATATTTAACTATATGGGTGTCCTATATTCTATATTCATTTACTACAATATTCATATACTTATTAATATTCATATTCACGTTAATATTCATTTGCCACGACGCTATATTCTACAAACACCCTGTTTCCTCTATCTACGCCCAGCCTATTTACACATTTCATCATAATACTTTAAAATCTATAATCACTACAAACATTTTCCCATTCCGATCACCGCACGACAACCTCACTCGAACCCAAGACTCTTTTACCACACACACAATACTATGTAATACTTGGTAGCTTTATTAAGAACGAAAGAAAAAAAAATCCTATGTATGTTCACTGAAAATAGAATTATCTGCGATAATGTCTAATGTTTATAAAATTCTGCATCAACAATGAAATTCTACAGCCACGAAGAAAAATGGACATTTAATATATTTTCAAAGCGAAGAACTAGCATCATATCGCCCGACTTCTGTTAAAAATTTACGTATTGTTTATTTATTTAAATATTTAGATTTCTAGACTATGCAGAATGTTGAAACTTTCAGAATATATTAATTTTAGGTCACTTGACCTAACTGTACATTCATATGGGCTGTGAATTATACCTTCTAGGTTTTATTTCGGAAAGAAAGGTCAATTTCATGAAAACTAAATCACTAAGCACCTCGACGGAAGAATGGCGGTTAGTACTGACTTTTGACACTAGGGCTAGCGACGATATAATGAACCCTTGAACAACTGAATGTGACCTTGTACACGGAATTATTATACTATATTACGTTCACTTAATGACGGAGTAATAAAAATTTATCGCATAGTAAATACTACACTGTCCAACACACTCTTTCATCACTTAATTATCACTATCAATGATACTACATTACAAATATACACATACTACTCGAACTACAAGACACATCATGCCACATTCATACTACACACTACATTAATACATGTTATACTAATAAATATACACAGAAATCATTCAGATTTTACCATGTTAAATCGGCTCTATGAAAGGTAACGAAAGGAAAGAAATGAACAGGGCCAACTGGCCCTTATATTTACTAAATCATATTCTTTACTCGACCTATTTAATCGATGCCCTGAGGGGACATATCGGAGTATTAGCTAGCAATAGGACCCCTGCCCTGAAGGGGCAGGAACCCGGAACAAACTGAATGTTCAACTCATCCCGCTGGAAGCCGTACTCCCAATTTGGGAGTCAGATAGGAGCCCTTACTGAAATTTACACGTGCATTGTGATTACTGGACTGACTACCACAAAATTAAATACCGCCATGTATGTAATTAAAAAAAAATCACTCACTAACTACATAAACAAATCTATAATGGACAGGTCTTGTAACCCTCAATTAGTAGGAAAATTGGGAGGTAGAAATATGATGGGAAACACTGATCTTCTGAACCGGTTTTGGGAAAAGAAAGACGGAAATCACACTACTGTTGAATCCTGTCCATAGCGATCCGCAGATGAAAACATGGCGTCACTGTTGCACTTACTATTTCAGCTTTTTTTAGTCCAGTTTTGACTATGAAATTTAATAGTTTTTTGGCTCCTAGAGACTTCCAACGATTTTAGGTTAAAAAACTCCCAAATATTACCTTGTTTGCAGTTTTCTCACTCCGTTGCGACCTTTTAAGCTCGACGATCGAAATCTGGCTGTTGTCAGCAAGATTTTCCGGCTTGGAATGGAATAATTGCGCCCTAATATCATAGCGTGGGTTTATCATCCAATCAAAACTAAGCATTTTGGCGGTGGGGCTTTGAAACGAATAAAATTTGGTAAAATCTGGATTAAACTAGTTTTTTAGAAGGACCTAGGTATCTAAAAGAGAGGTGAAGGGTGGTCCTGAAAATTCTGTCGAATTTTAGATTGGTTATTTGATCTGGAAAGTTCCGTCCAATAGTGGATCTATATTTTCGGATAGCACTGACACCGTAAGAATTGTAATAATCCATTTACATATCCATATACAAGACTTATAACTAATTTAAAATATAAATAAAGGTATTGATTCCCAAAACTATAATTCCTAATGAATTTTTACAGTTTTTCCATGTTAATTTGAAATAGAATAACAAATAAAATTTACGGATTATCTGAACAGCCAGAAATTTTTTGTTAAACGTCAAGTACAGTCGGTGCAAAAAATTTCGGGCACCCTCCTATTAAAAACATAATTTCATTAGACTGTAATGGCATATTACAAAACCTCCAAATTGGGGAAGATAGGCAGTAAGAAAAATTCAAACTTTTCGTTATTTCCCGTGAGCGTCAAAATATTTGGAAATATACCAAAATTAATGCTTAGAAGCTACCTCCATGTGCCAGCGACCACTTTAGTGATTCAATTCCCCCTTCCCGGTCCCAAAATAATTTAAAGAACCACACCACTTTGTTTTATCTTCCATGCTTCTCTCTTGCCTATTCAGAATGCATGCTAAGAGATGTGTGTTTAAGAAGCACTGGAACACGCGCGAATCATTTGTTGGCGTCCCACTGTAAGCTGATTTTAAGCAATGTCAACAAACTTTTGTTTATAAAACACCCTCTAATTCCTGACTCAACTTCTTGTTCATGTGTGCTGACAACAGTTTCAGACCTTTTCTTATCGCAATACACCAACGATTTACGAATTAACGTGTTGACAGTTCAATAGGATTTCGCGTCTGTAATCAACACCTGAGTTAGATTGACTTCTTCGGAAATGGACATTACATAGTAGGTGAATCTCGGGGATAGACTGGCTTAATCATTTGATAATTACTTGTCGTTTCCAGTATACTTTAAGAGTGCATTCATACTGTAGTGTCCTTCGATCATGCAGTCTTTAACTCAGGATCAGCGTACTAATGTAATTGAATGGTACATTTTATCAGAAAAATCTGCAAGAGCAACAAGATCCCGTATAGTTAAAGAACTCGGATTAAAAGTACACGATATGCAAATTCACCGTTTGTACAAACAGTTTCGCAGCAATTGTTTTCACACTGCCCATCTTGCATCTAGGAAAAGTGCAGGAAGATCTTCAAGTGTATCTACAGAAGAAACAAAAAGACAGGTGTTGTTATCTGTTACTAGTTCACCGCGGAAATTCCTTGCTCGTCGAAGCTTAGGCTTAAATATTAAGAAAACTACGCTACAAAAAATTTTAAGAAACTTGAAGGTAAAACCATACAAGGTCCGAATGGTTTCTGAATTGTGTGCAAGTGATTATGGTGATCGTGTTTATTTCTGTAACTGGTTTATCGAGAAGTTAAATGAAAACCCTATGTTCTTATTTCTGTGATGTTTTCCGATGAAGCCAAATTATTCTTAAATGGTTCTGTGTCCTCATCATATGCAAGATATTGGTCATCGATACAGCCGAACGTGAGATCAGAAGTGTCAATGGACAAACGAGGAATAATGGTTTGATGTGGTATAACTGCGACTGAGGTGATAGGACCTTTCTTTTTTGATGAAAATGTAACAACGTCATCATACCAAAAGCTGCTAAGAGAAAAAGTATTTGCTGAACTTGATCGTTTAAATTTAGGTCAAAGTGATGAATTATGGTTTATGCAAGATGGAGCGCCAGAGCATCGCTCAAATACTACTATAAATCTTTTGAGAGAGAAATTTGGGGAACGGATTATTTCTATGGGGTCAAGTGCCGAATGGCCACCAAGAAGTCCGGATCTTACACCATGCAATCTTTTCTTGTGAGAATTCCTAAAACAAATTGTCTACCAAAAATCGTGTAACAGTGTAGAGGATTTGAAACAGAGGATTGTCCACAGTATAGAGATGATCACTCCAGATATGTTGGAGAAGGTGTTCACAGTTTCTTTAGTAAATCGCATTAATTTATGTCTTGCTCGTTCAGGAGGGCATGCCGAATAAAAGTAAATTGATTTTATGGGTTTTACACTTAGGTTAATGATCTTTTTAAACAATTAGTGATAGTAGAGCCAAAAAGAGTTGTTTTCAACAAAGAATAATTTCCAGCAACTGATTCTTATTCCTCGGGAAACATTTGTTTCTATAACAACCGTGTGTCCATGTGTATTACGTCTGCAGTACATACGAGTAAGTTGTTATATGGAAAGTTGGATAAGACGGTTATTGTGTAAGAAGTAATGAAAATACATGCTTTTTCTTTTTGCAAATAAAGCAAACAATATTGAAACTTAAAGCTCACTTTTAATTTTTAAGATCTTACTTTTCATTATTATTATTTTATTTTATTTTATTTATTTTTTGTTCCTGCTACGTTTTCCATTGTCATTTTGTGTTCTATTTCGAGATGGTTCTGCTTATATATATATATATATATATATATATATATATATATATATATATATATATATATAGTTTTGCAATAATGACAACTTACATATTAATTATGACATATTTATTGTGAATTTTTGTGATTTTTGGAAGGGGGCTGTAGCCCATATAAATCACTGGGACATGCAAAGAGCATCGGAATATTAATTTTGTGACATTTGTGACTAATCTCACGCTCATTAGCATTTTCAAAATAAAATCTGGAATTTTCATAAAGATCCAGAATCTTATGCTTCGCCCCCTTTGCCGCTAAAGGTGGTGCGTTATCAAAATTATACCGAATTAAAAAAAACGCCAGCGCCAAATTTCACATTACTTGTTTTTAAAAAAATAGCTTCTTCCGGTGTGTCCCTGTTAAGGATATTTATCGTGATTTGTGGAAGGGGGCTGTAGACCACATCAATCACTGGCACATGCAAGGAGCATCGGAATCTTAATTCTGTGTCATTTGTGATTAATCTGATACTCATTCACACGCCCAGAATTTATTTTTTATATAAAGATTCAAATGCTTATGCTGCGCGCCCTGTGCCCTCCTAATCTGGTGTCACCAAAATAACATTCTATATTTCAAAAACACGTACCTTTTTACTAAGACAACAAATTATTTTGCATTAATTTGACAACAAATAATGGTTTCTCGGTTTCCCTGCTAAAATATTTATGGCTAATTTTGGAAGGGGGCTTTATCAATCACTGGCACGTGCAAAAAACATCGGAATAATAATTCTGCGAAATTTATGATTAATCTGATACTCACTGGCATTTCCAGAATAAAATTTGGAATTTTTATAAACATCCATCATTTTATGTTTCGCCCCCTGTGCCCCTAAGGCGGTGCGGTACCAAAGTAACATCCCATATTAAAAGACACATACCTTTTAAGCACAATAACACCAAATTTAACTTAATTGATTTTTTTAAAAATAGTTTCTTCCGATATGTTCCTGCTAAGGATATTTATGGAGAATTTTAATATGATTTTTGGAAGGGAGGCTGTAGCCCCATATCAGTCACTGACACATGCAAGGGGCATCGGAATATTAATTCTGTGACAGTGGTGAAAAATCTGACTCTCACTGGCATTTCCGGAACAAAATTTGGAATTTTTATAAAGGTCTATCATCTGATGCTTCGCCCCCTGTGCCACCCTAAGGCAGTGGTTACTAAAATAACATTTCAGATGTGAAAAACTCATGCTTTTGTGCTACAACGACACCAAATTTAACATTAATTAACAAAAATACCTTCTTCTTTTATGTCCCTACTAAGGATATTTATGGTTATTTTTTTATTTTTGAAAGGGGGCTGTAGCCCCATTATCAGTCACTCTTACATGTAAGGACATTGGAGCATTAATTCTGTGACATTTGTGATTAATCTCACGCTTACTGGCATTCCGAAAATAAATTTTGGGATTTTGGTAACATATCACCCACCACCTTTTTACGCCCCTTGCCCCCCAAAAGGGGAACCTTCGCAAAATAATGTTTGAGACGGCTTTACTAGCTTTGTGAATGAGTGTTTTTGCATTTTGTAACTCATTTGCTCCAAAATCTTCACGAATAATTATTGGAGAAAACTGCTTCTAAAATTTAACACTGAATCTCCCATAAGGAAAATGAACTTTCGTGTTTACACCCCTAAAAGAGGGGCTAAACAGCAATTTTCTCTTATTTTCTTTAGAAAGTCGAAAAATTCAGATATTTCTCAATAAGAGTGCAAAATTTTACATTAATAATGTATAAACTTCATATTCTTCCAGCGCTGTCGAAAATAACACGAATTATGGAACAGTCTATATATATATATATATATATATATATATATACATATATATATATATATATATATATATATATATATACATATATATATATATATATATATATATATATATATATATATATATATATATACATATATATATATATATATATATATATATATATATATATATATATATATATATATATATCGAAACCGCGTCTCCCACGCCAAAGGCACGTACATTAACAGCTTAACCTTGAAGGCAGCTCTGGATACTATAAGTGACAAGTAAAGACCTACATAGCATCCTAATACAATGTAGTGTGACAAAATTAAGTAGCACTGCGAATATTTTCGAAACAAATTATCCAAGATAGATGGTTGTCAAAAATATTGGAAAGAGCATAATTCCACAATGTATCAACAGTTGTTGAAAATGGTATGTATGGTTTCAAATATAAATAACCCTCACCACTACACTCATGTGATTCCAGTTCTCATTCTTGATATCCGAGCATTAAGATTAAGAAATACATGTTTATACCTTGTTCTGAGAGATCATGTTTAACCCTGTAACTGTGAGAATTACTAAAACCAAAGATAGCTAAACTAAAATTTACTGTTCCTGGGTATAACTTGGTAAAATTTCCTGTTATGTCTGGGCATAACAAACTGTTCAGCGAACTTGAAATATTTTAACAACCGGTTCTAGCGAACCGGTGTGAACCGGCTGAATAACACCACTGGCCATAACAAAAAGAAAATCTGAAAAGCTTAAGTAACTTGACTTTAAAATAGAATCACTTGAAGTGAATTGGCCATCTAGGATTGCATTGCATGGGACATTAACATATGGGAAATATACGAAAAATCGATTAAAACCGACCAAATATGTTCTAAATGTGAATATTTAGAAATTAGGAATCCTATTTCTTGCATTCCATCATCTATAGCCATTTTAACCTGTCATGTATGAAGGATGACATCTCTCGGTAATCAGACTACCCAGGGAAGTGGGAAGGTAAGAAAGGAATGTCGAAGAAAGGAAGCAGCCTGGGACATTTACGTTAGGTACTATGCCGGCATTTGCTTGGTGTGAATGAGGAAAATCCAGGAAAAATGCTCATTATGACTGGCCTGAAAAGGTTTTTAAACCTTTCAAACGAAGTGTTCCCACCGAGAACCGAACCCAGGATCGCTCGCACCAAAGGAATTTGCTTATATATATATATACGTGTGTGTGTGTTTCCTTTTGTACACTCTATTTCCAAATCTTGCTCATTTTCTTCAACGTCTCTTTCGTACTATTTTTAGTCATTCCCTGCAATGCCTTGCTACTTCCGCAGTTTGAGGCATAATACCGCCATCATTATCTGACCATCATACGAAACATTGCTATTATCAACAAACTTCAGTCTATTACTAACACTTTCAAACACTTTTCCAAAATGTACATCCACACCACCATAACACATTTCTCATTACGAAAATAAAACATAATTTCTATTACCTTTCCACAAAATTTGACGGGTCCCAACTAAATCCAAGGTTTTTCTTTTTATGGTATCTTTAAAATTTATATTTTTCCACCTTGCTCCATGGTATGATCAGTTCATGTTTCTTTACTAAATATTTTGTTCTTGCCTGTCCTTTTTCCATTCAACTATCTCTGTGTCATTTTCTATTGTCTTGGGTAATAAGTTCTTCTCAGAACATCCTTGTCTCAGATATTCATGAATGAAATATATTAACTGTGAAACCTTTGACATGTGAAAGAATAGTTTCCTAGGTAAAATAGTGTAATAGTTTGATACAACACAAGTATTTACGTAAGGGCCAGCCGATATTTTACCGGAGAAGAGTTTCCTATATAGGTACTCTGATCAAAGTTAAAGGCAATAATATTTGGCTATATCTTTCTCTGATAATCATATTAATGAGTTTACGTATTTGATGTTCTATTAGGTTCAAACTTGTTCTTGGTGTAACAAATAATGTATTGATTCAGGCAGAAACTCAAACTACTGGAATAAAATAATAATAATAATAATAATAATAATAATAATAATAATAATAATAATAATAATAATAATAATAATAATAATAATAATATAACTATTATTATTATTATTATTATTATTATTATTATTATTATTATTATTATTATTATTATTATTATTATTATTATTATTATTATTATTATTATTATTATTATTATTATTAGGCTCAATTATCTGCAACAGTTTATCTAATACACTTGTTAACAAAATTGAAGCTATACAGAAATGTTCTTTAAGGCTACTATGCTATAAAAAAAGAAAAAGGATTTCCGTTCACATGACTGTGAATATTGGTTAACTTTTTGGGGACTTCAATCCCTATCGGAAAGGAAGAAATTTATTGATAATTATTTTTATTCAAATGGTATTGGATAATAAATATAGTATCGATTACTGCTTGAAGAATATATTAATAAGAGTTCTGATGTATAGTGTAAGGAGTAGATCGACACTGGAGGCTCTAAATTCAAAACGCCAATCACTGAGAACAATAGCACTGTCTTACAATAATTTAAAATGAACGTTTGTTAGGAGAAATAATAGAGTAATTCTTATTTTAAAAAAAATAAACTGTTTTAACTTTATGACAAGGGATCCAACTGCCAATCTTGATTTTATTGTTATTATGTTTCTTCATTGTATTTTTACGTTATAATCTTTTATTCGAAGAACAAAATACGTAAATACCACAATAAGTGACCAAGATTTTTTGCATGACGGATATGCAATTTTAACCAAGGCTGACTCATTCTTTAAATGATAGTTAAATGAACCTTTAATTGCCATAGTTTTGTTACTAGTATATTTCGAAACTGACTACTCTTTTTATTTGAATTTGATTTGTAAATCAGCTTCTACCTTATAATTTGAATATATTAACCTTCTAATGAGGGCATTAACTTGCTCCAATATTCATTCTATATTATAAATTTGCTAGTTTATTTAAAATTATTATGTAATGGTTTTCACATGGTGCTCTGTTTTTGCCTATGAGTTGTTCATAGCACTTATAATAAAGTTATTATTATTATTATTATTATTATTATTATTATTATTTTAATAAAACTTACAGTTAATTTGCAGAAAACTTAATTGGAAGTTTCACTTTCTAATTATGAAAACAATGTTTCGTATTCTTACGTATAGACTTTTTGAAGAAGGAAAAATTGCACCACGAAGATTTATCATATGGTTACATATTTGCTTTATTCTCTCTGCAATTTATGTACATTTTACGAGTTTTGCATAGGAAAACAAAATTGTGTTTTTTTCCACATAGAGACACTTCAAGGCTAAATTTGAAAGCAATTCTTACTGAATAATGAATTTCAAACTAGCAAATTCTATAATCTAAAGCAAACAGTACTTGATTCAGTGAAGTTAGTTTGTGTTAAATTTCGTCTTGAAATCAGTCTAACGATTTTCACCACCGTGCGCGGAGATGAGAACAAAATTTCTGGTGGAATACAAGAGCATTTTAGAGTAAAACTCCGAAAGACAATTAATTTTCATCTTTCTTGATATGCAAGTTTCTCTTTAGTTGCTTCTTTCTACAAGGCATTAGTAAAGTTCATTTACAATTACTTAGAGATGATAGAAGACGAAAAAGAAACTCGCTTTATCTTAATGTAACAAAAATCTGGTATTATCACTGCTTTTCAGCTGGAGTTGAAGATTCGATTCTATTAATTTTTATTTGCCGCATTTTCGTTTAATTTTCAAGCCATTAATAGATTAGTATTGAGGGGCAACATTTTGTCCTATTTTTAAAAGTTATACCCTTAGAGGTCTGCGTTTTACATAATTTGATGAGTTTTCAATTCGAAGTCATAAACATCAAAATTTATATTTACTAGATTTTCAGTATAGTATTTTATTACAAACAACATACGAACTTTACATTTTATTTCTTACTGTAACCATATTATTATTACTACTATTATCTTAATCTCCTCTATTAGATAATACTTTAAGTATTTCATAAGAACTTTTTTATAATGTTGAAATCTTAACAGTTTTCCAGTAAGTAAAAAAAAAAAAAAAATAGGAATTGTAAGTGCTGAATTCCGAATTCAACAAAATATATATCGGATATATCTGTCATGAAGAAATAATGATACTTTCTTTTTTAATATTTGAAAGATTCTTATTGTAAATAACTTCGAGAAAGAGACATGTGTAGAAAAATAGGTTTAATTGAGTTTAACTTCCCACGATTATGCACCATGGATAAGGAGACGGCAATGATGAGATTGGTAATAATGATGGGATGACGTAGTGAGAAAGGAAACGGAAGAACCTCGAGAAGACCCACGTACACGGTGTTTGCCAACCACAAAACTCCTCTGGCTGGAACTGGGATCAAACCAGGGATTTCACGCGGCAGAAGTGAGCAGTCTACCACTAAGCAACTTCGGCCACGTAAAGATATAGTTAAAAATGCAAAGTATACTTTCGAAAAAACAGTTTGAAAAATGAACTATAAAATGCGTTTCTATCCTCACCTTGTCTAAAAAGCAAGTACTCTTTGGATTTACAAAACACGGAGATTTGGTTGGAATACAGTTTGTGGTAAACAATAAAAATTTTGTTTTAATAGCTAATTACTAGTTGGTAGTTTTTTTTATGTTAGTTTATATTTCATTAAACATAACATCATCGGCAAGTGTGATGCTTAGTTTTATTTACGGATTGAATGTAGTCTTTCCATCATACCATCATACAGAGCATAATCGTACCACATAGAAACTGGATGATGATGTAATTTTTATTTGTTATTGTATAAAACAAATTAACCATATTTTAAACACATGAAGAGCAACACCCGTAGCTTGTTAAAAATATTTAACAATTTAACCTTGTAAAACTTGTACAAAAGAACAGAAAAATATGAGAAAAGATTAAATTGACTTGATATATGAATTTAACATCCATTCTTCACACACATGCCTGATTTCAAAGGAAGCAGATAAAATATGTATTTGGAAGGTTCTGTACTTTCCATAAGGAAGGCGGAAAAACCTCGAACGGGAAAATCTTCTTTAAGAAAGTGAGAGAAAAAAAACTGGTATGTTGAATCCATGTGATTGCTACTACCAAGAACACGTATGTTCATCAACACTTATGATCGTTATCTCATTCCAAACAAGAATAGGTTTTGCAAATTAAAAGAAAAAGTATTCTCAGCGTTGCATATTATATACGATATGATCAATCCTTCCTTCAAAGAAGTGTAATTAAAATATAATCTTATCTTAAAATCTATTTGTTTTCATTTAAAACTATATAAATAGTTTACTTACTAAAGTATATCTATCTATGGAATATTGATTTACAATTTGGAATTTCAATTTTATGTAGAGAAAGTTTTTCTTAAAATGCGTGCAGAATTGTTTGGCACAGAACATAAAATTCTATAATGTGGTTTCATGTGATGTAATTAAGGAAATTATTACTAGTTTTAAGGTAACGGAGCAATTTAATACATCTAAAAGGAAAATATTTGTTATTTTATATATTATAAAGTGTTATTTTGTCTGATGGACAAAGTTATTAAGTGCAACGACGAAAATTCTGTATTTTAATTAAAACTATAGAAAAATGTGTTTTCTGTATCAGGTGAATTTATGTCTTATGTTTGACTAAAGACAAAATGCTCTGCTTGTTTTAATATTTTAATTAAATTATTATTAAATTAACGAAAGAAAATATTAAATTATCGGAAAAGTTTACTTAAATCCGAAGTACTGGCGGATTCACATGTTTCAAGATCCCCACATTACGAACACTCTTGTTAAAGTTCTGGACACTTCGCACTGTACGAAGTCAGAGTGCAAGACGTAGGAACAATATTAATTGACATGTCTAAACGAAATTTTTAAGTGAAACGTAATTACTCGGTTCTTGCATGTATGATGTTAATACTCCTCATTCTCATCTTTATTTCTTTACTCCCAGATTTTCAGTTTTCCATTCACTCCTCACAATCACAGCGGGAAAAGTTGGCCACTGTACCACAGATAGTTGTTCTTTGAACTGAAATAGTAGAGAAGTATATTTTTTGTATAAGAGAATTTCATCTTGTATGTTCGATCAGCCTTAGTTCAATGGTGCTACCTAACAGTGGCATTCACAAAAGGGCGTTCCTAATTTTAATCCCCTTTGACAAGATATTATGGATAAACATAATTACCATATACAAAAATTACGGGTATCCTGAAACAATATAAACTTGATTGTTAACTCTTTTGTGATGAAATCCTATGTAGACCCTATGTAACTGCTATTCAGGTAGTTAGATAAATGGTTTAGAGTGTGTCTTAGGATAAAATCCTCAGACAGGTGGGATGAAATATATAAAAAAGATGTAAGTCTATTGGATGTATATCCACCCATTCATCTTGAAAGCCCTAACTAATATATACAATTTAAGAACTGGAATTAAATTTCCAAAATTTTACAATATGATACCAATAGAAATGCTACGAAGGGTTACTATTGAGCTAATGATTAAGTACCAGTACATCTGTAGTAAACCCACCTTTTGGGGGCACGGTGGCTCAGGGGTAGAGCGTTCACCACCGGTGCTTGGGGTCCCTGGTTCGATTCCAGGTCGCGCCGTGTGGACTTTGTGGTGGACAAACACCGTGCTCGTGGGTTTTCTCGGGGTTCTCCCGTTTCCTCAAACTTCCTTCATTCCACCATTTCCTTCATTTCTCATAATCACCGTTTCCTTTAGCCTAACCGGCATAACCATGGAACGTAAAACTGACAGATTTAATCCTACCTTTGATCATAGATTTGTCTGCCATAAACTTCTGTTCCAGTAAAAGTGCCTTTATATAAAACTTGCAAAGCTACACTCCAGAAGTGATAAGCATGTAATTCAATGAACAACATGCTCTCCAAAATACATCAAACAAACATCGTTACAAACAGCTCCTCGATTGGTTGGTTAGTTGGTTTAAAATTTAGCGTCCCTTTCGGCAGTGAGGCTATATAAAACGTAGATGTACAGCTTAATGGAGGATAAGAATCACATAAGCTCCTGCCGGAATCGAAGCTGAATCTTATACATCAAAGGCACGTATGTAATCATGTAGCCACGAGAGAGCTTAAAAAACAGACCCTCTAGTCAACATAAAAAAGCGTCCTAAATTTAACAGTGTTTTCTTTTCATTTTATTTACAGTATTAATTTTCTCCACCATAAAAAAGAAGCTGTGAAAATTGATTGTTAGTGAAATTAAAGTGTCTGCATGATCTCTACATTCCTTTCTGGGTGCGACTGGGCCATTACCAGTAGCCTGCCATCGTAGTTAAACCAGTTTGTGTAAATAACATGAAATTTACTGTCAAAGCACCGCACGCGTTATAGCTTTAGAGTTTGCAAGGTAGCAGATAAATACCTGAGACATTAACACTTTCGTTTGCAGCAAGAGTAGTTAATTGCCGTATATTTTTTCGCATAGCCGGCAGCAAAGAACTACCTTGTTTTCGCCTCAAAATCAGAGTTACCAACTTATAACCATCAAGATATAGGTATTTCGTATCATAAATACCTGTACATTAAGTTCCAAGCACGTAAAGAAAAATCGTGGGTTAAATCAGCTCTATTGCCGATTAAACTATTCTTTGCACAAGTATGAGAAACAGTATAGAACATCTTTCTCCGCCCGTCTGTCTGTCAACAGGCGTCAGAACAAAAATTATGAGCGATCTCGAGAAGGGTTTAGTTGAAATCGATTCAAAATTCCAAGCATAGGTTCTATCTCATTCATAAACCCTCTATTCAAACAAAAGGTGGTTGAAATTAGCCATTTCCGGTTTCAACGATGACCACCATAGAACTAAAGCTGCAACCGATAGCCACGAGCAATTTCTTAGAATGAATTGAACGTCTGAAGAAAATATACTATCTTCACCTGCATATCTCTACTAAAATTTGAAAGTGGTAGAAATTTACTAGTACTTCCGGCTTCAATATCGATCTCAATAGATCAAACATTGTATGAGATTATGATGGATAAATTTTAGAATTTGGTTCAGTGTTCGAGGAAAAGGTTCTACTTAATCAGTTAACCCTCTAGTCAAGCCGGAAGTGGTAGAAATTAAGCATTTCTGGTTTTCAATATTGATCGCCATAGAGGAAAAACGGTAAACGATAACAAGAAGCGGTTTTTTTAAAAATCGATTCAGGTCTCAAGAAGAAATACTGCCTTCACCCAAATCTTTCTACTTAAACCAGATGTGGTAGAAATTTATTAATATTTTCAGTTTCACTATGAATTCTCATAGAGCGAAAAGAGTAAGAGACAGAGAGAAACAGTTTTTTTGCAATTGGTTTAGCACACGAAGTATATGTTCATTTTTGGCTCTTTTCTGTAATGCAGCCGGAAAGCGACTACAACTTCCGGTTTCAATATTAATCTTCATATGGCAAAAACGGCAAGTGATCCCAAGAAATGGCTTTTTGATATGCAAGGAGCAGCCAAAAAGTTCCTAGAATGCTGTTGTAGTTTTGGTATTTGTGATGCAGTCATAATGAATCTTGTACACTACAGTTCTTAGGTTGCCTAATTATGAAATTAACACGTGTGAACTAGGGATGGCCACAAAGTTCCGGTTCCGGCGGAACCGGAGGAACCGGTTCTCAGAGATCCGGTTTTCAGAACCGGTTCCGGACCTGGATCCGAAAAACCGGTTCCGGAACCGGATCTTCTAGAACCGGATCCGTTCAGACCCGAAAACCGGTTCCATCAGGGACCGGTTCTGGCCATCCCTAGTGTGAACAGGTCATAACAGGCAGTGTACGAGTAGTGTTACTGAATGAAGGAGTGTGTAGTAAACAGTCGGAGCAATTTCACAGATCGAGCATTGCGCAAATATCAAGTTCATATGCAAATTGGGGAAAATATGATTCAGAAAGTTTGATAGCCTTAAAAATAGTTTAGCACCACCGGATGTTTGGCTCTTTGCAAAGCTAAAAATGGGCCTTTTTCGTTTCGCCAATGTAGAAGAGATCAAAGCTAACGCTGGGGCTGAATTTCGGAAGATGTCAAACAGGCCTTTCATCAGTGTTTCCTACAATAGCAGGAGCAGTGGACAAGTATGTGCGTGTGTGTTTCGAAGGTGTAAACTTTGAAGGCGATTAGGTAAATATGCACTTATATTGTAGTAATAAAGAGCTACAAGAGAATTCCAGGAACTTTTTGACTACCGCTCATACCTTCACCGTTTCAAGAATAAGTTCAATCTGACATTTTCCCTGTCTTACAACTACAAGTTATAGATCTACGATCAGTTTTAGTATTGAGTTAGCATAGTGTGAAAGTCTACTGTAGCTTGACAATGTGAAACGAACTCTCCTGTTGTTATATGTACGAAAGATTAGTATATTTAAAAACAAGTGAGTTTTGTTTCACACTATGAAATTAGATGAACTTCCACACCACAGATAAATTCTGTTCCTCTGACGCTGAATGTTTATCAACAAGTCATTATTCGTTATAGCTACTCTTCTATGGGGATTAACAATAAAAGCAGAAGTAGTAGTTGACGTCTATCACTTCTGGTTACAATAAAAAAAAAAGATCAAAATCAGATATGAAACTCATTTTTAGTACTGAATCTACATCAAAAATCTCCTTGTCAGTAACTGTTTCCCTGTTATTCATTATGTGATCAGTGTTGTAATCAAATAAACTTAAATTTTCACCACCTCCGAGATAAAAGACGACTCAGAACTCATTCTTGGAACATTAAGTCTGTATCAAAAACCGTTCTCTTTTATGTCTCTCACCATTTTTGTTCTATGAAAATAAATATTGAAATAGAAAGTATTAGTAAATTCCAACCATTTCTGGTGCATGGCGGATGGCGGATGGTAATGGTGTGTTCTCTTGAGATGCTGAATCGGTTGCTGAAATCCGCTTGTCTCTATCTATTGTCGCTTTTATTTTATGGCGATCAACATTCGAATTGGAAACGGTTGATTTCTACCACATCCGATTTGAATAAAAGATTAACCAAAGATTTAGTGTCTATTCTTGGCACGATTATTTGAAAAAAAAGAAAAGAAAAGAAAAGAAAAGAAAAAAAGAAAAGGAAAAAAACGTTTCTCGGTATATCTTACTGTGTTCTGCTTTATGGAAATCAGTATTGTTATCCTGAAGTACTACTCGGGTTCAATTCCCGGCGGGAGCTCGTGTGGTTTGGATTCCAGTTAATCAGTAGGTCCACGTCTCATATAGCCTCGCTTCCGATTTCGGTAGTGTTGTAGATGGTGATGATATGTTCTCTTGAGACATTAAACCAATTGCAAAAAGCAACTTGTTGCTATCTGTTTCATTTTTGTTCTATGATGACAAATATTGAACCCGGAAATAGTTGATTTCCATCGCTTTCAGTTTGAACAGATGTTTAACCTAGAATATAAAATATATTCTTGCAACTCTGAATTCATTGCAAAACATTGCTTCTCTACATCATTTACTGGTTTTGCTCTGTGGATATTAGTACTGAAAGCAAACGTAGCAGTACATTTGAACCACTACTTATTTTGATAGAGTATTGTGGGTGGTAATGCTTGAGACCTTGGATCGATTGTAAAAAACCGCTAATCGCCATCCATTACCGTTTTTGTTCTAAGGCGAAAATCGTTGAAATTGGAAATGGTTAATTTCAACCGCTTCCAGTTTGAATAATAAGTTAAGAGAGGAGATGGAAAATATTTCTGGGAAGACACTGAATCGATTCCAAAATATCTTCTTCTTGATATCTCTTGATGTTTTTGCTCTGATATCTGTCGACAGACAGACAGACGGACATAGCCGTTCTTTAAATCTTCTGACCTTTATGCATAACATGATTTGGAAGTCTGAAATAAAAACATAGTATTAAAAGCTTTTACAGACAAAATACATTTAGTTGACTTCTACTGGTAAGCTCAAAGACACTAATACAAAATGTGATTTGTTATAATGTTATTTTTCCTTCTTAGGTTACAATCCTGTAAGTCATTTGTTGTTCGTTTCTTGATGTAACTATGATAGCCTATATGAAGTGTTGACGTATCGCTGACGTATTTGTTAAGATTTATCTTAATTTGGCGTTATATTAACCCTTCTCATTCTCATTTATGTGAATAGGGGCAAGTGATGCAGTTGTTCGAAGGGTCCCTCAACGTAGGAGAAAAGAGTTAGGCTTTCAGGAAAAGTAACAAATATACAATTTCTAATTTATTTTTGGGATTTAAAATATTGTAAGAAAAAAATAAGTAAAATAAACTAAAGATAATTTGTAGAGATGTAGTTTAGATGGGAGACTTTATTGTTAGAGTTATTTAAATTTGTATATTTATTATTTAAATATCTATATTTAATTAATTTTATTTTGATTTTTTGAAACTTATAAATACATTACTTTATAAGGAGTGTAATAGTTTTGTATGGGTAAGATTTAATACTGTTGAACTTAATTTGTTACTATATTTACAGATGATGAACCATCGTTTTCAAAACATTTTTATAACTATAGATTATACTACTCTTAACACGTAGTGCACTTATGTTGATATGAATTATATGATATGAATTAGTATAGGTTGACCTAAAACAGTTTATGCATGCTGGATGTGCAATTCTCACCTATATCATTAGCTCACAATTATTTTTCCCCAGGCCTGCAAATCGATAAGGTGGCAATGGATAGGGACATACTATTTAATGTAGTACATTAAGCCTAAATGCATTTTCCAGCGGAAAGCACCGTGCTTTCAATTCCACTACTTAGTATGCTAATGTTAGTTTGTAATTCACATGTAACTGGTGTACGAGAAACAATACTGAGCACATTGACTACTTTCATCTAGTCGAAGCTGTTTCTCGTACACCAGTTATCAGTTAGGAAAGGTGTGATCTAACGTTTTGCCTTGAAGTGAATTCGGGTCTCTTTCTAAAAGGAGACGTTTTAAAATCCAAAGAGAAGATTCTCAAAAATAAAGGGAAACAACCATTTAATAATATAAACTTTGTACACTATATCTTTATAGTTAAAATGAACTTTGACCATCATTGTAATGTGTTGCGTAGTTCTTGTATATTAGTTTACATTATGACATCCACTTAGTAGCCATGATCATCAAATTATCTAACTTATTTTCCTCTGTAGATGGATTTTCAAGCAATATATATTAGCAAAGTCGTAGGAGCATGGATCACCCTCCCCCCCTATGAAAGTCAAGAAAAAATCTTGACAAGTTGACAAATTCGAGTTGCTAGCTTATAATATCATTTTGTAGTTTTGTATAGGATTTATATTCCTTTAAATCTCTAGTTCTCTTATCTATGACAAACCATTTATGCAAATTATATCTGTCTAGCTGATCTGATTTCTGCTTTGTCTCTAGAGTAATTAACACCTTGCAAATTTCGTTAGGTATAAAAATGTTAGTATGTTAACAAATTTTGTATTTAATCCATTTTAGCCAATATGATATTAAAGAAACAGTTCGAAATACGTATTATGAACTTGCACGCTAAGTAAAATGTAAGTAATATTCTAGTGTGTATGTGTTCAGTGAAACATGTTGATATATTTCACGAGGATTCAACATGTGACGGGAATAAATTCATTCTTGATGACAGGAATATAATGAAAATTTTTTTAATTACCTTAAGTTTCCTACACTGTGTGAACTGAACTTTAACCTGGAGATGTACTCATATTCTAAGTCAAACAAATTGATTCATTGTTATGAAACTTGGCATGTAACGTATGAACCTAAAAGAAAAGTGTGAAAATAGAATAAAATATACAAAAACATTCAAGTCAGAATTTCGCTAAACAAATAATAATAATAAATTATTAAATTCTTCTCTCGTTTTTACTGTCCAGAACACTATCACTTTTAACTTTTAGTGTTAGAAATTTGTATATTGTTCATTCTAGCTTTGGAAATATTCATAATATAAATATAATCAAAGCTGACAAAGGTGATGATAATATGTTTGATGAAGGCGATCTTACATTCCCGAAACTGTTACACAAGTATTATTAATATATATATTTGGTACCTTGGTCAGTTGTGTTTTATTATTATTTGCTCTAGATAGTTTGTTCAAAAACCAATTATAGCAACATAATAGTATAAATTTGTTCCCATCAAGTATCCTGAAAACATTTCTTTGATCTTATTTTTTTTTATAAACTTTGCTTTTTGTTCTTTATTTATATTGTTCTCTTGTTGTTGCAGCTGATTTATTTCTGGCTTAACTTCTTACTGTGGTGTATCTAATAAGTACTTTCTACATCGTTATGATTTTATTTTATTAGACATCCAAACTATGCTATACATAAGTGCCGGAAGTCTTAGCGAACGTATTCCGTTCGTCTGTTAACAAAGAACGGTAGGTGATGTCGAGATGCGGTTTTTACAGTCGATTCAGCATCCAAAGAATACGTTTCATATCCTCCTTCGAAGCTATACTCAAACCGGAAGTGATTAAAATTAGTGATTAAAATTTTCAGCGTTTATCATCAAATAAGAAAGACGGTAATAGATAGTGAGAATCGTTTTTCTGAAAACGATTCAGCGTTCAAGATAACATATCATGATTATCTACAATGCTCTACCAAAACCAGAAGTTCTTCAAATTTTCTATTATTTCTGATTTCAATGCTGATTTCTGTAGAGCAGAAACGGTAAAAACTATCAAGGAGTGTTTTTTACAATCGATTCCGTGTCCCAAGAATAGGTTCTATCTCCCCTCTTGTTCCTATATTTAAACCGGAAGTGGTTAAATACAAAAATAGACAATCTGATACTTAACCATGCATTGTTTTATATATGTACAGTAGATAAATTAAAAAGCCATCATTTCCAGCAGGATAAAAATTATTAATTATTATTTGCAACAAACAATATACCTTTTAGTTTTTTTCTCGATTTCCTCAAAAACCACACATGATGATTTTCACTCACCTATATTATTTGAACTCAACTTTAATATGCCGGCCCGGTGTCAATATACACGCAAATACATTTCTGATGAGAAGTCAGAAGTAGATGTCCGTCCACTAGTTGTTCAGAGCATAATGGTGCAGTCCAACACATGATTATCCGTATGATGGAGAACGATCTATTCAAATTGCATGATCACAAGATAGAGCAATTTTGCAATAAACAGTTTTGATTATTCCATAAAGCTCTGCTGTTCAGGCACGTAGCCAAGGGGTGGGGCCGGGGGTCCGAACCCCCCTTCGAAACCAGAGGTAAAAAAAAAATAAGTAAGGATGAAACAAAATGAAACGAGAAAAAGAAGAATCAGTGTTAAAAATATAAAGCTACAGCAAGCGTTTGGTTACTCTTTCTTATGAGGAGCTTTGTGTGGATGAAAGGGGGGGCAAGTTAAAAATGGGTCTTATTGTAACGGAGCATTCCGAATTCCATCTAGCTCCATGCTAATCCTATGGACTACAAATGACGATCGATAAAACGGTTCGATCTGATAGACTCGCGGATAGAACTTAAGGAATGACCACAATCACCAATAATATGAACCTGGTAACATAGATTCCAGTTACACTTGTTAAAGAAATTTTCAATTTCACGGTAACACTCATCCATTTTATAGATGTCTTTACTGCGAAAAGAGATCTCGTTGCTATCCTTAACTGCATTAAACGAAGATAAGAAAAAGAAGAAGAAAGAAGACAAGAAGAACCGAGTTCGAATGACCTTGGAAGACTACATCTTTTTCAATATCTTTTATATTCTTTTACTCGAGATTTCTTCATAGTTTATTGAAATACCTATTAATATGTTCTTATTTTATTGTCCTAACAAACCAATATAAGTATGCTGCCAGTAAAATAGAGCCCCTGGTGTGTAACCACAGTATTTCATGTCACCCCCATTACGAAATCCTGGCAAAATGAACTAATATATGTTGCCAGTAAAATAGTTTAGAATGATCGAACACCCTGGTGTAATAACCACAGTATTTTGTCATGGACCCTCCCCCCTCTGTTGCTGACTTCCTAAACTTACACCAATACTTAATGTTCGCCCTTTCTCCCATGTAAGAACCCATTACAATGGGAACCAGAAATAATTTGATGACTGGTGCACAAATGCTCTAAGAATCCACGACAATGTGAATCATGGTATCTTCCATGATCAATGTTTAGAAGAGCACAGATGCTGTCTTTCCCAAATCTTCACATATCCTGCAGAAGAGGAGTATCATTGCATTAATCTCTCATGATAAATCATTTTCTTTCATAAGCAATTATAGAGTATCAGGTTCAGTTCTGAAATTTTATTATCAAATTCTGTGTAAGTTCTTTTTAAAAATATATCTCTATATATCTAGATTTTCTGAACGAAAGCAAAAGTTTATCTTATGTTGTTACACTGCTCTACTAACTGACTGAGCACAGGCAAGACTGGATTCCATTGCAGGGAGAAAGTTAAACGAACGCTTCATCTTCCCACACATACCAACAGAAAAATAACTAAGAATTTACTGGGATCTACTTACTGCAACAATAAGAACTTCTTTCCAACTACAAAGAACATTTCAGTAAGATTATATACGTTAAAACTGCAAATTCTAAAAGAAATATTCTTATTGAAATATTTCTTGATGTTCGGAGGCGAAATGATCAGTTAGACGGAAAATGCTTAAAAATAATATACAGACAAATAACACAAATGTGAGTTGAAATATACTAACTTAAGTACGAGTTATTGATATAAGAAGACATATGCATTGAACCAGACAGAGACTCATCTGTCATCTTTACAAGAAAAGTTTTATAGAGCTAACAAAACACAGTGAAAATAGGTAACTAGGATCTAGATCTGCACCTGAAGATAGAAAACGTCAATTGAGGTTTAAGAAAATCACAGGAAATATGTTTGAAAGATTATTTAAAGCATTGTCGGTACTGCAATAAATCATGCAGTTTATGCGAAAACAAATGTTAAGAAGTGATAAATAGGGTAATAAGAGGTGTAAGTTTTACAAAAGACATTCATCTTTCAACCCCTGATATATATATATTAATATATATATATATATATATATATATGAAATAGTGTAAACATAAAATTGTATACAGTTATTGTTAAGAACTTCTTCTATAGTTTTTCTACTCAAGTTGCAAATACTGTTCAGATATAGTTTAACCGTACACCGTAACCTACTAAACATAAATCCTGGCACTTAAGGAAACAAATCGAAAGCAGTACAAATTATAAAATCACCCAAAATCTATAGGTTAGCATCAATTGGGAGATATTCAAACTCCAAGAATGTCTGTCTTTTCCTTGTTATTCTTTTGCGTATTATTCATTATTTGGATTAGTATGAATGAGGCATTTATTTGACGTAATTTTTTCGGTTGAACATTTCAATTGTTATTTTTTTTCATTCTTTGTGGTCGTCCTTGCCAACGACAACACCTCCCAAAAGAATCCGTTACTTTGTCAGCCAAGCAAAAGGTTGTATCTGTTGTCTGTTGCCGTATATACAATAAACAGCCATTGTAACAAAATATTACTTTCTTCCTATTGCATCAAACTATAATTATTTTTTTCTTTTTTTTCTGAGATTATGTGAATAAGAATTAGTCCTTCAATGGAGAAAGTTGTCTTCCTGGATGCTTCTGGTATGACTAACAAAAGGGCAAAGATGAATATAACTGCAAGAATGTCTTTTTTTCCAAACACTGATGATATGCGTGCACCAGAGTCTTATGTTAAACAGTATTATTACGGTGATGCGAGTTGAGTCAGAAGAGTTACTGTATGTTGAAAGTTATGTATTACAAGGAAAACGAAAACTTCAAAAAGTATTCTTTGATTCCTCAATAGAAGATTGGTGCTCAATGTACAAAAATTAAGTTTTTTTTTAGCTATTTTTGTGCTGGTACAAACAACGTTAAAAGCATTTTTTCGAAATTTGTGTAATGACGTCATTCGTAAGCTTTTTCGATCTTGCAACTAAATTTATCATATTATTGAAAGTCTTGAATAAGAATTTTAGAAAAAAATTTCTGAATAAACATGTTATCTGTTCGGTGATTTTTTTGCAGGGCAAGTAAAATTGTATAAAATCACAAGATTTTATTTGAAATTTGACTATACCTCTATCTTTTATTTTGTCTGGTTTTCTTAAAGTAAACTACATGTTCCTACTTTATTCTTTCATCGTTCGGTTTATAAAAGAAAATATCACTAAATACATCGATTATTGCCATTTCAATTATCGCTATTTTCGATTCATCACAGTTTATAACTTAATACCAAAATTTCAATTATTGAGCTCCGAACTCCAATATTATCTTGTCCTCAAAATGTAACCCACTACATAAACAACAAGAATTATATTTAGTTTGAGTTTTCCCTCTCCGAGCAACGTTCTTATACCATTTCATTTTCATCAAAGGCGTCTGATGAAATTCTCCGTCTTTGCCTGAAGTACATACGATATATTATTTTTCTCTAAGTAAAACTTCACTTTTTACTTAACACGTTTAACACATTTCGTTTTCTTTCTTTATCCTTATGTGAAATTTAATTAATAGACTTGAAAAATCCTTGATAATGGTCACCCATATTACATGCACTATTTCGCACTATTATGGGTGGTGAAGTAACTGCCAATCATGTTATTGCTTATTTTCTGTATTGTGACCAAAACGAACCGTGTTTTATTTGTTGTTTTTCTTCTTAATACGTTTTTGATGCTTCTCGTAATTCTGTTCATGGTGTAAGCCGTATTCTTCTCCAGTACCATATTGGGAATACCTTCTTTTTTATCTCTCTAATAGAGAAGACAAGTTCCCAGTAATTCACATTTCTTTCATATTTGCTGCAGTGCTTACAAAAAAAAGTAATATTTGCAGCACTGAGTAGCTAATAGCTGTAGATACCGACTCAATGATACTTTATTATAGCGAGTTTTTGCAGCACGTTAAATTCAACATCACAGGCAGAGATTTAAGAATAACATGTTAACTATGGTATAGAACACCAATACCGAGTACATAACTCACCGCTGCTAAAAATTGTAAATTATACAATATTGCAGCACAAAAATATAGAAGAGTTTGACCTGACTCATACTCAAAAAGTGTTCATAAGACTATTGAAAATTACATTCATAAGATTGGAAATATCAAACAAGTAAATAATTAGAGTTCATATATAGACTGTATGAGTATATGGTCATTTGTTTGATGATGCATATTTAGGCCTATACGTGTATTTGTATGTACATGAACTTGTGTGTATGAACGCATATGCGTGTTTCAATGTGATATCTGCTGCTGCATTTGTATGTGTAAAATACTAGCTTTTGTTGTTTTTTAAGTATCTAAAAATTATAATGCTAGGTTTATATGTTTGTCTCCAAAGAAAAGTTTAAGGTTTGTCTCCAATCCTTTCGACGAGATCTCGAAAACCACAACTGCTAGAAACGTGCCGTTTCCACTGGTCGATTTCAAATTTTGTGTAGATTGTCCAGTTCTAATTGATTTTATTTAAAACATGGTTGTTATTTATTTATTGCATTTTTAGGGGTACACTGGAAGTGTTGAAATTTTAAAAAAGCATCATATCCTACGAGTTATACATTCCGACACCACATACTTGTATATACAGGTTGTATGTCTCTAAGGCGTTTAATTCATGGTCAATAATGATAACGAGAAACGAACGATAATCATTTCTCCAGTCTAACATGTAAGATGAAACTTTATTGTTTGGAGTGATTTGCCAAATGGACACCATATATCACGGCCATTGTAATTAATTGTGTTTGTAATGTATTTGCTTATTACATACTGCGTGCAAGAAGAAAGAAAACACTGATCATACATGAATTAGAAACTCCAACGAGAAGTAAGCTCAAATCTTGCAAATGGTGAGAGATATTGAAAAAAATAATCGAAAAAATCTCCTTTATGATACCCCATGTGGATTTTTTTTTTTTAATCAAAACGTCCTTCACGTGTGCCAATAAAGTACATGTACAGATGTTGTGAGGAATGACAATGAGACTCATGCTCATATGTGAATGATGCGTTCTGTAGAAAGCGCAGGTTCAGTTAGTTTTTATGCAAATAATTGTTGCTTTTTTATTATTTTTATTTGTTATTTTGTTTCATTTTCTTTCTCTTTTTGTAATTTACTTGTGTTTACAAACGTCACTAATGTGTATGTATTATGTAAAACTTCAGTAAATGGAGTTTCTCTCCGTTTAGTGTCATGTTCACGTTTAAGATATAACCATGGTATTTCGTTTCAGGTAACGATAGCGTTTCAATTTAGCAAGAGACCATACATTGCAACTTTGAAGGTTTACTTACACCCACGGACCATAGAGAGTAATGAAACATGTATAATACAAGCGAAAGACAATGAAATTGCCAGAATAGTTCTTCATGTTAGTGTCTGCATTTGCCGCAAGATGGTGAGTATCCTTTTTAGTGAGTGTCAGTGTTGCGCAACGATTGAAAACAAGCATAGCAATCAATAATAATAAATTTACAGATTAGCTAACTTTCCTCATCAATCTGATTGTGGGTTCCCATACATATTATTCTATCACTAACAAAGAATAACAAACTTGGTGGATGAGTAGTAATTGCTTGGCTAGAAATCGGGCATAACTTTTTACGCGCACTGTATTATAAATAATGAAATAAGAATCTCTATACCATCCGTCCCCGCCTCGTCACTTGGATATACATCTTCTATAAGTACGAAATTGTTATTGTTCTGCAGAGTACCCTAGAAGCACAGACAGTAGGTCTAACAGTGAGATTAGGCAGGCTAGCCAACGTTAGCCCTACATGGTAGTTGGCCATACTGACGAGCATTTGACAATTAACTCAGTTAGCAATGTAACTTCCTACAAAAGAAGTAAAAATGTGATATGAAGTACGAGGCCGAAACTATTGGTGAGGTGAGGTGAGTTTGAGTTTAACGTCCCGTTCAGCAGCGAGGCTATATGAGACATGGACCTACTGATTAACGTGGAATCCGAACCACATGAGCTCCCGCCGGGAATCAAACCCGGGTCTCTCACGCCAAAGGCGCGTATACTAACCGCTTAGCCACGAAAGAGCTCCGAAACTATTGGACAAATGATGGCAAAGTGTTTCTTGGCCAACATACAATTTAAATTACCAACGTATTTCTCACCAGTATCTCTGCAATTACCAATTCCCAATCATCCGACCATCATCCTACGTAGGGTCTAGAAAGTGTGCTGCTAGGGTAATTATGCATGCAATTTTATTAATGCAAATTAGTAGTTTTCATAACACTATTTTCAATTAGTATCAAGTAGTTTATCAAACATATTTTGCAATTGCAGACACACTGCACAATAGCCGATGGTGATGTCTCTTTCGGAAGTTTGCAACATCGAACATGTGCAATCCCTCTTCATCAGACCAGTACCTAGGAACTAGCTCAGCCCCTCCGCTACTACCTTCAGTTTCCCCTAAAACTGTCAGTTCTTTGTTGGTATTACGAGACAGAAATGTAAGATCAACTCAAGTTAGCCCTCCAAAAACATCTCCCTCCTTGCCTTAGTGTTCTAGTTATGGGTCCACATATGCTTAAGTCTTGAAGTATCATAAAGGTCTTTAACTCTTTGAAGCACAAGTTTTACCTAGATCGAATTTACTCGTACTTTGCACTTTTTTCTTTTGTACTAACACTATAGAAAATGAAAAATGTAAAAACATATTTTTCTTGCCTATAGGGGTGATATATATTCAATACCACCTTGCAACAAAATGAATTCATAATCTAACCTACCTAACCCTCTAAAAACAAATGTCCCTGTGGAAATAAGATACCTAGACACAAAAATAACATATACACTTTAACTTTACTCTTTTAACATACATTTGTGCAGTGTTGCACTTACAATCAAGAATATAAAATATTGTTCAGATTGAAAACTTGGGAAAAAGTGCGGTTTTATTTGAAAAATGCGCGGTCGAGTTTCCTTCCTACTCGTATCCATGAAACTGTTGGAAACACGTTTTAGACTTACTCATACACAATGTTACCTCATACACTGAGCGCATCCACTTCGTACGAACCTAGTTCCTTTTGGCGCTACAATTGAGCACAAAATTCACACAAAATTCTCTCAATGTTGCTATTTTTCAGTCTTGACATATTTATAGAATGGTCAGAGAACTTGCATGGTGGTAATGAAAATATACCACCACAGACTTCAAAGTAACAGCACAGTGGTAACAAATATATACCACTTATAAATAACGTCGCTGAAACACTAAATATCAAACGAAGTTGCAAAATGAAGAAAATGTCTTCTAACTAAGCTTCAGACAGAGAAGTGAAGCACGGAGAACGTCTTTTACACTAAAAAGATAAAAAAAAGACGGAATAATTCCTGCAAATAATGACGCTTGTGATTTCACTGACAACAATACTATAAAAATGGTGCGAACCCAAAACAATGTTGAAAAAGTGATATTGCGCGACATCAGTTTAGCAACGAAAAGAACTACTAAGCCAGAGGAAACATTGGTAATAAAAGTATATCGCCGTGCGACATCTACAAAAATTCTCTAAAAGGTGGTATAATATTAGTACCACCATGCTTCAAAGAGTTAAATAAATGCCTATTCCCAATTCAGTGCTCTATAACGTCTTAGTATTCTCATATCATTTACGATATATCAGATGAACAGGCAAAAGAAACAGTCTGACAATTGACGAAGTCAGTGGTGACAGACAAAAGGATGTTGATGGCGGAGTTGATGCCTTTTGAATATATACCACAAGTGGATCGACTCGTGGCTATTAATATATTGTCATAGCTATGTTATATTTGGATTTGAATATCGAAAATTGAAACTACATAGAGATCGAAATATCGAAAATTGTCTAACTATCGAAATGTCGTAAAATATCGAATATTGAATATCAAAACGTCGATAAATATCAAAATAGCGGAAATATTGAATACAGAAATATAAAACATATCATAATAAAGAAAAATATCTAAATATCGAATATAGTTAAATATATATAAAAAAATACCAGTAGGAAAATATCGAATATCCAAAAGCATTAAAGGAAGGAATATCAATAGGCTTATATTACAAATTCCGAAAAGTATCGAAATATCGATCTGTTGATATTTAATATAGTTTGGCATCGAGATTTTAAAATATTGATCGATATATTGAAGTATCAGACATTGCCAACATTTCTCTACACCAGCGGTTATCAACCGAATTCCTATCAGGTTATCACACCCTCTCGCCAGCGACCCTCTTATAATTTCTGGTTTGTAATAAGCTTGTGTGGGATTTTTAATATACTTATTGTGGAGATCTGAAGATATCCGTCTATTTCTATAATAGTAGAATCCATTCCTTGTATGTAGTGGATACAGTAACTTCCCTGAAAGCGAATGGATTAAAACCATATTTGGTCAGTTCATTCATATTGCAAATATCCGATTCGTCATACTGGTTAAATGGAGGACGTTTGAAAATTTTAAAACTTCTTAATTCCCTTAATTTTGGATCATATGATAAAAAAATAAAGTGATTTCTAATTTTGGTTAAAAACTTGGATAGTTGTTAAAAACGCTATTGAGTTTTTAAATGACTTGATAATGTGCGTCACGAAGATTGAACTGGACATTGCCTCACTAGTAAAATCATACCATGCTCAGTTATCTCATTAGCTTTCAATTTAAATTGTATTTTAATATGTAGGTTGTGATGTATTTGTATTTTCCCGGTATTTTAATATGCAGTTCTCATTAGTTTCATATCGTACCTCTTTCATTTAAATTGATATTTAAACAGCTCTGCAACTGTTCAAAATGTTTAATAGACCTTTCTTTGTTTGTTGTTAACAGTATGTATAAAAATGAAAATATGCCTATCACAGCAAAATTCAAAATAATATTTAAAAACATTTCCCGGTATTAAATTCTAATGATATTTATCTCTTCCGCTTATCTTCGCGACCCCCATGTTGAAAAACTCTGCTCTACACTTTTGTCCCATCTCAATCTCTTCCTTTCTTGACTCTTCATGTTTTTCTATATTGCTCTCCTAGCTGAAAGGCGTTACACATCGGTCAGTTGGAAATAGGTGGCCTACAGCATAGAAACAAATAGTCCTTTACTATACTACTTAAAGCAGGTAGTAGTTAATCAATAGTTCAAAACTAAAGTAATGCAGATACAATGGCAGATATTTTTCTCACCTTGAAGAAAACCTATTGAGAATCAATCTGATTAACGTGACTACCTTAGATGTAACTATAGGGAGACCAGGTGTAACCAACTCCCTAGAATACAACTGGATTACAGGCTGTATCTGCAGTCAATGCATGGCATGCAATTCTAAGAAGTTATGTCCCCCACCCTAGGTAAATATCCTAGTAACACAAATATTCCTTATCAGTGAACTGGGAAGTTTTTTCCCATGACGTGAACATACATAGTTTTACGTTTCGAATAATTTTAGACTGATCGACACACAGTGCGACAGAAAAGCAGACAGATAATTGTAGGCTGGCAACGTGGGAACGAAACAGACAAAATCTTGCGACAATGCAAATAATGAAAGGGAATTTAATAGGTAAATTATCTCCCGAAGTTAAGTAAGAATCGAAGCAAATCTAACATTGTAGAATAGCAATTGCCTAATTTAGATCGACTGGAAGTTCTCAAAATGTTAGTATGTAGAATAATTGAAAGGAAAATAAATGAATGAAACAATAATAATGATAATAAATTTTAACAAAAAGAGAGTAGAGAAAAACAATAATCTTGATATTCAAAAGAAGAAGAACAAACTGGTAAGGGTGTTATTTGAGAAGAATATATCCTACTAGAGATGTGTTTGAAGTATAATAGAAAGTAAAAGAATATTGCAATAGGAAGTTTTTAGAACTAAGAGATTAGAAAAGAACTGTAAAGCCTTAAAGATTCAAGTGACCTGTCAATGATAGTAGAATGCTGATCGAGTTCATAATTTTCCCCTAGTTACCCCAAGAGATTCATGATTTGCTGAAGTTAACAGATATTCTATTTGTATGTGCTCCTCCAAATATTATCTTACACTGGGAATTTCCAGTTAAACCTTCACCCACCTATATATATAATGCTTTTTGATATTCTTGGAAAATAAATTTCATACCAGTTTATTTCTTTTTCCTTTCTTTTCTTGGTATTATTTAGTATGAAACCCGGAAATCAATCCTCTATCAAGATTATAGTTTTTATCGTGCATTACAGAGTTAGATAACATCTTGCTCTTCTAACTGAACTGAAGGTTGATGGACAAGATGAAATAGGTTACATTTTCTATTGATTATGCTCGTTGTTTTATCTATGAATATTGTCGTCTTCTCTTGATATACGTAGTTTAATACTCCGTTCTTGAACAAAATTCAATTCGAAAAATTTATGTTTATGTCTCAAGTAGTAACAATAGTCATACAATAGTATACGTATTGCTAGAAATTAACAGCTAAATTCTAGCTGAGTCACGGATACATTTCCCTTAGTGTTTCTTCTAGGTATACTTTCTGGGACCTTTGACCCCCGAAGCTACGATAAAACAAATTATAATTACATATTGATATTATGCAAGCCACGTCCTTTAGCAAACAGTGTCTAGTGCAGCCCCTGGCCTTTCCCCATGACAATTTTTTTTTTCTGGTAGAAAGCCTGATTCCATCCTTTTCTACTTCCTATTTTCTATAAATATTTACATCTTATTGCTGTAAACTTTGAATCTAAATAGTGCCTCTTCGTTGTCAAATGGCTAACGTGCGTACTTTCTGTACATGTGGTCGCTGATTTGATCACCGGTAAAGTACTTGCCGAGTAGTGATCCTAATCCCACTTTAAGCAGCAGGTGCGGTTTCATGTAGCCTCGTGCTGGAAACGACCGTTAAACTATAACAAATCAATTTAAATCAATCATTGAGAGAAAAAAACTACTATATTTCCTTCATAAAAGATTTGCAACCTCCAGAATCACCATACAATCTGTTAGAACTATAGCGGCCTTATTTGTATTCTTTACATCTTTTATGGCAAGCTATTGATCGAAAATCTGGATGTTGGTGATTCAGATTAAACTTATTCGCTTGACTTTGCACTAGTGTAATCTGCTTTTCGTTGCTAATGAGTTGTTGTTTGACAACTACGAACAGCAATGCATGAAAGGCAACAGTATCTTTAACAGCAAGATAATATCTATCAACCTCTAGACTCAACAAGTAATTACAAAAAATAGGTGGTTGACCTAGGACGTGAATTGAACTCAGGATTTCAAGCTGGAAAAAGCAGCTTAGATTAGTGATACAAAAAGTACTTTAAGAAAACATAAGATGTATACTGTTTATCCTTGTAAGAGCAGCTTTTTGAAAGACATGTCGCGCTTATAGTTGAGGAAACTGCGAAGTAATTCTGTCAAGATTGTCCCGTTTTGCCTCAAGGATCAAATTGGCAAGGCAATGAATAATATAAAATCACAAAAGAAAACTGAATAAAATGCATATGCAAATCTGAAAGCCCACCTTGAAAACGCCTAATAGAAGCATTTGTAAAGTCGTCCTTGCTAAAGAACAAAGTGTCAAAAGCCGCATGACTACCTCTTGCAGTTAAAAAGAAATATATACACGAGAAATTTCATTACCATTGCTCAAGTTCAATGATCCAATACGCCCAGAGATCTATTCACCTACTTCCGGATTTCCGTAAAGCAGGTTTTGAACAGCTGCTTTAGAAAGGAAGCACTGGAGTGGGGAGCATTGAAAAAACTGGACTCTCGTGATACTGCAAGCAGAAATCTCAAGGAGTCTATAATTATATAGAATAGGAGAGTTACTTTTGGTTGCTGTATATATTGCATGTAGTTTCCTGGTTCCTTGCTTGCAAGGAAGAAATGCACCTTACAGCCAGGGACATTTCATTCTTCTCTGCAAATAAGCTCGCCCACATGTACTGTACCTAAGTAATTCAGAGCAATGTGAATTTCTCAGCCTTGTCTTATAAAACATTGCCGTTTGATGTTTAACTAATTGAATTTTAATTAAGTTTTCAACTGTACCAGTATATTTATTTTGCGTCGTTTCTTCTTTCTTGTTAATTCGAGGCAAACATTGCATTTCCGTTCTATGCTAATCCTGTTAAAATCTTTCTTTACACTTGTGTCGTACTACTCAGCCTTGCAATGGTTTCATTGAGATAGTGTTACAATTTGCGAGAACATAGACTCAAACATTAAAATAATTCTATCCAGTGGAATGTATTAAAATGGAATGTTAGAAACGAATATTATAAATATTAAGTCTATAGAATAATTCTATCCAGTTGAGTGTTAGAAATTAATATTAGAAATTTTAAGTCCATAGTCAATCATAACTATCTTGCTTTAAAGTCGTCTACATCTTAACCTAATACTTAACAAAGTTTTGCCATTTCACTTCAAAACCTTGGAAAAATCAATGCTTATGTATAGGATAGTTTTCAGTCATTATTGTCCAAGTGCAATAAGAATCATACGCATCTAGCTTAAAAGCCATTTACATTATGACTACTATCATTGTGTAAAATTTAATTAACGTAGCTTAAAACATTTTTGAGGAAAATGGTTTCAAGAAAAAAAGAAAGGAAAGAAAGAAAAAAGAAAAGAAAAAAACGCTTTACTCACTCATCTCAATAATCAAAGTTTCAACCAGCATACGTTTACATTATTTGAAGAGTTTAATATTTTTCTGTTATCAGTAATATACAGTAACTTCTAGTAGAAACAGAAACTTAGTGGATAATGCAAAATAATTCAAGCTATGGCTATATAAATTTGTAACTAAAGACGGTGTTGTTTTCAAATTACAGGTCAGGTAATGGCACTTATAAGGACCTAAGAGTGAAGATACTACTTCATTGTAGACTACAGAAACAGACAGAGAGGAAAGTATCAGCCATGGTGAATAAGACATATCCGGCAACCCTCAATAGTCCATAGTACTTAGGCCCCAGTTCAATATGTAGAAATTGTCATCCACTAATTGGATGTCTGATTAGGATAAAAGGCAGGTAGAATAGATGTCAATTGAGCTCAACATCTTAAACTTTATTCTATAAAAAATTTTGATTCTCAGTTTATGATTTGAAATATCTGTATTAGGTTCAAAGGCGAATCCAGGGGTGTGATCGAGAAAATCGCTCCTACCCCAGAAGAGGAATCTATTTATTTTATATATAAATAAACCCATTCCAGAGTTTGGAGCTCTTAAAAGTAGTTCTAAATAGCAGTATTACAATCCACCGCCCCTCCAGAAGTCCGTCCTGGATCCGCCCCTGATCAGGTTTATCTCTAGAAGAAAATAGCCATTGCTGCTGTTCCTCACAGATTGGAGAGAATTTAAAGAAGTACATTGTAAAAAAATTCATAAGTAAATTTACAAAAAACTGTGACAATCTTTTTGCCACTCTTCTATGTAAATTAATTTACAACTATAAAGTAAAATTACTAATATCAAATGGTGTAAAATTAAATTTTTATCAATAAAAATATTTTTCTTATTAATTTACTGTAAATGTGTTAAAAGAAAGGAAATTTTGTAATTTAATCTAAGGAAATGTATATCAACTTACAAAATTAAGGGTAAAGGATTTTACATTGATATTTGGTAGTTTAAACTACATTTTTTCCCAGTATTACTGAAAAATTTCATAAAGTTTGTAGAGAAGGGTAACATACGTGAATGTGACATTCTGGTTTCTAATATCGTTATATCTTTAAGGTGATATCAGTAGTTCTAGCCTAATAATTCAACTTATACCATATTATCAGTCTTAACATACTGAATTGGCCCGAATATGCAGTAGATGCTCTTTAATTCGGCATAGTTGGGACCATGACTATGCGGGATTAGTGACTTTTCCTGCAAAGTCAATATAATTTTAAAGGGAATACCAAAGATATATATAAGATACTCACTCTAGGTAAGAACGATTAAAACTTCTACAGATGATACAATCATCCTACCAAGTATTTTATCGTACTAGTAACTGCAGACTTTAAGATATTCTTGTTATTTATTATTCAAAACAGTACAAAATTAAATTCAAACATTGGATATTTATTTAAATTAATATATTTATACTAATACCTAGGTAAACAGTACAAAAGAAAAAATAATAGAACACATTTACATTTAAAACAAGTTGCAATAAGCTGTTGTATGGGAAGAAAAAGTACACATGAATGTTATATTTTTAAGCCTGATATTACGTTGCTTCCGTGATCCAGATCTCGTCTCCAAAAATTCGTTACGGATTGTACAGAAATTTATCAGTTTTGTAGAGTTGAAGCTTTTGATGGAATTTACCCAAAAAATTTCGGGTGGAGTATTTCGATCGGTGCCGAATTATAGGAATATGCCGGATTAGAGAGTGCCTATTGTAATATGATAAAAAAAAAACAGTTTCATAAAAATTGCACTCGTACGATAATAATAGCAGCCTGGTCTTTATATTTGAGAAACAAAGTTTATTTCATACCATGCAGGGCTGTAACACTTATATCACTCTCCTGCGACCATGTCGTGCCGTGCATGACTCGTCAAGGTCAGACGCATGTATGAAACAGGTAATGGTAATGTGTCATTTTTTTGATTCGATTTGATTGTCACATAAAATTATTGTTTCCTTTTGTTACTACACTACTACGTTGTATTTAATTCAAACTGAGCATCCTAATACTTTCGGTATTCAGTAGATTCTGACTGGGTAAACCACAAACATAGCTTTTAAATAAGTAAGATTTCCACTATATAATATTTGTAAAATCCGCGTAAATCTACTTGAAAGAAACAAGTAGTCATCAAGTAAAGATAGCTTGATTATTCTAAATTCTGTTAAAATTATGATATATCTGGTATATATATATATATATATATATATATATATATATATATATATATATATATATATATATATATATATATATATATATATATATATATATATATATGTATGTATGTATGTATGTATGTATATTTTACCTAGGCATCCTGTCTATAATTCAGGGTGGTCGAAGAATCAAACACAATGTCTCCTGTAAACTTTCACCAGAAGCCTGATCGTTGTTGAAGAATATATCATTATTAATCTTTCGATTTTCTTATTTCGAGACAGTCGTGGCATATAAACACAGCCGATCGTTTTGTTGGTGACTGGTGTGGTATATAATTACAAAATATGGATAGAGAGGATGCGTGTGGTTTATGAGTCTCATTTGCGTTTAGTTTGTCAAATAACTCATTCGAAATTCAATCATAGGCTTGGATGGCTTTGAGGGTGTATATCTTCTACGTCACTGAAGAAAAACTAATAGCCGTCCTTAAAGGGTTAAAATATACCATACGGGAGCTCACATGGTTAGGATTCTAAGCTAATCAGTAGCTGAATAGGGAGGTTAAATTATATATCGTATAAGTAGAATTTTCTGGAAATTTTTCGTTTCCTCCTTTCTTCATTCCAACAACCCTTTCATTATTGCTCCTTTGCAGATATTTTCTCTCTCTTTTATCCATCATTTGGAACATTCAACTAATATTTCATTTTATTACTTTCGAGCGACAAAAGGAGTGAATCTTGAAAAAAGTCGAATTAGGGATTTCAACGGATTTACAGTTCTAATGATTTTATTTATATTTCATAAATCAATTTTTCGACAATAGCTTCATACTGTAACATAAGTGATTTATCTGGGAAAATTGGAGAAGGGTCGGTCTATTCTTAACGGTGAGTCTTCTACGGAAATTTAGAAAAAAGAGAAACAACTCAAGCAATTTTGATCACATTTTACAAATAAATATTTTTAATAACCTGACTCATATGTCCTAAAAATATACTAGGAGTAGTTTATTCTTCGGGATGAGTTTTTCTAGGACGATTTTCTCAAAAACGACTCAGGTGATTTTGTCCCTATTTCATAAATAAATAAATAATTTCATCGATTATTCTATAATATTATGCAAATTACTCCTTACGAAAAAATTCAAAAGGGAAAAATTTCTTTTCAGACTACTTTTTCGAAAACAATTCATGTGATTTTGTTCAAATTTCATAAGTTATTACTTCATTAAAATTCCTATAATCGATTCATTAAATTTATTAAAATTACATAAATCGTTTCCAATGAGAATATTCACAATGGCTAGTTTACTCTTCCGGGGGTTTTTTCTTTTTTTGACAGTTTTGTGAAATAAAACTTCTGTGATTTTCTTATTTTTATACAAACAGTTAATTCATAACTCTAAGATTTGACATAAGTCATTTTTGTATGGAAAAATCTACAATGGGTAGTTTACTTTTTATGATGAGTTTTCTTTTAGTGAAATTTTCCGAAGACATTGTATGATCTTGTTCGGATTTCACAAGAATATGTTTCATTAATAACTGTAGCACAATGTAATTTATTTTAAAGAATTGGAGCGAGAAAGTTTAGTGTAATGGTCCGTACCTTTTATTTTACGGAATATCTCAAAATAAACATGAAAGTTATTGTGCTAGCAATGCTGCAACAGAGAGTAATATTACATTCGAATTTCAAATATGGATGAATATTTTGCTGGACAAATTATAACGATTTGAAAAAAGTCCCTACACTTCAGTTCCTGCTCTATGAAACAAGTTTAAAAATGTCCTCAGGGACCTAAAGACAGGATATGTCCCTGGAAAATCATACTGTCCAGGAAATTCTAGCTACAACAGGGATCCTTACATTGCACGACTGCAAAACTAGCACGAACAATAGCTACTGTTCACTAAGTAAATAGTCCTCCCTGCCGGTCTAGTGACTAGAGCCCACCTTTCTTGCACGGATTCGATTCCCAGCGGGAGAGTCTTGAAATTTGAAAGCATTACGAAAGTTCGCGTTTCACCTCAAGCATTTCACGTCCCGTATAGTCACGGTGCTTAAAGTAAGGATAAACTGCAACCAACCAACTTAGTACCATAAGTAAGAAACAAAGCAAGCAATGTTATTACTTTGTCGTATTAACAATAATGTTATAATCACTGATTAAAATTATACGAGGTCATATTTTCGACCTAGTGTTCTTTACTTTTTAGCAGTTTTAATACAGTAGTCAGCAACAAATGGCCAACAACTGAATACGTCTAAATCACAGTCAGTGCGCAGAAGGGATTTTTCCTTGGCGAATTGGGTTTGAATGATAAGTTCTATTGTAATATCTTACATATCCTTCTCTCTATTTTTACTACGACTAATAACTAACTAACTCTATGACCTATATAGGGATGCGCACGAGACAAGATTTGTAGCTGTCTCGTCTCGAAAATGTGCAGTAAAAGTGATGTCTCGAATTGAAAAATGTATATTTTTCTATTGGAAGAGCCGTGTCTCGAGACCCTAGACCTATAGAACCCCTGCATCCCTAGACCTATAGAACCCAGAGGTATGATGCTGCGTTCAAGAAATCTCTGCACTGACTTCTGTTCTCAGTAAACTGGATCCAGTTTCAACTTTGTGTTCCTATTTCTGCGAGATCCATCTTAATATTATCCTCCCATCTGCGCTTAGATATTCCTAATGGCCGTTTTCCGACTGGATTTCCAGTTAAAACTTTGAAAGCGTTTTTACTTTCTCCCATTCTGGCTACATAACCTGCCCATCTGAGCCTCCTAGACTTGATAACCCTAACAATTTTTGGTAAATGGTATAAATTGTAAAGTTCCTTTTTATGAAGTTTCTATCATTCCTCATTCCCGTTCCTCTTGGGTCTGAATATTCATTTCAGGATTTTTCCTCAAATACTTCCATTCTGCGTTCTTTTCTCAGAGTAAGCGACCATGTTTTGCAACCATACAGCATAACAGACATGATTATCGTTTTATAAATTTCAAGTTTCAAGTTCATCGACAGAATTCATGACGACAAAAGATTTTAAACTGAATAATAACACGAATTTCCTGCTTTAAATCCACATTTAATTTCTTCGTGAATAGACTTTTGGTCTTTAATTTTATCTTAGATATTTGGAAGTATCTACTTTGTCGAAAGTATTATTTGGTATTTTGGCGTAACCATAATTTGCAGTATTACGATCCCGACGAACTTCTATGTATTTAGTTTTCTCTGCATTTACTTCTACACCCATGTCCCTGCAAGCGTTTAATAAGACCTCTGCATTTCTTTCTATTCTTCTCCTGTCATTCCCTACTATATTTGCATCATCAACATATGCCATAATCTGGTAAATACCATTCAGCTCTAGGCTATGGTTGCTGCATTTGATTTTCCTTATGGCGTACTCCAGAACAAAGTTGAATAATAAAGGCAAGAACGCATCTCCTCGTTTCTCGACATGAAAGCTCTTGGAAAAGAATTTTACTACTCGAACTTTGCTTTGGGATTCATTTGAACCTATCTTAATTAATGTAACTAGCTTTTTCGGAATTCCACATTCTATAAGTATCTTGTACAATGTTTCCCTCCTAACCGAGTGGTAGACCTTTCTAAAATCAATAAATAATTGGTATATCAGGTGTTGCATTCCCTTTTTTTTCGAATATTTGTCGAACGGTAACTATCTGATCGATATCTAAATCCGCACTGATAATCTCTGATAATTTCATCTGATAGATATCAAAAAAGAACAATACGCATGAATCATTTTTTTATGAATATTAGATTGTCCCAAAGTCAGAACCGAGCTATTTATTTAAAAAAAAATGCAGCAGATAGCATTATTTTGAGAATGCATGTGAACAACGAACGTGAGGGCACACCTGTTGTGGTTGTTATCAACCACAACCACCATTTTAGTTTCCTCCAAATTGAATTCAGCTCATTTAAAAAAAAATGGAAAAGTATATGTGCGATACGTAAAAGAAGGTTTGAATTTCCTCAGAAATACAAAGGTAAAGCCGGTTTCTTGAAATTCGTAGAAATAAAAATGTAAAGAAAATGCCACTTACTTTGTGGAAAATCAAACAGAAAAGGAATTTGCATTGCATGCTTGTGTGACAATAATTATGATAGGTATTTTTTAGGATCAGTAAAAGAGGGAATTACATAATGTGTTCCACGTGGTTCAATTCGACATGGATATATATTTGTATCCGACGGAAAACTCTTGCATGAATACGTGACACAACGTATAGAGTCACAGATGTGACTGACCGTTTCTCATGGTCAGTCACATCCCAACTTTTAACGGAATACACAACAGTCTTCAAGTATCCCTACAGAAAAACAATCCAGGAGTGAACAGATTAGGTGACTTTATTGGTGACTGCACCGAACCACGCCTAAGAATCAAATGCCCTGAAAATTGTTTATTGAGCCAGTCAATACAAGCATACATAATGGGGTTTGGATTTACTGCGAGAGAAGCTCCCCTCTTCTTTTGTGCGCCTATGTATATTTCTACCACGTCCGGTTGAAAAAGAGAAATCAAAAAGCTACAATTTTTGCTCTGATATCTGTCAACAGACGGACAGAATAGTAAAATAAATGTTTTATAAAACTTGTCAGATAATTTGGAAGTTTTAAACCAGTCATATCCTTGATATTAAGAAATCAGCACTTATGCATTATTATTATTTTGAGATAGCACCAGAGCCTGACTTATAATTATCCCAAATTTTCATTAAAAGATCACTAGGTTTGGATGGTGTTTCGAAAATGTTATAGGAACTTTTCCACTATAGTAGAAATTCTACCACAATCCTCTACTAAATCGAACAATGGACATAGTATATTAATATTCAGTCGACAGTTTCAGTGTGTGTATAGTGTATAATAACGAACGCAATCTACACTTAGCTTCAATATTAGTAAGTGGTAAGTGTTTACCGAACATAGTTATATTACTTCACTGTAGGTCTATGCTTTCACTAAGTTGTTCTAACTTATTCCTCAATTCTTCACAATATGTTCACTTTTTCCAAACCGTGCAGTATTTAAAGCGTGTATAAAATGTTTGCTATAGAAAATATGCATATTTATAAGTCATAAGTGTCGTCAACGTAGAGTTATGGGTCACTTGTATAAAAAGTAGGTTTCTTGGCCACTACCACAGATATATAGTACTTCAAACAAGGAACGAGGAACAATGGCTAACACGATATAAAGAGGTAGAGCGAGAGAGAGAGTAAGTGCATTAATACTTAAAAACTTGAGCGTAGTTAATATTTCTGTGTGTTATTGCGGCGAGTGTGGTTGTGGAATGAAGTGCCTTTCACATACAAAAGTAAGCTCTCTAACGAATTTCGTCACGTATTCCAATGCAAGTGATAGTGGATACGCCAAGCTTCTGTAGTGCAATAAGCATCCTTTTACGAATTCAACAAGCCACATAACAAACTCCTGCTTCACTATATCCTGTACGATGCACCTGCTGTTTTCCATTCAATTACGGAACCATTTATTACTATAACGGTATATCCTGTATACTTTCATTTCTTGATTTATTTTTATATTGAACATTAGTATACAGTCACTAGAAAATGTGTTTATTTACTCCTATGCTTCTTGTATTATCAATAACTTTGGAAGAAATTAGCTTGTTTTGAGTGTAGAGATATGCCAGTGACTTAGTACTTCTTCTAGTCAAAGAAAACTACTCAAATTGCTTTATCCATTCTTGACTGTGCACTAACTTGCCCCATTTTAGTAAATAAAGCCAATTAAGAATATAAAAAATGTAAAAGGTAAACTGGATAGCATCTTAAGAACGTTATTATATATACTAATAATTGTTTTCAAGACCTTCCATATAGCCTAACTAACTAACCAACTCTATGGCCTATGGAACCCAGAGGTTCAATGCCACGTTCATAAAAGCTCTCCATTGACTTCTGTTCTCAGCCAACTGAATCCATTTCTACTTCGTATTCCTATTTCTACAAGATAATATTTATGCGCCTAGGTCTTCCAAATGGTCATTTTTCCGATTGGATTTCCACTAAAAACTTTGAAAGCATTCCTACTTTCTTCCATTCTGACTTCATGACCTGACTACCTGAGCATCCTAGATTTGATGACCCTAACAATGTTTGTTAAACGGTGCAAATTATGTAGTTCCTCCCTACAAAGCTTTCCCCATTCCTCATTCCCGTTCCTCTTGGATCCGAATATTCGTCTCAGGATCTTGTTCTCAAATACTTTCAGTCTAAGTTCTTCCCTCACAGATGGTCACAGATGCTGAAAGCCCAGGAATATAATTCCTAATCCGTAAGTCTTGTCTATACGAAATTTTTTATGAAAGACACACACACACACTTATTCTTTTATATATTAGTGATTTATATGTATTTATATAATGCTTCCTTGTGGCTATGAGGATATCGTACGCATCTTTGGCGTGGGAGACCCGCGTTCGCTTCCCGTTGCGAGTTCATTAGATTCAGATCCCTCATTAAGCTGTAGGTGCACGTCTCATTTAGCCTCGCTGCTAAACGAGATCCTAAACTCAAATCCAACCCAATTCAATTTTTATATATTACTAATGTAGTGTGTTTGGTTAAACGTTTGGTGAAATATGTTAGAAAGAAGAATATTTGATCAATTGTTTCTTAGAGATAACCGTACATTTAGCAATGTGTAATATGAACTGTCTAGATGTACTACAACATAAATAAAATCTCATTGTTTACAACTACTAAACTTTTAAATACGTAAGTAGTTTCAAAATTCGTGTTGATATAGTAAGTAAAATAGCTCTGAAGCCAGAAAATTTGGACAATTCGATGTTCATATTTATCAGAACGTTCAGTTCCATGTTACGCAACTATACAGAACAACAGGCATGATTATCGTTTCATATATTTTAAGCTACAAATTCCTCGACAGAATTTGTGACGACCGACTTTCATATAGTGATTCCCATTAATAATGATGTCATGAAATACACATGCAAATTTCTGGACTATAAGAAAATATTTTCAGTAGGTTATTAGTTTTAGTTTATTTATTGTGTTGATACTAAAATTTTTTATATTCTTGATTGTCTTCAAGTTGTTCACTGAAACTTTTAAAAAGTGAGCTTCGGGAAGAGTTTTAAGTTGTTCATAAAAGTACATATATTGGGAGGTATGGACTCAGGCTGATGGACATTACTTCATTCTGTATTTGTAGTATATTAAAAAGAAATTAAATATTTAAAATGTCATTTGTCAAGAAACACACCAATAAAAAGAAAGAAAACAGAAAAGAAGCTTGGTTATAGTATGTAACTTTTGTGATTACCTTACAAGAAATGAGAGGTTATGGCGAACACAATTGTTAGCGCCACTTCAGGTGAAATTGATTTTTTTAGATCGAATGGATTATAATCAAACAACAGAACAACATGTAGGTAGTTTAATTTCGGGAAATACATATACCTGCAGACGGCAAGGGGAAACTTGTTTAGTATGAGTCATTCAATCGGATTGTTTCAGAACATTGAACATTCTTCCCAGTTTACTCGAAAAATTAAAAAATGTGACATACCATCATGTTTCTCCGTGACGCCCCAAATATATACAACTCTGCAAATATTAATTGAGAGCTTAAAATTTAATGATAATTTTAGATCAATGAATCTCTTTGACCGTAATACGTGTTTCTGTCCTTTTGGTAGTGTATAATGAAAATGTCGCTTGATAGAGGTATATTTTAGTTTCTGTTTCACTTTAATAGATAGTATGGTTCGAGTCTGTTATTATTGGCCACAAAATCACATGCTTTTTAGCCCTATGAAAGTTCTTTTTTGTTAATTTTCTTGAAACCTGAGCATAAGGACTTATCTTAAAACGTGTCACTTTGTTCAGTTGAATGTGATACAATGAGTTTTTTTTTTTTTTTTCATTACACATTAATACTATTATAGATATTTCGTGTAAACGAAGACAGTTTTATTCAAACACAGCACAAGAGCCCATTTTTTGCATACAGAGAATAATCTGTAACACAGTAGAGTAGTTTAGGCTGTTTAATTTGAGTGGTTTCTGATATAGTATACTCTAGTACTTTTTTAACCTCCATAACGTGTTCAATAGCCTTCCCAAAAAATCTTCCCTCAAGTCGAAAACCGTAAAAAAAAACTGCTTAGGTTTGGTGAAGATCTATCGGTGTACAAAATTTTATGAGTCTAGGTAAGTCTTTTCTAGTTTGGTTCCCGGAGAGACACCCGATTGACAAAGTGTAAGAGCTTTATCATTCTAGCCATTCTGAGTGAGATTTTCTTGGATTTTCCTCATTCACACCAAGCAAATGCCGGGGTGGTACCTAACCTATAGGTCCCAGGTCTCTTTCTTCCTTCCCTTTCCTCGGATGGTGTAATCGCCGAGTGACGTCATTCTCATACGTGATTGGTTAATATGGTCACAGATGCTGAAAGCCCAGAAATATAATTCCTAATCTGTAAGTCTTTTCTATACGAAAATTTTACAAAATTAATTTTTACACACACTTATTCTTTTATATATTAGTGATTTATACGTATTTATATAATGCTTCCTTGTAGCTATGTGGATATCGTACGCGTCTTTGGCGTTGGAGACCCGCGTTCGCTTCCCGGTGGAAGTTCATTACATTCAGAACTCTCATTAAGCTGTAGGTGCATGTCTCATATAGCCTCGCTGTTGAACGAGATCCTAAACTCAAATCCAACCCAATTCAATTTTTATATATTACTAATGCAGTGTGTTTGGTTAAACGTTTGGTGAAATATGTTAGAAAGAAGAATGTTTGATCAATTTTTTCTTAGAGATAACCGTACATTTACGCCAACTCTCTAGATGTATTACAACATAAATACAATCTCACTGTTTACAACTACTAAAGTTTTAAATACGTAAGTAGTTTTAAAATTCGTGTTAATATAGTCAGTAAAATAGCTCTGAAGCCAGAAAATCTGGACAACTTCGATGTTCATATTTATAGAACAAAATCAGAACGCTCAGTTTGACGTCTAATGTTTATATACTTGCAACTATGTGTATAATTCTAAGATTTAGTGTACAATGTTGAGTGTTTGTTTGAGATTTAATGTCTCTTTTCATCACCGAGGATATTAGTAGTTAGTAGTTTAGTAGTGGTTAGTAGTTTTTCTTTGAAGCATATTGACGAACGGACGGACATAACTCATACAAAACACTCCCCATTCTTACATTGAGTGAGTGTCGTACCCAGAATGTTGTTAAGAGGGCTCCAAATATTAAATTTCATATCGTTTCAGGTCACACGTGACCTTTGGGTATATATATATTAATAAGAAGCTGTCAAGTCCAATTACTGAAATTGTGAGATTCCCGGCGGGAGCTCATGTGGTTCGGATTCCACGTTAATCACTAGGTTCCGTCTCATAAAGCCTCGCTGCTGAAAGGGACGTTAAACTCAAAATCAACTCAACTTAAATTGTGAAAAAAAGCGACATAAAGTCAAAATTACAATACGCTTAAATATGGAAAAGTGAACTTTTTCTTTCTTTCTTTCTTTCCTTTTCTTTTTTTTTCTTTTTTACGTCATGAGAGTTATTTACGACAATATCCGGGCATTAATCTTTCAAGCTCAGAGGGAAGCTTTATACAGAGATCTTAAAGATGTCAAAAATGACCGAAAAGTAGACTTGATTTCCTTGTGCTCTGAACAAACCATATAGTAAATGTCTTTCTCAGGGTAGATGGGCTTAAAACCCGAAAAAAAACTCTTGCCTACACCATTGTGAAGAGTATACTGTAGTTAGTTCAGAAATCTAACAAGAAACTTCACGATAAAATATTAACAAATCTCATTCTCGATTTGGTGTTGTGTGATTTAGTCTATATCTTGCCTGTTAAGCTGAAAAAAAAGTTGTGTTTTACATAATCCGATTTACCTAGTTTTATGTCAGAAATAATCTATAGACCATGTGTTAAAGAAAAAAAGAAAAAAACTGAGTTTAACATGTCATAATTAACATAACGATGTTCTGGTTAATCTTCTGAACCAACCATGCAACAACCACACCACAACTATGTCACTCGTCGGTTAGTCGTCATTAGTAGTAGTCGACCAACAAAAGTAAAAGGGAAAATTATTATACCTTACGGACGAACAACGAAACAAAAAAAAGGAAGAAGAAAAGTGACCAAATGAAGACCGCCAAAAGACGTAGAGAGGAAAAAGGAGGAGGAGAAAGACAAAAAGAAATATAAGGAAAGAAAAAATGTACAGGTATAACTACTTTCACTGCGGGCAGATGTTCAATCACGTTACATTTCTTGGTCTCAAATAATGATCTAGCTCTTTTTGCTGCAGCTGTAGTTATGTGTCACCATCAATGTGCTTCAGATTTCTCCAGTAACAAGTGCTTGGAATAAATTTATTATTATTATTATTATTTCTTTCTTAACATGTAGATGTACTTGTTGGTTCTTAGTGCATCTCTTGTTTGTACGCTAACATTGCATATTGTCTTAGAGATCTAAAAGATCTTAAAGATGTCAAGTCAAGAGTGACTAAAAGTGGACCTAATTCTCTTGTGTGCTGTGAGTGTCGTATAGTATATAAGATCCCGTACGCTAAACAAACGGGAAATATGCAAGGAAAGTGTTTGGTATGGACGGATATGCTATAGTAATTTATTCAGCAATTTTATTTCCACTTATAATTTGAAATATAACAAAATATGATATTCATTTCATGAATGTCAGATTTATTCCTTGTCGAACACTGAAGTATGCCTCTTTATATTTAAGGTCAAGGAAGGCATACTTAACATTTTTTATTGTAGCCACCAACAAAATTAAGTGCACATAACCTTAATATATTCCTTTGTCAATAATTACAATCAATTTTATTTTACCTTTTTCTATACAATACCTAAACTTTATCCCGAATAAATCCATTCAGAAGATATGAACGCTAACTGCGCATATGGATATTTGTTGGTTACTGTACGAACTCAAAATAAGTATCAATACCATATGTAAAATTAACATAAAATATATTTATCATGATTACTATATCATATGGTTACAGACCATTTAAGCCTCAGCTAATTGTATATAGGAATAGCAGGGAGCAAGTCACAAACGAACACGTGGGGGCACAAGTGCAAATGACCCCTCTAATATTTTGGTATTCTAAAATACTCTATGGAACAATACATAATTCCCAATATATTTAATATGTTTTTTTTTCAGGAACGGCTCACACATCACTCTTTTGCGCTATCCCTTACATACCTATGATACAAGATTAACTTCAATTTACATCATATAGCGTGGAGTTCTGGTATGTATTATTTCCTCTTGCCTGATAATGTAGGAAGTTGAGGAATGTATTATAACTTGTTTCAGAGAAAAATCTCGCAAACAAAATTTTACTTACATAGAAATAAACGATACTCAACTAATGAGAATAATCTACTTTTTCATACTCACCTTAGGTGAGTGTTGATCTATTATTTAACTAATTCCAGTAAAAGCATGTGCATACCGTAGCTGTAATCATACTGTAAATTTTCATAGTGTGTTCTGGATTTTAGTTGGAAAATCTGGGAGCCCTACTCAGGCCTATATATATACTAGCTGAACCTACGCTCTTTACACAGCGCATCATTCACATATGAGCATAAATATCATTGTCATTCCTCACAACATCTGTACATGTCGCTTTACTGATACAAGTGAAAAACGTCTTGATCAAAATCGGCAAGCAGTACCATAAAGGAGAAATTTTTTCGATTATTTTTTCATTATCTCGCACCGTTTGCAAGATTGAGCCTACTTCCGGTTGGAGTATCTAATTCATGTATGATCAGTGTTTTCTTTCTTCTTGCATGCATTATGTAATAAGCAAATATACATTACATACAGAATTAAGTATAATGTCAATGATATGTGTTGTACATTGGGCAAAACACTCCAAACAATGATGATTCATCTTAGCTTGGAAAAATTGTTATCCTTCGTTCTTCATATCATTTGCCATAAAGCAAACGCCTGAGAGATATACAACCCATATATACCACAATGTCATGTTGGAATGTATAACTCATAGGGTATGATACTTTTTAAAAATATCAAGACTTCCAGTGCACACTTAAAAATGTAATAAAGAAATAAGGGCCATGTTTAAAAAAAAACAATTAGAACTGTGCAATCTACACAAAATTTGGAAACGACCTGCGAGAACGGCACGTTTCTAGCACTTGTAGTTTTCAAGATCTCATTATCCAAAAGATTGAGGACAAACATATAAACTTTTCTTTAGAGACAAACATATAAACCTAGCATTTTAAATATATACTAGCTGAACCTGCGGTTTCTACACAGCGCATCATTTACATATGAACATTAATCTCCTTGTTATTCCTCACATCTGTACATGTTCCTTTACAGACACTAGTGAAAGACGTCTTGATAAAAAAACGGCAAGAGATACCATGAAGGGGATATTTTTCGATTATTTTTTCAATATCTCGCACCGTTTGCAAGATTTGAGCCTATTTCCGGTTGGAGTTTTTAATTCATGTATGATCAGTGTTTTCTTCTTGCCTGCAGTATGCAATAAGCAAATACATTACACATACAATTAGTTATAATGTCAGCGATATATGGTGTTTATTGGGCAAAACACTACTCCAAAAAATAAAGATTCAACTTATACTGGAGAAAGGGTTTATCCTTTGTTTTTCATTATAGGGATATGCAACACCTATATAAAATTATGTGGTGTTTGCATGTATAATGCGTAGGATATGATATTTTACCTTTTTATTTTTTTTTAAATTTCAACACTCCCAGTATACCCGTAAAAATGTAATAAAGAAATAATAGTCATGTATTTTAAATATTCAATTAGAACTGGACATTGGACAATCTACGCAAAATTTGCAATCGATCAGTGAAAACGTGATCTTTCTAGAGCGTGTAGTTTGCGAGATCTCATTGTCGAAAGGATTGACCACAAACATATAAACGTTCACAAACGTATAGTTTAAAAGAACTCCATAGATGACAGCACAATTCAATTGCATCGATTTTGAAGAAAGCTTATTAAAATACAAAGACTTTGAACAATAGTTTTAAAACAAACTATATAAAAAAGGTCTATTTAATTTTTTTAAGTACACATACTTTAAAATATTGTCGTTGTTAAACGTGAAATCACAAATAACCGTGATATATATATATATATATGAGAGTTTGGTAATTTATTAACATTTACTGCATAGTTGAATGGCATTTTTTAAAAGAGAATGTTTTCTTTGGTGTGGATGCAAATTGATCTATATTAAGTATTCGTTTACTTATTTTAATGTTAGTCAAAGTTTTGATAATGGAGTCTCCTTGTATAAGCCTATATGTAATTTCAGGCGATACTCATAAACAGGGTAAATCGTTTATCTTGAACCACCCTTTTATTTTTAAACTAATAGGTCAAAAGAGCTGATTTTGTTTACAATGTAAATATGAACAGGAGAACATTGTTCGATCTACCCTGCAATATAACCTGATTAACAATTTGGACAATCCAACATAAGGGTGTATTTTTTTTTAAATGTCACTACATCAGATTATTATATTTTATTTCAAATGAATGTATTAAACAAAAATTTATTGTACCAAATTTATTATTCAGTGTTACGAACTACTGAAATGAAAAATAAGTTACTGAGTATGCTCCTGGCTGTAGTGTTAGACAAGTAAAGAAAAAAAGCAATAATTGCTTTAAAAATTTCCCATAAATGCTTTATTTTAAGCAGCGTGGAAGTTTCTATCTGTTTCATAAGTCTGGATAAATTTAAGTTACCAAGTTGTTGTGTGATATTTACACCTATCTAAAGCTATCTACGTAATTGGGTATCCTACTTACCTAAGCCCCTTTTCGTAATAAAACCTTTCGGGAAAAGTCAAATTTTCAATTTCTTGTAACATTGGTCGTATTCATAGGAAATACGTCATTTGATTACTAGTATTCGTAAGACACTGCAGATGTACATTGCAAAGACTGTCTCTTACTACTGTAGGGGAATCCAAAATTTAGGTGTTTGTGGTATTATTTATATCATGAATAGACTAATAAAGTGTAATTTAACATATAGATTAAAAATATATAATAATCTGAGCTAGTGTCATTTGATAAAAATACAACTTTATGTTTTGATTGACAACACTGGTAATCTGGTGGCATTGCAGAGTTAGTCAAACAATTTCCCTTGTGGACATTTGCACCGTACAAAAATTTTAGTATTCTTTTAATCAATTACTTTAAAATTTACAGGAAAGTTTCAAGATAAATGGTTCACCTTGTATGCACGAGTAAAAATTCATTAAACGTAACATTTTTTTCTGACACATTATCTTCATTGCTTGTAGTTATTTTAAATACATATATCATTCATCTAAAAGATGTTTTATTAATCCAAAGAAAAAATGCACATCTCATGTAATCACATTTAATATCGTTTACAGTTCTGTTTCAATGCTTATCTTTGTTACAGATTTTCTGCTATATGAGCCAGTGATAATTTGTGGCATTAAATAAAATGCGAGTGCTACTCCTTCTTTCTTCTCCTACCAAAATTTTCATTACGTGTGGAAATAACACCTATACACAGTACTACATCAGAAGGGAATCATTTTGATAATAAAGGTATTGCGATACAGAATTGTATTTCTAAAATACGGGTTCCCAATTATGTTTAACTAACTACACATTTGACTCAATGTACACGACATGGTGACACATGTGTTTGGCTTCTTTATTAATAGTGAAGTAAACTATAGTAGTGTAAGACTGACTATAAGTGTCTATAAAGCAGCGTGGCTTTGTGTAGCACTGAACATGGTTGCTGCCACTGAAGGTGTTGACTGGTGCTGCCTTTCTTAAAATTGATTTTAACTCATTATCAAATGCTTCATGATTTTTAAATTTTACAATTTTGCGACACCCTATCGGACTAAACGGTACACTGGTTGGAAACTACTGACCTAAAATGCCATAACGTACACAGCATAAAATTTCTAAAGCATCATAGCGCATAAAACTTAAATTATTCTCTTCTGCATAACTTTTGCGATTGATTTTCAATATATGACACATGTATTTTATTCAAAACTTCATACAATTCTTTGAAATCCATAATTTCGACAATTGGTTAATGCACAGGGTTTCTTCGATCTCCGGTGTAAGAACTTGACTTGTAATTTTAAAAAATAATTGTGGTTTGGATCCCACTTTAAAAAAAAGGATATTACTTAATATAGCTAGGGCCCCCCAGACATCCAGGCTTTAGATCATTTCTCCTCTGCCCCAACTGTCCAAAATTCCAAATATCTAGGTTTTTCTCCAGAACATAAGTTAATATCGTTCGTGCTTTAAAAAAATATTGTTTGTGTTAGTCACTAAAACTCAGCTAATTAGATTAAGAATACGATTAGGAATTAGATTTCTGGCCATGTTAGCCCGTCACGTGAGAGATGACATGCCTCGGTGATCATATTATCCGAGAAAAGAGAAGGAAGAATGCGTGAGGGAAGGAAGGAATCGACCTGGAAGATGTTACATACCATCCCGGAATTTGCATGGTGTGAATAAAGGAAATCCATATAAACCTCAATCAGGATGGCTGTCCTAAAAAGAGTTGTTACAGTTTTTCGACCGACTGTCCCCACTGGAAATCTGACCCGGGACTGCTTGCACCAAAGACGAGAGCGTTAGCGACTACGCTACGATGGGGCACCCTCAGCTAATGGGAGTAATATTCTCTCTGTCATTCACTTGATTTATTACTTAATTTATTCTCAAATTTCAGCAGAAAGCAAGTGCAAATCTATGACTAACTGTAAATAGGGTGTCTCGGTCTTTTAGTTTAACAATTTAGGACCTTACAAAGGCGGCTCCTGAGCGAAGACACACTAGTAAAAGTAAAAATTTTATCGCTTGGAACTAAAGGAATAAAGGTTATCTAAAGTATTAACTTTGTATACAACAATTAATACATTAAGAATGTGACCTTCTTTTAATTTCAAATGATAAAACTTTAAGTTTCTAACTCCCTTCTGGCGTCGTAAAATCTCAGTGCTGAACAGTGTTCCCCTATCAAAGACATTTCCTCATTGCCTTTTCGTTTCATTCAACTAAGCATTTCCATTCTTTCCAATAAATCCTTCACCGATTATACGTACTAAGTAAGCAAGTAGTATGTATCGCTCATTTTCCCTTCATAATTCAAAACTTTTCGTCATCAATTTCCTCATTTGTTCAGGCATATAGTCACTTGTTCAATGTTCGTCATACAAGTTTCTTCACATTGATATTAAAGACATTATTCTGTAGGCATCCCTAATAGTTCTTTGGGTTTACTTTCTTTTCAACGAAACCATTTGTGTTTACCAAAAAAAAAAAAAAAAATCTTCCGACCATTCTCCCGTTTCATGTGTCATAGTATACATAAGGCCAGTCAATAAGTTCTGCCTGTTAGAACATTTCCTAATTTTTTTAATAGTTTCAAATGGATTTTACTTATATATAGTAATTATAGTTACTTAGCCATAAACAAGATTTATTTTAATTTCTCTGAAGTAGCTGAAATGAAATGAAACTTTAGTTTAATGTCTTACGATTATGCCTTTCAGACTAAAGGAAACAGATGATTAATGAAAGTAAATGATTGAGAAATTAATTTTTATGCCCTTCCACTGGAAATCAAACCTGGGAACACATTCACGAAAGGCACATCAGCGGGAAAGGTTGTTGTTTATATATTTTATTAATTAATTAATTAATTTATTTATTTATTTATTTATTTATTTATATATTTATTTATTTATTTATTTTTTGCAATGTTATGTAGTAATGACCAGTCATCAGAAATTCAATTTGATTAGCGCGCAGCGATTGAATTTCTTGTGAAAATCAGTAAACACAGAGCTGTCGTATTTTACGCGAAGCTAAAGCTGTATATAACGTTGCCTGTCCATAGAAGGCTTCGGTGCTTTATATCTGACGAAATTAATGTCCATGACCAATCAAAAAGCGGAAAATCTTAATGAATAAAAGGGTCCAAATTTGGGCAGGTTCGATAAATTGATTCGAAGTGACAATGGTATCTCTAATTCTACAATGGAAATCTTACTTTGTACTAAAATGAGTAGAGTTAGCATGATAAATGCAATTAGTTGCAGAAAGATATGCAGCGAATAGATTTCCAAGCTCCTTGCGCGGACATAATGGTTCAACGTTAAACAATTTACAGAAATTTCCTGAAACCTTTTGGAATTGCAAAGTGACTTCTTCAATGGTGTTGTTGCAGAAGATAAAACGTGAATATATTTCTATGATCCTTATTTTTAACAAAAGTCTATGGAATAGCATCATAAATTATCGCCAGTAACAAAGAAAACTGAGCCTTCTCTGATCAAAGTTAAAAATTACGATGACTATGTTTGTGGCCAAAATGAATGGTTCTCATTGATTTCATGAAGAAAGGTGCAAAAGTAAATAAATGTAAGTATTTCGAGACATTAGACAAACTAAGATGATGTTGAAATAATATGATAAGGTGAAATAATATGATTATATAATATGAAATAATATAATGTTGAATAAGATATTGAAAAAGAAAATAAATTCCAGAAAGGCTACAACACACCACGATAATGCAAGACTTCATACTAAGCAAAATGGTTTTTCTCGGGTGCACAATCGTACCTCACACTGATTTTGTTACTTTTGAAGACATTAAGAGGAATCTTCGAGTCAAGATTAAGCTCAACTTCTGAACTAAAATAAAAGAAAATAAAATAGAATAAAAACTTGGTTTTACTCCCTAGATACCCATTTTTTAAAAGTATATTTCAGATCTCAAAGGGAAGGTAGAGAAAATGAGTTCAAAACGAAGGTGAATACATCGAGTGATCAAAGCCTGGAGACAAAACACTAAATCATATGAAAAAATCTTCTCTCGGTGTATATAATATTGAGTGATTTTTGATGATAAAAGAGATTAACTGATTAAGTGATAAAACAGGCACTAACCTTTGTATATTTTCTTCTTCAATTCATAGTGAACTATTCATCAGGTATATTACCTAAGTATATACTTCAGTTGATTTTCAAGTCTTAATGTCCATTCAAGTCTTCATAACTTACATAAATTCATTCCTCAATATTTGAAAACTCCTTTTTGCCTTTACCACTTGTTTTACATCGTCAATATACCTAGAATATAACCAGTAAACGGTGTAAATTAATCTTAAGCTACAATTTTGTGGTGTTAAGCAAGGAACGTAAATTTTTGCACACACACACACACACACACACACATATATATATATATATATATATATATATATATATATATATATATATATATATATAGGGCCGGATCCAGGATTTTCTGACGGAGATGCATCAATAACTACCACTACATTTCATTTAAATTTGAATTTTTTAAATGACTTTAGGAATCTGTGGTGTGAATACATTTCCTTCAACTTTCAGAAAATCGACTTAAAGTATTGCTTTTGCAAACCTGCTTTCTTTTAAGCCGCAAACGGAAACATGACGGCAGAAAGTTTCGGAAAGTGTTGCTATTTTCACTGCTAGCTTCTCGTTTTAAATAGTGTATATTTACAGCGAATAGGTGGTGCTGGTATAAATATATATATTTGTATTTTGATTTGCAGTTATTGCAATGGTAATTTATATGACTTAATTCGCTTCCAATATTCTTGAAATTTGTTACCCTCGCGGAAGATATGACATTCTGGTTCAAATTTATATATTTATTTATGAAATATTATTATTATTATTATTATTATTATTATTATTATTATTATTACGGCCATCACTGCTGGTATAGCAGCTATAGATCCGACTTTGATCCCAGGTTCGGTTACCGGCGGGACATGATTCAAAAATTTGAATGCATTACGATGGTTCGGATTTCACCTTAAACTGTAGGTCCACGTGTCATATAGGACCACATCTCATGCTGAAACAGGATGCTAAATTTCAACAAACAGCATCGACATTATTATTATTATTATTATTATTATTATTATTATTATTATTATTATTATTATTATTATTATTATTATTATTATTATTAGTAGTAGTAGTAGTAGTAGTAGTAGTAGTAGTATGTCGCACTACTTTTCTCATTTGAATTACTATGATTCTGTTAAAATTAGCAATTAGTGAAAGTACAGAATTCTTTCATTGTTGAATGTAGCTACAAGATTTTTTTAATGTGCTCTGTGCTCGACTGTTGTATATATTATCCTTTAGATTTTTTTAGAATAGGAAAATGTTAAATATTTAGAAATGACATATCCGAATTAACTACAATTAAAATAGTTAATAATTCATCAAACAAGAATATTTCATGAATAATGCAATATTTATATCCTGTCTTGTCATTAGAAGTAACTGTATACGGATGCAGGGAAGTTTTGAATACTTGCAGTTAGCGATTTCCGTCATCAGTACGTAATTATGCAGAAACAAATCGCAGTTCTCAGGAAATAGTATTCATAGCTATTTATGATTCTAACCTTGATGCTAAACTGTCCTTACTTCTAAGGGAAAGGTATATATATATATATATATATATATATATATATATATATATATATATATATATATATAATGCACCTTCTATAGACGTGTGGAGCATACTATTGATGAACAGGATGAATTTTTCTAACTTTTGAAGTTAAGATCAGAAACTACAGTGGATTTCATGCTTGTTTACTTTTACCTAAAACTTTCTAATCTTCTTATATATAAAAATGAATATTTGTATTTACAGTATGCTTATTTGTTTTTCCCGTATTTAAATCCATACTATCGGCTTAGAATATTTCTAAGAATCATAGAGATTATAGACTATTTTTTTTAAAATAAACGTGTTCTCAAGGAGGACGAGGGTTCAAAGGAGAAAATCTAGCATGAAATTTATGCAAAAAATAGAGGCATCTTATAAGACACTTAACTTAAAAAGGTGAAACTCAGTATATATTTTTTCGTTGAAACTAACTCGAAACATGTCGCAGCATTTTCAAAAATCCGCATGTAAAGGTAGTGGAACGAGAGAGTGCATGAACTACTGTGTAAAAAATAAGAACTTCTTATATTTTAGCCGAAAAACATCGAATACTTCATTATCTACAGGGTCGGATCGAGGACTTTCTGAGGGGGATGCACCAATAACTACCAGTACATTTGAATTGAACTGGAATTTTTAAAATGCCTTTAGGCGTCTGTGGTGTGAATTAGGAAATGCTCTGGAAAAGCCAAGTGCCTATTCTTGGTGAATACTTTTCTTTCAACTTTTAGAAAATTGACTTAAACTATCGATTTTGCAAAACTTCCCTCTGTCTTAAGGCCAAAGGAAAACATGGCAGCAGAAATTTTTAGAAAGTGTTGCTATTTTCACTGCTAACTTCTCACTTTAGGTAGTGTATATTTACAACAAAAGGGGGACGCACGTGCGCCTTTGCACACCCCCCGCCGTAAATCCGGCCCTGATCATCTATATAATAAAATGTAGGCAATCATGAGATTTATTTTGATATAGCTAGGTCAAAAGGCTACTACCTTACTTTTATTATTACGTTTTTACTTGCGTGTGAAGGGCAAAGTGATTCAGTGGTAGCTTCTCTCTATGGCAAGAGATTTCTGAAGATAGTGTCAATAAGTTTTAATGGATTCTTTCATTTTCTCCCATATTCTGATTCAACTAATTATTTCATAATATTTCACGTCTTTTCATCTCCTTTAGACCTTAAAGGGCATTAGTGTGGGACGTTAACAAGAAGTGTCAGAACTTAATTTAATTATACGTAATGTTTGCACTTTCAATGTCGGTGAACTTTCCAAATCAAGAGAAAATAATCTATGCCTACCTACTTCCTTGCCTTTATTTGAAAATGGATAGAGATGATGCTTTGGTATTTATTACTGAGATAAGGACCGTATTAAATGTAACTAAGTCTGTAATTACATACATAAAATCCAAAGTCTTTAATAAACGTCAAGCACAATATAATTTATTAACTAAGAGACACGGGCACAGTATATGAACAACAGTTTTTACCTTTTGCCTTTAGGACTGTGAAATATTAAACAACCTTTACAACCAGTCTACAAGAAGGCCATAACCACATTTAGATTTGAGCGTAGTACTTTAGTTGGCAAACTTTAAAAAATAAAACAAGTTAAAAATCAAAATTAGAACTTTTAATTAAACATTATGTTAACTTATAGCACATAGCGTCCCAAAGGCTTGGAAGAGAAATTAGGCATTATAAAACCAGTATTGACACATAGGATCCCAAATAGCACAGAGACATCAGTCTCAGATGTTGAGAGGCTTATGTTTTAATATTGCCAGTGGAAACCCACATGTTCACTTATGTCTCAGAAACGGTACTTACTGTGGAACATTTCTTGGATCTTTCCCAGATAATCATGGGATCATTATAGAACATCCAAATATTGTCCGTGGCATGTATATCCTCCTGTTGAAGTCCACGAAAAGTCCCGTTAATTTTTTCCTTATTTTTGAAATGCCTACTGAGATGCTAATGTCACAACAGGTATGGAACTTTTGGGACGTTCAGTAGACATGTTTTATTATGTGAAGTATAACAATAAAATGGAAGTGTTTGAATGCAACAAAATTAGAATATGTTCTTAACTAGAATTAAATCATAAATGTAAGATATGAATAGGCATCCTCATGTCTGAGAATACGTACTGCAAAATGACATTCATACAGACGTTCTACAACATAAATTGTCAATGCAGTATTCACTTATTTTCTCAGCTATTCAATGAACGTTAGAAATGTTTATAGTCTTCATACGGATCATGAATTGGAGCTCAGCAATTGTGTATTGGCGAATTTTAAATATCTTCCGTTAAAGGTACTCTCACAGGCGGTAGTTTTAAGTACTTTATGCTTAAGGCACTCTTACAGGCGGTAGTCATCATCTCTTAACTCTAGTGGTTTTCCGGCGCCTCTTCATATTCACAAGCAGCCCTCCAGATTACTAGAACTCTCGTATTTGTGTATACTCATCATAGATATTCTGCCATTATTGACAAATCACATGCCGTTACTGAGAAGCTTCCATGCTCCAAGCTCTTCAGCTAGCCACTACGATTTTTTTTTTATATTGGTAGGCATTGTGGCTCAGTGGTAGAGCTCTTACGTCTGGTCCATGGAGTCGTTGGTTTGATCCCGTCCAAGTAAATTTGTTGTGGACAACACCGTGAACGTGGCTTTTCTCTAGCTACTTTCGTTTCCTCTCACATTCTCATTCCACCAATTTTTCCATGATAATAAACTTGCCTTAATCATCCGTCTCCTCTAGCCTAACAAACATATCTAATTGTGGGACGTTAAACTGAAAGATTTCATTTCATTTCGTTTTGTTTTGATATGGTCCATCAATTGTAGACTCCTTCGCCCTTTCCTCTCTTACCTGCTACCATACTCTCTACCACGTCCTTCAAGATACAACTCCTTCTTAATCAATGCCCCAATCAGTTTCTATTCCTCTTCTCAATAATATCTATTTTTTCTTTTCTCTCCCAGGCAATTCTCTCCATTCTTCTCCACGCCCACATCTCGAAAGCTTTCAATTATTTTTTTTTTTATTTTTTACGTAGTGTCCATGTGGCTGCCCCATACAGTACAATACTACACACAAAGCATTTTATAAGTTTTTCTTAACTCTTTATTCAGTCATACAAAATAGGTTTTTCTTCTTCCTAAAGGCTCCTTTTGTCATTCCTATTCTTGCTTTTATTTCACGTTCACACTTCATGTCATCACTAATGATACTACCCAGATATCAGAAACTAGACATCTGTTCTATATTCTCCCCCTTCTACTTCTGTATTTGACATCGAGCCCTTCGTTCCAATCAACATGGCTTTCATCTTTCTAACATTTATTTTCATCCCATATCCTTCTGAGCCCTTTCTCAAACTTTCTAACACTTTATTCACTTTTTTTTTCTGATTTCACAACAAATGCTATATCATCTGCAAACCATATACACCTAATCATTCTACCTCCTACTGAAATGTCTTCATTATGTAGGCTCTTTTTTATTACCTCTTCTAGATAGATATTAAATAATCTTGATGAGAGACAGCATCCCTATTGAACTCCCCTTCCAATTGCACTCTCCTCTGTCATTTCCTCCCCTATTCTAACAATTACTTGTTGGTTCGTATATGTTTCTTATGAGTCTTCGCTCTTTTTATTCCAACCCATTCTTCCTTACAACTCCCAACAACAATTCCCAATTAATAAATAGGATCATAACATTTTTTTTAACGAATTGAATGCGTGTTTACAGACTTTATTATCTTTAGCTTTAGCTTAGGTATACCTATATGCTTTTTATCTTATTTACCTACTCAATTATTCCTGGACCGGAAGGAAGAGAGGATGTTACAAGTATTGGAAAGGATTTTAATGTCTTAAAAGTTGACTTCATCAATCACTTTTTGGGAGGAAAAGTAAAAGTAGTGAAAGTAGCAAAACCAAAAGTATTTTTAAATCAAACTTTTAGAAGGGTGAAGTTACTCTGGCAAGGTAGCTGTAAAGTTCAATGCCAAAGCAAGTGAAAGCATGGTTGTTGGATGTAATACGTTACCAGAATAAATATATATATAACATTTAGAGAGAATAACTAACATTATTGAGCCTGAATTGATCCTACCGAAACCTTTAAAAAAATACAATATTTAATTTCGGAATAGAATTTAAGGTTAAAAGTAAAAGAAAAGGACACATGTAATAGTACAGACTACGAAACGACAATATATGCTGAAGACAAAAGATGGTAAAATAAAACAATTTAGCTCTTGTAGTTAAGTAATAAAACTTTGTATCATAAATATACAACATTGAAGTTTTCATAAGATATACGTATGCTATAATTAACCTTTAACTGACAGGGTCAAATTTCGATTTAAATACGATAACTGATTTTGAGGAAAATTACAGTTATTTACTAGTGACTTTAGATTAGAAGCAAATCATCCGAGACACATGAAACAAGCATCGTTATACAAAGACTGGTCCACAGAATTATAAATGCTTGAAATAAGTTTTCAAAGAATTTCTTCCCTCAAGATGGGGAAACCTGAAAATTTCTCATATTTTTGAAAGAAAACCAGAATTTCGCACCCTGTATAATAAGCTAATAATAATAATAATAATAATAATAATAATAATAATAATAATAATAATAATAATAATAATAATAATAATAATAATAATAATAATAATAATAATAATAAGCGGGGACTCTCTTTAAAGTTGTATAGTGTATTAGCAAATGGTCGTGGTCGTGACTTGAATCTTTCATGATCTGTGCATCGGCGAACTGAGCTGGGTTTAATCCCAGATCGTGGCTCGGGACCCACGTTTATAGTAGACTATGATACACAAAACCTCTCTTATTATTACGTGATATTGATTTGTTGTTAAAGTACATTAATAGACAACTTCTGTATCCTTACACACTTGAACAAAGACGTAATGTAATAGATCTGATTTTTCTCCATAAAATAATGTAAAACGAGCTTAACTGTATGGATCTGATATTGACATTAAATTTTCTTGTCCCGTCACTCAAAACTCGTGTTGACAACTCTGGTCTGTTCTATTGCAAAAAAGCAAGGACTAACATATTATTAAAGTCACTAATCTGGAGAATATTCTTTTCATATAACAAAATATGTAGCAAACACAAAGAAAGTGACATCTGTAATATGAACTACAATATGTTTAAGAAAACTATTGTAAATTCTTTTTATAACACCCCAACACTAATTAAGCTTACGCGTGTTGTGTTGTTCACAAATAAATAAATATTTACCATGGAATAAGAAGTGGAGAAAATTATTCTCCTAGGAACATTAAGTTAAGTACCATATATCTATGGACTAGCTTGATATACGTAAAAGAATGAGCATGATATCAGCAGGTATTTGCTGAATCATAGGAACGAAAAAAAAGGAATAAAGAAGATCCCAAATTCTTGAAAAAGACTTTCACTCTCGAATATAACATCTTGATGATAAACAATAGAAGGTGTAGATGGAACCACTTTTTAACTAGTCCCTCCCAAAATAACATAAAAGAAGCTCGTCATGAACATTTAAATCATCCCCCACATGACTGCAAGCGATTCTAACTGAAACACCCATTATCAGGCAAGCATCGCTAAAGCTGTGAAAAGAGGCTTCTACAATAGGTTTATTTGCTTCTTTGTCCTCGACCCTCATTAGAAATTAAAAAAAAAAAAGATGTTGGAATATTTTTGTTTCAATAAGTGGGTCAAAAATGGACAAAGAAGTTATTATATTTTATAGAAATGAAACGTAAAGATAGTATGGGGTATTAAGAAACCTAGCCATAAGAAAATAAAGATTCTCACAAAATAAAGACAAAAAAATAAATAAAAGCTGTAGACAATTCAGTACATAATCAAAAAACAAAAAAGAACTAATTTAAACGTTTTCCCTAAAAGTAGGTCAACCGAAACCAGACTCAGAAAGTTAATTTCAGGGACAAGAATGTTAGGATTTCATCTCTTTTATTGAAAAACAGAAGGGGCAGTTTAATAGCCCTCAATTTCTTGCTCAAATGGAACTGTTTGGCGACAGAGTTCGAATGTTTTCGAAATAATAGTGATTATTGAATTCCTTTTATTAACAAATTGTATTTTATCTGGATTTGCTCCTAGAGTATTAAATGGCAATACCTTTACTGTCACTGATGAGTATTTTATAAATCGATAATGACGGTATCAGGAAAGTAAAGAAGTATTTAAGGAGATTGGATCAAATAGATAAAAATTGTCACACTTCTTTGAAAGTCTGTAAGTTCAAACATAGGTTTGAATCCGGGAAAATATGTGATAATGATTAGCCTCTTGTGAATTAAATGAAATAATCTGATTTTGAAAATGATATTGTGTTAGTTAAATATGTTGAGAGACACTTTAAAAGCACTACATGCATAAGAATCGTGTTGTATAACATACTTATTGATGCTTCAAATTTTTAGGTGATCTTCTTAGCGTTACATCCATAGAGCTAAGAAATTGTGTAAATTCATTTAAATTCCAATTTCTGTCCTTTCTTTCTTCCTTTTATCTCTCTCCCGTTCTTTACTTGTTTCTCTAATTCTCCACTATTATATTCGCCATTTGGAAGTGGGAGGAAAGTGGTTCGATCTCAAGATATGTTTCAGATGGATATTAATATTTTTATGAGCAAAGTTCTTTCAAATTTTAAATTATTCTACCAACAGTTTTATATTGATTTTGTTAATTATCATTTTTATAACCTGCTGACCATACGCTTCTAAACGTTAGGAGCATTTAAATGAAACTAAACAGTAGTTTAGATTTGAATTTTTATGTATATTCTATAACAAAGAATTAAACTTCCTACCTCTTTGCTACGTAAATGAATTTATCCTTGGCGATATTTCTGTACATGAAATTTAGCACCGAGATATCTGCAGGCATAAAGTTTAGAAATAGCAATCATTACGAGAAAAAGTCTTCAATCCAAGCTATATTGACGTTGGATGCAAGAGTTAAGTAAGACATAGTTGATGATATTTATAATGTTGTTTCAACATTTCTTCTCAGCAATCTCTTTGTTGATTGTTATAAACTAATGCTACCTTCTGTAGGTTATCTTATCTATAAATCAAGAAGTTTTCATAGATCTAAAAAGAAGACAAGCATCAAAATACAATGAATTAGCTGTTCAATTTACGTTTAAAGAAAGAAATTTGAAGATGCTTGTATACAATTTTTCAACAAAAATATCGCTGAGAATATAATGATTTTACTCAGTAAAGAGAAACTAAAAAAGTTTTTTTAAACAAATATCTGAGTGTTTAAATACCATTTATTTCTAATCTAGAAATTCTTTATTTTAAAAAAAAAATACATTGAAAATTTGTTGGTCATTATTCAGATCTCGACAGCTATTAGCTGTTCTAATTATTTGAACATTAGTTAATGTAACATTTCTGTATCCGTCTTCAAATCACTAGATCTTTAAAATAAATCAGAAGCATACGTACGTACTACATACTTTTTCTGTCTTGACGACATATTTTACCAAAGACACTGTTTAAAATCTTCCATACATTTTACTCTTAATTTTAAGGTAAATTTGGGCATTCCTAAAACTATCATTTCTCATTCTGAAACTAACCTATTCATATTAATAGATTCCCGCATAGTAGCTTCGGAGATCTGTTGATAAGTAAATCTGTTGTTCACTGATTCACTCATCAACAGGTCTCCGAAGCAGCTATACACAGAACCTTGAAATTTTGTACAAATACTCCCCTTGCATCTTAGGCTATAATTAAGACAGAGTTTTGCGGAACACGCATCAAACTGGGGGATGGGGATCTTAAATATATATATTTCAGATAGGTGCTTCCAAAACTGGGCGTTAGAGAGCACTTGTGTCTTTCTTGCGCCAAGACTTTTTCAATGAGTTTCAAAACTTTCAAACACTTCTGAAAAATTAGGAATTTTGAGTTATGTCACTCTTGAAATAAAGAGGCGACATATATATATATATATATATATATATATATATATATATATATATATATATATATATATATATATATATATATATATATATAGCCAGATTTCCGAAATTACAAGGTGTAGGACCTAAAATGTTATATAAATATTCACCTTGCACCCTAAACTGTAAATAAAACGAGGTTTCTTGAGTTACTTATTGTAAGGGAGGACATGAATGATTTTTTGACAATTCGTCAAATGTCTGAAACTATTGGTTGTAGAAAATTTAAAGTTTTGTATAAATGTTCTTCTTGCAGCCTAGGCTGCAAATAAAGCAAGTTTTTGTGAATTGCATATCATTAGGAGGGTGAATGGGTCCATTTTTCCTTGTATGTTTGTGTTATTCACTTGCATTTCAGTGTCAAAAACGAAGAGGAATGTAATGCAAGAAGAGACAGAAATGTAATATATATCTATCTATATCTATCTATCTATATATCTATATCTATCTATCTATCTACATATATATATATATATATATATATATATATATATATATATATATATATATATATATATATATATATATATATATATATACTGTCCGCGGTAATACGTAGGGGAAACGCTATAATGATATAAATGCTACTATTTGGTTCGTAGGTCCCATGTTCAAAGTGATATTGTTCGAAGATTTCTCAAAATGCACATCATTGAAGAGTTATGTAAAAGTTCATTAGGGGAACAATATTTATAATTCTACCACTCCATGCTTAGACCATTAACCACAGCCATTCTATAGATGGCTATAGAAGTATGCACGGAACAATGCTTTTAATTATTAATTTAAAAGTAGTGACTAGAACTGGGTTCTAATAGAACTAAACAAGTACACACACACACACACAAAAAAAAAAAAAGATTCTAGAAGACAAAAGTAGTCCCAACAAATGAATGATATGTTTAGCTTAGATTTTTTAAAATTGGGGGCTATTGGGGTTACCGATGGAGAAACAAGGTGAGATCTTCATGTATATTTTAATTTGAAGAACTTAACGAATGTTAAAGGCCTGCACCATCTTTGTTTTTAGCCCATTCATTTATATGGACAAACATTTTCTTGTTTTCTTTGAAATGTACTTGAATTTTAATTATTTTATTTTATTAATTTCTTCTTCAAATCTGTTTAAATGTCTCTTACTTTCTGAAAATTATATTTTGTAACAGGCCTATACATTTTATATATAATAAAGAAATTTAAGTATAAATAATATTACATTTATATAGTGTAGCTCAAAATCATGCTGAAAATTCATTCTATCCTTATACGTGTAGGCTAAAGGAGACGGTGATGATGAGTAATTAGTGGAATGGTGAAATGAGAAAGTGAAAGAAAACTGAAGAACACTGATAAAGTCCACGCAAACGGTGTTTGTCCACTACAAAGCTCACTTGGCACGAACTGGTATCGAACCAAGAACCCAACGAATCAGAGGTGAACGCTCTACCACTTTTTTAAATTAACTGATTTACCGAACGTTCGTCAGTAACCTAAATTCCTTAATTACCACTATTTTTACTTCAATTAACCATTAAGAAGAGAGACACAAACACAGAAACATTGAGGACAATTAAAATTCCAGGCTTTCCCACCAGGAATCGAACCTAGGCTACGTACACCAAAGACGCACGCGCTAGCCCCAAAATTCCAGTTCATGTCAAGGAAAACAGCAAAATAATAATTTGCCATAGGTACTCAATACCATTAAATTCAAATGCCTAGCACTGCTTGGTGTGATCATTGTATTAAGTAAATAGGTACTGCAACTTTCTTCAATAGTCGGACCCAAGGTGCATCTATCGTTATAGAACTAGAAGTTTTTAGTTTTCATGTAAGTATTTCCTTATTACTATCTCACACATTCTATTTAGTACGTAACATTAACTTGGGGTTCGTTTATATTGTGAAGATTCCATTGTACCATTGAGCGTTCAGTATTCTGGTAGAATCTCCAGAATACTCAAAGCTTAAAGTATGATTATGATTCTTTAACAATATTAGTCAGGTTTCGGAGAATAACTTTGTTTCTAGTAACCATATTCTCACGTTTATTTATATGGTTAGAATAGATAACGATCTCTGAGGATTTTTCTTTCAGCTTTTATCCGTTTCGTTTTGCTATTATTATAACTATTCTCTTAATTATATTCTTGTTATATGTTTTCTATTTTGTTACTTATTCTTTTAGCTTTGTCTTAATTTTTAAATATATTTTTATTATTATTTCATCGGTCTTATATTTGCTTTACACTTTTTCGATGTCTCATTCCTCTACCAATGTTTTTAGTTTAGTGGTTCTTTTATGAGAAGCAGTGTCGGTCGCTGGCTTGAACGTGATGAAGAGAAAATATCAGTAGTATAGATTTAGTATCATGACCATCAAAGAGATGCCGCGCCTTAATAAGAGATAGCACATATCTACTGTTTAACTATGGATAAGGGGACTATCGAAGGAGGTGATGAAATAGGGTCAGGTTTTTTTTTTTCCTGGAGATAGATGACGAAAGGAAAGGTTGAATGACCACTACGAAGGTCACAGTGGATGGTCCCTATTGCATGGTCCCTGTGCAGGACCACAATGGGTGACCCCTGGAAATGGCCCCCAGGACCCATATCCCCTATGCAGGACCCATGGCCCCTGTGCAGGACCTATATTATTTATTTCTACGCTTCAATAGAAGCTACCTGTTAAAAAGATGTGAGCTTATTTTTTATTGTTTTGTATGGCAAGCCATACTCCTTGCTAAAAAAGTGTGAGAAGATAAAAGGAAATGGTCCCTGCTTGCAGGGACAGTGAATGACAGCAGGCCCCATGGCCCCTGGAAATGACCCCAACCCATGGCCCCTGTGCAGGAGCTATACGAACAGTATGTGAGCATATATAATTGATTAGAAGCTACATGCTAAAAAGGTGGGAGTAGATAAAAGGAAATGGTCCCTGGTTTCCAGGACCCATGGCCCCTGGAAATGGCCCCCATACAGGACCACTGTGGATGACCCTAGGCCCCATACGATTAGTATGTGAGAATATTTTTATTGTTTTGTATGGCAAGCCATACTCCTTGCTAAAAAGGTGGGAGCAGATAAAAGGAAATGGTTCCCTTCCCTGCTTGCAGGGACAGTGAATGACAGCAGGACCCATGGCCCCTGGAAATGACCCCAACCCATGGCCCCTATGCTTCATTAGAAGCTACATGCTAAAAAGGTGGGAGTAGATAAAAGGAAATGGTTCCCTTCCCTGGCCCCTGGAAATGACTCCCAGGACCCATGGCCCCTATGCAGGACCCACACGAACAGTATGTGAGCATATATAATTCATTAGAAGCTAACTGTTAAAAAGATGTGAGAAATCTAAAATAAGCCCCTCCCCCTCCTACAAGTATACTATGAAAAGGGTAATATTTATTATAGCATTTTTCTTACTTGCGAGTTGAAGACTGATGTACATAGACATCCTTCCTTGAGAGCCGTTGAAATTGAAATGAACGAGAGAAAATTCGTTTGGCGTGGGTTTAGTGACGTCAAGATTAACTTTGTACCGTATCAGAATGATAAAAGTGATTATAGACTTTACTTATTTACATGAATCACAGATTACTGGCAATCATCTACAAACATTTGTATGATTTGAACTTAATGAGAACTTTGAATAACAATCACGTGCAAGGTTAAAAACCTTTATTATTGACAACCATGAGTGATATCTAACAGAGTTAATCACAGATGGATCACGAGTTTATGTGTTTAAGTTTAAATGATATTGACGATAGAAAAAAATAAACCGATAATCACGAGAACTGATGGGTTATTGAACGCTTGCCCTATTACAAACTGAACTTGTATTTGTAAATATATATATATAAACAATTTGGAAACGTTATTACTTAGAGATAACCAGAGAACGTCGAAAACATTTATTTTGTTATTAGAATTTAATACTAAAAAATAAAATAAACTGCAACTTTAGAGATTAATACCTTGAACTGCACAATTATTATTATTATTATTATTATTATTGTATAGATTTAATGTTCACGGTGAGAACATTGACCATGCACCACCTATATGCAATAAAGCACACGTACTTATGAAAAAAAATGGTTCCGCCTATACTAAATAAAGTACTTATATATAAATCCCTATGTTTTCTTTTTATATATATTATAATTGTTGCTACTGAAAGTGTCTTTTATAGTAATTAATTGTGTGATTTTACGTGTGTGTGTGTGTGTGTGTGTGTGTGTGTGTGTGTGTGTGTGTGTGTGTGTGTGTTTGCGATTTTTAAAAAGTTTGGACGAGCAGCGAAAACTGTAAGTTATTATTGTAGTTGATATATATATTCACACATATTCACTGACGCGCCTTTTGTACATCAATATTTAAACCTAGGGCTAACGAACAAATGTAAAATTGTAATTTACTTTAAAAGTATAACACATAATCGTTAACGTGCCACCACAGACATTCACATTGAAACGTGAGAAAAAAGTGATTAATTGTAAAATATTTTAGCATTAATGCCGCACCTATGTTTAAAATGCTATTAATGTTGCGCGCTTACACAAAGATTTATTTTTATTATAGCAAGCATTTACGGAAATAATTTTAAAATGCAATTGCACCTAACACATATTGGTTACGCATTTGTTATAATTGCACTTACGCGAAAGCGAAATAAAAATTAGTGTGTTCACCTAACACATATCGGTTGCACTTTTTAAAATTGCACTAACGCGAAAGCGAAATAAAAATTACTGTGTGCACCTAACACATGTTGGTTGTACTTTTTAAAATTGCACGTACGCGAACATGAAATAAAACTTATTGTGTGCACCTAGCACATACTGGTTGTACTTTTTACAATTGCATTTATGCGAACGCGAAATAAAAATTAGTGTGTTCACCTAACACATGTTGGTTGTACTTTTTACAATTGTACGTACGCGAAAGCGAAATAAAAATTAGTGTGTTCACCTAGCACATACTGGTTGTACTTTTTACAATTGTACGTACGCGAAAGCGAAATAAAAATTAATGTGTACACCTAGCACATACTGGTTGCACTTTTAAAATTGTATGTACGCTAATACGGGCACCAACTTACATTTGAGAACGCGTTATAAAATAGTTCGTGTTATATAACTTTTGCGGACAAATTAGTTGCCTGGCACAAAATTTTAAATTGCCTATTTATTATTAAGCTAAGCTAAGATGGCTATACTTCCTAATGCGCCTTTACTTGAAAACCACATTTTTTTTTACTATGCTATTGTAACGTAACCGTCGCTAACGCGCCTTTACTTGAAAACCATATGGTTCCTTAATAAACTAACCTAAGCTGGATATACCTGCTAACGCCACCTATGGTATCGTGACCGTCGGTAACGCGCCTTTATTGTATAACCTAATTTAACGCAGCATTGTTAACCTATGATAATAATGTATAAAATAATTATTATTTTGTTTTAACTTATTGCTACGCGTTTGCTAATACTGAATAAATGCTTGGAAATGCACACCGGCTTTGCCCTCCCCTGAACCACATGGTTGCGCGACGGTTTTACCCTGCCCTAAACCACTTGGTTGCGCGACGGTTTTACCCTGCCCTAAACCACGTGGTTGCGCGACGGTTTTACCCTGCCCTAAACCACTTGGTTGCGCGACGGTTTTACCCTGCCCTAAACCACTTGGTAGCGCGACGGTTTTACCCTGCCCTAAACCACTTGGTTGCGCGATGGTTTTACCCTGCCCTAAACCACTTGGTTGCGCGTATGCTTTACCCTGCCCCGACCACATAAACGCACCCACGTTTTTCACATGCACACCGACTGCTACATGTTTAGAACTAATAAATGTAATTATTGTACGCATGCTTTCGTATAAATGCAAGTATTTTTCTCGAATGGACTTGCACTGCTACACATTAATATTAATAATTGTATGAATGCTTCCGTATAAATGCAAGTATTTTTCCCAAATGGACTTTTACTGCTACATGTTTAAAACTAATAAATATACGTATGCTTTCGTATAAATCCACGCACGTTTTTTTTTTTCACGAATGGACACCGACTGTTACACATTAATATTAATAAATGTATGAATGCTTCCGTATAAATGCAAGTATTTTTCCCAAATGGACTTTTACTGCCACGGCTTTAAAAACTAATAAATGTAATTAATGCACGCATGCTTCCGTATAAATGCACGCACGCATGGACACCAATTGCCACGCTTTTAAAATTAATTACTGCTATATTTTTATGCACCTACATCAACAAATACGCAATATAATTGATTTTAAAACACGGAAAACAACATTAGCCTGCATTCGGCTAACATTTACTTGGTTGAAATACCATTAAATAGTGTAGAGTACCATCATTTGCTTAACGCACATACTGACGCACATAGTAACGAATACGATTTTCATAAGTATTCATAAAATAAATGTAGAAAAAAACATTACCAATTTGAAATATATCATTTGTAGTACATACTAAATAATTTAATGCTAAAAATGATATTAAACTTACCTTTATATATAATCTTCTTTAATTACATCTCTAATCCACTTTTGAACTTTACGTATTCTAATAAACGCGTGGACAGGAAGTGACTCAACTTCCTGTAGCAGTGTTGGTAAATCTTAATACTTTGTGTTTAGTTAGAGAATGGTAATGGAATATTTTTGATTTAAAGAGATTAATAAATAAGAAATTATTATGAAATGGGGAATTGTTTTTGGTATACTTTATTTACAAGTGCGGAAAAAGTATATGTATTGCCTAGTTTGTAAAATAAAAATAAATGAAAATGCTTTAGGTCATTTTGTATTGTAGCCTGTAGGAATATGAGCCGATTCACTACCCTTTATGATATTTAGACTGCAAAACACAGATTATAATGTAACACATTTGCTTATTTTATGGATTTTGCGATGGATTATATACGCAAACTAGAATGCGAAGACAATTTAGTAAGACATATTGTGTTAGTAACAGACAACTTACTAAGACACATTGTATTAGTCAAAGACTATGAAGTAAGACACAATGTGTTAATGAAAGACTATTTAGGGGTAATCAGGGGTTAGTTATGGAATACTAAAGATAGGCAGGGGGTAATTAGGGTATACTAAAGATAATCAAGGGGTAGTTATGGAATACTAAAGATGGTCAGGGACTATTTAGGGGATATTAAGAATAATTAAAGGGTAGTTAGCCCTTAGTAAGGATATTTAAGGACTATTAGGGGATAATTAAAGGGTAGTTAGCCCATACTAAGGATATTCAAGGACAATTTAGGGGATACTAAAGGTAGTCAAGGGGTATACTAAGAATAAAAAAGGACTATTCAAGGAATATTCAAAGGATATTCAAGGAATATTTAGGGGATATTCAAGGAATATTCAGGGGATATTAAAGGAATATTTATGGTATATTCAAGAACTATTTAGGGGCAAGCTTAATTATAGAGTACAGAATGAGGGCCATTTGTTATGCGATACTTAGTTTCAGAATAAATATTACGGTGGGGGAGCAGTACAGAATGAGGACCTTTTCTATTGGTATATTTAGTTTGAGAATAAATATTGCTGTAGGCTGCAGTACAGAATGGGGTCCATTTGTTTTGGTATATTTAGTTTAAGTATAAATTTTGCGGTTGGCCGCAGTACAGAATGAGGGCCTTTTCTTTTGGTATATTTAGTTTGAGAATGAATATTGCTGTAGGCTGCAGTACAGAATGAGGGCCTTTTCTTTTGTTATATATAGTTTCAGAATAAATTTTGCGCTTGGCAGCAGTACAGAATGAGACCCTTTTCTTATGGTATATATAGTTACAGAATAAATTTTGCGATGAGCAGCAGTATAGAATGAGGGCCTTTTCTTTTTACTATAATTAGATTAAGAATAAATTTTACGATGGGGCAGAATGGTCCTTAGCTTATTTCAGAATTGGAATAAGGCTACATAGATATGTACTGTTAACGCAAATGCGTATAAAATGGGCTTTAGGGTATTTTACAATTGGAATAAGGTCACATAGATGTGTACTGTTAACGCAAAAAACGTATAGATTGGGCTTTAGGATATTTTAGGATTTGGAATAAGCCTACATAGATATGTACTGTTAACGCAAATACGTATAGAATGGGCTTTAGGATATTTTAGGATTGGAATAAGCCTACATAGATATGTACTGTTATTGCAAAGGGATATAGAATGGGAATTGGAAAAAAAAATGCGTAGAGACATATTGTTTTATAATTTCGTTTGCAGACGACCTAATACCATACTGAATGCTTTTGAATAAGACCGCTAAGTGGCAATATTTAACATATGACTGCGTGAAAACATGGGTGAACTTGTTGAATATAATGATATATATATATATATATATATTATCATAATATTTTATTTGGCATTATTTTGTATGTCTAGACATATATGATTACAGTACTAAAGACGGAGTTTTGTTTTTGTACATCCATTAACGAAGAACTTAAGACATGAACTGAGGTTTTGCGCGCGTTGAAAACCCGGATGAATTGACCTTTGTACGATTAGATAAACTTATTGAACGATGAAACATCATGTGACGATGTGTAATTTTGAACATTGATACATGACTAAACACCATGTGACGATGAGTAATTTTGTCCCTTGATACATGATTAAACATCATGTGATAAGTAATTGGGGTTATTGACGTATGACTAAACATCATGTGATAAGTAATTTGGGGCTACAACAGATGAATAAGCATCATATGACATTGCCACAAGTAATGTTGATTTTACATATTGTGAACATGTGATGGGAACGCTATGATAAGATATTATAAAAGAAACTGTTAACGTACTACGAAATAAGATAGATAGGATATTGAACTTATATGATTAAAAATCCTTGTAACTAATTAAGATTGGTAGAGCGTTGAATACACAAGCGAGAGATTACCAATGATAAATAAAACTGAATTTATCATTATAGATGTTTTGAACTTTGAAAACTTGTTGTTTTCGAAATAATATTTGTTTTAATAGGTCGGTTTAAAATATCATGTGGTTTGACTACAACATGATAGCATATTGTTTACGTGTTTTCCGTATATGATGTGCTTATGATGACGAGTTGTTTTTGAAATTATATTTGAAAAAATATAATGATCATGTGATATGACGTTGGTGATAAAATGTTTCCTTATATACTGGGGTTTGAAGAGAAGTTGTTCATAGAGGCATCAACGCTGTAGAGTCGATTAAGAGTTAAGTAGAGAGGTAGATTTGAGATGGATTCTAATATTGAACCAGCAATGAAGAAGTTTAAGTCTTCAGATTATTTTTCTGAAATTTTCATAGACGCTCCGGAATCTCCAGAAATAATTATTGAGGAGGAGATTATTCATCTTAGAGATGAACCGGTTTTAATTCCAACATCACCAGTGGGATCACCTTCATTATTGAGAGCATCAAATACTGGACCATTGTTTGGTACAACATTAAAAGTACCAGCAATGAAATGGACGCTGGATGCTGAGAAAGAAGAAGAAGCAAGACAATTACCACCATTGATATATGTGGAGAATGAGGAAGCAAGACCCCCATCACCAGATTTATTTATTGAAGAGGAGGAAGAAGAAGAAGGAAGACCACCGGAACAACAACATCCATTGATACATGTGGAGGAGGAGGAAGCAAGACCCCCATCACCAGATTTATTTATTGAAGAGGATGAAGAAGCAAGGTTTCCATCATTATATGTGGATGCGGAGGAAGCAAGACCACCATCACCAGATTTATTTATTGAAGAGGAGGAAGAAGTAAACCCCCCATCGCCAGACTTATTTATTGATGTGGAGGAAGAGGAAATTCTTCGTTTATTTGAGGAATTGGACGAATGTAAACCTGATACACCAATTGCAAGTGTGACACCGTCACCACAAAAGGAACCAATGGATTTATCAGTGCGACGAAAAGAAAAGTGTGAGTGCGGTTTTGATATTGTGGACAAAAACTGTGTACATAAAAGTATTTTAAATTGGAAACCTGAAAGTGCATTATTATGTCATGGCTGCCACTTTAATTATTACAATCAGCTTGAACATCATTGTTTGCTGGCTAACCAACTGTCAATGGAGGCGGAAGCATGGCTTATTATGTCAAGTGAAAATGTAAGAAACGATGTTTATATTATTTATTTGATGTCACATGCTAATATGTATGTTAACGAACAATTGTTTAACAAACAATATAATGAATTATTGCAAAATCCGAATTATATTGAGGAATTACCCAATATATTATTAGAGAAAGACAGAAATGTAACATTTAAAGCATGATTTTTGTATATATATATTTTGTTTTGTACATATATTATTTTTTGTATTATTATTATTTTGCTTGTATATATTTTTTGTTAGTGAAATAAATATTTAACCAAAATTTTATTTTTGATTTTTTTTATTTATTATTAAAAACTTTTCCTGAATAATAATAATAAAAATAGGTAATATACTATTATTGGGTATAAGAATTGGTATTTACAATGAACTTTATTTAATCCGAAGAAACTTATTTTCCAAATACACAAATTGTAAATTATAAAAAGTTATACGTTAATTAGAAATGGAATATGAAAACTGTAGAAACTTTTTCGTATACATATGGTATAAAAATTTCAAAACAAGTTTAAAACAAAATGAAAACGAAAATACAAGTTTAAAACAAAATGCAAAATGAAAATAAAAATACAAGTTTAAAAACAAAATTGCAAAAAAAAAAACGCAAACTAAAAAAAAGTTTTTCACATGCATGCATTATAAAATGCATAAGTAAATTTTATTTTGTTATATGCACATGTTAAAGTTTTTTTACTTGCATGATTTAATTTTCACAGAATACTTTAAGTATAATAATAATATTGTAAAACGCATTTACACAAAAGAAAAACACATTTAAGGAAATAATAAAAAATGAAAACAAGTAATATACAGTGATAAAATTTTATTCACAATAAGATATACACACAGATACATTTGTATTTTTAATAATGTTAACATTCTTTGTTATATTGTTTAATACATTCAAGATTTATATTAGTATATGCACAATTACATATTGAACAGTTTTCCACTAATTTATACACATTGCTTTTATTATTTACTAATTGATTAACAAAAGAGTTTCCATTACAACTTTTTAAAATGCGGATTATATAGTAAATCTTTTTGTAAAAATAATTTGGTAATTAATTCAATGTTGTCTTTGTTTAATAACATGTTATATAATGCCCATGTAAATTCCCAATCATCAATTTCAGTATCAGAATGCACTGTTGCAAATTCTTTATATAAATCATCAAAAGTTTGTGCGCTTACCATTGTACGCCATGCATTATAGCATAACATATTATAGTCCGAAGTAATACAATCATGTTCTTCTATTTTGCTCCTGTTTTGAAAACATCCGTAACACAAAAGTTCTCGATGTGGTTTCCAACGGGCAACACACATTAACACACAGTGTTCTTTTATAGAAAAAGAAGAACAATGATATTCGCATTCCTCGTATCTATTTAGGAAAATACACCGATGTTTACAATAACGATTCTTGAAACACATTTTTGTCCTTTTCCAGGTATGCTTCTCTTAAATCAAAAATATGATAATCATTAAATGTAATTTCCTGGTATGTATAGTTAAATTTGTTTATAAGATTTAGAATATTGTTGGTATTTATATATTTTACATGAATTTTCAAATATTGTTTTAATATTTGATCACGTGTTGATTTTTTAATTAGGAAATTCCACACAACAGTATTTAATTCCTCATCGGTTTCAGTTAAACATTTATGCACAGTTTTATTTTCACTACGATTTGCACAACCTTCACAAAGTAAAGGTTCAGAAAGTTTATAATTTACTAGTAATTGTTTTACACAAATTTCACTTACGTTATTAGGAGTACAATTACACTTTAATTCGTTGAATATAAGATTATCATTAGAAATTGTATCTTGAGTTGTTACTTCATCTTGAAATGGTATTTCAGTTGATTCTCTGAAACTTCTTCTATACACTTGTTCGGGTATTGGCTCCTGTGTTGGAAATATTATGCGACATGTATCATCTTCTTCAGGAATTTCAGAATCATTTGGATTGACAAGTATAATTTTCTTTTGTTTTTCAAGTTGAAACTGTTTTTCACGTGGTGAAATATACTTAGAGTTTACAGTATTACTTTTGGATAATAAAAGATTAGTTTGAATTTCACCTTTTTGTTTTTTATTATGAGAAGTTGAAAATGGTTTTATATGTAGTGATGTATTTCTTTTACGTTTTGCACTAGCGGAAACAGACGGGCTTTGACTGTACATCTTATTACGGTAGAATCCGCTTTATATCAGTATGAACCATGACCTCATTTATAATCACAAACCTGCGCAGAAGATTGAGCATAAGCCTTTTCACATAAGATTTCCTACAGGAAATCTAGAAAAAGAAGCATATGCTCAATCTTCTGCGCAGGTTTGTGATTATAAATGAGGTCATGGTTCATACTGATATAAAGCGGATTCTACCGTAATAAGATGTACAGTCAAAGCCCGTCTGTTTCCGCTAGTGCAAAACGTAAAAGAAATACATCACTACATATAAAACCATTTTCAACTTCTCATAATAAAAAACAAAAAGGTGAAATTCAAACTAATCTTTTATTATCCAAAAGTAATACTGTAAACTCTAAGTATATTTCACCACGTGAAAAACAGTTTCAACTTGAAAAACAAAAGAAAATTATACTTGTCAATCCAAATGATTCTGAAATTCCTGAAGAAGATGATACATGTCGCATAATATTTCCAACACAGGAGCCAATACCCGAACAAGTGTATAGAAGAAGTTTCAGAGAATCAACTGAAATACCATTTCAAGATGAAGTAACAACTCAAGATACAATTTCTAATGATAATCTTATATTCAACGAATTAAAGTGTAATTGTACTCCTAATAACGTAAGTGAAATTTGTGTAAAACAATTACTAGTAAATTATAAACTTTCTGAACCTTTACTTTGTGAAGGTTGTGCAAATCGTAGTGAAAATAAAACTGTGCATAAATGTTTAACTGAAACCGATGAGGAATTAAATACTGTTGTGTGGAATTTCCTAATTAAAAAATCAACACGTGATCAAATATTAAAACAATATTTGAAAATTCATGTAAAATATATAAATACCAACAATATTCTAAATCTTATAAACAAATTTAACTATACATACCAGGAAATTACATTTAATGATTATCATATTTTTGATTTAAGAGAAGCATACCTGGAAAAGGACAAAAATGTGTTTCAAGAATCGTTATTGTAAACATCGGTGTATTTTCCTAAATAGATACGAGGAATGCGAATATCATTGTTCTTCTTTTTCTATAAAAGAACACTGTGTGTTAATGTGTGTTGCCCGTTGGAAACCACATCGAGAACTTTTGTGTTACGGATGTTTTCAAAACAGGAGCAAAATAGAAGAACATGATTGTATTACTTCGGACTATAATATGTTATGCTATAATGCATGGCGTACAATGGTAAGCGCACAAACTTTTGATGATTTATATAAAGAATTTGCAACAGTGCATTCTGATACTGAAATTGATGATTGGGAATTTACATGGGCATTATATAACATGTTATTAAACAAAGACAACATTGAATTAATTACCAAATTATTTTTACAAAAAGATTTACTATATAATCCGCATTTTAAAAAGTTGTAATGGAAACTCTTTTGTTAATCAATTAGTAAATAATAAAAGCAATGTGTATAAATTAGTGGAAAACTGTTCAATATGTAATTGTGCATATACTAATATAAATCTTGAATGTATTAAACAATATAACAAAGAATGTTAACATTATTAAAAATACAAATGTATCTGTGTGTATATCTTATTGTGAATAAAATTTTATCACTGTATATTACTTGTTTTCATTTTTTATTATTTCCTTAAATGTGTTTTTCTTTTGTGTAAATGCGTTTTACAATATTATTATTATACTTAAAGTATTCTGTGAAAATTAAATCATGCAAGTAAAAAAACTTTAACATGTGCATATAACAAAATAAAATTTACTTATGCATTTTATAATGCATGCATGTGAAAAACTTTTTTTTTAGTTTGCGTTTTTTTTTTTGCAATTTTGTTTTTAAACTTGTATTTTTATTTTCATTTTGCATTTTGTTTTAAACTTGTATTTTCGTTTTCATTTTGTTTTAAACTTGTTTTGAAATTTTTATACCATATGTATACGAAAAAGTTTCTACAGTTTTCATATTCCATTTCTAATTAACGTATAACTTTTTATAATTTACAATTTGTGTATTTGGAAAATAAGTTTCTTCGGATTAAATAAAGTTCATTGTAAATACCAATTCTTATACCCAATAATAGTATATTACCTATTTTTATTATTATTATTCAGGAAAAGTTTTTAATAATAAATAAAAAAAATCAAAAATAAAATTTTGGTTAAATATTTATTTCACTAACAAAAAATATATACAAGCAAAATAATAATAATACAAAAAATAATATATGTACAAAACAAAATATATATATACAAAAATCATGCTTTAAATGTTACATTTCTGTCTTTCTCTAATAATATATTGGGTAATTCCTCAATATAATTCGGATTTTGCAATAATTCATTATATTGTTTGTTAAACAATTGTTCGTTAACATACATATTAGCATGTGACATCAAATAAATAATATAAACATCGTTTCTTACATTTTCACTTGACATAATAAGCCATGCTTCCGCCTCCATTGACAGTTGGTTAGCCAGCAAACAATGATGTTCAAGCTGATTGTAATAATTAAAGTGGCAGCCATGACATAATAATGCACTTTCAGGTTTCCAATTTAAAATACTTTTATGTACACAGTTTTTGTCCACAATATCAAAACCGCACTCACACTTTTCTTTTCGTCGCACTGATAAATCCATTGGTTCCTTTTGTGGTGACGGTGTCACACTTGCAATTGGTGTATCAGGTTTACATTCGTCCAATTCCTCAAATAAACGAAGAATTTCCTCTTCCTCCACATCAATAAATAAGTCTGGCGATGGGGGGTTTACTTCTTCCTCCTCTTCAATAAATAAATCTGGTGATGGTGGTCTTGCTTCCTCCGCATCCACATATAATGATGGAAACCTTGCTTCTTCATCCTCTTCAATAAATAAATCTGGTGATGGGGGTCTTGCTTCCTCCTCCTCCACATGTATCAATGGATGTTGTTGTTCCGGTGGTCTTCCTTCTTCTTCTTCCTCCTCTTCAATAAATAAATCTGGTGATGGGGGTCTTGCTTCCTCATTCTCCACATATATCAATGGTGGTAATTGTCTTGCTTCTTCTTCTTTCTCAGCATCCAGCGTCCATTTCATTGCTGGTACTTTTAATGTTGTACCAAACAATGGTCCAGTATTTGATGCTCTCAATAATGAAGGTGATCCCACTGGTGATGTTGGAATTAAAACCGGTTCATCTCTAAGATGAATAATCTCCTCCTCAATAATTATTTCTGGAGATTCCGGAGCGTCTATGAAAATTTCAGAAAAATAATCTGAAGACTTAAACTTCTTCATTGCTGGTTCAATATTAGAATCCATCTCAAATCTACCTCTCTACTTAACTCTTAATCGACTCTACAGCGTTGATGCCTCTATGAACAACTTCTCTTCAAACCCCAGTATATAAGGAAACATTTTATCACCAACGTCATATCACATGATCATTATATTTTTTCAAATATAATTTCAAAAACAACTCGTCATCATAAGCACATCATATACGGAAAACACGTAAACAATATGCTATCATGTTGTAGTCAAACCACATGATATTTTAAACCGACCTATTAAAACAAATATTATTTCGAAAACAACAAGTTTTCAAAGTTCAAAACATCTATAATGATAAATTCAGTTTTATTTATCATTGGTAATCTCTCGCTTGTGTATTCAACGCTCTACCAATCTTAATTAGTTACAAGGATTTTTAATCATATAAGTTCAATATCCTATCTATCTTATTTCGTAGTACGTTAACAGTTTCTTTTATAATATCTTATCATAGCGTTCCCATCACATGTTCACAATATGTAAAATCAACATTACTTGTGGCAATGTCATATGATGCTTATTCATCTGTTGTAGCCCCAAATTACTTATCACATGATGTTTAGTCATACGTCAATAACCCCAATTACTTATCACATGATGTTTAATCATGTATCAAGGGACAAAATTACTCATCGTCACATGGTGTTTAGTCATGTATCAATGTTCAAAATTACACATCGTCACATGATGTTTCATCGTTCAATAAGTTTATCTAATCGTACAAAGGTCAATTCATCCGGGTTTTCAACGCGCGCAAAACCTAAGTTCATGTCTTAAGTTCTTCGTTAATGGATGTACAAAAACAAAACTCCGTCTTTAGTACTGTAATCATATATGTCTAGACATACAAAATAATGCCAAATAAAATATTATGATAATATATATATATATATATATATATATATATATCATTATATTCAACAAGTTCACCCATGTTTTCACGCAGTCATATGTTAAATATTGCCACTTAGCGGTCTTATTCAAAAGCATTCAGTATGGTATTAGGTCGTCTGCAAACGAAATTATAAAACAATATGTCTCTACGCATTTTTTTTTTCCAATTCCCATTCTATATCCCTTTGCAATAACAGTACATATCTATGTAGGCTTATTCCAATCCTAAAATATCCTAAAGCCCATTCTATACGTATTTGCGTTAACAGTACATATCTATGTAGGCTTATTCCAAATCCTAAAATATCCTAAAGCCCAATCTATACGTTTTTTGCGTTAACAGTACACATCTATGTGACCTTATTCCAATTGTAAAATACCCTAAAGCCCATTTTATACGCATTTGCGTTAACAGTACATATCTATGTAGCCTTATTCCAATTCTGAAATAAGCTAAGGACCATTCTGCCCCATCGTAAAATTTATTCTTAATCTAATTATAGTAAAAAGAAAAGGCCCTCATTCTATACTGCTGCTCATCGCAAAATTTATTCTGTAACTATATATACCATAAGAAAAGGGTCTCATTCTGTACTGCTGCCAAGCGCAAAATTTATTCTGAAACTATATATAACAAAAGAAAAGGCCCTCATTCTGTACTGCAGCCTACAGCAATATTCATTCTCAAACTAAATATACCAAAAGAAAAGGCCCTCATTCTGTACTGCGGCCAACCGCAAAATTTATACTTAAACTAAATATACCAAAACAAATGGACCCCATTCTGTACTGCAGCCTACAGCAATATTTATTCTCAAACTAAATATACCAATAGAAAAGGTCCTCATTCTGTACTGCTCCCCCACCGTAATATTTATTCTGAAACTAAGTATCGCATAACAAATGGCCCTCATTCTGTACTCTATAATTAAGCTTGCCCCTAAATAGTTCTTGAATATACCATAAATATTCCTTTAATATCCCCTGAATATTCCTTGAATATCCCCTAAATATTCCTTGAATATCCTTTGAATATTCCTTGAATAGTCCTTTTTTATTCTTAGTATACCCCTTGACTACCTTTAGTATCCCCTAAATAGTCCTTGAATATCCTTAGTATGGGCTAACTACCCTTTAATTATCCCCTAATAGTCCTTAAATATCCTTACTAAGGGCTAACTACCCTTTAATTATTCTTAATATCCCCTAAATAGTCCCTGACCATCTTTAGTATTCCATAACTACCCCTTGATTATCTTTTGTATACCCTAATTACCCCCTGCCTATCTTTAGTATTCCATAACTAACCCCTGATTACCCCTAAATAGTCTTTCATTAACACATTGTGTCTTACTTCATAGTCTTTGACTAATACAATGTGTCTTAGTAAGTTGTCTGTTACTAACACAATATGTCTTACTAAATTGTCTTCGCATTCTAGTTTGCGTATATAATCCATCGCAAAATCCATAAAATAAGCAAATGTGTTACATTATAATCTGTGTTTTGCAGTCTAAATATCATAAAGGGTAGTGAATCGGCTCATATTCCTACAGGCTACAATACAAAATGACCTAAAGCATTTTCATTTATTTTTATTTTACAAACTAGGCAATACATATACTTTTTCCGCACTTGTAAATAAAGTATACCAAAAACAATTCCCCATTTCATAATAATTTCTTATTTATTAATCTCTTTAAATCAAAAATCTTCCATTACCATTCTCTAACTAAACACAAAGTATTAAGATTTACCAACACTGCTACAGGAAGTTGAGTCACTTCCTGTCCACGCGTTTATTAGAATACGTAAAGTTCAAAAGTGGATTAGAGATGTAATTAAAGAAGATTATATATAAAGGTAAGTTTAATATCATTTTTAGCATTAAATTATTTAGTATGTACTACAAATGATATATTTCAAATTGGTAATGTTTTTTTCTACATTTATTTTATGAATACTTATGAAAATCGTATTCGTTACTATGTGCGTCAGTATGTGCGTTAAGCAAATGATGGTACTCTACACTATTTAATGGTATTTCAACCAAGTAAATGTTAGCCGAATGCAGGCTAATGTTGTTTTCCGTGTTTTAAAATCAATTATATTGCGTATTTGTTGATGTAGGTGCATAAAAATATAGCAGTAATTAATTTTAAAAGCGTGGCAATTGGTGTCCATGCGTGCGTGCATTTATACGGAAGCATGCGTGCATTAATTACATTTATTAGTTTTTAAAGCCGTGGCAGTAAAAGTCCATTTGGGAAAAATACTTGCATTTATACGGAAGCATTCATACATTTATTAATATTAATGTGTAACAGTCGGTGTCCATTCGTGAAAAAAAAAACGTGCGTGGATTTATACGAAAGCATACGTATATTTATTAGTTTTAAACATGTAGCAGTAAAAGTCCATTTGGGAAAAATACTTGCATTTATACGGAAGCATTCATACAATTATTAATATTAATGTGTAGCAGTGCAAGTCCATTCGAGAAAAATACTTGCATTTATACGAAAGCATGCGTACAATAATTACATTTATTAGTTCTAAACATGTAGCAGTCGGTGTGCATGTGAAAAACGTGGGTGCGTTTATGTGGTCGGGGCAGGGTAAAGCATACGCGCAACCAAGTGGTTTAGGGCAGGGTAAAACCATCGCGCAACCAAGTGGTTTAGGGCAGGGTAAAACCGTCGCGCAACCAAGTGGTTTAGGGCAGGGTAAAACCGTCGCGCAACCAAGTGGTTTAGGGCAGGGTAAAACCGTCGCGCAACCACGTGGTTTAGGGCAGGGTAAAACCGTCGCGCAACCAAGTGGTTTAGGGCAGGGTAAAACCGTCGCGCAACCATGTGGTTCAGGGGAGGGCAAAGCCGGTGTGCATTTCCAAGCATTTATTCAGTATTAGCAAACGCGTAGCAATAAGTTAAAACAAAATAATAATTATTTTATACATTATTATCATAGGTTAACAATGCTGCGTTAAATTAGGTTATACAATAAAGGCGCGTTACCGACGGTCACGATACCATAGGTGGCGTTAGCAGGTATATCCAGCTTAGGTTAGTTTATTAAGGAACCATATGGTTTTCAAGTAAAGGCGCGTTAGCGACGGTTACGTTACAATAGCATAGTAAAAAAAATGTGGTTTTCAAGTAAAGGCGCATTAGGAAGTATAGCCATCTTAGCTTAGCTTAATAATAAATAGGCAATTTAAAATTTTGTGCCAGGCAACTAATTTGTCCGCAAAAGTTATATAACACGAACTATTTTATAACGCGTTCTCAAATGTAAGTTGGTGCCCGTATTAGCGTACATACAATTTTAAAAGTGCAACCAGTATGTGCTAGGTGTACACATTAATTTTTATTTCGCTTTCGCGTACGTACAATTGTAAAAAGTACAACCAGTATGTGCTAGGTGAACACACTAATTTTTATTTCGCTTTCGCGTACGTACAATTGTAAAAAGTACAACCAACATGTGTTAGGTGAACACACTAATTTTTATTTCGCGTTCGCATAAATGCAATTGTAAAAAGTACAACCAGTATGTGCTAGGTGCACACAATAAGTTTTATTTCATGTTCGCGTACGTGCAATTTTAAAAAGTACAACCAACATGTGTTAGGTGCACACAGTAATTTTTATTTCGCTTTCGCGTTAGTGCAATTTTAAAAAGTGCAACCGATATGTGTTAGGTGAACACACTAATTTTTATTTCGCTTTCGCGTAAGTGCAATTATAACAAATGCGTAACCAATATGTGTTAGGTGCAATTGCATTTTAAAATTATTTCCGTAAATGCTTGCTATAATAAAAATAAATCTTTGTGTAAGCGCGCAACATTAATAGCATTTTAAACATAGGTGCGGCATTAATGCTAAAATATTTTACAATTAATCACTTTTTTCTCACGTTTCAATGTGAATGTCTGTGGTGGCACGTTAACGATTATGTGTTATACTTTTAAAGTAAATTACAATTTTACATTTGTTCGTTAGCCCTAGGTTTAAATATTGATGTACAAAAGGCGCGTCAGTGAATATGTGTGAATATATATATCAACTACAATAATAACTTACAGTTTTCGCTGCTCGTCCAAACTTTTTAAAAATCGCAAACACACACACACACACACACACACACACACACACACACACACACGTAAAATCACACAATTAATTACTATAAAAGACACTTTCAGTAGCAACAATTATAATATATATAAAAAGAAAACATAGGGATTTATATATAAGTACTTTATTTAGTATAGGCGGAACCATTTTTTTTTCATAAGTACTTGTGCTTTATTGCATATAGGTGGTGCATGGTCAATGTTCTCACCGTGAACATTAAATCTATACAATAATAATAATAATAATAATAATAATAATAATAATTGTGCAGTTCAAGGTATTAATCTCTAAAGTTGCAGTTTATTTTATTTTTTAGTATTAAATTCTAATAACAAAATAAATGTTTTCGACGTTCTCTGGTTATCTCTAAGTAATAACGTTTCCAAATTGTTTATATATATATATTTACAAATACAAGTTCAGTTTGTAATAGGGCAAGCGTTCAATAACCCATCAGTTCTCGTGATTATCGGTTTATTTTTTTCTATCGTCAATATCATTTAAACTTAAACACATAAACTCGTGATCCATCTGTGATTAACTCTGTTAGATATCACTCATGGTTGTCAATAATAAAGGTTTTTAACCTTGCACGTGATTGTTATTCAAAGTTCTCATTAAGTTCAAATCATACAAATGTTTGTAGATGATTGCCAGTAATCTGTGATTCATGTAAATAAGTAAAGTCTATAATCACTTTTATCATTCTGATACGGTACAAAGTTAATCTTGACGTCACTAAACCCACGCCAAACGAATTTTCTCTCGTTCATTTCAATTTCAACGGCTCTCAAGGAAGGATGTCTATGTACATCAGTCTTCAACTCGCAAGTAAGAAAAATGCTATAATAAATATTACCCTTTTCATAGTATACTTGTAGGAGGGGGAGGGGCTTATTTTAGATTTCTCACATCTTTTTAACAGTTAGCTTCTAATGAATTATATATGCTCACATACTGTTCGTGTGGGTCCTGCATAGGGGCCATGGGTCCTGGGAGTCATTTCCAGGGGCCAGGGAAGGGAACCATTTCCTTTTATCTACTCCCACCTTTTTAGCATGTAGCTTCTAATGAAGCATAGGGGCCATGGGTTGGGGTCATTTCCAGGGGCCATGGGTCCTGCTGTCATTCACTGTCCCTGCAAGCAGGGAAGGGAACCATTTCCTTTTATCTGCTCCCACCTTTTTAGCAAGGAGTATGGCTTGCCATACAAAACAATAAAAATATTCTCACATACTAATCGTATGGGGCCTAGGGTCATCCACAGTGGTCCTGTATGGGGGCCATTTCCAGGGGCCATGGGTCCTGGAAACCAGGGACCATTTCCTTTTATCTACTCCCACCTTTTTAGCATGTAGCTTCTAATCAATTATATATGCTCACATACTGTTCGTATAGCTCCTGCACAGGGGCCATGGGTTGGGGTCATTTCCAGGGGCCATGGGGCCTGCTGTCATTCACTGTCCCTGCAAGCAGGGACCATTTCCTTTTATCTTCTCACACTTTTTTAGCAAGGAGTATGGCTTGCCATACAAAACAATAAAAAATAAGCTCACATCTTTTTAACAGGTAGCTTCTATTGAAGCGTAGAAATAAATAATATAGGTCCTGCACAGGGGCCATGGGTCCTGCATAGGGGCTATGGGTCCTGGGGGCCATTTCCAGGGGTCATCCATTATGGTCCTGCACAGGGACCATGCAATAGGGACCATCCACTGTGACCTTCGTAGTGGTCATTCAACCTTTCCTTTCGTCATCTATCTCCAGGAAAAAAAAAAACCTGACCCTATTTCATCACCTCCTTCGATAGTCCCCTTATCCATAGTTAAACAGTAGATATGTGCTATCTCTTATCAAGGCGCGGCATCTCTTTGATGGTCATGATACTAAATCTATACTACTAATATCCTTTCCCTTGATGTCTCCATTGAACTTCTCAATCAATCCAGATTCAATAATCAAGTGCCTGATATTGTGCTTGTGTGGCCCGCTCAGCTTCTAGAAATAGTTCATTCAGATCTTCTCAGTGATTTCATCCTGAGGACCCGCACACTTTGTTTTTTTTCTATGTGTGACTGTGTATTTCATATCTCTTCGTACTGTTTTACATATATACATAAAAAAGACAATATTTTCAAAAACAATGTAATTATATTACTTATGAATATTTCCATGTATTTGAATACTGTCATATGGTATAATTTAATGTTCATACATATATAATCAAGTTAATTTAAAACGTAACAGTAAATTAAAAAAACATAATAATGTCTTTATTATATTTCCATATTTAAATGATATGGAGAAGTACAATATTTGAAATTTGATGTTCATAACTAGAGTCATTTCAAGGACATTCTAAAAGAATATTGGGCCTGAGAAGACGAACCTGAGGTGTCCTTTCGCTCCGATACTGAAGTGTTGTACTCCGACTCACATGTGATCGAGCTGAAAGTGTATTTTGTATACCGTTGACAATGTTAAGTAAATAATTTTTAATCTCCTATTATGCATATTTTGATTTCGTTTATTTTGATACCATAGTATCCAGGTAAACTGAAAGCTGCCCTACATAGCTTCATCATATTTGTTGATAATTTCTTGTCATATTGTATTCGTCCTCCTTCACGTTATTGATAGGTCAATGATTTTCTACCACGTGCTATTGTTTTAAACAGTGAAAACGAGGGTAAATAAAGGAATAGTTTGGCAAATTGCCCAGTGAGAAATATTTCTAATCATTATTAAGTCTTCATTAACACGTTCACTGCTACGCTAACAATATATATATATATATATATATATATATATATATATATATATATATATATATATATATATATATATCCCTTTACATATATGTGTAACTCACGTGACAGTCAATGTTTCAAACAAGGTATTCTCAATATATCGCCAACGTTAACCGTTAATACTTGTTTAGAATATCAATAGCCTTAAATTGTAAAATATTCAAATCTTTAAAAAGTATAATTTGCATCGTGTTGTTGATATTGGCGTAACCAGGATATTTTGCTAGTAGGGGGCATGAGCCCTTATTTTTTAGGATTGAAAGAACCTTTGAATGACTGTATTAGCCTACAGTCCACGGTATTTTAGAACGCCTGGCCTCCCTTCAGTTACACCTATAGTTGTTAGTTATTTTCTAACATTGTTGGACTTCTTGTGTTCTCTTATCTTTACGGGAGAGAAGAGTAGTACGAATCTGGAAAATAGAAAAACACTGTAAACCACTTTTGAACGTTGGTTGTTATTATTCTTTGCTAAGATTTAAAATGTTTAATTTTGAAATTTATGCATCTTTATTTTTCTTTGCAACAACATTTTATTCCTCCTTGCTGCGCCATTGCCATTGATTTAATGCTATATCTATCGCTATTTCAAGTCGCTATATCTATCGCTATTTCTATGCAATCAAATATTTCGATTCATTGATGCTACGTTCACATCGTAGTGCAGTAAGAATGTCTATTCAGTCTTCGTATCTTGATTGGGGCAACAGATCATAAGCTGTTTCCGCATTTATATTCATGCTAGCCGTAAAAGATAACAACAATTTTGAACCTTTATTGCGAGCTCCTTATCAGAAATGATGTACTCCTTTTCAGTGCATAAGAGAACCAAGTCCACTTCTCGTTATTTTAGACATGTTTTATCTTTAAGATTCTATCCAAAGCTGATTTCAGAGCTTAAATAATCCATGTACAAATGTTGTAAGTAATTCTTATAATATAAAAAAAAAACAAAAAAGAAAAAATACTGTTAACTTTTTCATGTATTTAAGAATACCGTACAAAACTTTGTCTCTTTCTCTCACGATTTTGGTAATTGTATTTTATTCTTCTGTCGTCTAAATTCTCCATATAAGTTTTAGATTGCTTTTGAATTTTCATTTCAAAATTAGAAGAAAAACCCGTCCAACCTGAAGCCTGGATATGTAATAATAGTAGACATATGAACGGAACAATTTCCAAAGGTTTGCTTAGAACCAAAGGATTTTTCTGTTGGGAGTAATACTTGTTGCAGTTCTCGATTGAAAACATATAATGATGTATTAGCATTTTTATTATAACATGATGTATTGGTCGATACTAACACTGGTTTGAAGTTCGTCTAAAGGATTGAGATTTATACGCCTTCTCTTTCACGTGATGTTTAGGAGGAGAAATAGAGCTCCTGATTCTCTAAACAATCCTCTATTGTAATAAACGGAAACTGTAGCTCTGGACCATTTACGTTTATTGCCAACACTATACAGTCCAGCTATAAAGCTTATGCTTCTACCAGAGTCGACGGTAGTATTCTCACTGCTTCGCTGAAGTTTTCGGAATCGATCAATTCCATTCCTGTAATCAAACAACTTTGTTACACTCAACCATTTAACCATCGGGATTAGTGCTGTGATCCTTATTTCAGCTCTTTAAAGGCTAGATAATCTTGCGGGGAAAGTCTGTTCTCTAAAGGTTCATTTTGCAAAGATAAAATCGTATCTGGCAACTGCGCCGGATTTAGCCCCGATTGTGGCTCGCGTTAATGGAATTTTCTGTCCTTCATAACCTTGATGTTTCATAAAATGTACAACTCAAAAATTCAATACAATTACATACAATATCTTAAATCGTAACGATAATAAAATATTGCCTAAGTATGCACGCTTAGTTTTACATTTTTCATAGAGGAAAGGGTCTGCCAAGCTTGACAGATAATCACGAAGAAATTATTTAACAGCTTGTTGCTATTCGAAAAGGCATAAAAAAAGATATTTCCTCTCATAAGCTTCTTCACTTTAACATGAAGGAAAAAATTATGCGAGCCTGTAGACTTACACAATATTTCGAACAGCATGGAATTGAGGGGGCTACTTTGAACTTCAATCGACATTATACGTCAATAAATCATACCAGGGTACATCTGAAGCAATAGTTTTACTAGACAAGTCAAGGCATCACTATTCTTCCTTCAGGTCTTCACTATCTTCACCACATCTGAGAAACCGGAGTTAAAGGTTTGTGTTCTGCACTCTTTTTATGCAACTCCGGCGTTATGAAGGACAAGACCTACTAATAGTCTTGAATCTGGTTAAGCTGGCGGGCGCATAGACTTAGGGCCGGATTAAGGGAGGGGCTTAGGGGGCTGTAACCCCGGGCCTCCAAGTAGCCTCTGATCAAAATCTCAGCTGAGTGTCTAAAAAGAATCATACAAGATAAAATCATCACCATAAGATAAAATATAATAAAAATATGAAACATAGTCCCTTGACGTTCGTACTGTAATTTCACAGAAATGTATTAGGTGAAGTCAGCAGGGTGCACATATTTTTTCTAGCTCTGGGCCTCCAGATGAGTTAATACGGCCCTGCATGTACTCCTCACTGAGATAAGTATCCATTAGTTTATTTATTTATTTACTAGTTGAAGCTGCAGTCTCTACACAGCTCATCATTCACATATGAGCATGAATCTCCTTGTCATTCCTCACAACATATGTATATATAATTTTACTGACACAAGCGAAAGACATATTGATAAAAATCTGCAAAGGGTACCATAAAGGAGAGATGGTTTGATTATTTTTTTAAATATCTCGCACTGTTTGCAGAATTGAGCCTACTTCCGGTTGGAGTTTCTAATTCATGTATGATCAGTGTTTTCTTTCTTCTTGCATGCAATTTGTAATAAGCAAATACATTACATACACAATTAATTATAATGTCAGTGATATATGGTGTTGGGCAAAACACTCCAAAATATAAAGATTCATCTTAGCCTGGAGAAATGATTATCCTTCGTTTTTCATTATCATTTGTCCATGAAACAAACGCCTGAGAGATATACAACCCATGTATATAATTTTGTTGTGTTGGAATGTATAACTCACAAGACATGATGCTTCACTTTTAAAATGTCAACACCTCCAGTGTACCCCTAAAAATGCCGAAAATGTAGTAAAGAAATAGCGGCCACTTTTTTAAATATTCAATTAGAACTGGACAATCTGCACAAAATTTGGAATCGGCCAACTAAAACGGCACGTTTGTAGCACTTGAGGTTTTCGAGATCTCACTGCCGAAAGGATTGGAGGCAAATATATAAACTTTTCTTTGGAGACAAACATATAAACCTAGCATTTTAATATATAGATTGTAATAATAACAACAACATAACAGGTATTCTGCCTATTTGCAGTGTTTGTTTACATATATATTATATGACATTGATTTTTACAGAAGGAAGAAAAGTAAAACAAGAAATACAGAATTTTTTGTTGTTTTACTAATCAATTCAGCATAATAGATTACAATTTTGGTGTTCCTAAACAGTCTTTCAGACATATCGAATACATTTATCATTTCACATTTTTCTTCGATATTATTGTAGTAAGAGCTTATTCTCTATACGAGATGTATATAGGGTGTCAGTACGTGCTTACTTACAGTACAGGGTACTATTATTACTCAACCTCATTCTAGACGTTAGAACATGTAGAAATATATTAGAACAGAGTTCTATGCAATCAATTTTATTGTTTATTATTTTATACAAAAAAGCTTAATCTGTCACATACCTACGTTACTGTAATGTTGTATCTGCAAGTTGGAACAGGGGCTGTGCCAATCACAGAGGACTTGCTGACATCGAGGGTCGGACGTATTCAATGGAGAAACTCGCTCATCGTGCACTAATATCACAGGAACACAAAATCTGTTATAACGGTAACCAATCTGTTATAACGGTACTTACTAAAGAAAAGCACAAAAGATCTATTTATTTAACATTTTAATGGGAAATTTCACCCTCTATGTTCTGGACTAGTCTCTCAATGTACGGTGTTACACTGGATGTTCTAAAGTGGAGAAGATTTTCAAGATGGGCCTCAGTTTTCCAGGGAAAAAATTTCAGTTCAGTTTAAAAGATTACGTAAGAAACACATTTTCAATAACAGATCAGGTGAGTCGGATGAAAGAGTTCAATGGGCCGGAACTAGCTTGGGAGCCGGCTATTGCACATAGCTGCTCTAATGTTAGTATATTGAAGTTGTTTGCTAGTTCTAGTTATGATATGTATGCAGGATACAGTCCAGCTTTTCTATATGTTAATAATTTCAAAAACTTGTACTGTACTCTTTCAATCGTTTGGATTATTTTGCATTATGAGGAGTCCAAATAACACATGCGTATTCCAAGTGGATCTGATATAGGAATAATATAATTTCAAAATTGTCGTGTAGCTACGGAAGCCTTTACTTACACGACTTTAGATAAGTACGTTATTAGTTGGTGTCTTGTATCAGTAATTGGACTTCCAAGTCACCCGACATTGTGCAAAGGATCTGTTGAAGATGCAATGAGGATGCAACTATTCCACAACCAAAAAGAATTTCAAAAGCCCATGGCTGCAGTACAGATTTAAACTAATGCTGAAGCTTGTGGCTATGATTTAACAGTCGTCTTGATGTCATAAAGGGAAGTAGCATAGAGCACAGTGGAAATTTTAGACATCTTTCTTTAGAAACTATAATCACAAAAATGAAGAAGAAATTATTAGAAAACGTTGCAAAGGTTACTGTAATGTTATTCTTCCTGTACTTCACTATTCGCTCTGTGTTTGGGTTTGGAAAATCAATTAGTTTTGTTTCTAACTATAATTAATGGAAACAAAACCAGTGACCTGATTAGTTCGTTTCGTATAAGTGAAGACAGATGGTTAAGCTCAGACATATACAAAACTCCAGTTTTCCCATTTCATTAAGAACTACATTCTGCAAACTGGAAGAAACTTATAATCAACAAGTATTCATGAACTTAATTAAAAATTGACAACGAACAAGAAGTTGGTGAAATGATATCATTTGACAACAAACAAAAGGTACCTTTACATATTTAAATTTGAGAATGTTTTAAATAAGCATGTAATTGATAAAAAGTAGTAAGCAAAGGATTTTAAAATATAAATGATGAATGAATTGACATAATAAAACTATATGAAATGAATTTTGTTTTCATTCAGATTATTGAGTAAAATTAACCTTTATTTTAGTTTATTATTATTATTATTATTATTATTATTATTATTATTATTATTATTATTATTATTATTATTATGAAAGTAACTACGTTTGAAGTGAAAAGAAGATACAAGCTTATACAAGTTTTCCACTAATTTAAGAGCGCCTTTATGGCTATATGATTGAAAGACCAGAATTCAATTACTAGTGGGACCTCTTGTACTTCGAATCTCAAGTTAAGCTGTAGTGTCTCCTCGTCTTATATATAGCCTTGATGCTGAAAGGGACGCCAAAACTACAAATCAACTTGATAAATTTACTTTTCTTGCGCCATCCTGCAGTAAATTAAAAAGAAACATAACAATAAAGCATTATCAAATCATTTCAGCTATTTATGATCAGTTTTACTAAATAAGCGTGTTCTAAATTCAAAATTATTAATTAACATTCAAAATACAAATGAAATTAGGTGTAGTGACCTCCAGAATAGCGATTAGCAAACATTCTATTCATAAAGTGTCACTATAAAGGAAAACGTTTGTTTCCGTTAAAAGAAAAAAATAAATATGGAAAGTAAACTCCGTTAACATAAAATTACATCATTTGATTGAATTTCAAACGTAGTTATTGCACTAAAGGAATGTTTTCTTCCTTCCTATAGTCGTAAATGATAAATGTCTTTCGTTTCGTTCAAGTTGTAAAAAAAAAAAAAAAAAAAAAAAAGTAATGTAGATCCATACAAGCTGCTCCAATTGATCATGTACTGAAACAAGTAATTGAAGATTGCTCTTCTAAAACAGAGGCACAATCACAAGGCTCATACCCCTCCGCCAAAACTTCGAACATTACTTTTTGAATAGTATACTTGTGTTTTTGGCTGCATCAGGGGCGCACTTATGGGAGTCTACTCAAACCTGATCCCCTGCATTTTTTCAAACTCTGAATATCCCTGGATGGGCGCCTGTTTTATGATATTAATAGCGTATAAGGGAACAAAACCAAAGACAAGGCAATTACTAATTGAAAAAAAAAGTTAAATTAAATTATATGGGTCAGCATGTTGCAGCTGTCCGTTTGAGCTTTAAATCTTTTTCTTTCTTCTACTTTTCCTTGATAGAAAATGGATACAGGTGGGAGCAAATCTAGAGAAATGAAAAACAAGGACCATCCTAGTGGGTTGTCATGGATTGAGTATAGTGGCGGGTAGAGACCTGCGGCTATAAGTTGCTTAATCCTATGTCTAAATATGTCCCTGATTATATGTGGATATATACCGTACAAAGAATAACGAAAACTATCACTACTTGGTCTCAGGTGGAATCACACACAGCTTGAACGCAGAAAATAAGAACTTGATTTTTTTTAATTGAGCGTTTAAAGGCTAGATTCCACTATCACTGTTATCCCTTTATTGAAACCGGAAGTGGTAAATCTATTTCTTCTGCTTCCAATTTTGAATTTATAGTTTGGAAGTCTACCGTAGTGAGACGAGACTCACTTTATTGTGTGTGAATCTTATTAATAACATTTTTATGATATTGTATTTATGATATATAAATACAATATCATAAAATATATATGCGTATATATATTTACACGCACGTTAATTCAAGGCAAGAGTCATATTAACTGCTTATTTGTGCTAGGAATTTCTTTATGATTTGTTCTCTTAACAACAGAATTCACATTATGCATGTATTGATCTTAAAATTAATTTAATATACATATGTTAAATTCAATTTAAATACTGTACTCAGCTTCTGCAGCATTATAAAGATTATTTTGTTCTGTCGTTCTGTGAAAGAAACAAGAAGTGAATTGTACACTGGCAAAGGCTCCCTCATTCAATTTGCTCTCACGAGGGACACCCTCACCAAAAACCTAAAATCATTTCGGTACATGATGGTGAGGACAAATAAGTGTAAATATGAGTAAGGTGTAAATGTTATTTTTTGGTTGAGGGGAGGTGCGGAGGAGTTGATTGAGAATGAGGACAAATTAGAGTGAGTATAAAGGGGTTGAGTGAGGGTAACGATGTGATGAGCATTATTTAAGGGTTAGGGCGAGTATGAAAGAGTTAAGTGAGAGTGAAGCCATTACTGTCATTGAAGACTAAGGGCGAGTGAGTGTAAGTGTGAAAGAGTAGATTGAGCCTAAGTGTGAGGGGGTGGAAAAATGTTCGTTTCTGCACATGTGCTTATTGAACTTTTACACAATTTTTTGTACTAAATATATTTCTGTAAGTATATTTTGATTTTTACGGTACGTATGTTAATAGACTAACAGAACAAATATACGTTGGAAGAGCTGTATCGTAAAAGCTGGAAGGATAATTAATTTATAATACTTTCCAGGTTTTTCGCCTGTCCTTCAATTGGAGTGTATTAATATATATATATATATATATATATATATATATATATATATATATATATATATATATATCAAGAGTTATGCACTAAAAAAAGAAAAGGTAGATAAAGAAGAAATGTGAGACAAAGCATATTACGTAATCATCAAGAGTTATAGTATTCAAACATAATTGATTGAAAAAATATTATGCTGAAGAAGTTTAATGTACTGCATATTACTACCTTTAATGGTTAAGTAAGGGTATAGAGATACACATATTGCACTAAAATTAAATCTTCGCATAGTGTACGAATTTCTAGTATGCTTAATAGCAACATCTTTTCAGAAATAAAACATCATGTTGTCATCTCTACTGTTAGGATAAGTAGAATACAAGATGCGGACAGAGGTCTGGGTCCCTTAAAGTTTATTTGGACCTCTTGAATTCTGGATATCTTTGCTTGGATATATGACAATGAAATATATGTGCGTGAACAGGTTTTCCCAAAAGTTATTCAGTAATCGGCGCCGCTGATGTTTTCAATGATCGGCGTGTTTTGTGACAAGTATAAAAGATGGTGTTAATGGTGGAAGTTTCTAAAATAACAGCAAACCATGTAGAGTATTATTATTGTACAAATAACTTTTAATCTATATTAATAAATAAAATAATGTGTATCTGTAATTGTATGTGTATCTGTAATAAAATAATGTGTATCAGATTTTCGCATAGAAAGGAGTCACCTAATTTTGTCACCAAATTTTTCACCCAGTTCTAATCTTTATCAGTTCTAATCGCACACTAAGCTGTTCTTCCGATTTTCGATTCAAGGGGGATTGGAGGAGCTAAACTTTAAAGTACGGAAATATATTCGGTGAAAAATAATATCTGTGGGGTAGGCGACGCATATTAGTTTGCTATGTTACAGATTGCATGCTCCTAGAATCAAAAGGAAGAATGCCGAAGGAATTGGTCGTCGTTATGTAAAGTTATTTCACGAATTTCTTTACTTTCATAGATTCTGCACTTGCATTATTCTTACCGTGCGATGAAAGGGCCCTTCTCCTAATTTGCAATTTTTATAATGAAAATATACATATATCATGTCCTCTTCTGGCTGCACATTGTCAAAACAATATCTTAACAATGCACAAACTTCTCTATCCTTGGCGAGGGACCTAAAGGGTTCATTATCCAGAGAGAGCTCATGTAGTTCGGATCACACGTTAGGTCCACGTCTCATAATGTCTCGCTGCTGAACGGGACGCTAAATTAAAATCAATTCAATCCAACAACACAATCTGGACGGCTTCTAGATCCCATACAGTATCATGTTCGACAAGAAGTATGGGCATAGCCCTTCGACGAGAAATCTGAAAAATCCTCCTTGGGGAACTGAGCCGATTGGCGCAGCAGGTATCACCACTCCCACAACATGGGTGACATAAAAGGGGAAAATTTTCCAGGTTCTTGTACAGATGCGAGTCATTGCATAAGTAGTACTAATTACTTCAACCTAAACTGTACATTATTCCTGAAATAAGAAGCGAGAAAATAATTATATCTATCCGGAGTTTGTTCTAAAATGGTTTTCAAACAAAGTTGTCTAACAGAAATATGTATTGAAGTATGTACTATGTAATCAATTATAACCTATTATTTTAATATTATTTTTACTTCCTATAATCAATAACATTTCAGTTTACTAACGACTTTTCTTCATTTCTATTTTTTACCTTATTTTTTACTTTATTACTTCTGTTGAATATTACTTTCTATTACTTCTAAAATCTACTGACATACATCGCACCACAGCTTCTTTCAACAATGTACTACAGGATGAGATATCTACGGTAAGTTAATAAAGTAATTATTATACTAATAATTTCTGATTTTCTATTTCTTCAAATTATAGTCATACATCCTACAATTAACTTGACTTCATGGTGATAGTCGTAAAGCAACTTAAGCAAATTATGTTACTTAACTTTAACCAAATAACTTAAATACAGACCTTAAAGTTGACCAAGTTATATTGTTATTCGTATATAATTGATCTTAAAATTCGTGAACCACCCAGACTGCAATACCTAAAGTATTCTTCGACATAACATTACCTGCAATTTTGATAATATATCTGATTATCAATTCTATGAAGTATGCATTTAATTTTGTTCAGCGGTGAGAAAAATTTCATATTTTATTTTCATTTCAGCCTCTTTCAAAGAACTTTCTCCATGAAATGCGAATCTAAGATCCAGATCGTCTATGTTCTTAAGATGTATGTTGATAGTTTCTTTCATCACTTGTCTTCGGGATCAAAGGATGAATTTCGTTGTTAAATCAGTTCTTTGTAAGAAGATATTTTAATGTTAATGTTACTGTTGGTATGAATTTATATGTATCTCCTCAAATTAATTTCAAATCCTCGGATTCATCTTCTAAATTCTTATATTTAAGTTAATAAATGTTCCTGTCTAACAGATCAGATATAGAGTAAGATTGTATTTTTGTATCAAGTTGATTAAAGATTTTGGGAGGTCTATGTTTTTGGACGCTAAGTTATATATATTAACTTGTGTAATGTTCATATATTTCACACAAGTTTTTTTAAGAATTGTATTCTTTCTTTGTTGGATAGCTTGCAGGACTATAAGATGATTTAGTGATCCAACTTTTTTAGGTTTGTTCCATTCTTATGAATGAGATTTAATTTGACTGGCCACAATGCCATTTTAAACAACAGTCTAGGTACGTAAGATAATTGTTTTAGATCTTGTCCAAATTGAAGTTATCTTTCAGATTTGTGTGTCCTTAGAATCGCTAATTTCCCAACAACTTTTACCTGGTCTTATTCTATTTCTCTTTTTACATTACATAATTGTAACTGTTAAATATTCCATGAAGATTCATTTAAAATTATAATAAGGTATTTTTATGTATGAACTTTGTCCTACATTAACTGCCACTTTAGGTAATAAATCTTTTCTCTCATTCGGAGTTATACTGACATGAGCTTTAGAATACAAAAATGTAATTTTATAATTGTTGTCACGTAACATTTGATACAATGTATTAATCACAAATATGTTCCAAGAAGTTGTATTGGAAAAGTGATTGTCATTTGGAACATTTAAAGAGTCCGAGCATATTCCAAGGATCTTGATGTTGTGTTAGTTTATGTTTATTAAAGTTTGTCTAATGTCAAATGTCTCTCTTTCAAAGATGGATGTCCAGGATGGCAGTTTGTATTGTATTGCTGAGTTTAAAAGTTAGGATAAGTGCTCCAACCGGTTTGTTTGCTTGTTTTAAAACATCACTGAACATAAGTTTACATTCTCTTGGAAATTGTTCTATATTATATTGCCAAATATGGTTGTATATATCCTTCAAATTTTCATGTTTACGGAATTGAATGTATTTTGAAATTATAATCAGAACTGTGGTTAAGTTTGTTTCATACTGAAAAATAAATTCAGGACTGGTATGAGATTTAGATATTTTATTTCATAGTTGCATTAAGCCTGAGAGGCTCTGTATATCCAGGGAACTTTTCGAAGCATTATAACAGTTAAGTATTATTTTAATAGTTTCTGAAAATTGAAAATTTATCACTAAATAAAAAACGTATTCTTTGAAGTGAATTTAAAGCTTACTTGCCTACTGAAGACAATACTGTCTTAACTTTCACAAAAAAAAGTAAATGCCGAAGCAGCCAAATAGCAAAATAAATGAAACGGTATTTCCGAAAAAAAAAACACTTCAATTTCTGGAGCCAAAAAAGTTACTGTTTCAATTATATATAAAGTGTCCTTGTATAGTCAATAAGGATGAAAATCAGCACGAGAGAAAAAAACTCGGGCCCTTCTTTCGGAGAAACAATGAGCAGGAATACTACAATTTTATACGTATTGGAGTCTCTGCGCTCTACACAAAATCGAACTTTATTATTTTTTTGCTTGCAAAAAGAATGTAAGAATTTCTTGACTGTTTGTATTTTCAACATAATTTTTATAACCAAAGAAGTGAAATCTTCAGACGAGGTGAGCATTTGGCTACTTCTTCCTACATACGAACCTCATAAGTTACGTAGTTAAACATACCTCAAATCTTAAATTTGAAAGACTGATTTATCTGTAAAACAACAAACAATATTTAATAAAATCTATTTTAGTTTAAAAAGTACCTCATTTAGCACTTCACTGTCTAAATTACAATAAAATTTACAGATACAAGCTGAAGTGGAGCATATGAAAGTTATCGAACTAAAGGTAAGTGCCTTATCTCTAAAAATAAATAATTTAAAGATTAATGTTAATAATCATTTAAAAATAAACATTATTCAAGTAAAGTTTATAACAATCTAAGTAATATAAAAGTCAAACGTTTCAGACTGTCAGTCTATGCGTCACGATAATTCCTAATACTAAACGCCCACGTTAATAGCTGTCGCTATTGCCTGTCTGTTATCGCTTGCCTCCTGGCACAAATAGATGTCACTATCTGCATGTTATTGCTTGATTCTTGACAGAATTGCATGATTCTTATTCTTTGGTTAATGACGGAAAAATATGTCTCTGCGTCTCTGTTATCACTTGCTTCTTGACGCAAATAGATGTCTCTACGTGCACTATTGCTTACTACGTAATTACTTAAATAAGTGCAACATTGAGTAGAACTAAGGCCTTGAATAACTGCATAATTGCATTCGAAACAGTCAAGTTTCTTGGTATTCCGATAGATAATTTGTCCTGGTCTCAACATATTGCAAAATTATCTCCTGAATTATCCTCTGTAATTTTCCTACTAAGGTCACTCGTTCCCATTTTAAGCATTAAAAGCAGCAGTAACAGCTTACCATGTATTATTCTACAGCAAAATCAGATATGGAATAGTCTTTTGGGTTCATCCACTGAATTTAAGAAAGTTTATATACTCCAGAATAAAATTATAAGAATAATCGTCAATACTTCATATTATACTTCTTGCATAACGCTATTCAAAGACCTCATTATTCATCCATCTCCTTCATTGTGAACATTATTTTTGGTCCACAAGAAACAAGAACTGTATAAAAATCTCAGATAAACATGGATATAATACGAAAACGAAATTACACCTCCAAGTTTTTTCTTCATAATACAATTTTGTTTCCGAAAACAATTGCACACAAAGGTGAACAACTCTTTAACTCATTGCCTAATCAAATTGTCTCTTACTAAACATGAAAGTTTCAAAAAGTTAGTACGTACTCTGTTGCTAAAACACTGCTTTTAGAGAGTAAAGGAATACTTGCTAATTGATGTAGGTTCTGCTAAGTCGTAAATGTAATTTTTGTCCATATTATATTTTCGTATTTTGTAAAGAAAATCTAATTTTCTGTATAGAGAAACTACAGTATTTTATCATGTTTTATATCATCTAGAAAAATATTGTAAGAGTAGTTATGTTTATAATATAATATGAATATACATTTGTATAATCACATCATTGACATACTCTATAGCATATGGCAATCAGCCAATATAGATAGTCAATGAATGGAATAAAATTTAATTCACGTTGGTATGGTGTTTGGTGCGTGTTCTAAGAAAAATAGATAGAAGTGTCACGTGTACATCACATGAAGGAGTTTAGTTTGTATGGTGTGATATTTTCTCAATATTGAAACTGAAAGTGTTATAAATCTACTACCGCTTCCAGTTTTCGTAGAGTGTTAAGGATGGCGACGAAAGTATTCTTGGGACGCTTAATTAATTGCACAAAAATTGCTTCTCGTTATCTTTTATCGTTTTTGCTCTATAGCAACAAATTTTAAAACCAGAAGTGGTTGAACTCCGTTAGTTCCGGATTGAATAGAGGGTTAATAGAGATTATAGAAGATGATATCTATTCTTAAAATTAAATTGATTCCGAAAATCCAGTTCTCGCTTTCTCTTATTTCTTTTCCTCTAAGTAGACCAATATTGGAACAGAAAGTTGTATTTTATTTTCTATCAATTCTTGTTTTAGTAGAGAGTTAAGGTTGCAGATGAAATATATTCTTGAGACGTTTAATCGAGGACAGGAAACCGCTTCTTGCTATCTATAACCGTTCTTGCTCCATAGTGATCAATGCTAAAATCGGAAATGGTTGATTTCTACCATTTCCGGTTTGACCATCAACGAACTCGATTTCTAACTTTTAACCCTCTAAATTCTAACCAATATTGATGGTGATCCATTAAGTAGGGCTTGAGATTTCTTGTCTCCTGGGCGGACACATAGACAAAAAGAGTAAATATACTAGTATCAACGATTTTTGATAGTCCAAACTCCTTAAAAGTTGTAAAACGTAAGCAGTTAAAGCTTTTAATAGCATTCGAGATACACATCGAGCCGAGTGAGTCTATGCAATACAATTAAGCTTAGAGTTATTTAAGCTATTTCATGGACAAGTAGTAGATCAATAGGTATAAACTACTCTTAGAATAACATATAAAAAAACAAATGCTCAGTTTCGCGGGCCCTAATACCAATCTACCCCCACAGGATGCTTGTTCTATCAATTGATCTACATAGGGTGCGAAATCATCACAATTTAAGGGTAGGAAAGGGGAGAAAAGAAATGTAAAGAAAAGACCATACTGGACTGTGTCGATGAAGAGAGTTTACATATTTCGACATCCATAATTATTACATTATGTGAGATTAGGATTATCACTTATCACTAGATCATGCGTTGTTTATATGTCAAGTAGTATAATTAATATGCAAACTTGGGACAAATGTCACTTTATACATTCCCCAATAACTTATAAGTGAAAATTGGGACAATTTAATTCCAAATGTATTAATTGGAAGGAAAATATCTCCTACTCACATCAGGATATCTCACTCTGGACTATATATGAGTCAAACACCAGTAGGCGTGAACAATGACGGAATAACACAAAATCTAGTCGCTTGCAATGTGTATAGACTATTTCTACTGTTACTGTTACGAAACCAAACAGTAAATTCATTGGTTGAAAGTTGCCTATTAACTGCAGAAATGCATTTTTTTAAATAAAGAAGTTTTCGGATCTCTATACCATAAGGATGCTATTGACAGAAGGCAATATCTATAACTACTGACGAAAATTTGAACTTGAGACTTTTTTTTTACCAGGTTTTTAAATTTATGAACGGTGAAGAAAATGCAAAATAATAGCGAAATAAAAGCTGATATAACGGTTATAAGATTCAACATAGTAAAATATAGTATGTAAATATTTGCAAACAAAATAATACTATATATACCTAGGTATAGCTGTTGTCAATATGTTCATTCCCGAGAAATTCACTTTTCTTGTATACACGACTCCAAAAGTGTATTACTACCTGAAATTCTCCCTTTCCTGCAATAGTAAGCAAACCAAAAACAGGGTCGTTGGGTTGGTTGAGAATTAGAAAAGCTTGGAATACACCACAATTTTGTTACAAATATAGCAATGTGGCTAACTGCATATAACAGAATAAAATAAATTGTTAAGAATGACGATTTTATTATCGTGAGGAGAATGGATGGCAAAAAGATACAAAATGATCTTACTTAAGCAGTTCAAACAAGACGAATGATAAGAAATATATATCAGACGAAAGCAGTTTCTCTCCTTTCTCAAAAAAAATCTCGTATAAAATGAAAAAGGCTACATAATGTAAAGGGTTAATATAAAAGCCTAACAGCACAAAAACAAACATCCACACGAAACGTAAAGAGAGACATAATACAAAATAAGGGACGAAAGTGAAGTAGCAGACTTGCGTACCTTCCATGCAAAATAAAGAGATGAGACCCTAGTTGTAAACTCAATTGTTATAACAATAATAATATTAATTATAATAACTAGCAAACCCGCACGTCCTGCACAAGCGTAGGACATTATTGTTGTCTGAATGATTGAATATGATTCAAAATTTAAAATATTTATGGCTATTTATTCTTATATATTAGTCTCCCCTTCCCCTCCTCATACCCTAAGTTCTACCGTCAAAGGGATATGATAGAAACCACCCCAGGTCCAAACCTCATCTATGTTGGTAATTTGATTAAGATCGGTTCGCTGATTTAAGCTTGATGAAGTCACGAAGACAGTCCTTTATTTCTATTTTTTTACGTATACGTTCCCCTTTTCCCAACTCTACATTGTGACATCAAAATAAAACGATGAAAACATTGTAGGTTCGAACCTTATCTATCTTGAAAGTTTGATCGAGATCGGTCGGGTGGTTTAAGAGTTAAGTTTTATTCATTTTCATATATTTACCCTCCCGCCCCTAAGTTCTACCATCAAAATGAAAAAAATAAGAAACTTCCCACTTTCGAACTTCATCTATGTTGAAATTTTGATTCAGATGGATCGGATGGTTCAAGAGTTATTAACTCACGAACATAGTCACTTTTATTTTTAAATTTATTGGTTTTTGTATATCTTCCCCTCCTCCTCATCCCCTACGGTATTTCGTAAAAGTGAAGTGGCCAAATCCATTCCAGATACAAACTTCATCTATGTTGAAAATTTGATAGAGATTGGTCGTTTGGTTCAAGAGTTATTAAGTTTTATTTATTTTTTATAATTCCCCCTCGTCCTCATCCCCTAAGATCTACCGTAAATGTGAATACTAAAAACACTTCCAGACCAGAATTGCATCTACGTCAAAACTTTGATCGAAATCGGTCGGATGGTTCAAGAGATTAAGAGTCACAAACATAGTCACTTTCAATTTGGATCTGAAGTTTTTTGTTCACAGACACCGCTATTAATATATACATAATTATTATTACTATTATTAATATTATTATTAAAAATTCGTTTCCTTTTCAAAATTTTTGACTCTGCCTAAGATCGTATGTGCATATAGCGGTTATGTGTGCACTTTTTGTCAATGAGCGGTCTCAAAGGTGAAAAGAGATAGAAATCTCCGAGAGTGAGGAAAGAAAAAACTTTCTTAACATAAATTATAGGAGAAGAGTTCGAAGCACTTGCTTTTGACAGGTGTTTTTTTTTTCAGAAACAGAAAAGTTCTGGTGGCTAATAAGTTACAGTATTTAATATTGCAAATTTGCAAGGGATTTATTTATATTGCGATTTGTGGGTATAAAGAAATTGACATTAGAAGACATTATTGTAAAAATTAAGGTTTATTTCTTCATCCATCGCAAGTCTTAGGGCCCCCCTATACCTCACCCCCGAATATCGATATCAAAACTTTAGGGTATTGATATATCGATATTGATATATTTGCGATATCAAATATTGATATATGTCGATAACAATATAGACGATATCGATACATCAACATATCGCACAGCCCTAGGTAAGAGAAATAATGCAATACTACTACTACTACTACTACTACTACTACTAATAATAATAATAATAATAATAATAATAATAATAATAATAATAATAATAATAATAATAATAAAGTAACATTCATTAAGTTACTTTAAAAAGGAATGCGAAAGGACTAGCTTCAGCTTTGGAAGAAACCGGCTTCTTCTTGTAAGTTATAATAGTGCTTACTATGTTATTATTTTTTTACCTGAATTTTACGTTATTTCACTTATTAGTGGGTACTGATTTGTCTCTAGGTCGTCGAATAAATGAATTTCGTTGTGCATTTTGGTGTAAATAACCTTTCAGGAAGAAGCAGGTTCGTTCCAAAGCTGAAGTTAGTAACATTTATAGTTTAGTTTCATGTGGCATGATAGTGTACGGGTAACGTAGCAGATTTACAGACAGTACACTTGTTTGACCTAGGTTCAAATCCTGAAGGTTTTTTTTTTTTTTGTAACAAAGCGATCTTGAAAAATTGACTGCTCATCCTGGACGAGCAATTCTTATGAATGTGGAAGCAAACATTTGTGTCATGATATAGACGATTTACGAATATTGGTTGGTAAAGAGCAAGGAAATTACCAGGACATTTGAAACGCTTCATTGATCTGCAGTATACACTTTTCGTGTAATCGTTCTCAGAAAGAATCCCCACACCATTTGTTAAGCAAAGTTTCGGTAGAGCAATCGGTGGAGTAGTGGTTATCATCCAAGACTTCCACGTGGAAAATCTCGGATCGATTCCCCCAGGTAGTATCGGGGTTTGGTCCAACGCCTTTCTAATTCTCAACCATTACAACGACCCTGTTTTGGGTTGCCTACTATTGCAGGAAAGGTGGAATTGGTAGTGGTAATGCACTTTTGGAGTTATCCATACATTACATACCTGTGCATAGTTGACTTGTTGATGTATAGATAAGTTCTTCGATTTTCTTTCAAAGTTTTCTTGTTAGCATTGATGTTCCTAAAGTCATAGTTCTTACTATTTGTTACTTTTATCTTTATTTATGGAAAATTAAATAGTAAGTGGCTAAGAAAATTTTGACCGTATACTATAATTGTAGTAAGAAATAATCTGAAAAATTGTTTATTTCTCATAGTATTTATATATGAATATATAGTTGCAAATACCACTTAAAGAAAGGCATCTTAAAAATACTAAGGTAATACACTAACAAAAATGTGCTTAACCTTTCCTGTTATAATTAATTTTATTCTATTTGACAAACACTCAAAAGATGCGATACCTCATAACATAATCAGTCATATAATGAAGTGTGAGGAAAACAATTGTTTTTGTTACTAATCAAATGCAAAAGCAGTTTGTGATAAAGATAACACGATGCAATATAGGGTTAAGTGTCAACATAAAATAGATATTCCACTTTTTCTTTTGTAAATAGTTCAAAGATGAGTCTAAGTGAAAACGACATAACTTACATTAACCACAAATTTCTTAATTCCTTAAAAGTGAATATATATGTTCTGATATTAATTCTGTTTTAGCAACAAGTTACAGAGTTGTTCAAGAAATCCCAACAGCCTATACTGATATTGTTATTACAACTCAATCAATGCATACACAAAATAAAAATTTAACCCTCCTGCCTTTAGAAACTTCCGGAAGATAGACTTGTAATTATGTAGCTATCTCAACATTCTGCTATATTGGTTCATGCGTGTATTGGTATTTTAAAAAAAACAAATACAGTGCATAAAACCTATATCTAGAATCCTCTTATTGTAGATTCATATCTAAATGATTTAAAAGAAGGATAAATGCTACGTTTGAATAGCTCTTAATCCCAGTGTCAGCAAAATAAGCCAGAAGAGCTCGCAGTTACAATGCTAGTGTAAAATTGATCCTACAAATTTTTGAGATAGTCGAGATCTTCATTGCGTCAGGTAGGACTCAACTTGGACTGGCTGAAATAGCAACTTTCAACGTTTAGCCCAGTCGTGACAGAGCTATAGCTTTCCATATTTTAAGTAGCAGCGTAAAGTCGGTTCTACAAGTTCTGGGAAGGTATAAAACTGTTGTTATTAGGCTATTTCATACGCACTAAGTTCCTAGCTCCATCAATTCAAATGAAGTACTATCTGTCCAATAATAATTTGGATTAGCACAAACATTTGTATCGTTAACTTCACACCAGAAGCTTCAAGGGGAAACCAGAATCGGAGGGTGACTAGCAAAAAAGTCTGAAATCATAACAGAGTTTTGAAAAGGAATCCTAGCCCCTTAAGTGGGTAACCCGCCTTAAGACGCTACACGATATGTATAGTTTGTATTTTAACCCGTCTAAAGACGCAAGTTTTGTTTTGCTATTCCTGTAAATTAAGGATCCCGTCTAAAGACGCTAATCCATTTCTTTACGATTTGAAACTTTGGTTGAACATTTTAGAATATTTTTCATTGGCAACTTTTTCATATTGTAAAACTTTGTTCCATATAGGTATAGATAGAGCGTTAATAAAAAGTGTGTCCGAAATCGAACTCCCACTACTAATTGTATTATAAAATTTCTCTATAAAAGTATTTTCACAAAATACTGGAGAAATTAATCTCTCTAGTATCAAAGGTTAGTTATAGGTGGTCTTTTACCGTAAAATCGCAGACAGGATCTCTGCAGAGATCCGAAGCAGGCTAGGCAAAGTGGTATTAGATGCCTAAAGCTCCAAGCAAGCAGTGGGGAAGGTTAGTTGGCTAACAGAGCCCCGAAGCAGGCTAAGCGGCTGAGGTTAGTATTCCCAGTCAGAGCCCCCGCAGCAGACTAAGCCAGGAGAAAAGATAGGCGTAGTCCCGAAGCAGACTAGAGGCCCTGGGGTAAGGTTACTCCTAATGTTCCGAAGCAAACAATAGGAGGGACACCAGAAAACTGGTACAGGAGAATGGTACAGAATTGCCGTTGTCCATCCAATTTATAGCGTTCCTTGGGTGGCGCTGGCGCTGTTGCTCCGATGTCGTCTTCTGCTCCGTGGGAGTGGCTAGAAGCCATCGTCTGCAAGTGATTGTAGATCCATCTGGTTTGAAACCTTCTTGCCAAACCACGTGGGGGTGTTTGTAAACACTGACATGTGGAATTGTTTGTTTACAACATCACATGGGACATTACAATATGATATGGCATTTCGTATTCGGAGTAAAATGGCAGCCTGCAGCAGAAATTCTGGACGTCTCTCTGATGAAGGAATAGCTTAGATTCTGCTTAGAAGTGGGGATAGTGATTATAATGAGTCTCTGGATGATGATAATGATCTTAGCTTGGAATTCAGTACTTCCAGTGAGTCTACTGAGTCCTTCCATGATGATAGTAACAATGATATGTGGTCGGATGTTGTGTCAGAAAGACCCCGATTTGTGTTCAAGGGAAATGCTGGCGTGAAAATGCAGGTAAATGATTATAGTGACCTATTGTGCATTTTTTAGAAAATTTTTACAATGAGTTATGTGAACTCATTGTTGAGGAAACAAATCGATATGCTCGGCAGAAGATTGGCCAAAAACAGTACTCAGGAAAAATGAAACCTAGATCTCGCGATAAGGCTTGGGTGGATAGAACAGTAAATGAATTGAAAGCATTTCTCGATTTACTTATTTTGCAAGGTATACTCGGGAAACCAACAAATCAGGTGTATTTTTCACGAAATAAAGTTCTTGAAACACCAGTGTTTGGTGAAATCATGTCACAGAAACGCTTTCTTTTGCTGACTGACTTCTTGCACTTCAGTAACAATGAAGCACCAAGTGAAAATGACTCTAATACTCGTCTGAGAAAAATCTTGCCTGTATTGACAGATCTTGTTGAAAAGTTCAAAACATTTTATGTGCCAGATGAATGTATTGTAGTTGATGAATCTCTGCTTTTATCGAAGGGTCGTCTATCATGGAAGACATACATTCCAATCAAGAGATCGCGATTTGGCATAAAATCGTATGAACTTTGTGAATCAAAGTCAGGTTACATATGGAACATTATTGTACACACAGGAGAAACCACTAGTAAGAAAAACATTATTGCTAGCTCTAACATTAAACATTTAGATAAACCTGCACACATTGTTCTACTCTTGATGGAAGAGTTGTTGAACCAAGGGTATTTTCCGTGTGTTGATAATTGTTACACATCTTACCCTTGGTTTGAATTTCCGGTAGATCATGAAACGGATGCTGTGGGAACTGTGCGCGCTTCCAGAAAAGATCTTCCAAAGGAAATAATTACAAAAAAATTGAAAAAGGGAGAATCTGTGGCTGCACGGAAAGGAAAAGTTATGTTGCTCAATTAAAGGGACCAAACATGTACGCATGATGAGCACTGTCCATGATGATTCCATGGAGGTCACTGTGAGAAGAGGAAAGGAACATGTAAAACCACAAGTTTGTATTGAATATTCAAAAGGAATAGGAGGTGTTGACAGGAAAGATCAGTGTTTACAACCCTATTCTATTGCACGAAAGCAAATGAAAAAGTATTACCAAAAACAGTTTCGTCAGCTTCTGGATTGCACCATTTTCAATGCCTTCGTGATTTACAGCAAAATGGATGGATCTATGTCACAACTACAATTTAGAATTTAACTTGTTAGCAGATTACTTTCAGCATATTCCAGTGCAGATGAGAAAGCAGCTGTAGGCAGACCATCCACAGAAGTGTCCTACTCGACTATCAGGGAGGCACTTTTCATCATGCACACCAACTTCGGCTACGAAGCGACACGTACACAGAAGATGTACTCTTAGTGCGATACAAAAGGTTGACGAAAGAAAACCAATAAGGAAAGAGACTGTGTACATGTGTGACATTTGTGATATGGCTTTATGTGCAGCGTCATGTTTCAAGATTTACCACACAGAGAGAAAACTGAAATAAACCACATTTCCGAACGAGATGTACCAGCAAACAACTTGTACACAACTTTTATTACTGGATTGTTTGCTTATTAGGTGAGGTTAGGCTAACCTAACCTAACTTTTAGAACAGGTTAGGCCAAATTTGTATAAGTAATAACTCTGCAGAACATTGCAATTACAACTAAATGTCATATAATTACATCATGTATGTTATACTTTTAAAAAAATAAAGAAAGAAAGAAAGAAAATTTGATTAATTTTTTTGGAGAAAAATACTCATTTTGCGGTTCGACTCATACTACGTAATTACACACTTAAGGGGCTAGAGATGAAGTGGGGAGGAGAGCAAAAAAAAACTGCCTCTATTTTAAACCAATATCGCTTCCATGCATACAAAGCTTTGCCCGAATTATTTTATTAATGCATTTATTTACAGCAATTGGTCATATTTTAGCATCAAATTATGTTGATTATGATCTGAATTAATTTTAAAATTTCCTTATCAAGGGCGTTGATTTTAATCCCTTTAGATATTCAGCTTACTTCGGTATTCAGCAGAGTGAATTAAATCAATTGAAGTATCATGTCATTTGTTGTTAATTCACTCTTCGTATCGTTGCAGATGTTACTTGTTAACACATTCATTGAAATCACCACGGTAAATGCATTCTAATCAGATAGGAAAAAGGAATATCAAAAGAGGGTTCATTAACCGAAGGAATGGCGCATCTACAGCTACTTCACGTGGAATAAAAGATTTTCTCTCTCTCTCTCTCTTCCGAAAGAAAGTTGGAAGTCTTCGGCAACTTTTCACTCTCTTTTGAAGATAATGACTTCTATTTACTATAAGCATTAAAAATAATCCCACACATCATTCATTGTTTTATTTAATAGTGTGACGTTTCTTTCTTTTTCACACAAATTATTCAGTCTCTGTCTGACATATAACAAATCTAAAGATAATAGCAGATTTTGCATACGGCGATAACCAGCTACAATCATTATAAAATTTTCTTGCAGTACACGATATCTAGATTCGAATTCCAACACACTCAGTTCATATGATATTCTCAATAATAAAAGGCAAACTGTCAATTTGTGCTTCACATTATTTCCAAACAATTAAGATACGCTAATAGATGTCGCTACCTGTGCTATAAATAAATGTAAATAATTAGAGCTTTTAATTAAACATGATTTTAACGTTTAGTACGTATAGAATGGATTGAAGGTTAGGGGAGAATAACTAATATTTCTAAATGAGAGTAGCAGAGCCGCAATCACGAAGATACATGAAAGCAAATCAAGTTTCAATGGGGCAACAGCAAAAGTATCTTTCCCATGATTCCTATAACTTCATTAGAGCCAGTACTCTTGCTCGTATCACAAACGCCTGGACAGATGAAACCCAATTTACACCTAACATTTCAACCAAAAGACGAGAGTTGGTAATCCTGTAAAGCACTGAAACAGGTTTTTGTTGCACAGTTGATGTACGTGAAATGTCTTCGATTTGTGATTAATATCTATTGTTTCGAGGATGTTATCCAATGAGTGTCATATATTAATTCATAATTTGTTACCGCGTATATAATGTAACATTTCACTACATATTGCAAATAAGAAGAAAGGAAAAAACACTTATCATACAAGAGTTAGCAAATGGTTGAAATTAACTTTAAATATCAAATATGGAACAATTGCAGGAAATGATTTCTGAAGGAATTGAGATAAATCTTTAACTCCATTCATGGACTGCTCCAATTCCCCCTCAATCTTGTCATTCGAATATCTCTTCCCTTCTCCACAGGAGAAGATTTTGCATATCACACTGAATATAGACTAAAATTGAAGCTGAAGAATGTTAAAATTTTCGGACGAAAGGTGATTCAAACCCGGGCCGCTCGGGTAAGAATCCAAGATGATAATCATTTACCTACTTCGATCACTTACTAGATGTTGTACGAAAACTATTAGCTAGTTGAAAAACTTTCATGTGAAACTTGAATAAGATACTAAGGCCTGCATGAGGAGATTATTATTAGTTGAGTTGCTCATCATTTCCTCCTTTAGCTCAGAAACAGGTTTAGTAGACCTTCCTCAATCAGGAAAATGTCGCAAAACGTTCATTAAGTTAAGACTGAAGTTTTAATGTTGGTTCCGCAGCCTAGGAAGATGAAAAGATGACAGGTGTAGTTTTGTAATTTCTTAAACTGTATCAAGATGTGCAAGAGAACTCCCTCGTGGCTAAGCGATTAGCATACGTACCTTTTGCGCGGGAGACAGGATTCGATTCCCGGTGGAAGCTCACGTGGTTCTGATCCCACGTTTAACTGTGGATCAATTTCTCACATAGCTTTGCTGCTGAAAGAAACGCTAAATTCAAAATCAAATCAAGAAATGCAGGAATATTAGTTAAATTTCGAGATATTTTAAAGTAGAATATCTGCAAAAGGTATGTCCTGAGAAACTATAGTTTAATTTTTCAACTTTAAATGATGGATTTGTAGCGCAGTGGCATCGAACGAAACTGCCAAATTGTAGTCCTGGATTTCAGCCTCGTCATGTCAATTAATTTTGTTCATCAAATTCTATTGTTTAGGTAATGCTTATTGTTATTATTATTATTATTATTATTATTAGTAGTAGTAGTAGTAGTAGTAGTAGTAGTAGTAGTAGTAGTAGTAGTAGTAGTAGTATTATTAACGATCATTCTAACACCCAACATTTCACGGATTCAAACGGCCTTACATTAGTTACTATAACATAAAATAAACTATGAGTTGTGCGAAAACTACGTTATACGTTGCAAGAACTGTGACTCCCAATTATTAGCCGTAAACTCACTCATGTCTGACGGTAAATAAAACCTAGCGTGAAGCAAAAATACACTTCATACAAAATTCAAAATAGATGACGAAGCAAGAAGTGATCGCGAGCTAAGCGCGTTTTCTACTTGAGGAAAATATTACTATTTTTCTTAGGTCTATATTTTCTGAGAACATAGAAAGCTATTAAATATATCTTTTCTTAGTGCATAGAAAAGATAAATAAATAACGATTCTTAGTATAGAAAGTAATAAAAATATTATAACTATATATCTATTAACTTGCCCTCTATTATCGTCTTGTAATTTATAAATAGTAAAATAAGTTTGCTAGTGTGCTGATGCAGTTGTAGCAAGAATTAATATCAGTAAAAACAATTAAGGTAATTTTGCAATAATGAATTCTGGGGCAAGGCAACTCAGTAATAGTGCACTTACCTCTCCTAGTTCAATTTCCGGCCAAATAAGTTTGCAGTGGACAACATTGTGTCCGTGTGTTTCCTAGAGTACTTCCGTTTCCCCCACATTTTCATTTCACAAATTATTCCATCATTATTCACTTGCCTTAATTATCCGTCTCCTTTAGCGTAACGGGCATAATCGTGGGATGTTAACTGAAAGATTTCATTGTGGAATGGTGAGTTCTAAAATCGAGAGGAATGTCCATTAAAAATAACTAAATGTAATTGCCTTCATTTTATAGTCCAAAGTGCAGTAAAAAATTATACTTTTGAGCTCAGGGGAGTGGCGGATCGGGAGGGTAGAAACGGAGGCTGAAAACATTTATATGCATAGGGTAAATCTAATGGCAGCAAAAAGGATTAAAGTAGTCTAAATATAACTCAAGGCTGGGAGAGTAACTAAAAGACGTTTGCATATATCACTGTCCAAATTTGAAATTCTCAAATATAGTGTTTGATATGTATTAAAATTCATTTAACTTTATTTTTTCCTCTTTTGGACTATGTTCAATGTGTTTGCCGATTTGGAGTTTTGTGTCCTATTCAACACTGAGACTGTATGAGACGTAAACTTACAGTCTCACGTGGGATTCGAATCAAACGAGCTCCCATCAGAAAATCGAATGAGGCTCTCCCGAAGACACATACTCTAACTATATAGCCACAAGAGAATTCAATGTTCTATCTAACCAGGAGTACGAGTTTTCTCAACTTAAAGTGGGTTTGTGAATAACCTGAAAACAGATTTAGTTTCTCCAAAAGTGTGACATATTCCAAAGTTGTAGGTGCCAATGTGCAAAAATAGTGAAGTTACGATTTTGATTTGATTTTGAGGTTAACGTCCCTTTGAGCAGCGGGGCTATATGAGACGGGTCCTACTGATTAACGTGGAATCCGGACCACACGAGCTCCCGCCGGGAATCGAACCCGGGTCTCCCATATCAAAGGCGCGTACGCTAACCGCTTAGCAACGAAGGATCTCTAGACAAGTTACGGAACATTAACGATTTGAGAAAAGTGAGAGCACACAATGGTAAAACTGTAAGATAAATTCAAAGAATCAAATATAGTTTAGCAATCTATAAGAAATTTTAGTAGTTTCATTCATACAGGCTATCTATCATGAAAGCTATCTAAAAGCATTATCATCAAGTGCTGTAGATAATACAGTGTTGCCAAGTCGTTATGCACTTTTTATTTCCAATTGCCTCTGCATCCTGTTACTACAAATACAAGAGGACTGCATAGTGGTGAAGAGTTATTCGGGGGGAATTTATTGATACAATTTTGATACACATTGGCAAAGAATGGTTTCTGACGAAAGTACTTCTAAAGAGAGTTATACTAGTCAAGTACAAAAATATGTACACAGACACATTAGTGTTGTCAGCATATAGCATAAACTGATATACATTTTTTCTGTCATAAGATAAGACAAACTGTTTCTGAACGATAATTCGCTCCCGAACCTAGATATAATTTTAGAATTTTCTTATCGGCCTTAGTTTCCATGTGAAGCTATATGCGTATTGTAGCTTAAGCTTTTACAGTATGCCTACAGTATAATTTTATTTATTTTTCATTAGAACATGATCTTGCAACAATAGTACCTAATGTAAAGTGTTAGTATACAAAGGAATCAAGGGGAGCGCGTTGACACTCTTGATTAGTACGCTCTCTTCTATTGCCGGGGTTGCAAATTCGAAGCCCGTTCGGACGATGTAGGTTTTTTGAATACTACTAAACTGTGTTTCGGAACCCACGTTTAGATGTTCCGTCTGGTATAGCCTAATGCGAAACAGAAGGTTAAACTGTAAAATAAAATTAAACAAAGAATTTAAAGCAATGAGCAACGTAGAAGTAAATAAAAGTTAAGAAATATACCTAAAAATGTTATCTTCCCGATTACCTGTTGCACTTTGCCTCAGGAACGTATCGTTATAATGCACAGCAGCAGTTGGACAGCATTGCTGCATAGGAAATGCAGTTTAAGTGACATGTTATATCCCATACAGTGGTAGGATCTCACAAACTTAGGGCTATGTACAATGTCACAATAATTCTCTCATTATGGTTGCCTACAAAATTCATGCAGATACTTGCAAAGAACAACCTACTGTTCTCTCAACAGCGCTGAAAAGTTAACGATATACAATTTCAAAATCAATAAGAAGGAAGTTCACCACATTTTTATGTTCCGGCAACAGTTCACTGTGAGCAGGCCATTTTTTCCACAATAGTATTTTCTTCTGTCCATGCTGTCCCACTCGCATAGAAAGCAGCAGTAATTTGTGTACTCTAGCTGCATGCCAAGCAGATTATAATTACATTTAGATCTCTACACATATTCCATTTGTATTTTTCATATTGAGTAAGTGTGAGAAGCAGTTACAAAGTCTAATAAATTTCCTTAACGTTGCCTGCCTGAGAAATCACGGTAGAAGGAATTTTTTCCTGTTGTGGAGAAAATTCTATTTTGAGACTAACTTTACTGGAGACACCACTCATTTACATTGTGGACATGACTAATTTCTAAGTACCTTACACCAAGTGAAGAGGCGCGGTAGCGTATTTGGTAAGGTACCCTGAGTTCAATCCCCAGTGGAGGAGACTCTAAAGTTCGCCTTCCATTGTGATGTTGGTGCCTAGGACAACCTGAATATGGTCGCTGTGTGGTGCTGACCACTCACACTACGTGCCATAGTTCAGGAAGTGTGTGAAAGTGACTTTACCTTCAACGGCCCGTGAGCTTATTAGGCCTGACCCGCATAGGAGTCGCCACTTACTTTTTACACGACAAGTAAAAAAATATTAAATGGTCAATAAAGAAAGGAGTTCACTGCAGAGCTTCCAGATTATTTCTAATAAAAAAGCGGAATAGTTGTAATAAGTGTTCCATCCTGGAAAGGAGAATAAAAACTTTTGGAGTGACATAGATGGATATAAATTGATACATGTTGGTTGATTGATTATTTTGGAGTTTAGCGTTCTCTTCAGCACTGAAGCTATATGAAACGAAGACCTATAGCTTAATGTGGGACCCGAACCACATGAGTATCCTCCAAGAAAAGAACCTGAGTTTCCTATGTCGCAATAATATACTATTGGAAACACAAAAAATTAATCATACTATATCAAAAGTGAAAATAATCCAGGTAGAATTTCGAATCATTATTTGCTTGCTAATCCAAATTATCACGAAGGAAAAATAAGAACACTTTCTTAGTCTAAAATTTCTGAATTTAATAACACCTGATGTGCGTTTAAACTCTTTTTTAAGCGTTTAGGGAACGAATGAATATTCTTAAATTACATTTTATATTGATTTACCAGTGAAAGATTACTGTGAATTCAAATATGCGAAGCCACAAGCAAATATGCAAGTGTGACGGTTATAATTCAAAATTATAAAATAACAATAAGTAGAGAAGAGTCAATTTCAAATCACGTGCGGTACTTTTAAGAGACACAACATCCACGAGGAGTCAGTAAACTAGTTTCCCACAATCTTGCTTGAAGCTTCCTCATGTGTTTATAGTCTGCAAATGCGTCTTCGCATGGGTTCGACTCTCGATAGGGACAACTGGGATTTAGATTATACAGTAAACAGTTGGTCCACGTTTTGGTGGTGAAAAGGAATGTGATATGAATTAATCATTTGCTTTAGAAACGAACGAAAATGAATATGTACCTGTTCCACTGCATCATGAAAATATTAGTGTCTCTATTTTAGAAATAAATAAATAAATATACGATAAACGAAATTAAACTAGTTAATATTTCACTATTATTTAGTTTCTGTTTCCTTTTAAATTTCACTCATAATTATGTACAATATGTAAATAAGTATGTAACCGAATGATATTTATAGAATCGATTGAGAAGGGAACACGGTGGCTCATTGGCAGAGCGCTCATCCCTGACTTTGATGGGAGGATGAGTGGAGTCCCTACTTTGATTCCCGTCGGGGGGCGGATGGGGGGGAGGATGAGTGGATCAGTGGTAGATCGTTCACTTCCGGTGCTTGGGGTCTCTGATTCGATACCTGCTCGCGCCGTGTGGACTTTGTGGTGGACAAACACCGTGTTCTTGGGTTATCTCGGGGTTCTCCCTTTTCCTCCCACTTTCTTTATTCCACCATTTTCATTCATTTCTCAGCATAACCGTGGGACGTAAAACTGAAAGATTTCATTTCATTTATTTTGATTCCCGTCAACGTGAGTTTGTGTTAGACAATATCGTGTTAGGGATTTTCTCCAGGTTCTTCTGCTTCCATCCACATTCTCATCCACCAATTACTCTATAATTAAATTAATCCATCTCTATTCACCTAAAAAGCAAAAGCAATAGGACGTATAACTGAAAATTTCATTTCATTTACCGATTGAGAAAATCCAATTGAAAAAACAAGTTGAGTAGTATTGGCAAGATCAATAGTCTTTCACTTTTTGAATAATTTGAATTCTTTGTGCTGAATAATGTATGTAAAGTTAAGTTAAATAGTTCTGTATGAAGGACATTTATATATTGGATATATGATTATGCAATAGCAACTTTTTCCTGCAATATTTGCAACTAATAACATAATTTAAAGAATGCCTTCAAAATAAAATATAACTGGAGGTCCTAAAGCCAGGTGTTGATTTTACTATGTGCAGGCGGTGATGGTGCAAAGCTGGTTTCACCACCATTCCCGATGTTTCTCTGGTAGTGAAACTTTAGAGCCGCCACTGGCTGCAAGTACAGAAAGTTGCATAGATAATCTTATCTAGGTGGTAGCATTAGCTCTAATACTCCAAATAGTCTACTAAATACAAAGAATACGCTTTTGTTGATGCATGGTAGTAATTTCGAAGCAGTATCGGAAAGAACCCGCTTCTCATCTCATGTTAGCAATGTCTTCAGAAATGGATCTTTCCCTTGACGAGACAACAAAGAAATATAGCAATTCGGAGCACTATAACGTTCGCCAAACAAGTAAAGATATTGGCAAATGTTCATTTCAATTGAATGCTTCTTGTAATATCTCATATGTTTGCCCATCATCGGCCTCAGTGACCGCTTTGAGTGGTGGCAATAAGTGGCATGGTTCTTATACACAATCAATTTTTATGTTTATTAATAATTAGTTTTTCTCTGTTTTCTCGAAAACTACGAAAGCTTTTTTTACAGTCACGCATATAATTTTATGCAAAATGATAAGATCTATCGATTAACAGTCTGATTTTTGAACCTTTTTAGTTAAAGCTAATTATATTGTAGAATTTAGTTAAGTTTAGCATCCCATTGCAGCATCAAAGCTACGCATATGACAAAGCTACGCTAAAGTTTAAGATGGAATCGGAATAAGCAGAATACGTTCAGTGCTCTTTCGTAAGGAAATGAACTCGATTCCGTTTGTTTAAAAGTAACGTCTGGTAATTTTTCCGAAGGACCATAAGCACAAATGGTGCGCGTGCTAGCCAAAAGACCAGCGGAGATGATTAATCGAGGCATGTCTAGAATAGGGATGGGCACAAAGTTCTGGTTCCGGAAGAACCGGTTCTCCGAGATCCGGTTTTCAGAACCGGTTCCGGACCTGGATCCGAAAACCCGGTTCCAGAACCAGATCATAAGAACCGGTTCCAGATCTGGATCTGAAAACCCGGTTCCAGAACCGGATCTTAGGAACCGGTTCCAGACAAGGATCCGAAAGTCCCCAAAGACCCGTAAAGGAGGCACAAAGTTCACCTTCAAAAAAATGCAAAGAGGGCCATGCGCTTGTGCCTTCCCCGCCCAGACCCGCTTGTGCCTCCAGAAAAAAAAAATTTGGTCCATCAGTGGGTGTTTAGCCAAATGAGTTGGCCAGTTTGCCTGTTTAGCCAATGACTTTGCCTGTTACCCAGTTTATTTAGTCAAATGAGACAAGCTGCCGCCGCCTGGGCGCCTGCCTGTCGCTTTCACCATTTCATCTAGCATACTGTTCACAGCCTGCCAGCAGCTCGGGTTTAGCGTAGGGATGGTCACAAAGTTTCGGTTCCAGCGGAATCGGTTCCACTAGGAACCGGTTCTTTGAGATTCGGTTTTCAGAATCCTGGATCCGAAGAACCGGTTCCACAGATGGATCCGAAGAACCGGTTCCAGACCCGGATCCGAAGAACCGGTTCTAGTCATGGATCCGAAGAACCGGTTCCAGACCTGGATCCTAAAAACCGGTTCCTGAACCGGATCTTCTAGAACCGGATCCGTTCAGACCCGAAAACCGGTTCCACCAGGAACCGGTTCTGGCCATCCCTAGTCTAGAAGTCTCAGTTTAACTTCCCACGATTATGTCCTTTAGGCTAAGGGAGACGGAAGACATGTGTAGAAGAGACGTAGGGTTGGCAGGACTGACAGAGGAAGTAGAGGGTTTCAAAAAAAGAATATAAAAAAACTATTAGACTTGATTTTTATTTTATTTATTTTTTATTTTATTTTATTTTATTTTATTTTATTTTATTTTATTTTATTTTATTTTTTGTTATCCCGGACCTTACTTTGACTTCCTTTCTGCCAGTTCGCATATCTCAAAAGATTTGAAGATCGTTTATCTAAACTATGTAAATCATACATATGTCTTAGAGTATCTGATAACGTGGCTGACGCCAATGTCCATGATGTCATTCCGGAACAAAATAACCTACAATAATACGTTATCTGATACGTTAATCTTTGATACGTTAATCGCCACTACATTCCTGAACTTTTTGTTGGATAACACGCAATAGACTTCTTACCATAGTATCGAAATAACATGAGTGGAGGGTATTCATTAGGTCTACTGGGCAGAACAACACCAGATTGTATTCCCAATCAGTTTATAATACACTTGGAACAATTCAAGATTATCAATGGACCAGTTTTAACTCTAATATACAACACAAACACCACTAAGCAATAATTTTCTTCATACTACCGCTTCCCATATTTTGAGTATAAATTTTTAAATACAGTAGACTGATACCATATAAAACTAGGCTACCATATTAAATTCGATAAGCAGTGTCCCTACTCAGGTTCCACAAATGCCTAATGCTCCTTAGTATTATATGCTTCCTGTGCCCATTATTCCGAGTTGAAAAGCCTTGAGAAAAGCCTTAAGTATTGCTTTGTAATCCCAATTTGGGTTGCAGGTTCCATCACTTAATAGCCTTAATCCAGAATATAGATGTTCAGTCATCAATCGATAGATGTCACTAAACAGCAATGTAGTTTATATTGCAACTGTTATTTCATGTAAAGTTAGGTTTTGGGGTACAAAACTACACGTTTAACCACTTCATAAAGTTCAAGAGTGCAAACAATCTTGAATGGAAACATCACCACAGTCAATTATAATGTCATCTTCAAATTACTTTCTCTTGATAAGTTACTAAAGTGTCAACTTTAATTAGTGAATGTCGTAAACAGTGTGTAGAACTGACTTCCTGTTATAGAACAGTAGTTCAACCTTCAGATTAGGTTTCAATAGAATCAGTTGACGATTTCCTGGTTCGGTCCCAGGTATGTGAGTTTGTGGTGAGTGGGTTTTCTTGGAGTTCTTCTGTTTTCTTTCACATTCTTCTTCAACAAAGTATTGTATTGTCACTCATTTTCATTACTCATTTTCATTATTTATCTGTCTTCTTTAGATTGAATTTTCACTTTAGAAACCAAATTCTAGTCAGTAAAACGGTATTTAAATTATGCTTCCATTTCAAATTCCTTCTGTACGTTATAATAGAACAACAGAGTGATCCAAAAATATGTTACTCATATACAATTTAAAATGTAAGTAGAGTTTAGTGTAAAATAAAATAGTCACATTCCATGAACCACCCAGTGGAATTCGAACCTTCAAGAATGTACTTCAAAAATAAGTCCTCTATCACTGCGCCACTATGTTCCTTAATTTTGCAACTGAAATTCATTAATAAATACAGAGACTCTCACGTAACCTTTGATATACAGGGTGTCCGAAATGGGACTGACGTTTTTAAAAATGTATAGTTTTAATATGGTCAGAGATACAGAAGGAAAAGAACATACATTTTAAAGGAGAACTCAAAAAGTTTATTTGGTCTTACTTACAAGTCATTCTAACTCAGTGTAACTCCACGTGAACTCCATTTGTAACTCTTACAATATCTAGCCTGAACTCAAACTCTTTTCGCGTATTCTGTAACATCTGAGGTGTTACTGAAGCAATCGCATTCCTAATACGGTACGGTTCAGTTCATCAAGGTTACGCACCTTTTCACCAGACTACACAAAGTCTTTCACATACTCCAACAGGAAGAAGTCCAGGGAGGTAACATCAGGAGACGTTGAGGCCACCTAATTGGTCCATCATGGCCTATGCAACGGGCAGGAAATTTGTATCAAGATACTCCCTCACTTGTAGGCTCCAATGTTGCGGTGCACCATCCAATTGAAATATCACTTGAGGTTGCAAATGCTGTAGCTGGGGAACAGTAAATGTTGAAACATGTTTAAGAACACATTTCCTGTTATGGTTTGCTCTATGAAAAAGAAGGGGCCTATAATTGTATTATCTGTTAATGCACATCAAACATTCAATTTGGGAATGTCTCTAGAATGTTCTATGTCTGCATGCTGATTCTCAGATCCCCATATCCTAACACTGTGTCTGTTAACACACTCAGACAAGTGAAAAGTTGCCTCGTCAGAGAAAACAACATTCAATAGGAAACTGGTCATAATCGATCCTGTCCAGAATTTCAGTAGCAAATGCTGCTCTCTGTGGCTTATCTTTGGGCTTAATTTCTTGCAACAATTGCACCTTATATACGCGCAAACGTAATCGATTATGTACCACATCATGCACTTTTGACTTTGGAATAACCAATTGCCTGCTCGCTGCGCGAATTGACTTCTTCGGGCTACGCAAGAAACACTCTCTTATTGCTTCCATATTTTCATCTGACACACGCAATTTTCCACGGCTGCGTTGTTTCACTACACTCCCCGTTGATAAAAATTGATCCCTCCATGCCTGGATACTGTTTCGTGATGGAGGATCCTTGTTTTAAACACGTCTAAAGTTTCGTTGAACTTGAACAACACTTTTTGTCCATGCAAACCACCGCATCCATTGCGCCTTTTCGACTGCCGACGCCATTTCTGTTTATCGGCGCTCAAGTATGAAAATTTGCTGAACAAAACTTTTTTAGTTTTCCTTCAATATGAATGTTTTTTTTTTCTTCTGTATCTCTGGCCATATTAAAACTATACACTTTTAAAATCCATCAGTCCCATTCCGGACACCCTGCAATTTTTCCCGATTTTATATCAGTTGGACTAAACGGGAGAGTTTACACTCCTTCTAAAAATTACTTTTTCTGAGGCCTTGCTTCAGAAAATGAAAATAGGATAGTAGAAACCTAACTATTAGAAACAGAACTAACCTAAATACTTGTACTTTTTATAATAATCCGACTTTCCCCATTGTAATACTGTATATTGAACTTTGCTAAAGACAATTTGAACTGTTTATACTGAAACAAAGGTAGAGTTGAAACATCGAATAGTGGTTTCTAAGTTATAAGACTGTGTTATGAGATTGTTTGTGTTTAAGCTTTTGTTAACCAGTTTTATTGAGAAGATTAGTTCTACAAATCAAAGGTAAGTTATTTTGTTCCGTTATATTATTGAGCTGAGCGAAGCGAAGCTCTTATACTCGGGTTAGCCGTTGGTTGTCCGCGAACTCCTCCTAGACCGTTTGGCCGATCTCAACCAAACTTAGCACGCTGATAGAGTATGTCGTGCTGAGTGACAACATAGGTCGAAATCAAAAATCCGATGTACCATCGAGGAATAATCTCCGAAAAACGCTTACTCCTAGACCGTTTGGCCGATCTCAACCAAACTTAGCACGCTGATAGAGTATGTCGTGCTGAGTGACAACATAGGTCGAAATCAAAAATCCGATGTACCATCGAGGAATAATCACCGAAAAACGCTTACTCCTAGACCGTTTGGCCGATCTCAACCAAACTTAACACGCTGATAGAGTATGTCGTGCTGAGTGACAACATAGGTCGAAATCAAAAATCCGATGTACCATCGAGGAATAATCACCGAAAAACGCTTACTCCTAGACCGTTAGGCCGATCTCAACCAAACTTAGCACACTGATAGAGTATGTCGTGCTGAGTGACAACATAGGTCGAAATCAAAAATCCGATGTACCATCGAGGAATAATCACCGAAAAACGCTTCCTGATTACGTAGTTTAAGCTCGCTCAGCTCATTTCATTGCAATCGGGTATATACATTGCATTCCTAGTTTTATAAAGTTTTGAGCTTCTCATGTGCCATCGATAATACACTGAATTGCTACTAAGTTAGGGATCCTGAATAAGTAAAGATTTCATCCTCTTCGGCCTTGATAACGGCTGCTACACAAGGAAATATAGATTCATCAAGTCTATGGAAGTGCTTCGGAGGTATAACCTGCCAAACATCTTCCAGAATTTCCTATAAATCAGCTAAGGGCTCCTGTGGTGTACGATATGCATGAACACTTTCTCTTGAGTATCCCAGAGGGGTTCAATAGGATTTTAGTCCGGGATTCTAGGTTGTCGTTTCAGCAGAGAATTAAGTGAAATGTTCCTGAAACCAGATGGTAGCCAAACGGAATCTGTCAGTAGAGTAGTTGAGCCCACTGGCATACTCCATTTCCATCTTGATGACAAAACAGCATAAAGGGATATAAATGACCACCAGTGATGAAAATTTTCCGATCCATAAAAACATACTCCACTTATTCCTACATCCGTGTATAGCCGTGATGTGAGGTGGAAAATTTTCTTCTATACTTTTCCGGAAAATTTTCCGTTCTTAACAAATATCAGTGATCAAGTAACAATTCCTAAGTATTCATAAATTGATTAAATTCATGTATAAAAATGTTAAAAATTGAAAGATTGTTTAAAGAAACTGAAAATTTTCATGACTCAGACAATTTTCAGTAGTATGTAGGAACAAGTGAAACAATTTTTCATGAATTGAAGAATTGTCTGTCCTGTACAGTGATGAAAATTTTCCGGAAAATTTTGAAACGGAAAATTTTCCGATTCATAAAAACATACTTCACTAATTCGTACATTGTTGTTTAGCCGTGATGTGAGGTGGAAAATTTTCTTCTATATTTTTCCGGAAAATTTTCCGTTCTTAACAAATATCAGTGATCAAGTAACAACTCCTCAGTATTCATAAATTGATTAAATTCATGTATAGAAATGTTAAAAAGTGAAAGATTGTTTAAAGAATCTGAAAATTTTCATGGCTCACACATTTTCAGTACTATGTAGGAACAAGTGAAACAATGTTTCATAAATGGAAATATTTTATGTTTTATATGGAAAAATTAAAGAACTTTTTATGAGTCGGAAATTTTTCATCATTTTGAAGCAAAAAGTAAAACAACTTTTTGTGAATCGGAAAGTTTTATTGCTCTGTAGAAACAAATGTAAGGAATTTTCATGAATCGGAAAATTTTCATCACGATGTAGAAACAAGTGAAAACACTTTTCATAATCCAGACAGTTTTGGATATTATGTATAGTGATGTTAGGTGGAAAGTTTTCCACTATATTTAACTGCACATTGAGATATACAATTCCTTAGAGGAAAATTAGACAGCAAAAAATTATAATTTTCTAATTAGATTTCGGGAACCAGAAAATTTTCTAATATTTCAAGTTGGGAAGTAAAAATTTACATAGTGTTTCTCTCCCCCCTCTCTCTCTCTTTCTCTATTATATCTACTTATTTATAAATGTTGCAGAATGTAAATCTATAAAAGTAATAAAGCTATGAGAAAACCGTCTTATGCGTATTAAACTGACGAAATCTAATATTGTAAGATCAAAGGTGGATTCTGAAGGAAGAACGCATTGAAGTTTTTCAAACGTTCTTGAAATGAAGAATCGTTAGATTTTCACTACATGAAACTTTCTAAGACAATATTTATCACCAATAAACTTTACGGCTAAACAACGATGTAGGAATAAGTGGAGTATGTTTTTATGAATTGGAAAACATTCATGACTTTTAATAAATTGAAATTTTAAATAATAGAATGGGATATTTGTACTCTACGAACGCATGTCCTCTGCGCTTTGCACACACACACACACACACACACAGAGAGAGAGAGAGAGAGAGAGAGGAGTTGAATTGAGTTGATTTTGAGTTTAACGTCCCTTTCAGCAGCGAGACTATATAAGACGGGACCAACTGATTAACGTGATATCCGAACTACATGAGCTCCCGCTGGGAATCTAAGCCAGGTCTTCCATGCCAAAGGCTCGTATGCTAACCGCTTAGCAACGAAGGAGCTCGTTGATGAAGAGAGAGAGAAAAACTGTGCAAAAGTTTACTTCCCAACTTGAAATATTAGTAAACTTTCGGGTTCCCGAAAGCTAATTGGAAAATAATAATTTGTTGTTGACTAACTTTCCTCTACAGAAATTCAATTTTGTAGCTGAATGTGCAGTTAAATATAGTGGAAAATTTTCCACCTAACACCATTATACATAATATCCAAAGTTGTCCAGCATATGAAAAGTTTTTTCCACCTGTTTCTGCATCGTGATGAAAATTTTCCGATCTATGAAAATCCTTTCACTTTTTTCTACAGAGCAATAAAACTTTCCGATGCACAAAAAGTTGTTTTACTTTTTGCTTCAAAATGATGAAAATTTTCCGACTCATAAAAAGTTCTTCAATTTTTCCATGTAAGACTGAAAATATTTTGATTCAGAAAAAATTGTTTAGCTTGTTCCTACATAGTACTGAAAATTGGGTGAGCCATGAAAATTTTCAGATTCTTTAAACGATCTTTCACTTTTTTACATTTCTATATATGAATTCAACCAATTTTTTGATTGCTGAGGAATTGTTGCTTGATTACTGATATTTTTTTAAAACGGAAAATTTTCCGGAAAAATATAGCGGAAAATTTTCCTGAAAATTTTCCGAAATGGAAAATTTTCCACGGAAAATTTTCCACCTCACATCACTAATGACCACCCAGCAGCTTTACTACTTCTGTAGTTTAATGCGGTGGGATTGCGTGGTACACACACCATAGATTGCAAACACTGACAAAAGAAAACACTCCAGGCCCGTCGCCATGACCTTGTACAGTACAGATCCAACCTGGCACGCTCGGTCCACAGCTTTATTGGGGTGACACTATATTCGTAGCTTACTATCAGCGTGATGCAGTTGTAATCGAGGCTCATCACTCTACGTATGTTACTCTCTTTCAATTGTTGATATTCCAGTTACGATGTTCTGTGGCCCATGCAAGACGTTCGACGCGGTAGCGTATAGTAAAAGTGGTACTCTCGTGAGAAAACTGTTTTTAAAACCCTGTGGGAAGCGAGCGCTGCGCAATTAGAAAGTAGCTGCACAGTTCGTCTACTGTCTGACCGACTGCAGTCCTCATTCAGTTAAAAGGATACCTCGGTTAAGGTTTGGCGGCACTGGCTACGTACAATGCGGCTGAATCTCAGAAGTTCGCGATCATTGAGAGTTGCTTGTCCCTTGCCTCTTACCCAATTACTCTTGCTTTATCGCAATTTGTGTATAATGGTACATTATTGTTTGGGAATGAATTCCAGATGTTCTGGGTTCCCTCACACAACAATGTACACGTTCCTCATGTCATTTTCGCGTGGTCGCATGTTCCTTTTGACCAGTCTGCTGAACTGGCAAATCGGGCGCATTACCAATATGGAGCCTAAAATGGCTGATGCATTTGAAAGAACTACAATATTTTAGATTGAAAGCCATACATTTTCAACAACTTCCCTCTCTTTCCATTTTTTGGCATCTTAACTCATACCGAAGATAACCTATGGTCACCGATTTTGTTACACCTAGTATACCCTACTACAACGTTCATACATGCGCAGAAATAAGGCAGCACCGGCACGATATGTGCATATCACGGTCTACCCCTAATTCAGAAGCACTTCAGTGTATTACATTGACAAGGGAAGAGAGGGAGATTATATATCGAACTTGAAGATGGTTTATACACCAATCAAAAGCACTAATGATGCCTATTACGAAACTGTAGTAAACATTTTTCGAATGCATATACTGTGCGAGTTATATGAATATACAGTGTGTCCAGAAAGTCCGTTGCCACCCGTTGAAATAACAAACGATGAGAGAGATACCAAAACGGAAAACACATGTTTGATCATTTTAAAAGTACAACGTATCAAAGCAAAAAGTGTTGTTGTATCAAGGACACGCGCAGGGTCCCAGGCGAGGTCCAACTCAAAAATTGCAAACGGTAAGGTGGTCAAGTAGCATATCGTTAGAAAGTTGTTGGAAAATGAAAGAAGAAGGAACAACCCCTGTGGAAAATGGTGGCCGTTCAAAATATCAATGAAAACCCGAAACGGTGATACAGATGTCAAAATAGGAAAACACGTGTGTCATCATTTCAAAAGTATAATGATTGAAAGTAAAAATATTTGTCCCAGACTCTCAGACGGAGTCCTACTAAAAATTTTCGAAAGACAAGGGAGGATCAAGTAGCATATGGTTGGAAAGCTGTTGGGAAATGAAAGAAGACGGAACAAGTTTCGACTCTCTAAAATTACTCTGTACAAAATGGCGGCCGGTCAAAATGTACATCCTCCTTTCGATTCTTAGAGCAATTTCGCTTTCCTCTTTGCAACAGCCAAACTCGAAACTGAAGAAAAACGATTGAATAACGAGAAACGAAGCCTTCACGATGCAGTGTTGCCAAACCAATAAAGAATGACCTGCACCTTTGCACACACCCAATAGCTAGCAGTTACTATTTTCGCTCTTCTACCTGTCACTAGGCAGGCAGTGGACAGGTAGATATAGCTTTTCTAATACTTGCGCATAGCATAGATTAGGAATCTCAAAGTATCAGGGGAAGTTTGGAATGGAATGATTGTAAAGCAATGGCGATTCCACAGAGAGGAGACAGTGCTCCCTCAGTTGGTTTTGCGATTCACAGAGCCTCATGTCTTCCTCCCAACTCATAGTAGTTCAGTAAAATTTCCTACACATGGTACAAAGGTTGATGTCTTAAATTGACTACCTCAAGCATTCTAGTACGCTATACACGGTAATTAATACAATAGTCATTTGCTAAATGTTCAAAATGCGGGAACAGTTTTTCCCCATTTTCAAAAAATTGCTATTTTTTCTTTTCTTTTTTTTCTTTTTTTTTTCAACTGTAGAAAATTATACTTTGGCATAAACAGAAAGGTAAGAAACCAGAAAGAACCGCTTCCGTACTTTTCTAGACACAGTTCGATCATTGCGTGTCGGAATATTTAGCAGTGCATTACTGTTGATTATTACAGCATTTAACACATATGTATGGTATCAACAAATATATAGGTCATTTGTGCATTATTTGATATCTCGTTTGGCCTATGGAACCCGGAGGTTCAATGCTGCGTTCACAAAAGCTCTCCACTGTCTTCTATCCTTAGCTAACTGCATCCAGTTTCTACTTTGTATTTCAATCTCTGCGAGATCCATCTTAATATTGTCCTCCCATATGCGCCTAGGTCTTCCTAATGGTCGTTTTCCGATTGGTCTTCCAGTCAAGACTTTGAAAGCGTTCTACTTTCTCCCATTCTAGCTACATGACCCGCCCACCTAAGTCTCCTATACTTGACGACCCTAACAATGTTGGGTAAACCATATAACTTATGTAGTTCCTCGTTATGAAGTTTCCGCCATTCCCCATTCCCGTTCCTCTTGGGTCCGAATATTCGTCTCAGGATCTTGTTCTCAAATACTTTCAGTCTATGTTCTTCCCTCAGAGTAAGTGAACACGTTTCGTAACCATACAGAACAACAGGCATGATTATCGTTTTATATATTTTAAGCTTCAAATTCCTCGACAGAATTCGCGACGACAAGAGATTTTGAACCGAATACTAACACGATTTCCTTGCTTTTAGTCGACATTTAATTTCTTCCTGAATATGATTTTCGTCTGTTAATATTGATCCTAGATATTTGAAAGTATCCACTTTATCAAAAGTATTATTTAATATTTTAACGTATCCATACTTTCATGTATTACGGTCCCGACGCACTTCCATGTATTTAGTTTTCTCTGCATTTACTTCTAAACCCATGTCCTTGCAAGCGTTTAATAAGATCTCTGAATTTCTTTCTATTGTTCAATTGTTATCCCCTATTAAATTTACGTCATCAGCATATGCCATAACCTGGTGAATACCGTTCAACTCTAATCCCTGGTTGCTATCTTTGATTTTCCTTATAGCGTATTCCAGAACAAAGCTAAATAATAATGGCGACAACGCATCTCTTTGTTTCAGGCCATTTTCAACGTGAAAGCTCGTGGATAAAAATTTTCCTACCCGGACATTACTTTGGGGTTCATTTAAACATATCTTAATTAATCTAGTTAGCTTTCTCGGTATTCCAAGTTCTGTAAGGACGTTGTACAATGTTTCTCTCCTAACCAAGTCATACGCTTTTCTAAAATCAATAAATAGTTGATATACCGGGGTATTGTATTCCCACTTTTTTCGAGTATTTAGTGAATGGTAAATATTTGGTCGATAGTTGATCGATTTCGTCTAAATCCGCACTGATAATCTCCAATAATTTCATCTGCGTATGGGGTCAATCTTGCTAATAGAATATTTGAAAGGATTTAATAGGATGTTGACAGAAGAGAAATGCCTCGATAATTATTACAGTCGGTTTTGTCGCCTTTCTTGTGAATTGGAACAATGATTGATTCTTTCCACTCTTGTGGCAATTCTTCCTTGTTCCAGATAAGGAAAATGAGTTTGTGTATCTTGTTCCACAATTTTTCGTTTCCAGCTAAAATTAACTCAGCCGGAATTTCACAATTCAGCCGGAAGTATACAACTTTATTATTTTGTTCTTGTTTTGATGTAAAATGCCGTGTATCAAGCCTACATTCATCGTCCAGGAG